>NC_091938.1:42758389-43398192 GCF_041260155.1 Ptychodera flava | reverse complement strand
ATCAGACAAGTCTGAAGAACAAGATGGTGTCAGTTTTGATTTGTCAACTCACATTTAGTCCTTGTATTCAGCACATGTGCGGATGGTAACTTTAGCAAAATTTACTACAAATCAACTAAAAATGGATAAAGATATTATTTAAAAAAAATACCGCAATTATACGGTGTCGCTCAAATTTGATCAGAATTGGTATATACCAGTATGGGTTACCAATGATCAACAATAAATGTTGTTTCTATCTGTTCAGTGGAAGAAAATTGTCCGTTGATGTTATGGCAATGATTTCTGCACAGTACAACCAGAAAAACAACAAGAAATATTTAAACCAGAAAAACAAGAATGACAAAAGTAATTAAGGTCTAACTTTAGGTACTGGAGGTCAACTTTAGCAACATGCATAGCAGAAACAAGCCCCTCTTAGTTTAGTATAAACGGTCTTCCCCCATCTACTGTCTATGGTTGCAGTTGGTCTGTTAATATGTAACAGTTCATAAACAATGACAGGAAATGAGTCAACATCAGTGGAGTTTGCCTGTTTCTCACTGGCATGCCTCCTGCACATTTGGAGGATTTCACTTTTTCTTACCTCATTTGCACATTTTTGACACTGATGTGTTCATTTGAACAAATTCACATCTCAACCCCTGCATCTACCTGTACACCAAATACTGAGATGGTAGCTTTGGCGGTATGGGAGCCTTTGTGTGTGACGGACATACATCCGCACATACCCACAAATATACAGACATACAGACATGCAAATCAGATGCAAATGAACTGATTCAGCTTATACGATAACCTCACATTGGTACACCAAATATGAGCTAATAATACAAGGCATACATCACTACAATTTGAACATTTCTGACGACATTTCAAACACCCATGCCAAACATCAAAATGATCATATTAGTGGTTTTGAGGAAAAATTGAAGAACTGATTTTCACAAAAAAAACTAAACAGTGACCTTAAAATGATTCAATCAAAAACTGTGAAAAAATTTTTAGAGAAATTTGACTGAGTGACCATCCAACCAAATTTTAAAACAAGCTACTGATTCAGAAGCGTTACTGAGATATATGGCACACTGTATATGGCACAAGACCACTAATTAATTTCCCATAGGCCACCAAAGTAGCGTTGAGCTCAATTTTCCTATTTTAAAACATTCAGCAGCATGAATCCTCTTAACAGGTCAATGTCAGCTTGACTACTGATTAATTTTTCGTGTGGGAAAATCCATGGAAATTTTGAGATAGCGATGAAAATAGTGCCCTCAGTGGTGTTTTCGACAACATTCAGGCTTATTGTTATGATTTCTATGGGCCCTAAAACTCCTCATATTACCACTGAATGCTTCAGCCATTATTCACAACAGTCTGCATTTTGATTCAGGCAGGAAATTATCTAAAGTTTACAAAAATACTTGACATTAAAGTTCAAACTAAATAAGCATCCATGCAGGTATCAAAACTTCAAGGTCTGCACTATTTTTCTTCCAAGCTATCTTCGTGGGTAACAAACCTGGAAGTGAATGAGTGGTCTTGTGCCATATGGTATACGCCAGGTCATCACATTAGTCCATTGGACCATTGGTCCAAAGGACTAAAAATTGCCCCCAAATACAAATATGCAAATTACATCACAATTTAAACAAATCTATCTGAAGTCACCCACAGTAAACTGCATATCAAATTTCAAAGTAATCAGATGAGCAGTTTCAGAGAATTTTTGATCAAAAACAGCAAAAAATAAAAATACCTCAAAAATACAAATATGCAAATTTCACCACAATTTGAACAAATCTAACTTAGGTCACCCCAAGTGAAGTACATATCAAATTTCAAAGCAATGGGAAATGCAGTTTCAGAGAAGAAGGCCATTGTTGACAGAGGGCAGATGATGGATGACAATGACAGACAACGAAGGACAATCAGCCTATTTTATAAGGTCCATGTTGCTGACAGCGAAGCTATAAAAACCAATTATGTGATAAAACACTTTTATGTATTTAAGGTGGAGCTGCATGTTGCCAACACAGTTTTTTTCAAAGCAATATTTTTCATCAAACATGACAAGGAAACTCCCTCATACTATATATTTTCAAAAAGCAGAGACTCTAAACTTTAGTTTGTAAGCACACACCGCTACACAGGATATGGTGTTAAAAAGAATTTAATAAGCGACAGTGGACAAATACAAAGCAGTGATAACCTAACTACGGAAAATACAATGTCAAGCAAAACTACAAAAGTAAAATCTAGGCAAAAATCATTTCAAAACTAAGCACAAAATAACTCAAAGATTGGGTGAGGGGTCTCCGCCAGTCTGCTTCCTGGGCGAAGGTTTGGGTTGCAAAGTTGTGTTTGCAGACCTTTGGAAAGCCGAAAGTGAAAGTGGTTCCACCGGGCCGGTGGAGACCACCTTCTTGAGTGGGGGTACATGCAATGGACGGCCCACAGTGGGAAGCAGACTAGTGGAACCAAGGAGGAGATGGGGTTGGTGGCGGGATAGCTTGGCAGCAGCAAGGATTAGGTCAAGTGCCGTGCGCAAGAAAGATGGTAGCTAGATAGCAGATGCTAAGGTGTCTACGTCAGCAGATGAGTAGTTAGATAAGTATAAGATGTCTACGTCAGCAATGCAAAGTGACTTCAGGACATGTTGTTCTGCAGGCAGCCTAGCTCCGTGGACTTACAAACTGGATTTGTGTTAACACACAATTCCTTATTATGGTAGCAGTTGTTTACTTGAAGGATGAAGTGGGTGTATATTTGGGGTAAAAAAATTTTGGTGGTAATGATAAAAATTAATTTAAGTCAAAAACAATGATATTTTCTAAGATGTAATATTTCACTGGAAAGAAGAGTATATGTAGAAAAAAATACCGCAATTATTCGGTGTTGCTCAAATTTGATCAGAATTGGTAAATACCAGTATGGGTACCAAAGATCAACAATACATATTGTTTCTATCTGTTCAGTGCAGGAAAATTCTACGCTGATGTTATGACAATGACTTCTGCACAGTTAGTCCCTCTTAGTTGGACCATAGACAGTCTTCCCCCTCTACTGTCTATGGTTTGATCTGGTCTGTTAATATGTAACAGTTCATAAACAATGACAGGAAATGACTCAAGCCTGTTTCAGACACTGGCCATCACTCCTGCACATTTGCAGGATTTCGCTTTTTCTTACCTCATGAGTCATATGCACATTTTAGACACTGACAAGTTCATTTGAACAAATTCACATCTCAACCCCTGCATCTACCTGTACACCAAATACTGAGATGGTAGCTTTGGTGGTATGGGAGCCTTTGTGTGTGACGGACATACATCCGCACATACCCACAAATATACAGACATACAGACGCCACTCAGACTCATCATATAAGCTCTTTTTGGTATTTATATACAAAACCAAATATGAGCTAAAAACAACTGTTTTATTTTGCATTATCTATCCTCATTCTAAAATGACAAGGGTTGAAAGACTGAAACTCAAACAATGTGATTAAAAACATGATACGCAAAATTAAAATGCCTCTCATTCAAAATGTAGGAACTTTATTGCCAAACAAAACAGCCATTTTGTTATATAGCATTTAAAAAACACACTGTGAAAATTTCAGAAGATTTGACCCAGCCAGAGTGGAGTTAAATTCTTTGAAAATTTTGAAATTGGGAGGAAAAAGAAGCCAGGAAATTGGGTTATTTGCAGACATTTGCATAAATCAACACTTCTTTATCACGAAACTTATGTCTGCTCGACAAGCTAAAAGGTTAACCCAAACCAATATTTTAATCTTGGGTTAACAAATTAATTAAATTCAATGGTATTTGCAAAAAGGTGATTTTAGAGCAACATGCGCCCCCTTAAAGGTAAATACTCTTTCATGTTGAACAGTTTTGGCTATCCTCACCTTTTCCATTTCTTCACTCATAGCATTCACTTCAGCTATCATTGGTAAAAGCTTGATATAATCTTGATAAATTCTTAAAGCAGCTGGGTCTGGCCCAGTATCATCATTTTCTTTGTGGAAAAACTCTTGATTTGAAAATCCTTCTGCTTCAGCCAGTTCTGATTGGAAAGAATCATAGTCATACTTTTGTATATCTTCTTTTGATTGTCTTTCATGAGGAAAGCCAACATATAGAAAGATGCTATTTGATCCAAACTTGATACGATCCTGTAACGAGAATCATTCACCAAAATGTGAGACATTAGTTCTTCATACTTTCATGGTCAACATGGAAATGGTTCAGTTTAGAATTTAACTTTCAAACCTTCTGCTGACATTTTTTGCCACTAATTCACCTGATCAGACTATATGTATTACCGAGTCAATTTCTTCATTTGAGTTTCTCAAGTTTATATTTAAAAGACTTTGGAGAATTTGGCGGAACATTCTACATTGCATAACTAGCAACCTATAGTGGCCAATATTGCTTCACTGTCGGTTTTACAGAAAGCGGCGACAACAGCAATGCAAAATTAAATTCAAAGGAAACAGACATGGCCAGATAAAACTGTTGACACAGATTATTTATTTATTTATTTATTTCTCTTTAAATCAGACATCAATTGTCCATAGAAATGAAAGAATAAACTTAAAGACATGTGGAATAAAGCACCGGTGAGGGTGCTGACAGCCAACCTTATCTCACTAGAAAAGAGAATCAATCCAAAACTTGCGTAATTCAGATGAGAAATTCAAGCACTGATTCACTTGCTGAATAATTACATTATCACATATAGATATTCGTACCATAAAGCCATACATTTGTTTTCTGAGTAAACTGTCAAAATTATACAGATCGTTTGAAACAAACATGGAACTTGCACTACTGAACTTTCTGTATCCAAGAAAAATACGGGCAGCATTATTATAAGCAACTCTCAGTTGGGATCCGTACAATTGGTAACACTAGACTTTAAAAATCATACATTTTACCCTTAAAGAACATAGCGAAAATTTCCTCAGAAGCATATTAGCTGAAACATAGAATGATCTCTTTTGACGATCAATATCTGCATCGTCTAAAAAGTGAGACATTAGAAGACAGCCCAGATACTTCTTTGTTTCTACAAATGCGATTTGTATACCATTTATGTAAATTTTAGGAAAATGTACAACTCTCGATTTGTTAGAGATGACACACAAGCATTCGGTTTTTCTTTGTATTGAAAACAATGTCATGAGTGGTGCCATAAGAACTACAAATATCTATCAATTTTTGCGTCCCTTTGACAGAAGGACATATCAAGCAAATGTCGTCAGCATACAAATGGTTTATAAACGTTCCAGATTAGACACACGTATCATCTCATTGCATGCCGGGGGAAGAGGAGCTACCTGAAGATAAGCATTCTAACATGTAATGTACTGCAGACTACTGATTGTGGTATTCATCTACAGCATAATCAACTTTGTACTGAACTAAATTTTGTGTGCTTGTGTCTTTTATGAGGTGCTTTGCCAGTTAAAGAAATATGTGAGTTTAGGGACTGGACATAAATTACAGGGGGGGTGGGCCGGTGTTTTTCGAAAAACCGCTGCGTAAAAAATAGTGACCCTTCAAAAGTTCATGCACAAAATTTAGTGACCCTCCCCCTTATCCGTGCATGAAAATAAGTGACCCTCCCCTGTTACTCAATACCCCCTAAAACAACCCGCGATGTGTTAAAGACCCCCTTCTGACTTGCTATACTTTTTAAGTCGCCCTCCCGAAAGGAAGGCAAAATGTGGCCGATATAACGCGTTGTCCAAAAAATATCAAATCATATGTGTGATATTCATGTAAATGTACTTTGCTTGAAGTGGCAGGTAAAAAGGGCATGCCTGTACAAAAAATGTAATTTTTAGATTTTATCGATAATGTTGATTCACTATACATGTAGTAGAATATAAGAAAACTACGAACGTGTATTTCCAGTATAAAACTAGCTATATCTGTTCATATACAGATGTTTAATAACTGATATAGATATACTTTATTAGCATGGGTTGTTTACAAGTGCACATGTGAACAAGATATTTGATTTTGGAATTTCTGTCAAAATGTTGATTCACTATACATGGGAGTCTATGACAAAACTATACATGGGAGTCTATGACAAAACAGTCAAAAGATTTCAGAATTAAAAATTTGCACTATTTGTGCATATATGGACCCTGAATAATTGACATAATTGTGCTTGATTAGAAGAGGGTGGTAAAATGTGCATCTGTGTACAATAACTTTGTTTTTGGAATTTCGCATAAAATGTTGATCCACTATACATGGGAGTCTATGACAAAACTGTAAAAAAAAATTTTCAGAATTAAAAATATGCACTATTTGTGTATATATGACCCTGAATAATTGACATAATTGTGCTTGATTAGAAGAGGGTGGTAACACATGCATCTGCGTACAATAACTTTGTTTTTGGAATTTCGCTTAGTGAAATGTGGATCCATTATACATTGTAGTCTATGAAGAAACCATGAATAATTTTTTTCAATACAAAACTTGGTAAACCTGTGCATTTATGTACACCTAATTATTAGTATTAATATTCATGATTAGACTAGAGTGGTTTCAAGTCAATGGTTGTGCAAGAAATTTGATTTTGGCATATCACTTAAATGTCGATTTACTATACATGGCAGTCTATGATGAAACTATGAATAATTTTTTTCCAATACAAAAATAGGAAAATCTGTGCATTTATGTACACTTGATTATTGGTATTAATGTTCATGATTAGACTAGAGTAGTTTCAAGACAATGGGTGTGCAAGAAATTTGATTTTGGAATTTCACTGAAATGTCCATTCACTATTACATGGCAGTCTATGATGAAACTATGAATAATTTTTTTCCAATACAAAACTTGGTAAACCTGTGCATTTATGTACACCTAATTATTAGTATTAATATTCATGATTAGACTAGAGTGGTTTCAAGTCAATGGTTGTGCAAGAAATTTGATTTTGGCATATCACTTAAATGTCGATTTACTATACATGGCAGTCTATGATGAAACTATGAATAATTTTTTTCCAATACAAAAATAGGAAAATCTGTGCATTTATGTACACTTGATTATTGGTATTAATGTTCATGATTAGACTAGAGTAGTTTCAAGACAATGGGTGTGCAAGAAATTTGATTTTGGAATTTCACTGAAATGTCCATTCACTATACATGGCAGTCTATGATGAAACTATGAATAATTTTTTTCCAATACAAAACTTGGTAAACCTGTGCATTTATGTACACCTAATTATTAGTATTAATATGCATGATTAGACTAGAGTGGTTTCAAGTCAATGGTTGTGCAAGAAATTTGATTTTTGGAATTTCACCAAAATGTTGATTCACAATACATTGTAGGCTATGAGGAAACTTCAAATAACTCATAGGTTATCTGATCCTAAATTGTTATTCAAAAGTTGTTCGACCTGAAGCTTCCAGTTGTTATTGATGACACTATGCACTATTCTGAAAAGTTTGTATTCTGTCAATGTCCTCAAAAAATTAAAAAATGTACATACAGCGACATGAACGTTTGACACCGACCTATACCCAATGTATTGTCAATGGGAGAATGATGTCAAATAAGTAATCTCCCAAATTGTTATTGAAAGAGTCATTATAGGGGACAGTTATGCACAATAGTGTTGAATAAGTAGAAATCATGACAACTTAAATCAATGTGGCTGCTTGGATCATCAATACATTGTTTATTATACCTGAAATTTGCGCCCGAAGGGCGCGCCGAAAATGGTAATGGCAGAAAATGAAAGTGCCAGGAGGTATTTTTTCTTTTTTCAGTATTCCATAACGTGCACATGCAATTTCAGCTTTGATGCATGAAAAAAGGTGACCCTCCCCCATAGGCTTGCACAAAATTTTATGACCCTTCAAAAATGCTTGCGCGAAAAATGGCGACCCACCCCTAAAAAACACCGGCCCACCCCCCCCTGTAATTTGTGTCCAGTCCCTTAACATAAATCTAATGACTCACCGAAATAATTGGAGACAACAGTGTGAGACATCCGTTTACTGTGGGTTTTTTTCACTACTGTTGTAAAGTTTTTTTCATTCTAATTGCTAGACTAATGATTACACTGTTTCACACCATAAAAATAAACTTCGCACACACAGAGAGTTGAAAAAAGATTTCTCTCTCGAAAGTTACCTTCATGTTATAAAAAACCCAGATCACAGATCAGCCCTGTGCAAGTTACGCATTAGTGCACACATACTACACATAGAAACAGGTAGATATAGAAACCTCGATGTCATAGACAGAGCATGCCCAATTTGCCAAAACAAACAAGTAGAAGATGAGATACATTTTCTTTTTCATTGCAAAGGATACACAGACATTAGACAGGGGTTTCGTTAAAAGCCGGCCACCGGCCATATGGCCGGCTGTAAGGCGATCACGGACGCCTGTAATTACCTGAAAATCATGTTGTTGTGCCGCTTACGGGAATGAATAGCTGGTAACAAATACAGCATATCGGTAAAAGTTTACAATGATCTGTATCCTTCATGCTGAATTACTTGTTTTCAACGCTTTTGCGAGGTTTTCAGTGAAAATTTTAATTGTGGTCGTTGGTTCGCATTCGTGTATCGTGCGATACTGGTACAGCTATACAGCACGGACCCCATTTGTACAACGTACACAGGGTGGTTGGAGGTTAGGGGTCATTGAGCATGTGCATAACGCAACATAATGTCGGCCATACGTAGGTGAAGTTACTCAGTTCGGTCGAAATGGAAACAGTTAGACGGGTTGGTTGATTAAGAAGGGTACAGTCGATGGCAATTTCTCAGATCATTTTGATACTTATGCGGCGTTTTATGAATATCTCTCAGGAAAGGTTTCTTCTGAATGCATCAGCAATCGCCCACAGCTATCCGTGACGGCGGATTGTGTAAAAACAACGGCTTGCTATTGTCAATGTAGTCAACCTTCGCGTTCGTTCTTGGATTTTAATGACTGAGAGCCAAACGTTTGACTTGCTTCAACTCTGTAGGCATATAAATATCAAAACAGAATAAATTGAAGTTGTAAACTTTAGCAGACTGTGACGATGAGTGGTAGGCTGTTGGTTGTTTGTGGTTGCATACACCGTACACGGCAATGCAGGAAGTACAATAGCCCTGCGTACGATGCTGTGTGTTCCGCTACAGCTAATAGCCCCGCTAACACACAGCATCGTACGCAGGGCTAGAAGTACAATTGAATTTAATACCAGCCACTGTACACATGTATCGCCAAGTTCGAGACGGATTTCGCGCACCAAAAGCCACAATAATTCCTTCAAAAAACCAACATCGATGGCTCCAAATACATCTCTGAATTCATATTTTCTATGCTCTTTGCGTCAAAGATGATCTCCTATGCATTTTTGAGTGTGGTTTCCGAAGGGACCCATGCTTTCAACATAAAACGAACACTTTTTACAATAGTCATTCATGATTTGAAAGTAGCGGCACCTTGATTCAGGCTATCTATACTGTTGTCTCTGATCGTTTGAAAAATGCAAATACTTTTTTAATAAAGTTATCATGTGTGATTGATGTACCGTTTTGTCGAGTTACTATAGCTAATTTGGAACCATGTCGGGGGGGGGGGGGGGGGGGGGGTTGCAATATCCAAACATCCTCATGCTTGGACGTTGGTACGGCTTGGCCGCCTGTAATTTTCATTTGGCCCCCTGTTTCAAAACTTAGTGAAACCCCTGTACACAGACATTAGACATGATTTTTCAGTAAACTAAACATTTGTAAAAACGCATTCAGAGGCACACAAGACCTTATAAGCATCTTTTCAAGGACAGATAAAGCATCACTATGTGAATTGGGAAAATACATACATACATGTTTTAAACTCAGACAAGACAAATTGAAAAAGACAAAGTAAACTATTTGTGAACCTTTAACACGACCTCATGTATAGATATTTATATTTATATATATATATATTATATATACTCTTTCATTGTTGTTTTTGCAAAACCTTTATTGTACTTTATGATCAAGATCCCAACTGGGATACGATTTCAATAAAGGCTTACTTTACTTTACTTTACTTTACTTTACTTTACACTAAAATTGTGAAACAATGGATTGACAGCACCAAGTATGTTAACTTATCCCTACACTAGCAATAGCTAGCAATTTGCCATAAGCACTGTTTTGACAAAATAAATACCTTTCTCTGCTACAATCAAGCTGGGGGGGGGGATGTTGACGAAATATGGAATTCAGCATGTGGCAGCCTTCTGAAACAGGGTCTAGCTGTTACAAACGATAATGTAGTAACTAACCGATAATGTATCAAACCTGATGATGTAGTAAAAATTTACCAATAATGTACTAATTTTTCCTAATGTATCAACAAATTTACGTATAACATATAAAATCAACCAATAACGTATTGGATCAAGTACTTTATGGGGATAGATCTATCATCGATCGAGAGATCAATTGATTGATGCATTGATCTATCCATCCACTGATCTTTTGATTGAATGTTCAAATGCTCGATTGAATGATCAAATGAGTGAATGAATCGATCGATCGATTGATTGATTAGTGGGATGATTAATAGGCTCCATATATATATCAATTGATTGGTCAATCTATAGAAACATTGATGGATAGATAGACTAGACAGCATATAAAATCAACCCATAATGTAGCCAAGAGAACATTAATGTATCAAATCAATCGATGACTTATCAATAACGTACTCTGGTCAAAGAATAAAGATTAAAATCAACTGATAATGCACTAAGTCGACCAATAAAATATCAATCAACCGATAAAGTATTAATCAATGGAAATCAACTGAATATAAATGAGTGTTGTATCTTTAGTTTTTTCAAAATCAATCAGTTACACCTTTATGACATTACCCAGACATCACAAATTGAATTTCATCAATTTTGGAAGTATTCCTGCAGGAGGATATTGCACTCAGAATTATTATGAATGTTCCAATAGCAAATCCAACTGCACCCCACCATGAAGTATGTAAAATAATGCCTATAAAAACCGTATCAAATACAGAACTGGTTGTTTCGTGTACAAAGCCATCAATAATTTGCTACCTCAATATGTAACTGATTTGTTTACCAAAATATCAAATATATTGTCTCGTAGTATGAGACATGAGCACCCAAACTGACATTTTGTATGTTCCTATGGCGAGACTTTTTAGCAACCTCACAATTTCTTAGACACAATGGTGCTGTTACCTTCAAGGCATTGCTGAACAGTGTTTGATCTTCTCCTTCATTGAATGTTTTCGAGACAAACAACATAAGGACATACGTGATGTTGATCAAATGTGTACATTTTATGACATGGCTATTGTGTACAGTTTTACTACTTTTGCTTGAAATTGTATTTTCGTATTTAGGGTTGTATTTTGAATTCTCAGTATCTTTGTATTTTGTATTTCCAGAGGACCCTGAGGAAGATGAGCGTTTATGATAACCAGGTTTCCTGTATTGGATTTTAACACTCTTTGAATAAAGTTTCAATAAAAAAAAATAAAACAAATATTGCCAATGGCACCAGGACATAATGACAGCCTTAGTATTATCGGCATTTAACAACAATGCCACTGACTGTGAATTAGACAGACCATGGAGTCAATGTGCAACACAATTAGATGAAAGACTATTTTCACATTGTGAATTTTTAAGGCCTTGTTTGTTAGAAAAGGGACATGTATATCTGTCTGTATGTTTATGGAGAAAAAAGCAGAAGACAGTTTGTTGAAAGACAATCATGTATGCATCTCTTGAAAAATTATGTGGTTATATTTTAAGGTATAATTAGTAGCAAAGCTAAGTTGACAGTAATTAAGATAACAAAATTATACTCTTAGCTAAGTAGTAATTGAAGCTAAGACAGGAATAAACTGAAATTACTGCTTAAACTTTGGTAGAAGGCTACCACAGGAATTGCACCATACCATAGTGATGGAAACGTACAGCCAATCTTGCCTGACACCCCCACATTACAAATGTCTTTACATCAGTCAATTTAAGGGGGCGCTGCACCAAACACAGCATATTTTGCTCCAAAATCATTTTAAAGTATTCATTCAATTTTGATTAACTTGTTGACCCAAGATTAAAATACTGGTTGGTTCACCTTTTAGCTTGTAAAGCAGTCATAAGTAACGTGATAAAGAAGTGTTAATTTATGCACCCAATTTCCCAGTCTATTTTCTCCCAACTTCAATGTTTCAAAAGAATTAACTCTGCTTCGGCTGGATCAAATTTTCACATTATGTTCTTTAAATACTATAAAACAAAACACCTATTTTGTTTGGCAATAAAAGTGCTTACATTTTCAATTAGAGGCATTTAAATTTAAATTTTGCTAATCATGTTTTTAATCACTTTCAACTCATGTCATTTTAGAATGACGATATACATATTCTTTTCAGTGATATCTTATATTTCCGAAAATAGAGTCAAGTTTCCGACTTAAAGTAATTTTTACCTTCTCGTGTCTATTTATAGACAGAGAAGGTATTAGAGTTGAAAACCAGTATGCTGCTGTCAAGACTTCCGTCTGTCAAGACTTCCGTCTGTCAAGATCCGTTGACGTCATGCCATTGTGATGGGTCATATCATAAACTGGTGGGGGTGGTCATGGCTCAGGTTGAGGTGTGGGAGAACGATTTTGAGCTATGACAAAAATCAAAAGGGACTTAGCGGCATAGCCACAGTGTTAAGCCTTTCTCCAAGGTTTCTTAGTTTACTACAATCTATTACAGACTACTGAGCTGACGTTAGGGGTACTCACTTTGTGTTTGCTCACTCTGTGAGCGCTAGTGTTTGGTACTGAGTTGCGTGGATATCCCCTCATGGCCTCACGTGATCTGGGCCTGTTGCATAATCTGCAGAGATGATCATATGCCTCCGAGTCTGAAAACTGTCATTGTGTAAGCCTGTCGGCATTTTCCTTGCATTTTTTCTCATTTAATTTTGCAAAATATCGGCGAGTACCTCAATATTTCAAGATAACCCTTTCTTCCCAATCGTTTCCTGGAGTTTCAGAGTCATATGAACGAAAATGAGTGAAAGTTTTAGACAGGAAAATCGGACGTCGGCCATGTTCAATGTTTACAGTACAATCAGAGGTTTACGTGGAGGAATTAACCAACAAACACTGTTCATGATGCCCGCCCTCTAGAGGCAGACCTTCCTATATGAAGTACCACATTTGATGCTTGTGGAAAGCTTGACCACACAATGGAGCATTTAAACTTTTAGAAAATGACAAACTGAATAAGAAGGTATTCAGAAAATGTCAAATACTGAGGAAAAATGCGCAAATATTCAAAATAAACAGGTTAACTGACTGGTCAGCTATAAAAAACAATGAAAATGTTTATGATCAAAAGTTTTTGAGATGCGCACATTTTAACAAATACAGAAATTATTAACATTATAAATATAAGACCAGACTATTTTTTCAGGGATGGGACAGGTTGGAAATGAGGGGTGAGAGACAAAGGCACTCCTATTGCTGCATGTGGATGCAGCCACACCATTTCATTTATAGCATACTTATTCACTGTGTTGTGTTCAAGTTCCATATTGTACTGACTGTCATACAAGGACAACATAACCAAATCAAATCAAATTAGCTGTTGTGTGGATTTTGCTGAACATGGCTGATTTTAATATTTCGCCCTATATATTTGGTATCCAGCAAAGGCATATTTTGATGTAAAGTCAAAATTAACACTACATTGCTGACAATATATGTTACTGTTTCTGCATGAACTTTTCTTTTTTAAATTATAGTATATTAGTACTTCATACAGATCAACAGTTATCGTGATGTCAACCCATAATTTTACATCACAAAGACTGTAATTCTGCCATTTTTTTTTGTTTTTCAGTCATTTTATAAATTTTGCACTGCACAAGATGATTGAACAAATTGCAATGTTTGAATTTGTAAACTCAAAGAATAAAAATCCTTTGGTCACAGATTAAATTATTTTTTGAAAAGAAATTTACTCTTAAACACTTTTAGCATATATTTTCTACACTGTCATGTATTTCAAGGAAAATATGCCTATTAAAAACAGTAATTTCTTCACTTTCAATTTTTTTCAATACTATGACAATTATCAGCCATGAGGTTATACAAACACAAGACCAGATAGGCCTTTTTCATCATTTCCACAGGACTCTTTGGAAAATCCATTAAAACAGTTAAAAGTGACTTAAAATGATCACTTGGTATACATTTAATTTACAGATGCCAGGTTGTGTATTTCACATGCACTCAGGTCAGTAAGGAAGTGCGTCATTACTAATTTGGACTATTAATTCTTATTTCTGAATTATTTAACTTTTTTCCACATTGAACTATCTTTAGGCAGTTTATACTGTAGCTTAGCATTTTTTTGATTGATGTATTTAATCATCTTTTGGGTTCTTTGGGTCCATATCCCACCTCATGCCCCTACATCATCAACTATTTACCAACAACTCCATGCCAACAACCAATTACCTGACCTGGCCACACATTAGAGAAGGTACAGCGTCATTGACGGTATTTTTATCTTTAATACCAAAACTGAGGTTTTTACCCCAACACCCCTTCATCCTTCCAGTAAACTATTGCTACCATACTAAACTTTAGATTCTCTGCTTTTTGAAAATACATACCGGTAGAATGAGGAGGTGTCCTTGTCATCTAAGAAGTGAAATATAATCCTTTGAAACTGTGTTGGCAACATGCTTCTCCACCTTAATTGACAGGATGTTGCGAAACATTTTTGCAACCTATTATAACACTGACAGATTATCATCTCTACCATTTTGCATAAAATTTGATGCAGTGCTTCCTGACGTTCAACCTATCACCATAAATCCATTATGTATGCAAATTAGCAATTAATTTAAGGTGCTTGGACAGCCTAGGAAATCAGTTCAAATTTGAGAAAATAATGACATTTTTTGCATTTTATATTGATAAAACCTAAATTCATGAAAAAAAATAAAGGCCAAGAGGTAAGAATACATGAAAAACTGCACAGAAAGTTTACAAGAAAGACATTGTTTTTGCTTTTGCCGGGGAGTCTGAGTGTACACTCTGTCAGCCCATAAAGGTCACGACTGTTGTTTTGTCTGTGGGAGACTTCCCCTTCATATGTCTTGTATGACCACTACCAAACATGTATTCGCGTGAAGACACTCTAAATTCAACAACATGAGCTTCAAAGAATTACTTGCCAAAAATCCATAAAGAATTTTCTAAGGGAAGTAAACTAGTTTTTTCATATCCGTGAAACCCCTGCCATGATATTTGGTTGCACAGATGATCACGTGATATGAAATAGAACTGAAATGCGCCTGCATTATGCTGCAGCATTAAAACGCTGGGTCGTGGAAACTGTGATTGGATCGCAAAGTTTCATGAAAATGCAATAAGTAATGGAAATTATTGAGCACTCAAACCAATAGTTTTATTCTTGGCTTGCAAGATTTTCAACGTTATTTGACTTTACCCTGCCATTGATATGTTTCCGACCCATACTGGCAATGCATGGAGGGATCTTGTCGAGTATACCACCATGTGTGCATCTTCAGAATGCCGTTTGTACCTAATGAGGTCATATATAAATCTCTAGAAATTAGTTCATGCAGTGTTGTATGAATCTTCCTTTGCTTACATTTCTCTGAAAATTTTGTTATCAGGGTTTTGTATTGGGACAAAACTAAGTATTGATTGCGACGTACAAGGTCCACTGTTTGATTTTAGTTCCGATTTTAGTACCTCGATCTTCACATCACCAGGCCCAACTTTATGTACCAATATTTGATCTTCTACCGTAGCTTAATCAATAACAAGTCATTGACAATGACATAGTCCCCACTTGTAACAGGAATATTAGTCTTGATTGGGCAGGGAAATGTGGTCATTAAGAAGTATCACGGAGTGTATATGTTGAGATCTATGGGCACATAGGTCTATGTCTTTGTTCCCAATTTGAAACACATGAGGCATGTCTAATTTTAAGTTATGGTTCTAAATTGGGAAAAAAGATCAGACCTCTAGCTGTATTAGCCAGCCATGAAATACATATGCCCATAATAAATGAGGTACAAGATGTGACATCTTAAGGTCTAATATCCTATCAAAATTGGAGGGTATAGAACTTGTGGTTACTGAGTTATGCATATATATGTATAATCAAGGTCAAAGGTCATCGAGGTCACGTGACATTTTGAAAAAAAAAATTGTATTGCTAATTAATCCCTATATGCCAAAAATCAGACCTCCACCTCTATTCGCTTGCCCAGAATTAGATGTGTGCATAATTAATGAGGTACAGTATGTGGCATCATAAGGTCTCCCATCATACCAAATATGAAGGGTGTACCACTTGTGGTTACTGAGTTATGGACAAATATGTATATATCAGGTCAAAGGTCATTGAGGTCACGTGACATTTTGTCAAAAATTTGTATTCCTAAGTTATCCCTATATACCAAAAATCAGACCTCTAGCTCTATTGGCTCGCCCAGAATTAGATATGCACATAATTAATGAGGTACAATATGTGGCATCATAAGGTCTCCCATCATACCAAATATGAAGGGTGTATCACTTGTGGTTACTGAGTTATGGACAAATATGCATATTTCAGGTCAAAGGTCATTGATGTCACATGACATTTTGTCAAAAAATTTGCATTGCTAAGTTATCTACATATACCAAAATTCAGACCTCTAGCTCTATTGGCTCGATCAAAATTAGATATGTGCATAATTATGTATATAATTATATATATTACCAAAACTTGTTTGTATCTTCTCAGAGGGGTAAAGTGCTCGATGCAGGGATGCAGAGCAATATTACAATAAATATGAGATCACATCAAGTATGTTTGGTACCTATTACTCGAGTTTCACGCATACACGCGATCGTCAGATAGGTAGATTTTATTGTGTGAAATTTGCTTCAGGTGCTTACATATAAGTGTCAGGTTGCGTCAAACCATTTGGTGTTGTGGGTTGGATTGAAATTTGACAAGTAAAATTTGTTTTCGTGTCGGCACTTTGAGACCAACTCGGAACGCTTGTTTAAAAGGCTAGATTTATCTGCATTGATTATGAATAGCTTCTCTGTAAGGCAAAGGTTGCATTTCTTTGACACATTTGAGTAACTACTTGCTTTTGATAGGATTGACCATGATATATTAAATGGTTTGTCCTGAGATTTCAAGTGACAGACATATTTTGACAATTCTGTGCTGTGGCGTATGCCTTACTTCGAAAAGATTGGACATGATTTGCATAGCGTGTTTTAAATGTGTTGTCAGTTAGACGATGTAATGTTTCGCCTCATTGGCATCGCTTGTAACAGTAGCTTATAGATTATGGATTTAGACTGGCAAGCCCCCTGGAGTGGGCAATTGGTCTTGATGCGGCACTTACATACATCAGTGGGTTTTCTATCATTGCGCTGGGTGACCCGTTTGTTGTGTGATTTTATAATGCTGCCCATGTTGTGCATGCAGCTGTAGCTTAATTTAAGTGTATTTCTGTTAAGAACTTTATGTAATTTACAATCCTTTGGGAAATGTTTCTCAAGGAGACGGAAGAATTCCTTTCCGACGTTGGTTTTCACACTCTTACTGTAGGGTGGGTTGTACCATGTAATTCTACGCTGTCTGCTCCTTGTTTTCTTTACCGGTTTGTCAACACGTGTGTAATTTAGCTGGTCATCGTACCATCAAGACCAATTGCCCACTCCAGGGGGCTTGCCAGTCTAAATCCATAATCTATAAAGCTACTGTTACAAGCGATGCCAATGAGGCGAAACATTACATCGGTCTAACTGACAACACATTTAAAACACGCTATGCAAATCATGTCCAATCTTTTCGAAGTAAGGCATACGCCAACAGCACAGAATTGTCAAAATATGTCTGTCACTTGAAATCTCAGGACAAACCATTTAATATATCATGGTCAATCCTATCAAAAGCAAGTAGTTACTCAAATGTGTCAAAGAAATGCAACCTTTGCCTTACAGAGAAGCTATTCATAATCAATGCAGATAAATCTAGCCTTTTAAACAAGCGTTCCGAGTTGGTCTCAAAGTGCCGACACGAAAACAAATTTTACTTGTCAAATTTCAATCCAACCACACAACACCAAATGGTTTGACCCAACCTGACACTTATATGTAAGCACCTGAAGCAAATTTCACACAATAAAATCTACCTATCTGACGATCGCGTGTATGCGTGAAACTCGAGTAATAGGTACCAAACATACTTGATGTGATCTCATATTTATTATAATTATATATATTATATATATAATTGGGCCTACATGTTTCAATGAAAAATTTCCTGTCTCGAGTCTAGAATGCATATCAACGGCAGTGCGGTTAATATTGAAACTGCTAGTTGAATGATATCTGTATTGGTAATTCTGCATTCCTTGAAATGGTTGAGTCGTCTTTGCAGTTTTCCCTTGTGACCAGCTTCAGACAAAACTTTAAAACCTTTTTGTGCTCTCTTTCTGCCTCCTTTAGCCATATTTATGTGTTATATCACTGCGACGTGACCCTATAAAAGTTAATTAACGCATTAAGTCTCATACTGTGAACAACGCTAGTCCACTGTATGTTATTGTGTGAGCGATGGATGTTATGCAAGCGCAATTAGGTGGTTCCCCCTAGCCATGTGAGGAGATAGATACATAGGACAATCAAGCTCTATGCATTTTCATGTAAAGCATAGCCATTGACAGCAATTTAAGGCTGCCATATTTAACTCCAAAATCACTTGCTAGGGTGTCTTGACCCTTATAAAACTCACCAACCTATTTAGGTTATCCATAAGTCTGTAAGTAAGTCTGTACATAAGTTGTTTTTGTAGCAGATACCTACTTGTTTCATTACAGACTTGTTCCTTTTGTCTATGTCTACAGTTAGGTCTGTACATACTATCAAGCATGTGTATAAGCCGAAAAATGTAAATTAGCTAAGTAGGCATCAGTTATACAGACTTAAAAGTTAGCATAACCACTTAACAATACCTACTTAAAGCGCGCAAATATAAAAAGGTAAAATTGTACATACCAAAGATCAACAATAAGTGTTGTTTCTATCTGTTCAATGCAGGAAAATTCTATGTTGATGTTATGACAATGATTTCTGCACAGTACAACCAGAAAAAAAAACTTTTTGACCAAAAATGGATAAAATTGACCCAAAAATACAAAATTACAGATTTTATCATAAATTCAAAATATCACATTTAGTTCATATGTAGGAACCTGCATATTGAATTTCAAAACTATCAGACCAGTACATTTTAAGAAACACGTTTTTTGACAAAAATGGAAAAAATTGCCCCCAAAAAACAAAATTGCAGATTTCATCATTATGTCAATACATATCATTAAGATCATCTGTAGGAACCTGTATACCAAATTTAAAAGCTATCAGATGAGTACTTTTGGAAATACACAGTTTTTGACCAAAAGTGGCCAAAATTGCCCCCAAAATACAAAATTACAGATTTCATCATAATTTCAAAGTATCACATTTAGTTCATATGTGGGAACCTGCATGTTGAATTTCAAAGCTATCAGACCAGTACATTTTAAGAAACACATTTTTTGACAAAAATTGAAAAAATTGCCCCAAAAATACAAAATATTGCAGATTTCATCATTTTGTCAACACGTATCATTAAGATCATCTGTAGAAACCTGTATACCAAATTTCAAAGCTATCAGACCAGTACTTTTTGAGTGACACATTATTTGACCAAAAATGGCAAAAATTGCCTTAAAAACACAAATTTGCATATTTCTACACAATTTGAACAAATCTGAAATAGATCATCCCTAGAGACCTATGTACCAAATATCAAAGCTATCTGACTGGTAGTTTTGAAGAAGAAGATTTTTAAAGATTTTTTTCACCAAAAACGACAAAAATTGCCTTAAAAATACAAATATGCAAATTTCACCATGATTTAAACAAATCTAACAGAAGTCACCCTAAATAGACAGCATATCAAATTTCAAAGCAATTGGACAAGCGGTTTCAGAGAAGATTTTTTAACCAAAAACAGCGAAAAATGCGCCAAAAATACAAATATGCAAATTTCACCACGATTTTAACAAACTTAAGTGAAGTCACCCCAAGTGAACTGCATATAAAATTTCAAAGCAATCGGAGTTGCGGTTTCAGAGGAGAAGGCAATTAATTGTTGACGGAGGACTGACGATGACAGACGACGGACAACATACAACGACGGAAAATCAACCTATTTGATAAGCTCTGTGTCGCTGACAGCAGAGCTACAAAGTATAGTGTCAAAACTAACATTCATGTACCTGCTTTAATCTTTGTGAGAACATGGTAAGAGACAGTAAGAAAAAACTTCATATTATTTTCAAATCTGTGACACAAGTATATGGATAGAAATAGCCGCAGACGCGGCAAAAGATCTAGTAACTCATTGAGCTGTTTTAAAACTACTTACCTTAAAGCTTACTGACACAGGAGGGTGCGACTTATAATGCAGATGCGTCTTATAAAATGACTTTAATGGTACTAAATGGTTTGAAAAAAAATCAAAACAGAAAGACGAAACGTCTTTGGTTGCAGTGCCGCAATGATGAAATGAAATAGCTTGATGCATATTTCCAATTTGAGAATTGTGAAACTAAATGTCTATGATAGTATCCCACCTATATTTCTTCCTTTCAGATAACACATCAATGTATAAAACAGTTAGCACATTTAGTTTATGATGCATTTGTTTTATGTGTCTTTTTTCAGGACAGTTTCCAAGTTTCAATGGAACAATTCGTGGAATCAATAACACCTACAATATCACTGTAGAAGACTAAAACTTTCCAAATCGGCTACAGGATACTTTTTTACCTTGAAATAATATTACAGGACGACTATTTTTATTCAGCAAAAAAGAAGTTTACTGTATTTACATGTTGTATATTATTTACATAGCTGGCATTTTTAAATAACATTGTAAGACTTTTGTAACTTTCCACATTCATGCAATGCTTTTTGTTTCGCGAAGACAACCATGCTTATTCTAATTTGAAATAAAGAATTTACAATTTAAGTACATATGAATATTGCATTGTCTTAATTGGCATAATCAATACCATTTAATATTTTACAAAACATTCTTAAAAGTTAAAGCAGCTTGTTCTCTATGAGTTCTGAAAAAGAGTTTATGACATACAAAGCGTTTATTTGATCGACATGTGTAATGATGGGCAAAATTGTTTTGCTGCCAATGGGAGGTTGTTTCACAAAACAGATTTCAACTGAGCTGCTATGTTGGTGCTTACAAGTATTCAGATCTTTTATGTCCTTTCATCAGTTTATAACACTTTGTTTACCGCCTGATCAGTTTCCTCACAGCTGAGCAGTCAAAACCACCTGATTCATAGGTATGTCCCTCTGCATACTGAAACTTATCAAGCTTTTGCAGGCGCTTCCTTTTTTTTCCTTCCATCTTTTCTTTATCACGGCTGTCGGCTTGTAAACCTAACTTGCATGTGGTCGGGACCGTACCACATTGATGTCATCATAGAATTTATGTTTAGCTGGCTTGTGCTGCACAAGTCTGTTCCCAATATGGTAAATAACAGGACACAGCAATGTTGGCACCAAGTACAACATCATCGACACCATGGTTCTGGTCCTTCGGAATGACGTTCCAAAGTACATGATGCAGAGACTCATTTTGGTTTTGGGTGCAGCCATTCTTCAGCCCCTTAAGCAGCTTTTCGTCGGCCAACTTTTCAATGACTGGCTGAACAGCTTTAACAACAGCTGGTGCAAGTGGATGTAGCAGAGGCTTGCATGTCTTCTTTCCTGAGACTTTGTCCTTCTGCCACTTACACCAGCTATCTGTTCCCTGAGGACAATACTCATGATGCGGCTCGTCATGGGTGTTAAAGTAGTGGAGGACTGTTGCTTTGGTTTGTTTACTCATCTCGTGCACATTACCTGAAAAACAAAGCAAAAAAATTCATGATAAATCAAATGTACTAGCCTTTCATGATGCTGTACATCACATTCACTCACAGAACTGCAGATTGCATGTTCATGAACAGCATGCATCTACTGTTAGCCGACAACAACACTATAACTATAGTATAGCCTGTGCTGCACTCAGCAAATTTTCAGTTAACAACTCAAGGCTCTTTTCAATAACAATTTACTAGAACTACTAAGCTTTTTTAGAATTTAAGTGGCGAGGGGTAATTTTGATGAATTCATGCACCTGCAGATTCTGGTTGTCAGGATATTGTACTACACCAAGTCACTTGACCAGCACATTGACAACAAACAACATAACACTTCTGAACCAGTGAAACATTGAAAAATTTCTTAAAGAAAAAGCCAAATTTACAGGTAACTAAGAGTAAATGTGATGAATGAGTAAAATGTTACTTTTGCACCACCACAGCCACAATAGAGTTTGTTGTTTCAGTAGATATACAGATGACAATATCATTTGCTCTCACCTTTATTGTTTATTAGGGCAATAGCATAAAACACTTGAAACACATTAATCATTTGGTTGGTTAATCTGTGTTGGCCAGTCAAGCTTTTACCATCTTCCAGCTTGCCTCCTGATATAAAAAGAAAGGCAATTGAAAATTAAGGATTGACTTGTCTTGAAAACTTCACGGTTGCATCAGAAACGAATATGATGATGTAAATTTTATGCAAATTGTTGTCAAATAATCTCCTCAGGTTTACAGAGAATGTGGAAAATATCGTTTGATGCTCTGAGCAATGATTAATCTTCAAATACATGAAGAGCAAACACAGCATTTGATATTTCTTCGGTACAATAAAGTGATAATCAAATACTGACACAGCCATTATGTTATACCTGGGGTTAAAAAAATTGTCACCAACATTATTCTTGCTATTTCAAAAGTGTCACCAGATCTGATTCTTTGAAGTGTATATGCTTGTCTTCTTTTGTGTATTACAATGATTATCATACGATTTAAAATCTGACATCTTGTGAAATATAGTCAGTAACACCAGTTCTAACTTTTGATATAAAAATGGTATATAAATGATATGACATTACACCTCACTAGTTTTGATGGATCTATATATCACAATGATAATGATACATCAGGTTGTTCTTTCCTCTTGACCACTCGAATAATACCACTGCTCCCGCCTCTTCCATGGACTTTGCAGATCCATCATGGTTTATTTTGCACTTTGGTTCATGCTCAAGGAACCAGTGCTCCATAAACCTGAAGTCTCTAGGCTCATCCTCCATTTTCTGGCATTCATGGGAATACATGGAATTAACATGCCTGTCCAACACTTTACCTAAGAAAAAATGCCAAAAATATTTCTTAGAGATAGAGAAGGAAAACTATTTTTAAAAAACAAAAACAATGACAAAAGTATTACTAATAATAATATAATATATAATACAGTTGGTGCCAATAATATAAAAATAGTGTCAATGACACTGTGCTCCCATTTTACAGAAATACTAAGTATTAGTACACACATGACATTGCATTCTTACAGGTTGATTACAAAGAAAAGTCCATTGTAAGTCCAAATTAATCTTATACCCCAGCAATATGAAATGCTCCATCTCATAATGACTTTTACGTATCTGATAGAAAACAACCCTAGGATCAAGACTACCATGTTTTAAAGCAATCAAACAAATACTTTGGGAGAAAATGAGTTTTTGACGAAAAATGGGAAAAATTGCCCCAACAATACAAGTATGAAAATTTCACCACAATTTGATCGAATTTGACAAAGGCAAACCCTGGGATAATACATACAAGTTTTCAAGGCAACAGGATGAGTGCTTTCAGAAAATATGATTTTTTGACCAAAAAAGGGAAAATCGCCCCAAAAATACAACTTTCAACATTTCACCACAATTTGAAGAAATGTAACTAAAGTCACTATAAAGAGCCTGCATACCAAGTTTCAACCAAATCTGGTCAGTGGTTACAGAGTTTTAGCAATTTGCATGATTTTTCCTTTTTTTCCTTCCACATTTGCATATTTTTGACTTTGGCATATTCATTTAAACAAATTCACATCTTCGCCCCTGGGTGCACCTGTCCACCAAATACTAAGATGGTAGGTGCTGCGGTTTAGGAGTTTTAAATGTGGATGGACATACATCCGCACGTATACTAACATACATACATACATACATACATACATACACATACAGACAGACAGACAGACAGACAGACATGCATACATACATACATTTATTTTTACAGCTTTTAACCTCCAACAGCCGCCTAACCTATCAATATCAGCTTGTTCAACTTGATACCTGGCACTACTGCTCATAATAATATAAACAAGAGTTTATTACATTCTAATTAAAGTAAACATGCCTTGCTTATCAAGATTATGTAACAAAAACCCCAGCATATCTGTCAGGTTATAAAGAATCTTCAGCTTGTTATCTTTATCAGTATTTTCATCGAGGTATGTAAGAGTGCCTTCAACAGCATACTCCGAGTTCAAAAACCGAGTCGGACTTACAAGTCCGAGTACTCGGACATGCATACCGGTACTCCGAGTAAGACTGCTTACTCGGACTTGTATACTCTGAGTGCATAGCCTACTCGGAGTTTAATACGCCGACTTACACTTGCTAATAGAAAAACAATGATGGAAAAACAGAGGAAATATTCGATCTTGTGATAAAAATTTGCAAACAGCGTATACAGTACATGTACTTTCAGTCGCTCAGAGAAAAGAGTTGTTAACGCAATCTCTCTGATCTCTGATCTGTGTAAAATACCATCTTGTACAACACGCTCAAGTCGATCATTGTCGTTGTCGAGTGTAGCTACCGTCATGCAAATTATTAGTTTGTCTTGTCTTTTCGTTTCATTACCGGATCAGATCCTGATTTGATACATGACTTGAATTGGTCACAACAACGTTTCATGATCACCGCAATGCATCGCGGCGAATTACAGAGAATAGAACACGGATGCCATTATCGAATGACATGTTGACCTGTGACGTCATGGCCTTGGTTTGCTGGCGTTGCGAGGCCATGATAGATTTGTCCAAGCATTTTAGGCATATTTATGTCTTGATAAAATATTAAACTAATAATTTTCAAAATAAAATGAGCACAGTACGCTCATGTTTGGTATGAACCCAGTGCGAGTGACCACTTGGTCGTAAACAATGACCTGACTTGACCTGTGATGTCATGCATTGATTTCGCTCAAACTGAGTAACTGGCTGGACTTGCCTGAAGTTTATTGACTTTACTGTAAATGTTACGTCTAAGTCATCTTTCAAAAAACTTCGCTGCTGGCTGTGGCAGCAGCTTTCTTCTGAGGGTAAAATCACAGTCGCTCCTTGTGGAGGGACCATGGTTAAATATACATTGCGCAACAGATTACAAGACATAGTGAAAATGAAATTCTTTTTTTCAAAAGAGCAGATTTTCGACATATCGATCCGCGCTAGCCGTAAACTCCGTGAGTAATAAAGTACCTTTTTTCGACAGATCGTTTCTTGACCGATATGGAAAAATATGCATTTATAGGAACACGTACCCCACTATCGGCGTATTCAAGTCCGAGTAGGCCATGTACTTGGAGTATACAAGTCCGAGTAGGCCATGCACTCGGAGTATACAAGTCCGAGTAAGCAGTTTTACTCGGAGTATGCAAGTCCGAGTCCTCGGACTTGCAAGTCCGACTCGGTTTGGAACTCGGAGTGTATGGTTTGAGATACTCCTACATACCTGTTTCATCCTATTAACCAAGCACATTTGAACTCTCAAATTAAGATTGCAAGTAAATTCTGTTGAACTGTACGTACTCAGAGAAAGCACACTGAAGAGACAACTGCTTGCAACTTAAGAAGTTCAAGGTCATCAAAAGCATTATAAGGAATCATGTAACACTTTCATTGCACTGTTTACACAGATTTCATAATTGCTATAAATAGTACATGAGGAATCTTATAGCCCAGCTTTACCATAAAAACCCTATTACTTTGATCACTCTTTTAATTGACCACTCTATTTTTTTCCTCAAAATGTAATTTTATTTAATCTTCATAAAGTTGACCACAACTGGAATTCGGAACTTTCTCTATCTCTCTTTATCTCTCTCTTGCCAACCTATCATGACAAACTATTATGAGCAATTTCTTTTTGATAACATACAGAGAACAATACATGACGGTACTGAATATGTCAAAGTTGGGATTCAGGAAAGTTGCCTTTACATGTTTTAATCATCCAAAATGGTAAACATTTCACTATGAACTGTCAAAAATGTTGAACTTTTTATTAATTCTACACTAAAATTATTTTGGCTTCGTTGATTTCCTAATTAACTCCATTATTTACAAGTCATCGTTGATGACACAGTCCCCACTTGTTAATGGGTACTTTGATTACATGTCCTCAGAGAGGATAGAGTCTTCTTCATTAATTAGGTTTGTGATAAAAATACTTTGATACAGATGGCGCTCAATGGCCAAGAATGAGTTCTATGGTGATGAAAACATAAAACCAATGTAGGCCACCATCCTAAAGTTCATAAAATGAGTCAACTAGGAATTAATCAACAGGATGTTGCAAAAAGTTTTGCATACAATCCTAACACTTAACAGATTATCACTGGTACCATATTTCATAAAGTTTGATGCAGTATTTACAACACTTTGAGATCAACATCTGTATTGAGTTTCATCAAATTTGACATTGTATTAATTTGTGGCTATATCACCCTAATTAGGAAAGTTCATTACTTATGCATTACAAATTAATTAAAATGACACTGATAAATGTCTTTTTCAATGTTAAAGCAATGTGAGCTTAACATCTGTCTAAAGTTTCATAAATTTGATGCAGTATTTCTTGACATATCAGCCTTCAATAATTGACATGTTACTGCTACATGACGTGAAACAAATTGACGAGCATATGTATATAGGTCGATGTCCTTGTACCAACTTTGAATGATACTTGTGGAAATTTGTCTGAGTTATGACTCTGTACATTAGAAAATTGTCACAAAATCACTGCCATGCAGCAATATTTGATCTTACTGTTTAAAAAATCAACACGTATATGTATGACATACGTCAATGTTCATGTACCAACTTTGGATAAGATCAGTTGAGACTTGCCAGAGTTATGGCTCTCAACATGAAACAACCATAACAAAATTGCTACCATGTGGCCATATTGGACCATCTCGTGAAACCAATCTACATACATATGTAGAAATAAATCAATGTCCTTGTACCAACTTTGAATAAATTTGCTTGATACATGTCTGAGTTATGGTTCCCGACATGAAAAAATCAGGAAAAAAAATGGCCACAAGGCGGCCATATTGGATTGTATCACAAAACAAATCAATGTGCATATGCATGACATAGGTCAATGTCCTTGTACTAAGTTTGAATAAAATTGGTGAATAAAATCAGTTGAGACATGCCCAAGTTTTGGCTGAGGACATGAAAAAATTGTAACAAAATGGCTGCCATATATGCAGCCATATTGGATCATATCATGAAACAAATTGACCTACATATGTATGACATATAGGTTAATGCCCAACTTTGAATAAAATCAGTTGAGATATGCCTGAGTATTATGGTTCTGTACATGAAAAAATCGTAACAAAATGGCCACATGGCAGCCATATTGGATCCTATCACATAACAAATGGACATGGATATGTATGACATTAGTCAATCTCCTTGTACCAACTTTGAATAAATTCGCTTGATACATGTCTGAGTATTATGGCTCTGTACATGAACACATCGTAATAAAATGGCTGCCTAGCAGCCATATTGGATCGTATCACAAAACAATCAACGTATATATGTATGACATAGGTCAATGTCCTTGTACCAACTTTGAATAAAATCCGTTGAGATATGCCTGAGTCATTGGCTCTGTACATGAAAAAATTGAAATAAAATGGCCACCTGGCAGCCATATTGGATCGTATCACAAAACAAATCGACATGCATATCTATGACATTGGTCAATGTCCTTGTACCAACTTTGAATAAAATTGGTTGAAACATGTCTGAGTTATGGCTCTGTACATGAAAAAATCGTAGCAAAATGGCCCCATGGCAGCCATATTGGATTGTTTCACAAAACAAAATGACGTGCATATCTATGACATTGGTCAATGTTCTTGTAGCAACTCTGAATAAAATCGGTTGAAACATGTCTGAGTTATGGCTCTGTACATGAAAAAATTGTAATAAAATGGCCGCCTGGCGGCCATATTGGATCGTATTACAAAACAAATCGACGTGCATATCTATATATGACATTGGTCAATGTCCTTGTACCAACTTTGAATAAAATTGGTTGCAACATGTTTGAGTTATAGCTCTGTACATGAAAAAATCGTAATAAAATGGCCGCCTGGCAGCCATATTGGATCGTATCACAAAACAAATCGACTTGCATATCTATGACATATGAAGTAATCCTTGTACCAAGTTTGAATGAAATCGCTCCCTGCATCTCTGAGATATCTGCGTGAACGGACGGACGCACGCACAGACGCACGCATGCACGCATGGACATGACCAAACCTATAAGTTCCCCTGGACGGTGTCAGTGGGGACTAAAAATCATATTAATTATTTTTTTCTGGGTGAATTGATAGGGTTTATACAGTACAAGAGTTACATACAATGTAAGTCAAATGCAGTTAAATATCAATTACTGTCTAACATTGCATCATTCCTATAAATAGCACCTCAGCCTGGAACAGCACAATCATAATCTGCTTATTCACACTGGCAGTACTTGACTTTAAATGAATGACCTACTACATTTCACCTGTGTACCAAATTTGAAAGCATGGCAAAAAGTACAAATTTGCAACTTTCGCCTTAAGTTCACCCAGTCATCTTCAGGTCACTCCTAGGAACCTGCACACCCAATTAGAAAGTAATGGCATACACAGTTTCAAAGAAGATTTTTTTGACCAAAAATGGCAAAAATTGCCCAAAAATGCAAATATGCAAATTTTGCCATAATTTTGATGAATCTTATTTTGGGTCATCACAAGAAACCTGAAAACCAAATTTTAAAGCGAACAGACCATTGGTTTCAGAGGAAACAATTTTTTACTAAAATGGCAAAAAAATAGAGAAAAATATTCATTAAAAATAGAAAGCAGCCAACATTGACACCAAATCTATGTGTTTGAATGAGTTGGGCCCAAGGTATGTAAAAACCAAATATGACAATGATCAGAAGAGCAGTTCCTGAGTTATTGATTTTTGACCATTTTCGCCCTTTTTTCTACCTCATTTGCATATACATGAGACTAACAAGTTCATTTTAACAACAGCACATCTACACCATATATGGCATCACTACACCAAAAATCAGCTTTATATGTGCAGCAGTTTTGGAGTTTTTGCATTGGACGGACAGACATCCATACATACATACATACATACATACATACTTACATACATACATACATACAGACAGACATCTCACATACAGACTTTTTTCAATCATATAACCTCCCAATTGCCATATATGTATGGCAAATGGGAGCTAAAAACACAAATACACAATGTTCCTTTCAGAATACGACTGATCATGATTTTAGTACTTCTTAAGAAATAAACCCACCTGTATCAATTGAAATAACGCTAACAAATCCATAAAGTGAAGAGAAACTCCTTGACATCCATGACCCCTCGACCAACAATGTAAAATCAACTGTACGGCCATGATCAGGATCCTGCTCTAGCACCACCTGTCTGACTTCCGCTACAGCTTGCTTCATGTGTTCTTTGGTGACTTCCTCACTTTTGTTTGCCAAAACGATGACTTGCCCTTTGGATGGGTTGCACGACAAAGATGGCGGGAGCCCGAGAAATGAACTAAATTTCTTCGCCGCCCGTCTGCCTCTACCTATCGCCCTAAGTCCCAACACCATCTTCCTGTTTATTTGGAAATACTGGCCGGTTTTCTGAGACGTCAGGAAAACCAATTGTGTTTTATGCTTACGGTCAGGACTTTCAGTGTTAGAACACGTCACCGTAAATTGACTGCCCCAGCCGTGTGTGGAAACTTCTGGGAGCGACAAGAAGCCGACCGAACAGCCTTTACACAGCGACAAGGACTTCATGCCTGCATTCAGAGTCTTAACGTCAAACACCCAGAGCATCTCGTCGCTGTTTGCATTACCTTCAGTCAAACTTACTTCTGTTTAGAACGAGGCACGTCTTCGTCAGCCGAATCAGACTCTTCACTGAGTTCCTGATTGATGCTGTAGTACGAGCCAACGTCCGACTGTTTTAAGTCAACCTTCGCGCAAGTGTCCATCTTTTTACTGATTCCCTTTTGTGTCCCTCGCTTGCATTTTCGATGGTAAGGGTGACCACAAGCGCCGGCGTTTGTCTGGTGGAGGTCAGCCATTTTGCCATACACACTGTACATGCTGTACTAACGCTCACTGTTGTGTTGAAGACTGCGCATGCGCCTAACAATGGGAATATTTACGCAGTCTCTGCATGTTTATCAAAGATATCGTCTCAGTGAGTCACGACTGTTAAGACAAAAGGAAAATGACACGCGCTGTAGCTGATGGTTTTCCATTTTAGTAATATTTCAGGAATTTCCCGGTACGATGTGACCCAACACTTTTCGCGAAAAGAAAGGCAACGTGTCAGGGGTTCGAAATTTGAAATAAAAAAAATTGCTAAAATTGACCTTTGAACCTTAGGGACCGTCTCAGATTGTCGCAGAAGTTCAAAAAGCGAAATTTTTTCGTTTAGGGGGGGAGGGGGTTTGACCTCCATTCAATTAGTGAACTTCACTTTCGCACTTTTATTTTGTGATCACAAGTTTTTGTGTGTTTATTTTAAATTAAAGAAAAACTGCACACTCGTGCCACGAAATTTGTAACTGTTTCCCTTTCGTTTGTGCCCCAAACACAATTTACCGAATAGGAACATTGGATCCTAAACATTTCATTCATCAAATTATACAAAGACAAAAAGTATCATTTCCTTAAAAATGTGCTATTTATAAGCGTCTGCTCTAAGCACTAGATGTCTTTATTCTCACTTGTTATGCACCTTGTCATAGTCGTTTTAATATGATTGAACATGCCTGGGCCCTCTTGTCAAAGTTTTTTGCTTATTTACCGCCCCTACCAAGTACAAATTGCGTGTTCACAAAGACAAAGAACAGCACAAGAGATGCAAAAAGGGAAAGTAAAATAAAATGAAACTTTTATGCGGTAAAATGCCCTGTTAGTACTCAAATCTTGTAATGTGGCAAGGGGAATATGTCTTTAGTAGCTATAGCAAAATGCAACATTGTACTCTCAGGCAGACATGAACATTTCGCACTTTTGAAGTTTCCTTTAGGGGGAGGGGGGGGAGGGGTTTGATTTAAGGGACTGGACATAAATTACAGGGGGGGGTGGGCCGGTGTTTTCGAAAAAAACCGCTGCGTAAAAAATAGTGACCCTTCAAAAGTTCATGCACAAAATTTAGTGACCTCCCCCTTATCCGTGCATGAAAATAAGTGACCCTCCCCTGTTACTCAATACCCCCTAAAACAACCCGCGATGTGTTAAAGACCCCCTTCTGACTTGCTATACTTTTTAAGTCGCCCTCCCGAAAGGAAGGCAAAATGTGGCCGATATAACGCGTTGTCCAAAAAATATCAAATCATATGTGTGATATTCATGTAAATGTACTTTGCTTGAAGTGGCAGGTAAAAAGGGCATGCCTGTACAAAAAATGTAATTTTTAGATTTTATCGATAATGTTGATTCACTATACATGTAGTCAGACTATAAGAAAACTACGAACGTGTATTTTCAGTATAAAACTAGCTATATCTGTTCATATACAGATGTTTAATAACTGATATAGATATACTTGATTAGCATGGGTTGTTTACAAGTGCACATGTGAACAAGATATTTGATTTTGGAATTTCTGTCAAAATGTTGATTCACTATACATGGGAGTCTATGACAAAACTATACATGGGAGTCTATGACAAAACTGTCAAAAGATTTTCAGAATTAAAAATTTGCACTATTTGTGCATATATGGACCCTGAATAATTGACATAATTGTGCTTGATTAGAAGAGGGTGGTAAAATGTGCATCTGTGTACAATAACTTTGTTTTGGAATTTCGCATAAAATGTTGATCCACTATACATGGGAGTCTATGACAAAACTGTAAAAAAAAATTTTCAGAATTAAAAATATGCACTATTTGTGTATATATGACCCTGAATAATTGACATAATTGTGCTTGATTAGAAGAGGGTGGTAACACATGCATCTGCGTACAATAACTTTGTTTTTGGAATTTCGCTTAGTGAAATGTGGATCCATTATACATTGTAGTCTATGAAGAAACTATGAATAATTTTTTTCCAATACAAAACTTGGTAAACCTGTGCATTTATGTACACCTAATTATTAGTATTAATATTCATGATTAGACTAGAGTGGTTTCAAGTCAATGGTTGTGCAAGAAATTTGATTTTGGCATATCACTTAAATGTCGATTTACTATACATGGCAGTCTATGATGAAACTATGAATAATTTTTTTCCAATACAAAAATAGGAAAATCTGTGCATTTATGTACACTTGATTATTGGTATTAATGTTCATGATTAGACTAGAGTAGTTTCAAGTCAATGGGTGTGCAAGAAATTTGATTTTGGAATTTCACTGAAATGTCCATTCACTATACATGGCAGTCTATGATGAAACTATGAATAATTTTTTCCAATACAAAACTTGGTAAACCTGTGCATTTATGTACACCTAATTATTAGTATTAATATTCATGATTAGACTAGAGTGGTTTCAAGTCAATGGTTGTGCAAGAAATTTGATTTTGGCATATCACTTAAATGTCGATTTACTATACATGGCAGTCTATGATTAAACTATGAATAATTTTTTCCAATACAAAAATAGGAAAATCTGTGCATTTATGTACACTTGATTATTGGTATTAATGTTCATGATTAGACTAGAGTAGTTTCAAGACAATGGGTGTGCAAGAAATTTGATTTTGGAATTTCACTGAAATGTCCATTCACTATACATGGCAGTCTATGATGAAACTATGAATAATTTTTTCCAATACAAAACTTGGTAAACCTGTGCATTTATGTACACCTAATTATTAGTATTAATATTCATGATTAGACTAGAGTGGTTTCAAGTCAATGGTTGTGCAAGAAATTTGATTTTGGAATTTCACCAAAATGTTGATTCACTATACATTGTAGGCTATGAGGAAACTTCAAATAACTCATAGGTTATCTGATCCTAAATTGTTATTCAAAAGTTGTTCGACCTGAAGCTTCCAGTTGTTATTGATGACACTATGCACTATTCTGAACAGTTTGTATTCTGTCAATGTCCTCAAAATATTAAAAAATGTACATACAGCGACATGAACGTTTGACACCGACCTATACCCAATGTATTGTCAATGGGAGAATGATGTCAAATAAGTAATCTCCCAAATTGTTATTGAAAGAGTCATAGGGACAGTTATGCACAATAGTGTTGAATAAGTAGAAATCATGACAACTTAAATCAATGTGGCTGCTTGGATCATCAATACATTGTTTATTATACCTGAAATTTGCGCCCGAAGGGCGCGCCGAAAATGGTAATGGCAGAAAATAAAAGTGCCAGGAGGTATTTTTTCTTTTTTTTCAGTATTCCATAACGTGCACATGCAATTTCAGCTTTGATGCATGAAAAAAGGTGACCCTCCCCCATAGGCTTGCACAAAATTTTATGACCCTTCAAAAATGCTTGCGCGAAAAATGGCGACCCACCCCAAAAAACACCGGCCCACCCCCCCCTGTAATTTGTGTCCAGTCCCTAAACGAAGAAATTTCGTGTCTTGAACTTCTGCGACAATCTGAGACGGTCCCTTAGTCGCATTGTTAAAATTTAGTCTATTTCTTTCATCACAACATAAACTCTAAAGGAAAATCAGTTACTCTGTTACAGTCTGCGATTCATGATTTGAGCAAGTCGATGTGCATCCACTATCACTGCACTGGGCCCTGGGACAAAAATCAAATGTCGGGTCACGGTCACGTACTCATTTTACATGTAAAATGTAACATGGTAAAAACCAGACAATAGCCTCACCTAAAAATATCAGCAACCCCAAAATTGTGTTAAAATATTATATCTCTCTCTATCAAAGTAGTATTTTGCAGTAAATTTCTCTGGAAGGAGTCTCATCATAACTTTCCGATCGTCTGTAGGAAGCAAGCTTCAGAATTTAGAAGGTCACCATGCTGAATTCCTTACATAGTCAAGACCCTCTAGCTTGATGGTAGCTGACCTGAACAAGAACCGCCTAGTTTGTCAAAACAGTGTTATGGCATTTTGCTATTGCTATCAAAGGAAAAAGAAGTTCCTCTCAGATAATAGGTTTTTTCAACCTAGTTTTTGCAATTTAAATGGAAAAGAATCAACCGCTTGGCAATTATAAAAGTGAAATGAACTTAATACCAAATGCATACGAGAGTACGAGAAATGAATCATTCTCTTATTGTCATGCAAATTTTTGAGGACAGTGGATTTTACCTTGGGACTAGTGAAAATAATCAAGTCACTGGTTCTGGGACCACTGGGAAAAGGGAAATTTTAAGGCCCTGTTTTCATTTCATTTTTATACCCCCCTAATGTCTATTGTCATCTACGTATCATTTTTTTGAAATTTCAAACATTATACAAAACATAATGAACCTGTTTTGACCTGTAATGTTTAATGTTTTTAGAATTATTTTGGCCATAGACAAGTGTTCAACCACACCAGAATTCGTTGTGAGCAAATACCGAGCAAATCAGCAACCATTGTCAGAAGTTTAATATGTCTGGTACTGAGTGGCTGGTCTTCTTGACATGAGAAATATCTGAACAGCAAAATGACCATTTGATTCAATGTGTCTTCAAAGCAATAAGATCATAAAGTCAAACATCATGACAGCATAGTGGAAAGACTCTGACATAGAAAGTGGATAAAACCTGAACAAAATGCTTTTTGCTTACCAAATGCTGCAGTTGCCTGGAACTGGTTACTACTCTGCCATTTACGATGGTTTTAGCACAGTCCATTGGTTTCAAAGTTACTTCCTCTTTGTTGCTATAAATCGACACATGCCAACTTTGTATCCTGTGGTCAGCCATATGAATACAGGATTAAAATGCATCATTGTCCAATTGAAGATCATCAGTCAACAATCAGATATTGCTACTTTCATTGTAAATATAGTTACCATCAAATTCTTCCTATGTCCTGATTATTTACAACCATCAACTGAGTTTTTATGCCTGAGTTAAGGGGTAATAATGTTGGATTCCAAGAAATATTTTTGTGGTAGAACATGCACTGTATGTGAAACGGATAACACATTTAGATGTCTGGGGAGCCCCTGATAATATTTACTGGTTTGTAAACCTGGACAATGGTCCACCATAACTTTTCGAATGTTTAAAAATGCTCATGGAAAAATTCAGTATGAAAGAAAAATAATGCGGTCCAAGAGTTTTTCATGTTCCTTACAGTACCTGTATAAGGCCAAAGAAAAAAAATTGTGCTGTTCCGATAACCCAACCTACCCTATTTTTTGCCTGCCGTCCCTTAACTTTTTAGAGCTACGTAAACACGGAAGTGAAAAAAAGAACAAAAGAAAAAACTGTAAAATCACGTGTTTGTTACCTGGCATTTGATTTTTGCTTGAATGAAGACGTCTTTTATGTTTTTGTTCCTTTTATATGTATGATATACATTTTTTCTGGAAATGTTGTTGCCAGTGTGTCATCGCACTGAACCCCTGAAAAGTGCATATTTAAAAATACAAATATTTTGGAAAAAAAAATGCCCGCCGACCTACCTACCTACCCTATTTTTGAAAACCATATGTTATCACAACAGCACAAATTTATTTTGGCCAAACGAGTTGCATTTTTTACATTTGCATCGAATTGCATTTGCCACTGCAATATCACATCAGAATCCCATCATTATCTTCATGCATCTTTATCACAGCCCCACAATTCATCGCATCACTGATCAATCACCCCAGGTCACATTATATCTCTGGGATTGCAGTTTGTCAAATGTGCATCTTATTGAAAATGCAACTTATACACTATTGGTCACATTTTACCAGTTCGAAAAGTTAAATTACTTTATGCTGAATAAATTTAAAGTTACTTTGGTAAAGACAGTAAGTATGACATTCAAGTATCCCTTTTACATAAATGTCTGATGAACATTTTGAATGATGTCGTCATTTTGTAAGATTTTTTGAGAAAATAAGCTTCTTAACCTTATTTAAAGGTATACTGTCACCTGTTCCAATTTGCCACAGTTACAATGGAAAGAGAAAATCTAACCAATCACAGATTTTAAGGTAGCTAAATACCTTTTACACACTTTCAGATTTTTATTTTTTTCTCAATTGAACACGTCCCAAACCCCAATAAAGTATACGTTTTCTGAAAGCCCTGATATAGAGCTATCCGACCAAGCACAGTACACGGTCATTATTTGCATAAGAGTCACGTGACAAGCGATTTGCTGAAGCTTCAAAAAACCGGTTTTTCCCGCCTTATGCAAACACGCTGCAAGATTTCTGGTTAGAATTTCTTCATTGACAAGCCTTGACAATATACTTCAAAACCGTGTTTGCGATTTTTTCCCGGAGGCTCCATTCAAATTATATGGCGTGATAATTAAAATTCCTTGAAAAGCACCTTCATCTAACACCTTTAAGAGCGCATTAAAAAAAAACAAAGGCATATAAAGAAAATCCCAGACACGGTTTTGAAGGATATTGTCAAGGCTTGTCAATGAAGAAATTCCAACCGGAAATCTTGCAGCGTGTTTGCATAAGGCGGGAAAAACCGGTTTTTGGAAGGTTCAGCAAAACGCTTGTCACGTGACTCCTATGCAAATAATGACCCTGTACTGTGCTTAGTCGGATAGCTCTATATCAGGGCTTTCAGAAAATGTATACTTTATTGGGGTTTGGGACGTGTTCAATTGAGAAAAAAATAAAATCTGAAAGTGTCTAAAAGGTATGTAGCTACCTTAAGTGGTTGGCCACTTTTTAAAAACAGCGGCCACACATGGGCTATTCGAATACAAAGGAACCATATATGGGCATGTTTAGATTACAGGTGACTGTATACCGTTAAGGTTCCAAGACAAGAATTTGACCTCTTTAATCTAACAATTCTCTGGTGGTTTATAAGCTAAGAACCCCAATAAATTATATATTTTCTTAAAGTGTAGATACAGGGGAAGAATTTGGTAACCATAAGGTCACTATTGTTTACATAACTATCACGTGACAGGTAATTTGCATAACCTTTCAAAAATCGGTTTCCCTATGCTTTCATGTCAATACTTCAAAATATTTCACTCAAAGTTGTAGGAATGCAAGCTGTTACAATGCTCTCACAAAGTGTGTCTCAGATTTTTTTACATCTTGCTTAGTTTTTATTTGAGCACAATTTCAAAGAAATCAACTACGGTTAAATGCACCGCTCTGAAAGTTTTTCTGGCATAAAAATTGTTCCAGAAGGTTTAAAAACATTCTGGACAGCTCAGGACAGCTTGCACTCACATAAATTTCAGCCACATATCTCAAAGCATTGAAACAAAACATAGGGAAAACCGATTTTTTGAAGGGTTATGCAAATCACCAGTCACGTGATAGTTATGTAAATAATGGTGACACTATGGTAACCAAAATATTCCCCTATATCTAGGCTTTCGGAAAATATATAATTTACAGGGGTTCTGAGTTTATTAATCACTAGAGAATTGTTAGCTTAAATAGGTCAATTTCTTGTCTTGGAACCTTAAGATGTCTTTTATTTGAAAAAAGCTAGCCCTTTAATGTTCAATTTTGGACAAATTTGACAAGACAAGTGTTTTATTTTGCGATGAAACTATACCATACCTGGTTGACATGATATTAATATTTCTGCAAACCCTATTATGGATATTATCCCACAAATTTGCCAGTCTTTTTATGATTATTCATATTGAGTGTTCTATGTTGAGACAAATTTGCAGATTTTGCATTTCATCATGAAAAGATAACTTTTGACCAGTTGAAAAACCAATACAGAAACAATGGTTCGGCTGATCCCTTACAAAAAAGTCCTACAGGATCCCGTAGGACCCAAGGATCCTGCAGGAGTCCTATAGGGCTACCTCAATCCTATAGCACTCGTCCTATAGGACAACGCCTGTGCTGTAGGATTTATGTGTCATGTCTTATTGGTTCGTACTAGTCCTATAGGTTCATATTTATGCCCTATAGGACACCCTACAAGATGATTCTGCCTGACTTTTAGGACTGTAAAACTGAACAAGTAATGTTTGAGTAATGTTTATAATTATAATTATTCCCTTACGAAAATAGTTTGTAGAATTTTACACATTCTCATGTACCCTTTCTCAAAAGCTACTATTATTTACACACACATGCCAGGAACATACCATATTCCTTTTGCCGTTTGTACATGTCATGGCTGTACACAGACAAAGACTCTATTTGTTAGATCCAAGGTCAAGTGAGCTGACCTGTGCCTTTGCTTTGTTATGTAAATAGTTTCCTGCATTTACAATGGGCTGATTACATAATAGTACAGCCACGCATTATTCATTTGCACTTGAGGCAGTGCACCAGTGAACATGCATGGCTCTTAAGTACTAAGTTCAACTCCAAATTGCATGGAACATTAGGATCCAAGGTCCATTACCAAGATTGTAACAGTGTTATGGAGAAGGGAGCTCACTAATATGTCACAACTGTAAGAATCGACATTGCAGCATCAACTGAACTGACCTCTTAATTACGTGAGTTAAGATACACATCTATTCAGTTAATAATGCACTTGGCTGAGGTGACAAGTCAAAGGTAGGCCTTGCATTCATATGTGTAGGTTGCTTTATATTTTGTAGTCCCTGTATGTTGCATTGATTTCTGTTCTGATTGATTGTTAATCTTAATTCCTTTAGAAATAAACTACATGTTTATAATTACTTGTTTTGTAAGTTGACTGACTGTTTGTGAGTTTTGCAGTTATTCATTGCATTTGGTACCAATAGCAAAATCAGAAGGAGTTATTCCTTACTTAACAAAATTTCTGCACTCTTTTACAGAAGTTGTTTGCCTTGTGCGAGTTCAATCTCTTAGAAAGTATGATAACAATATGTAAAGCATATTCTGTACCCTATAGGGCTCCTACAAGACCCCTATAGGGTTCCCTATAAGACACCCTATAGGGCTGCCTACAAGACCCCCTATAGGGCTCCCTGTAAGACCACTATAGGGTTCCCTATAAGACCCCCTATAGGGCCCCTATAAGACCCCTATAGGGTTCCTATAAGACCCCTATAGGGCTCCCTATAGGGTTCCCTGTAGGACTGCGTTCCAAAATCCTGTAAGACTACTACCTGCTTGATGTCCTATAAGACCGTACATGCCTCTACCCTATAGGACTGGTATAGGATATTTTTGTAAGGGATATCCAGGGGCAAGGGCACATTTCACATTTTATTTTATTTTATTTGATACACAGATCAAGGGCCCACTAACAGATCTGCAAAACAAAAAACAAAAAAGTCACAACATCACAAGACAAATTTACAAGACAATCATAAAAGTAACAGATTTGAATGACATCAAGGGAGGACAGTGTTTTACCGAGAAAGTGCCTACTGCTGCAGTGGGGGTCACATTTAAGGCATCATACACTATAGGAAAAAATTGTGAGACTGGAGCGAAAAAGTGATGCTTTCTCAAAATTGGTAAGAATCTCTTGTCATTCTCACTGCTACTGGCCATGAGAGCTTTTGAATTCTCAATGGTGAGCAGTGAGAAATGCACTCCTTGGTGAGATAATAGATTCTCACCGGTGAGAATGGAAATTCTCATCAAGCACTGTGAGAATGAATTGTACTCATCATTCATTTGTGAGAATCAACCAGACTCGTTGTTCATTGGTGAGAATCAAGCAGACCCATTGTTTACTGGTGAGAATTAACCAGATTGATTCACACTAGTGAACAATAAGTCTGGCTGATTCTCATTAATGAATGGTGAGTCTGGTTGATTCTCACCAGTATATAACGAGTAGGATACATCATAGCGTAGTTTTTAACCGTTGCACTCAACAAATAAAGTTACTACTGTCTGTAGCTTGCGGGTCCGTCTGGTAACCCTTCATCAGCATGATTGACACTGGTTGGACAATTGGCATCAGTCACTTGGTTCAACTAGTGATCACATGTAAATCACGTGGCTGAATTAGGCTACTGTATACTGATGGTAAGGCACAGCGGCCATGATCACGATTCAATTCAGGATTAGAGCTGGCGATGTGTATTGCTTCCTTGAGTCCACGTTGAAACTAATTTGATTCGATCCTGGTTCAGAACTGAAACATTGTCATCATTAAACGTGTGCTTGGTCACTCTCATATGGAGACCCACCAGTGATGAGTCCCTCTTGTGTTCATAAATCCATTTGCGCAGGTGTCTCTCTGTTTCACCTATGTAGTGGGCAGAGCACTCTTCACATTGCACTTTCTACCAGTCTGAAAGCTAGGGGTGCAATTTGCATATGCAAATGCCATTTCCTTTCGAACGGCACTCAGCAACTCAGGTCTACACTGTGACCGTTGGCTGGCTAACACAGTTTTTCAGTCGCTCCCAAATCCTCATTTTTCGCCGATAATTATCATTGGAGACCAACTTCATCTCTTCAATTGGATTTCTGAGAAGGTAAGTGACTTTTCGGGGCTCTGTTTGAAAAATTAAAGTGAATTTTGCGATTTCAGCGATTTTTCATAGTACGATGTTATATGTCGAGCGCGGACTTGTGTTGCTGTACAACTACGGTAGCATGAAATTAAGGCCCAAAATCAAGCATAGTTCGTGGAATTATACTATAAATTAGCTTTTACCGCAGAATTTTGTCTGTTCATGCCAGGAATTTGATGTTGGGCGGCAAAGTTCGCCGCTGTGTTTTGCCGCTAAAATCCAATATGGCGCCAAATCAACATTAGTGTACTGTACGTTTACACGTACACTGTGTACTCGCATACGCTCATAGTGAAATAAATCCCCAAAATGTGCGTATTTTTAGGTCAAATGTTACTTTTTGGGGGGGAAACTATCATCAAGTGACACTTTTAGGTTGTAATACGTAAAATTCGTGTCACAGTTGTTTTTAATTATTTTCCTCTTTTTTTTTTCAGGGTCATCACAGTCCGAGGATGGCTTCGAAGCTTCCAGCCGGGGCTTCCCATAGAAAAACTTGTGCATGTGACCTCATGGTTGTTCACTTTTAACTTTTTTGACGTAATTTTCGTGTCTGATTTGTCTCAGTTTGTTGCAGTCAAGTCTCTGAGGCTTAAGTATTGATCAAACTTCAGGTTTATTTAGAATTAAGCTGTTGTCTTTGCAGCATATTGAATTCAGAACTTATTATTTTCTTTTTAATTTAACCAACACAAAACCAACCGACACGTTCCAATATTTATTGAGAAATTCGTGTCACCCGAGCGGCACTTTCAAAGGCTTCATTAAAGGTGAACTTCTCCGATATGCTTGCACATGCAACAACGACATGGACTTCATTGAAAAGGTCAACTTTCTCACACGCAAACTTCAACAACAAGATTATAGAAAAAAAAGATATATCTCGTATAAAGAAAGATGTTAATCTCACCAACCATCGACGATACCTCACCGATAAAGATAAGAGGAATATGACATAAGAACAAAACTGGTTTACACAACGACCTTCAGTCCATTCATCAAAACCAGGCAAATCAAACAATGTCTAACAAAAAATTGGAAAATAATAGAAGCGATCAAACACTGGTCAAAGTTTTTCCAGAAAAACCTATCATAGCATACAAAAGGAATAAAAACTTAAGAGACATCCTCGTTCAGGCACAAATCAAGCACGAGGATAAAATAAACACGAACGGTCTGACCAACAAACCACTCAAAGTCAGACCACAACATATCCATACTAGCATCTCTAGTTGATGAACAATCGCTACTATCAAATTAACATGTGGGATAAATAGCTCCAACACATAACCGGTTCTTTCCCGGGGACCCAGATCACATGACCAGGGTCAAAGCACTATCGATTCACCGGTGTCTCGCCATGTTTCTCCATATCATTAAACCACATTGATCGAATCAATATACCGCATCACTATCAAAGGTAGAAAACGATGTGTAAAGTTGCTCTCATTTTCCTATATATAGAAACAGACTTCAAGATACATAAAACAATTTATAAATTCTAAAATTCTGAGAAAAAAATATACTAAAGAACTGTAGTTGTAGTTAACATAAAATTATTCTCGTTTGTAGAGGCCATCTAATCTGTGGTGAATGTATAATGCCCACTGTAACAAGTACTAGAAAACGGCATTCATAGGTGAAATTTTTAGACGAAGTTTCGCCAAGGGTCTATTGAAAAGTGTACCATTTCCAGTAAAATAGCTCTGTGAAGTTAAAAATTGGTATACACAATCAATTGTTACTGAAAAAGACACTGCTGAAATTTGATCGGTGTTCAAGACCCGGAAGACCATTTACTAGCCCCGTTTCTCCTTCATAGACAGACCCAAATCGTGTTATGCAACAGAAACTACTCAGTATACACATCGACAATCTTTTGAAGGTAGGTTTATTTTACATGACAAACTGTTTATATCAGAAACAAATTCCTAAAAAAACACATATTACCTATAACATTCACTCAGGTCCGCGGTAATGCGTCAATGTAGGCATGTTTAGGCGACCCATGCTTGTGTGACCCCTGCGTACTACTGCGACCTTTGTTTTGAAATGAAAACGAGGCTATTTTTCTGAGGGCGCTGTTCAAATTACACCCCCGCATTCAGACTGTACACCACTCCAGATTTATCCAACACTTTGGTTTTGTCCTTGGGATCAAGCCACCAATGTACTTCTGATGGTGTTCCTTGGGGTCACGTGAACAGAGATCCCCATCGTGCGGAATTTTCGACTCAGTGCTTCTGTAACTCCCCCCATAGGGTAAGGTGACATGGCCCTTAGTAGGTGTTTCCCTGTTGTGGCTGGAATGGGGTACTATTTTTTTGACTGTTGGGCATATTCCAGGACCATTTTGGATACTGGGTGACTATGGCTTTGCTATAATCATTGTTAACCTAATCTACCAACTGCCCTCATTTACTGTTATCTAAACAACTTGCATCACCCTTTCCACGTCATTATCCATGCGCATATCAGTGTGATCAAAGCTATAGATCCTCCATTTGAACTTCTGCCATACTCAAGTTCACACCACAAAAACTCCCACCAACCCTATATAAAAAAAAAAAAAAAAAAAAAACCCAAAAAACCAAAAAAACCAACAAACCTGGCTGCAGGGTAGCAGCTCACAATAAAAGATACTGTATGTCTCTATATTGATAGCTTACACAATAAAGTTCCAGGGGGGTACTGTCATGGGTCTGCCGCGAGTGACCGGTAGCATGTTGCCCGATGTGCAGTACCCAGAGTCCGGTACCAACGTCCAGGCCTCCATGACGCCTCGTCGCCCCGCCATGGCAGTACATGCGTAACCCCGGATTTCGGCCAAACACTTGTCTCTGTGTCGTACCTTTGTGTTAATTACATATACTCAACTTCTGTTTAATATGGAGCAATTCGTGCGTTTTGATTCTTCAGTCGAACATATGGTATTAGCCCTTTGTGTCAGGGACCTGATCACACCAAGCTTGTGTTCTAAAGGTTGGTGGCTATTGAAGTTTAGGTATTGGTCTGTTTGGGTGGGTTTACAATATACGGAGAACTCAAGCGATCCATATGTCATGGTGATAAGGGTGTCCAGCATGGGAATGACATTGTCTTCCTCTAACTCTACAGTAAACTGAATGGCTGGCAGGGTTTGAAATACTTTTTTTTGGCAACATGCACTCTGTGCATGTCAGGTTTTGCATCGACATGCACCAGCAGTCTGAGTACCTGCACTGTGACCTGGGTCATAGTTTGTCAACTAGGAATTCCAAATTTTCATCTCCATCATCCCAAGAAAGTTCCTCTGTATGCATTCCTGGTCCATATGGCCGTGTTTGGGATCTCCTCTGCGTCTTACTGTCTTTGAACCAAAGTTCAATTGCAGAATCTGGATCTCACGGTACTACGGTCCCCAGTGACAGTTAATTGTTACACTGACGGATGGCATGGCTTGACTACACAACGATTGACGCACGTCTGATTCCGTCTTGGAACTTTCAGTTTCCGCGATGCATGGTCGAACATTCATTTCATCAGACTTCTCAGATGACTTTATTATCCCAAAATCAAGGAGGGTCTGTTGTTTTGACATTTGAGAGGTTAATTTTCTCGAGTCTCAATATTAAAAAAATCCACCACAGAGGAAACCAAAACATTGCCATGTGGACCCAATCGAATACAGCCGATGTAAGCCGATAGGTCACGATGGGGCCCAAGAGGGCATTGTAACCAAAAACGTTTGCCAGCTGGACAGAATCGAATATACATCCGAAATAAGCCGAGGGTCTGCCTGTAGGGCCTTTTTGACTAGGCTTATGCAGACTGCTTACATGCAAATGAGCAAATTGTAGAGTTTGGGGCCCTCTAGGCTATGCATATTGGAGAGGCTCATGCATAGCTTCTGTTACTAAATTTCCGGTTTGCACACTTTACGTAGTTCGATAAATTCACGTCAATATCAACAAAACTGAAAAAAATTTCCAGTCAAAATGTCCAAAATGAGGATGATTTCGCATATGAATACAAAGATCTTACTTTTTTCACCTTTTTTTCAACATGCACAGTGTGCATGTTGCTCTGGCAATCTACCTGCACCATGGTGATATGGACATGCATAGTGCAGTGTGCACCCGGGTATTTCGAACCCTGGCTGGGTACGTATTGTTAAGATGTTCAGTGAATTCTGGGACAAATTGTCGCTTGATGATCGTCATGGTGTCATCTACATATCGGATGATGGAAGGTGCTCAGAGCCCGTTTCTCGAAGAATTCCATGAATATGTTGGCAAAGACTGGACTGACAGGGGAGCCCATAGCCGCTCCTTCCGTCTGTTGGTAAAACATCCCCTCATATGTGAAGTATGTGGTGGTGAGACAGATGGAAAGTAGATCAGTGATCTGCTCTGGGGTAAGTGAAGTCCTCAAGTTCAGCGTAGGGTCGTTGTCCAGTAGCTCCTTGGTTATTGTGATGGTTTCTGAGATTGGAACACTTTTAAAAAGTGCGGAAAAGTCATAGGACACTAGGCATTTGTCTGATTCGAGAATGAACTTGGTAAGTTTGTTGACCAGGTCAGCACGGTTGTGAATATGATGTTCTGTGTTGCCAACTAATGGGGCAAGGATGTCAGCAATGTGTCATGCTATGTTACATATTATGGATCCCCTGGATGCTATGATCAGTCGGAGTGGAACTGACTCTTTGTGCACTTTTGGAAGTCCATAAAACTTCGGAATATTAGTAGCGGTCAGATACAGACGACGATATTGATCTATGGAAAGTGCACCACTCTCCTTAATGGATTTCAACAATGTCACCCGTTCATTGGCATAACTCGGTGTAGGATCTTTGGCTAACGGCTTGTAAGTGTTTTCATCAGAGAGCAGTCTCAGATCTGGCCTTCTGCTGGTACATACTTCGGGGCATAATAACCATAGAGCGTCCCTTGTCAGCTGGCAGTATTGTGATAGACTTATCTTTCTTAAGAGATAACAAAGCGAGCCGTTCTTGTTTATTAATACTGCTTCTCGGGGGTTTAATTCTCCTGTTTCAGGATATTGACACATTCTGACCTTAAATGAGAGGATTCTCCAAACTGGGGTCCTACGTACCATCATACTGATTCAATGGCCGTGAAAAATTCAACCATCAGCATGTTAAGTGTGCTGACTGTGAAGTTGAGGATACATTCTCACTGTAAAAATTACCATTCTCCATGCGCTTTGTGAGAATTTCCATTCTCACCGGTGAGAATTTGTTTTCTCACCAAGGAGTCCATTTCTCACTGCTCATCAGTGAGAATTGTTTAATTCTCACTGGTGAGCAGTGAGAATGACAAAAGACAACTAGTACTCTCACCAATTGCGAGAAAGTTTCACTTTCTTGCTCCATTCTGCCAATTTTTTACTAAAGTGATAGCACCTGGAGGTGGTCCGCGACCACTTGCGGGATCACATGTAAGGGACCCCTTGTGGGATATCCTACCGCACATCAAGCAATGTACACGGTACAAAGCTAACAAAGATCCGCAACAGTAACACCATAGAACTTTAATGATATGACCACACATATGGAAGAAATGATAAACCTGAGATACAGGCTGATGTGTTAGCTACCACCACAGCAGCTACCACTCAACAGCGTTTTTTTTGTGTGTTTTGGGGTTTTTTGAGCTGCCATCACTGCAGCATGTTTTTTGGTTTTTTGTGTATTTCTGACCTGCTACACTATATACAGCACATCAAAACTCTAACTTTTCCTTTTTCCACGAAAATGAAATAGTGGTGGGTTGATGGGAATTTGTGTAGTAACTGTCAGTGTGTGGAACGGGCTTAAATATGGGGTGACTTAATTGAAGGATACCGGTATGTGATGGTTTGGTAGGAAGTTACATAATCATGCATATGCATGTTTCAGATTGGTGCCATGCCTGGCAGGTGTGGCATGTGTGCTGGAAGGAAAGAGGAATGAAAGGTTGACATGATATGCATTTGCACAAACATGTGATAGTGAGTGATTATGGCTTTGCTATTATCATGATTAATATTGGGAAGGACACAGAGAACAGGGACTAAACCTTAGACACATATAGGTCACCAGGTGTCACCTAGTCTTATTGCTCGCTATATGTACTCGAGACATAACCTGATCCATCACCTCCTTCCCTCAATTAATGTTGTCTGAACTACTTGTGTCATCTCCACCGTGTCATTTCCATGCACATATAATAAAAATAGCGTCAATGACACTGTAGCTCCCATCCTGGACTATTTAGTGTTTGTTCTCTGGTCAGATATTTGAACATGTGTGAAAGGGATAAAGTGCATGAAGTGAAAATACTTAAATGAAATGTACTGGAGACAGTGAAATATGTTTAATGTAATTATTCAGAATATAAAATGGAAAAAATACAGAATTAGATATATCGAATACTGTGATACAACCATTAACTCAACAAGTCATTTACAATGACATAGTCCCCACTTGTAATAGGAATATTAGTCTTGATGGGGCAGGAAAATGTGGTCATTAAGAAGTATCACTGGAGTGTATATGTTGAGATCTATGGGCACATAGGTCTATGTCGTTGTTCCCAATTTGAAACACATGAGGCATGTCTAAGTTATGGTTCTAAATCGGGGAAAAAGATCAGACCTCTAGCAGTATTGGCCAGCCAAGAAATACATATGCGCATTATAAATGAGGTACAAGATGTGACATCTTAAGGTCTAATATCCTATCAAAATTGGAGGGTATAGAACTTGTGGTTACTGAAATATGCATATATAGTATAATCAAGGTCAAAGGTCATCGAGGTCACATGACATTTGAAAAAAAAAAATATATTGCTAATTAATCCCTATATGCCAAAAAATCAGATCTCTAGCTCTATTCGCTTGCCCAGAATTAGATGTGTACATAATTAATGAGGTAAAGCCTGTGTTGTCATAAGGTCTCCCATCCTACTAAATACAAAGGACATAGCACTTGTGGTTACTTATTTATTGACATAAACATATATTTTAGGTAAAAGGTCATCGAGGTCACATGACATTTGGTCAAAAATTGTATTGCTAAGTTATCCCTATATACCAAAAATCAGACATCCAGCTCTATTGGCTCGCTCAGAATGAGATATGCGCATAATTATTGAGGTACAGTATGTGGTGTCATAAGGTGTCCAATCATACCAAACATGAAGAGTGTAGCACTTGTGGTTACCGAGTTATGGAAAAATATGTATATTTGAGGTCAAAGGTCACTGAGGTCACTTGACATTTTGTCAAAAAAATTGTATTGCTAAGTTATCCCTATATACCAAAAATCAGACCTCTAGCTCTATTGGCTCGCTCAAAATTAGATATGCACATAATTAATGAGGTACAATATGTAGCGTCATAAGGTGTCCCATCATACCATACATGAAGGCTGTAGCACTTGTGGTTACTGAGTTATGGACAAATATGTATATTTGAGGTCAAAGGTCACCGAGGTCACGTGACATTTTGTCAAAAAAATTATATTGCTAAGTTATCCCTATATACCAAAAATCAGACCTCTAGCTCTATTGGCTCGCTCAAAATTAGATATGCGCATAATTAATGAGGTACAATATGTGGCTTCATAAGGTGTCCCATCATACCATACATGAAGGCTGTAGACTTGTGGTTACTGAGTTATGAACAAATATGTATATTTGAGGTCAAAGGTCACCGAGGTCACGTGACATTTTGTCAAAAAAATTGTTTTGCTAAGTTATCCCTATATACCAAAAATCAGACCTCTAGCTCTATTGGCTCGCTCAAAATTAGATATGTGCATAATTAATGAGGTACAATATGTGGCGTCATAAGCTGTCCCATCATACCATATATGAAGGGTGTAGCACTTGTGGTTACTGAGTTATGGAAAAATATGTATATTTGAGATCAAAGGTCACCGAGGTCACGTGACATTTTGTCAAAAAAATTGTTTTGCTAAGTTATCCCTATATACCAAAAATCAGACCTCTAGCTCTATTGGCTCGCTCAAAATTAGATATGTGCATAATTAATGAGGTACAATATGTGGCGTCATAAGCTGTCCCATCATACCATATATGAAGGGTGGTAGCACTTGTGGTTACTGAGTTATGGACAAATATGTATATTTGAGATCAAAGGTCATCAAGGTCACATGACATTTTGTCAAAATATCGAGATATCTGCGTGAACGGATGGACTCACGGATGGACGAACAGACGGACATGACCCAATCTATAAGCTCAATGGACTTCATCCGTGGGGACTAAAAATTGTGTCACTGCATCCTTTTTGCAATATGAATACGATGAGAAACTAAATTTTATTTTTTGTAGCCTTATACATTGGAGTCTATGGAGATCTGCCTTATACATGGGAGTCTATGGACGTGTAAACTAAAAATATGCAAATTTCACCACGATTTGCCCAAATTTGGGAAAGGTCACTCCTATACACTTCCATACCAAGTTTCAAATCAATCGGACTTGTGGTTTCAGAGCAGGAGATTTTTTGACCAAAAATGGGAGAAAATTACAAAAAAATTCATGAAAAATAGCAAGTCCAAGATACTGACCCAAGATGTGCACAATCATTTCATGTCAGCCCAAAGTACTTACATGCTAATTTTTCATGTAATCTGCTCAGTGGTTATTGAGTTTTTTCAATTTTGACTGTTTAAATTACATTTTTTCACTTAATTTGCATATTTTTGGCAATGACAACTTCATTTGAACAAAATCTCATCTAAAGCCCATCATCCATGTACACACCAAATATCAAGATGAAATGTAGAGTGGTTTTGGAGTTTTTGATGTTGACGGACAGACATACAGACATACATACATACAGACATTTCCCTAGCCTATAAGAATAGCTTCCATTGCCATATATACATATGGCTATGGGAGCTATTAATAATAATAATAATAATAATAATAATGGTTTATTTGCCTCAAAATGGTGACCCTTAGGTCAAATTATAAGAGGTACAATTCTAAAATTTGTCAAAATACAGAGTCGTACTCTAGCAAAAAATAAACACATCATCAACAACAACAATACACCAATTGATGATAAAACGCATTCAATTACGTAATAAATTAACACTATAAACAACTGGGCTGGAATCTTTACGCTTGGTTCTTGATTGACAAGTCATCGTTGATGACACAGTCCCCACTTGTTAAGGGGTACTTTGATTACATGTCCTCAGAGAGGATAGAGTCCTCTTCATTAATTAGGTCTGTGATAAAAATACTTTGATACAGATGGCGCTCAATGGCCAAGAATGAGTTCCATGGTGATGAAAACATAAAACCATAAAAATTTGTGGCTATATCACCCTAATTAGGAAAGTTCATTACATAAAACCATCCTAAAGTTCATAAAATGAGTCAACTAGGAATTAATCAACAGGATGTTGCAAAACATTTTTGCATACAATCCTAACACTTAACAGATTATCACTGGTACCATATTTCATAAAGTTTGATGCAGTATTTACAACACTATGAGATCAACATCTGTATCAAGTTTCATCACATTTGACGTTGTATTAATTTGTGGCTATATCACCCTAATTAGGAAAGTTCATTACTTATGCAATTACAAATTAATTAAAACGACACTGATAAAAGTCTTTTTCAATGTCTGAGCAATGTGAGCTAAACATCTGTACAAAGTTTCATGAATTTGATGCAGTATTTCTTGACATATCAGCCTACTTATGAAACTTCAATAATTGACATGTTACTGCTACATGACGTGAAACAAATTGACGAGCATATGTATGAAATAGGTCAATGTCCTTATTACCAACTTTGAATGATACTGGTGGAAATATGTCTGAGTTATGGCTCTGTATACATTAGAAAATTGTAACAAAATCACTGCCGTGCAGCGATATTTGATCTTTTAATCTTACTTAATCTTAATATTTGATCTTACTGTTTAAAAAATCAACACATATATGTATGACATAAGTCAATGTACATGTACCAACTTAGAATACAATCAGTTGAGACTTGCCAGAGTTATGGCTCTTGACATGAAACAACCATAACAAAATTGCTACCCTGTGGCCATATTGGACCATCTCGTGAAACCAATCGACATACATATGTATAAATAAGTCAATGTCCTTGTACCAACTTTGAATAAATTTGCTTGATATGGCTGAGTTATGGCTCCCAACATGAAAAAATCGGAAAAAATGGCCACACGGCGGCCATATTGGATTGTATCACAAAACAAATCAATGTGCATATGTATGACATAGGTCAATGTCCTTGTACTAAGTTTGAATAAAATTGATGAATAAAATCAGTTGAGACATGCCCAAGTTTTGGCTAAGGACATGAAAAAATTGAAACAAAATGGCTGCCATGCAGCCATATTGGATCATATCATGAAACAAATTGACCTACATATGTATGACATAAGTCAATGTTCTTGTACCAACTTTGAATAAAATCGGTTGGGATATGCCTGAGTATTATGGCTCTGTACATGAAAAAATTGTAACAAAATGGCCGCATGGCAGCCATATTGGATTGTATTACATAACAAATTGACATGGATATGTATGACATTAGTCAATCTCCTTGTACCAACTTTGAATAAAATCGGTTAAAACATGTCTGAGTTATGGCTCTGTACATAAAAAAATTGTAATAAAATGGCCGTCTGGCGGCCATATTAGATCGTATCACAAAACAAAATCGCGAGCATATCTATGAAATTGGTCAATGTGCTTGTACCGACGTTGAATAAAATCGGTTGAAACATGTCTGAATTATGGCTCTGCATGTACATGAAAAAATTGTAGCAAAATGGCCGCACGGCAGCCATATTGGATCGTATCACAAAACAAATCAACGTGCATATCTATGACATTGGTCAATGTCCTTGTACCAACGATGCATTGTGTTACGGTCAAAATCAATATCCCCTTATTTGGCCATAGTTCAAATTCACAGTCATGACTCACCATCAACTTCCGTCCTTCAATGTTTACCTTTTGTATAACGCACTGCGCACATGCACCCATTCCAAGCGTGCTCTTAGGCACTTTAAGTTAGACCCTCAGAGAGTGGACATGTCTCTGAAAGTGACCAGCTATAGTTCTCGCCAAGATTGCTTGTAAAGACCATTTTGATGGAACAGCTTTGAACCTGTTGATGCGATAGTCTTATACAAACTCCACACAAAATCGGCAAGCCATTCACTTGATTCTTTTGTGACTTTAAAGCAGACATTCTTGAAGGAACAGTGAATAGCCTTATTCCATTGTGAGACTCTAAGAGCACGTGTGCCTATAACAAAAAGGCCAAGGACTCATTGAAGTATGCGAACAATGAACATTATAATGGACACATTCAATCGACTCCGATTCCATTTTGTAGTATCTTCCTTTGAGACCTTTTAGTTAAAGTAGGTTTTAGTGATTGTGTTCTTATGCAACTTTGAGTTAGTGATGTTTCAAAGCAGCTAAATTGTTTCATTAAGTCAAGGCTGCTTTTATGCAAATGAGATTTTGTCAACAAAAGTAAACGTTCAGTCACCGTTAGAGGGCATTTACTGAGGTGGGTCACATGACCACCCCACCTATTATGACCTTTGACCCCAGAGTCATCTTCGAGGGAGTACTACTTCCTGTTAGTTACTTCCTGTTTCCAATTTCCTGTGTCATAGAGTGTATTTACTTCCCGTGTTATAGAGAGTATTTACTTCCCATATCATAGTGTGAGAGGAGTTTAGTTCTCACTTCCTGTATCCTTTTGTTTGATTTGTTTTCAGTTAATCGTTCCCAAACGTTCTCAACGTTTGTAGTACAACATTCTACTCAGAGAATTTGTTGTTCTCAGTCTGGAAGACATGCTTATATTCGAATAAACCACGTGGAACTTAGATCAGATATTTGCCTCGTCTTATTTAAGAGGGAACGCATTACGGAATATCAGCTGTAGACGACTATTGCAAAGTAGTTGCAGACAAATAATTTTGAGTCTTAAGGAATTTGTTTGCGCGCTACACATTGAAAATGTTAACCAAGGGTAGGGCTAACTCCTCAGCAAATTCAGACAGAAATCTATTTGAGATGAGATCAGGCCCCCTGCCTTATTCATTGGTAGCACCTTCAACAATTTTACAACCCCCTCATAAGATATAGTTGGAAGAGCATCATTTACCGAAAGGTCCTGTACAAATTTGTCATAATCAAGTGGGATATAATCCTTTGTAATATTTACAAAGTGTGAATTAATTGCATCAGCCAAATCAGTGCCATTTAATTTCTTTCCATTAACTTCAATTTCGGGTACCACCCCAGATTTAGTACGCCCACATATTCTGTTGATCTCTTTCCATGACTGTCTGCTGTCTCCTTTCTTACAACTTTCTATCTTTCTTGAGTAATACTGTATCTTATTTTGATGTATTGCTCGCTTCACTTCGTTCCTCCAAAATCTGTAGAGAACTAGTTTATTACTATTGTACGCTTTCTGGCGGTTTATAATCATACGTTTAATTTGTAAGGTAATAAAGGGTTTATCCTGATCAGTGTGGTCAATACTACCTATCAGCCATTTTAACTTTTCACATCCAAAAATTTCAACTTCAACCATGCCAAAGACAAAGAAATGCAGAGGCCAGGCGCAAGGCCACCCGTTCATCGATGAGTTCGAAGAGATGCCCAGCCCATCCCAACAAGTACCTACTGGGTCAGCTCCGACTGTAGTGACGTAGACGATGACCTCTCAACTTCTAAACACATACAGAGATTATGGCCGGTATCTGCGCCCACTGAAAATCCACAGATCCCAGGACTGACATTTTTTTTCCAAGTAAAAGTTTGATTTCAGTTATGTAAGACTGGCAATGTCCAGAAGACGAACGATGATCACCAATATCACACGATGAATTACTCAGTTTGTGTTTATAAGTTGAGAGGTTGATCATTGCTACCTCGCTACAGTGATGTGCTACAGTGAGCCTCTACCAACAAAATGGCGGTCTCTGGTAGTAATGTCAGGTGAAGCTAGAAAGAAGGTGATATTTCAGTGAATTTTGAGTGGATTTCTGGTCTTGGTGACTCCCTAATAACCAGGCTGTGGATGAGCGTTGACAATTTGTAATTTGGATGGAAACTTTTCGGGCATAATGTGGACGTTAGTCTACAGAGTTGCCCACAGTTGTGATGGTAGGGTTAATAAGGTTAAAGTCAAAACCAGCACGTAAAAGGCAGAAATCCTGTCCGAAAACACCACAGCTATGGACCCACAGCTACCTGATGCCCTAGCTCCTAACACATCCCAGGCTACCAATACACAAATAGCCTTAAATCCAGAAATCTTGCCCTTACCAATTTTGGAAGCAATGGGGTACACCTAAAGTCTACCCATACAGCACCTGAACAATACCCAAAAGATTATTACATACCCTAACAAAACCTCAAACACACCACTGTGTAACCTGGTTTCTTTTAGGTTTGTAGGCAATTGCACCCCATTTCTACCGCCATGTCTAGGTGTATTTTAGGTTCTCAGGCAAGGCTACCCTATTTCTACCTCCTTGGCTGGGTATAATTTGGGTGTTCCCCCTAAAATACCTGCTTTGGAAATTTTGAAGTAATATATAAGTCCCAATCACTGGCGTAGTGGACTTAGAAATTTTGAAGCTATCTGGAAAACTGAGAACACACTTGTTTTGGACTTTATTTTTTGTTACATATCTAAATATAGATAAATTAAGTGCATCATGCTTTATTTCCTTAGACAGCTGGGGTGTGAATTGAGATTTCAGTGAGCAGAACCATATAAGTTACACTTCAAAAGAAATAGAATGCTTCAAAGAATTTAAAAATGAGCAACATATCCCTTTAAAAGTGAACCTAGGCTGCAATTCACCATAACAATTTATAAGTCCTTGCATAATATAATAATCTGGCATTTTGCAGTTATCAAACTTGATATATTTTCATGTTTATCATTGCTTAAATGGTAAGAAAAATTAAACTCATATTTCTTAATGGTGTATTGAAAAAATTTAGATTCAGACTAAAACAAAATGGTCAAATTTTCAAATCTAAAATATAAATTTTGTTTTATCTGTATTTATTCTTTGATGTACAGAGCTTAAATAATGCATTAGAACATCACAATTACAAGGCAAATAAATTATTGCAAGGTAGCCAAAAAGTCTTTCTTCTGAACTGCACTCACTGTACATGTCTAGTTCTCGAAATAGCTGGACTGTGATGTGACATTGATTATGTAATCACATGCCCACCTTTATATGCAACTGTAAACTGTGATCTGATCCTTATGTCTCCAAGCAATAAATTGAGTAACCTTCAAAATGTTAACCTACAACTAAATTGTCTAAAAAGCTTGAAAAGGTGAACAAATACTAGCAGCTGGACCATGCTTGGTAAACAAGAAACATTGTTTGTACATCCAACAAAGAACACCATTTACAAGGCAATCTCTTCAACAAGTTGAGGGGGAAAATTTTCCATATATATATATATATATATATATATATATATATATATATATATATATATATATATATATATATATATATATATATATATATATATATATATATATTATATTATTATATATATATATATATATATATATATATATATATATATATATATATATATATATATGAGAAACTAATTAGAACAAGTCATTGTTGATGACACAGTCCCCACTTGTTAATGGGTACTTTGATTACAAGTCCTCAGAGAGGATAGAGTCCTCTTCATTGTGTTGCATACATACACTAATCAATTGACTACCCAAAAGAAGATACATGAAGCAATTTACAAGTCTTATTTAATAAAGTGCACCTGATGCCATTCTTCTAGGCTGGTTGGCGGACTTGATTTAACAAGGAAACTGACTAATCAGAGGCAACTTCAGAAGTGCTGTAAGTGTTTTTAAGTTGCATATTGTCCATTTAGTACACAAAAACATATACTGTATATTGCTATAGAAAATGACGGATTCATTTTTTTGAAAACAAGTCATTGACAATGACACAGTCCCCACTTGTACTTTAATAACAAGTCCTCTGACAGGAAAAAGTCATCTTCATTAATTAGGTCTGTGATGAAAAATACTGTGATACAGATGGGGCTTAATGGTCAAAAATGAGTTCCATGGTGGTGAAAATATGAAACCAATGTAAACCGCCATACTAATTACAAAAGGTCATTACCAGATATGAACTGTAAATGCTCACGTGTTTCATTATATATTGCAGTTATGTGTAAATTTGAACCTTTGCCACATTTTTGCAACTTCATTGAAAGTATTATGATCAACATAATGAACAATATTCACCACAGATTAACTCTATTGGTCATTAAGTATTCAAATAGTTATGTAATTAGCTGAAATAAAAATAATTAATTTCTTTGACTGCTGTCATTTTATCACCGCTTTATAAAGCAAGTGTAATTGCCTTTGGTCAAGTCCTTCACATTACGGGAAAGCTCCATTAACTTAGGAATACCCGACTTCCCTAGAGGATCAATTTCACAGACCTGCCTTTCCTACAATGGCACTACAATGGCACCAGCTGGATTAGATAAACATAACAATGGAACATTCACACCTTGGGGATTCAAAGTCTTCTGTTTGTCACCCGAGTTGGTCAGGCAAGGACTCAGGTTTCAGGTACCATGCAAGTTAATGCAGCCTTCCCCTAATGAAACTATATATTCAAAACTTTGAAAGCTCAGTAGATATGCAAACTCTAAATTAGCTGACATGAAAACTTATTAAGTGCGAAATGACTTCCTATATTGGCATAACCTGGTATAATCATCAATGTACATAGCATGTTATACCAACTTTGATCAAATAAATCCAAGTATATATCCCGAATAAGGAAAGTTCATTAAATACACAAATTAGGAATTGGCTGAAGCAAAAATGCTTAATGCCTTTCAATAATGTTAGCCTACATAATAGTATCTTTAATGTACATAGCAAGTTTCATCAATTTTGGTCATGTAAATTCAAATATATATCCCAAATTTCAAAAATTCATTAAATATGCAAATTAGGAGTCAATGAAGTAAAAATGCTTAATGACTTTCAATAATGTCGTATCATAGTATCTTTAATGTACATAGCACGTTTCGTCAACTTTGGTTTAGACAATACAGATAAATATACCTGATCATGAAAGTTCATTAAATATGCAAATAAGGAATTGGCTAAAGTTCAAATGCTTAATGACTTTCAATAATGTTCTATTATAGTATCTTTAATGTACATAGCCAGTTTCATCAACTTTGGTCATGTAAATTAAGACAAATACCCCTAATTAGGAAAGTTCATAAAATATGCAAATTAGGAATTGGCTGATGTAAAAATGCTTAATGACATTTAATAATGTTCTATCACAGTATCTTTAATGTACATAGCAAGTTTCATCAATTTTGGTCTTGTAAATTCAAATATATATCCTTAATTTCAAAAGGTCATTAAATATGCAAATTAGGATTTGGATGAAGTAAAAATGCTTAATGACTTTCAATAATTTTAAATCATAGTCTCTTCAATATGCATACCAAGTTTTGTCAATTTTGATCAAGTAAATTCAGATATATACACCTAATTAGGAAATTTCATTAAACATGCAAATTAGTAATTATCTTTCACGTCACCCCTTAATATCTTTCAAAGCTGGTATACCTTGGTGTGATCAACATTTGTAGTGAATCTCATCAAATTGTGTGCAGTCGTTGTCAATATATATCAGTTTTTTCTAAAATCATTAATTATGCAAATGAGCAAAAAGTAAGCAAGCCACACCCACCAAAAACTAATCAGTTCTTGCCATTTGCAAACTGAATCTATGTACCAGATTTGATTCTGATCTGATGAGCCGTTTTTGAGATATTGAGTACACTGACAGACAGACACACAGACAGACAGACAGACAGACAGACGGACACACAGACAGACAGACATCGCTGCGACATATGCTCACGTGTGTTAACACGTGAGCAAAAAATGAATCAATTAGTACTTAATCAACAGGATGCTGCCAAACATTTTTGCATCCTATCCTAACAGTGACAGATTATCACCGGTAAAGTTTGATGCAGTCCAATTTGTTTAGACCTGCCTGAGTTATGGCTAAGGACATGAAAAAATTGTAACAAAATGGCCGCCATGCGGCCATATTGGATCACATCGTGAAACAAATTGACGTTCATAATATGTATGATATAGGTCAATGTCCTTGTACCAACTTTGAATGAAACTTGTTTAGACCTGCCTGAGTTATGGCTCTGTACATGAAAAAATCGTAACAAAATGGCCACCTGACAGCCATATTGGATTGTATCAGAAAACAAATCGACGTGCATATGTATGACATATGAAGTAACTTAGGGTACTAAGTTTGAATGAAATCACTCTAGGCATTTCTGAGATATTTGCGTGAACGGACGGACGCACGGACATGACCAAACCTTTAAGTCCCCCGGACGGTGTCCATGGGGACTAATAAGTCATACCATTACTGATAAATGTGATGTTGATAAAGTAAAAAGAGCTCTCGGTGTTTGAGACCAACAGCTCTTTACAAGTATAATGGGAAAGCTACCACTGATGTAGCTGCATTCTTTTCGACCTGAGTTAAGTGTCAGATCACATGTGACACATCGATTGCCAAGTGCAAGAGGAGCGTATCGCCTGTGTTATAGGAGATATGCCTCTCTTGCACTGGGCCATTGACATGACTTACCCTAATCCTTTCAGTTCAATCTTATTTCCATCTGGTGAATTACCAGCTCTTCCAATTACTGTCTCACCAGATTGTAATGGATATTTGATTATACCTGACAACTGAGGATCTTCATTGATGTTTTGCAAATATGGATACTGCTCAGATAAATCAGTCTGAAAGAGAAAAATGTGTATTATAACACAAAGACTATTCTTTGTTTGACTCCTTGTACACTATTTTTTCATTTATTGATTCATTAAATTCATCTCGGGATTTCATGTCAGTAATAAGAAAGAAGTCATTGACAATGACATATAGTCCCACTTGTAATAGGGAATTTATCCCTAGAAGTAACATGCGCATGAAAAAAAAATAAGGGTAACAAAGACCTGTCTGTAACTGACGCCCATTGGCTTAGATTGTAAACAAGTATAAATTAGTATGAATGGCATAAGGTTACGTCCTTTTACCAAATTAAACAGAATTAGGTTTATCATTACTGTTTCTTGAAATATCAAAATTCAACTAATTAGCAAGAAACTGGTCTAGGCAAGTCTGGGTAATGGCTCTTGACATAAAAGATCTGAAGGCCAGATACGAGCCAAAAATGCCCCTCTTTGTTCAGTATAGAAGAGACCTACAATAATTAGCATTTATTTGGTGATTATAGCTTTGCTATAATTATTGTTAACGGCTGGAGGGACACGGAGAACAGGATCTAAACCTTTGACATGTATGGGTCACCTTGACTCGCCTACTCCTACGGTACCACTCGCTAGATGCACTTGAGACGTAACCTAATCTGTAATCTGCCACCTGGCCTCATTTACCGTTATCCATAAAACTACTTGCGTCACCCTTTCCAAGTCATTATCAATGCGCATATCAGTGTGATCAACACTATATATTGTCCACTTCAACTTCTGTGATGCTCAAGTTCACACCGCAAAATTCCCGTCCACCCTCCGCTAAAAAAATAAAATAAAATAAAGCGTGCCTCGCTGCAGGATAGCAGCTCACAATTAAAGAGTACTGTACGTCTTCTATCATATGGATAGGTTATAAACAATAAAGTTCCAGAGGGGTACTATCATGTAATGGGTAATTTATCCCTAGAAGTAACATGCGCATCAAAAGGCTCAACAAAACTTGGTAGATGACTCAGCCATAGAGCATTGTGGTAAATACCCTACATCATCTATGAAAACAACCGAAGTCAACAAATTTGGATATGTATTAGGCGCAACTTTGCTGTGCTCCCAGAACAGTTTTAATGTTTGCCTGATCTTTTCCCCCATCTTCCTGAAATGCAAATCGCTTGCCAAGGTCTCTTGTCCAGGCTGAGCTGGATGCTCCTGTAATTAGTGGGAAGTAACTGGCCGATGCGACAGACAATGCCCATAATGCAGCATTACTGAGGCAGCATATTGACAACTTGTGCTTTGCCACTGCCATCAAGACTCTTGCTGCAAAAGTGATGTACACTATGAGCCGACAAAAATACCTATTACCTGATCCCATGGCAGAATAACTACTTGTTGGATTTCTGCATTGTTTACCCACATACAAAGACGCGGATAACGATTGTCACAATCATGCCAAGCACTATGTTGAATCATTTAACAATGCGCTGCTGCTACAATACCATGACAAAAGCATTGTCTTCGGAAGAGAAATGTATGCCATGAGAACTAAGGAATATCAAGTGCCTGAAAACATTTACATTTATTTACAAAATACACCAGTGCAGTCACCTTTGACTATTACCTGGTGGCGCAGTGCAAGGATCAACCAACCAATCAGCCATAATTGGGAATTTACTCCTGTTGATTATAATAAATAAATTAAAAAAAATACTGATTATCTTACACAGCATAGTAAGCTGACTCTTCCTGTCTTCTGGACTGCAGTGATTCCCACTGTAACTCTTCCAGCATAGATATAACACTACTTCTATTTCTATACCCCTGTTTGTAACAAATCAGGCTGCCCTTCGTTGCACCATCTTGATTTATTAGAGAGAGTTTTTGTGTGGGGATTCCACACTGTTGAACAGTATTCTAAATTTGGCCAAACCAGGGAGAAATAAGCTAATGTCTTGATAGCAGAGTTAGTAATTTGTAAGTTTCTCCTTAAAAAAGTGAGAGTACTATTGGCCTTTGAGAGATTTGAAGCTAAGTCAACCCCTAAGTATTTTACAGACTTTTCGGTTTTGAGATAATAACCTTTTAAATAATATAGAAACTCTACTGGTGATTTTGATCGCGTGATCCGAATGATGCTACATTTTTCTGCATGAAAAGACATACCCAGGTGTTTTCCCAGATCTCTAATTGATGGGGGTCATTTTGCAGTGCCTCATAATCTCGGTCTGAGGTGACCGCTCTATACACAACACAGTCGTCAGCAAATAGAGACACGTTTTAGATTGAACACATTGAGGGAAATCATTGATAAACAGTAAAAACAGTATAGGACAAAGGACATGGCCCTGATCATGAGGAACACCACTCACAACAGGTACTGTATCAGATGTTGTTCCATCCACAATCACTTGATGGGTTCTGTCACTCAAAAAGGAGCATATCCATTTCAATGTGCTACCGCTAATGCCATAAAATTCCAACTTGCAAAGAAGGGACCCTATCAAAGGCCTTAGTAAAGTCGAGGACAGCAAGGTCATGTTGTTTTACCTCTGATAATTCATGGAATAAGGTGAGAAGTTGTGTTTTGGCATCACAAATCCAAGGCGTTAAACCTCTGCTTCAGTAGGAATTCAAAAAAATCCTTATTCAAAACAAAACTATGGAAAAGATGGTTAGATGTAATGTATGGAAAGTTAATTGTAAAATTAGGTGAATTTAGTTTACGTAAGTCAGATGTTTTCCGAACTGTTGTGAATTGCTACTTTTTGTTCACAAAGGAACAATACAGTTATGCATTGTCCCCCCATGTTTTATTGATTTTTCTCGGTAGGGCCCTAACCAAAAATTACAGGTTTAAATAAGTCAATTAGTAATTAATCAATAGGATGCTACAAAGCATGTTTGCATCCTATTACAACACTGACAGCTTATCATCTGTACCACATTTCATAAAATTTGATGCAGTGCTTCTGGACATTCCCCCTAAAAAACAAGAATTCATTATGTGTGCAAATTAGCAATTAATTTAAACAACACCACTAAATGACACTGCATGCTATTAAGACATATCAAAACGATTAGGAAAGTTTATTAAATATTCAAATATAGTAACTAATAAACGTCTTTATTCACTGTTTAAGCAATTTGAGGTCAACATCTGTACCAAGTTTGATCAAGTTTGATGCAGTAATTCTGGATATATCACAAAAATTGGAAAAGGACAGACGGACGGACAGACATAACCCAAACCATAAGTCCCCCAAACTTTGTCCATGGGGCTAATAAAATACATGCAATCATGACAAAGATTTATTTTTATGATCTTGTAAAACTGTCTACAACATGATTTCAATCACCTAGTGAAATGGTACAAAAAGTGATCACCAATATGAATAAATACATAAATATAACCTGTCATATTCTCATATTTATAAACATCCCTTCCCTCGAGTCTTTTATCAGACAAAAAAATACAGTATAGACAAAAAGGAAATTATACTGGAGACAAATATAGTGAATACATTTTCATGTGAAATAACCATACCTGTATATTGTGTATACATTACATTTTGCATGGCCTATACTCACCTCAGATTTGTGTATACTGGACAACTCCCATTCTTTACGGGCTTGCTCCAACCTTTGTTCCCATGTTGTTTCCACTTCAAGCATCTTCCTTTCATTTTCTTTCAATAACATTTCTAAATCTAAAAATTCAAAGTTAAAAAGGTATAAGATGTACAAGTGTTCCAGTACTTGTTGAAAATATAACCTGTTACCATATTACCCATTAGTTGGAATGGTTGGTTGGTCATTTGCAATCGCTGATGTATAACAGGATGAATAATGTTGTTAGAAATATGCATTATCTGGGTAGTTGCACGATTAAATGTTAGAATCAGCTATACAAGGGAATGCAGTGTATAGACTGCATAACAAATATTCCCTATGTAATGTCAATGTTTTAATAAACTGAAGTTTAATGAATTGCTTGTTGAAATAGTGAAACTTTCGATAATGTAGTGAGCTACCAACTGAACTTTTACTGAATGGAACTATAATTCTTCTGACAGTTTCTGTCATTGTTTATGTTCAGTTGATCAATTTTATTTCAAGAGTTAAATCTGATGACATTTTGGAACTATATCCCTCATCATTTGGAGTGGAACAGACTGAGCAACACAATGTACATTTTTTTCACATCTTCACACACACACATTATTTCTTCAAAATAGCTAAGTTAGATTTTGGGATATTTTTTCCTAATTAGAAGGCACTAGCTTTGGGAAAATAAATGAAAACTAGAAAGCATTTGCAAGCAAAAGCAAAGTTCCAGAGACCAGAGCAGCGGAAGAAAAGAGAATGTGTGACGAAGATTGGTGCAGAATGAAAGAGTGCGTAATATGCATGCACATGCCTGTAGTGAGGGCTGAAGTTCGTAGAGCAGTGCATCATGGTAACTGTAGTATGTCTGTATGATATGGGCATTGTAGATGGCAGAGTTGGTAGACTTGACATAGATATGGTCTGGGAGGCTGCCTTTGAGTGTTGTTGGTTTGGTGATAACTTGAATAAAGTTGAACTTTGACATAACCTCTTTGATAGGGTGAACTTGTTGTACAAGGAGATTTTCAATTACAGTACAACGTAGCTGCAACGATTGTGTAGCGAGAGGTCGCTTGCTGAATTTTACGTTGAACGCAAACCCTGCGCTGCTACAAGGCCCTATGCCATGGGCGGTTGGTCAATCAATTTTCCTGAAACCATTTGGTTTTGCCACAAAACCAGGGATCAACAGTGCGATCGCCTACTTTGGGTAGGGTTCATTTAACGTAAAATTCAGCAAGCGACCTCTCGCTACAATCATTGCAGCTAAGTACGCAACGATACATAGCGGTAACAACAGAATACAACTAAAATTAAGGCAGTCCATCCAGGGAATTACAGTACACAGATTACAAATGCCTACATATACAGTAAAAAACGCAACAGATACATAACGGGAGGGGGGGGTCGGGCGACAACAAACGGAAAGGTGTATCAGACGAGGGGAGACATCGGACCTGGGCCGTTGAACTTGAAACCGAGGCCACATGGCTGACCACTCAGCTCCGGACAATCAACAGAGAAAGCCTGGTATATGTATACAAATATCTCCAGCAAAACTTATAATAAAGTTATAAAACCCATCTTCAAAATGCGATCGCTCTCCGAAACGTCACAATATCTAAGCTCTTGAACAATCATGCATGGTTGCTATGCTTGAATCATCGCAAAGCAAAAATTCAACATGTCTGCCAGATTGATCAGTCTAAACCAGGTGTATGACGTAACAGTGTAGTGCCACGTACGGTGGGTATTTAGAGGAAAATAAAAATCAAAAAGCAACAAAAAACAAAGCGAAAGAAAGCTAGCATTATTAATAGCTGAACGCAATTTGATATTTGTGCAATGCAAAATAAAAAAAAAATAAACAAGAAATGCCCGTGAAATCCGTCCGAGCTAAGCGATGACGTCATAAGCGTATTACAATGCATTCTGGGTAATGAAGGTAAAATTTGTATATAGCATGTTCTATGGTAATAATACGAGAAATAGAGAAAGAAAGAAAAAAAGAAAGAAAGAAGGAAAGTGAGCAAAAACTAGCAGTTCCAGAGCTGGTCTCTGGAACTAATGAGGCTACCCTTTGGTTTTAAAAAGGCTTCCTTTGCTTAAATTTTATTTTTATCATAGACAGTAGAGAAACAGGATGGGGAGCTACCGCAAAGAACAAAAGAACTGTGAAGAAGCCATCCAGATTGTAATACTTAAAAATATGTGGATTGATTTTTGCATAATCATCAGCTTGGCGATAGCCACATTTTGTCATCAGGTAGTTTGCAGTGAAAAACTTCATTTCACTTAGTTTCAGCATAAAGTTGTTGGTCCGATTGAAGTTGGATTCCATTATCCTAAAGATTGATTTATTCTTAGGAGGGACAAAGAAACATAGCATGCCTTCTAAATGGGATTATATGGCATTAATAAACAGTGAAAATAACATTAAAGTTTGAATTTTGCCAAGCTGAAGCGCAACTTTAGTGTTTTAGAGCCATGATTCAATCCAACACTGAAGCTGTGGCGATTCTGAATGAACAGCGTCATAGTTCAGCTTCCACCCCAGACAGTATGTTTCTAATGTTTTGCCTGATCGTCATCTTTACAGAAGCTTTGTGTCTTTTTATTGGAGTCTGCAGATTTGTTTTTACCATAGTGCAGGGAAATAAAAGACAACTTGTCATTTAGTGTCCATGAAATACAAAGTTTGTGTGAGCACATAGAGAATGTCAATGATGACAGGGATAGCTTACATGTGCATATAGAGCAGATGAATGTCCTGTCAGTCCAGTAGAGTTTGCATCCCTTTTTTTTGCCAGACGTACATCAATAGTCTGAATTACTGTAATGAGTGAAATGCTTAACCAACTACAAGTGTAATGGCATATCACGTTTTCAGATTACTCGCATGATTTTCAGTTAGTAGAAGAAAACCCTTAACACGCGTTCCAGTACCTGCAATAATTATAGCTTAGGTGGGCTAGGCCATGGGACTTGGGCTTCCTGTATGAAGAATATTTTTTGTGGTAAACATACTGCGTATGCTGGGTAAATTTACGCAGCACAAATTTGTTTGCCAAAACAATCAACCCTGTGCCGATCGTCACCGCCAAGGCACACTTGTGGTGATCAGTGATATTTGTTGCGTTAGGTCTATCACAACATTAAACCCTTTGCAGTCCACCTCATTTGCATAAGAATACACAGTGGAGCCCAGAACTTTTCACTGAACAATGAGATTATGAAATCAAATTTAGGTGTGTTTGTTTCTGGGAAGATTTGCTCAAAAACGGTTCAAAACTGATAGCAAGTGAATGTTATTTTTTAGAGCTGAAAATTTCCTTTTCAATGGTGTATAATACACTTTATGTTGAGAAATTTTTCATCAAACATCAGATTGTTGAAAGGCGTTCATCATTATTTTTCAATGCATGTTACTTTTTCTGTTTCAGGTGAAGATGAATCATTTGAAATTTAATAAAGAAATAAAACAATAAAAATGTCTATTGTTATTTATGATTATGTATAGTGAGTGTTTTTTCATTTTAAAAGTACTTCTTGGCTTCTTAGGGTTTGTTTTCTGCGTGTTGGGGGTGCTAGGGTGTGTGTGTGTGTGTGTGTGTGTGTGTGTGTGTGTGTGTGTGTGTGTGTGATATTCTGGTGCATTTGTTTTCATTTCTCTGGTATTCTTTTTGGGTGTGTTGGAATGTGTGTGTGAGTGATCTGGTGCATTTTGTTTTTTTACTTTTCTCTGGTATTCTCTCTTTGGAAGATTGGCTGGCCCTGAAAAGGGCCGTTTGGTATGGATTTGGCTTTGACTTGGATGGGGTGTAGATTTGGTGGCTACGACTGGTACTGGATGGCATCGTACTTGGCAAAGCAGTCCACTTTACAAAGGGCTACTTTGCACTTGCAGCACATCCATGTGGTTTGGATACTTCTGCCCAACACTGTCTTTTTCTTGAGTTTCACACAAACAGTGCAGGACTTTTTAGGTCTAACTGTGTCTAGCCACAGTCCCTCCACCAAACGGTCGGGAAACACTATTGTGAAAACATGCGAACGAGGGGATTAGCTGGTAGGATGCGCGTTGATGAGCTGTTGATGACGTCACACCAGCTGTAGCGTCCCCTCAAAGAGTGGGTACGGTGGTGTCGTCTTTGACGAAGAAACTAGCCTGAATCGGCAGTAAAGTGTACAGCTACTTTGAAACGTCAGTATATTCTCGATAAGCAATATTTCTTGTTGAGGAAAGTGGGTGATCTTTTATTCCTATCGGCATTAGATTACGCTATCATGTGTAGGTCATTTTCATTGAATTGCGTCTTTCATAATGTGTCAGGAGAACGTGAATTTTTGTTCCCTCTACACTGCAAATTTCTGACGGCTGTTTCATTCTGATGTCTGTTCTTGTGATTAAAGTATACGTAAAATTAAACTGACGAACCCAGTTATTCATGGTTTTTCGTTTTGATGATTGGTCAAATAAGTTCAATTGGGGCCTATTTATCTGATTGAAAGCAATTTCAACTTATTTTAGCGATTCAATAACTGCAAATCAAAGTATAAAGGAAGGATAGAAAAGCAGATAACCCAAATTAGGCTGAACGCCATTTTGTTTTTGTGGGACCCTCGTGGAGTCGATGTTTGATTCTTGAAATCTTTTTTGATTGCTGTGCCTTGCGTACTAAATGGTATTTAACGTAGATTTTCTTGATTTTGGTACTTGTACCACCATTTAAAATAAACTGACGACGCAATTTTTGTGATTAAACGTATACATTGGCGGGAATTTTACGTGAATAACATTGTTTTGATTCAAACCCCATTGCAATTTTTCTGGCGTGTCATGAAGCCCTATCGGGCCATGTGCTTGATGTGTCACACAGGCCAGGTCTCCCCGTAGTTGTAAAACAATGCCGCTATATACGAATAGGAAAATTTACATTTAAGAAAGGTCATTTTTGTTTCGATGTCCTCTTTCCTCAAAAACCGCTGGCTCCAAGCACTTATGCACTCATTTTCGCAGACAGGGCATGCGAACTTCGTTTTAAACCTCAAGTTATACCATCAGAACTTTGTTGACCTCTTCACTCTGTTCCTCTGAAATGGTGTCAAAATCGATGACTTGTCATCAACAGAAATGAAATCATGGTCGTAATCATTACATTGGTACTGACTGAAAGTGTAGTAGGTTAGTCAAACGCAACCTGCAAGTTTAGATACGAAACACAGCCTATGTAACGCATGCGCATTGTCCTTTAGTGCATTGCATGTCAGGTAAAAATGGTGTCATCATTAATGCAAATGTTAGTGTGACGTGAGTAAATTAAACACGTGCGCATGCGTATTTGCTATATGACGTTCCGCCATTTTTGTTTTAGTTGGAGTTTGAGTTAGCTCCGCATTTACTTTTTTATCTGAGCCATCTTTCATTGTCAGATGCCATCAGAGTTTAATCGATATGCAGATCGATATCTTAGGTAAGACGGTCGATTGATTCAGATTAGAGTTGCTGTCACTCAAAGCCTTACCTGTCACAGTCAGGGTGAGCGTTTGTGAAATGTATTTTTGTATCACATTTTTACAAGTATTTAGCAGTGAAGTTTATTCGTCTGTATGCATATAGAGGTTATGCTATACATTTCCATATATATACCGTGACTCGCCACTGAGGGCGCACAGTCCTTTGCTTGTCCGTACAGTGCATCTACCTGGTGTTTGACTTGTATTGTAAATTTCCTCTATGAGACTGATATCACTGTTATGCTAGTGTTTCACAGCATGCTATATTGAAGTGATATTTATACAGAGTTTCTTTCTATTTTTCCTTCAGGTTTTTCTTTTAGTCTTATGTCATAAACTACTGTATTTGTAACAAACCAATGCTCTGCCTTAGTTTCTATGGAGTCGGAAATAAAAGAACGTGTTGGATTCAGTGATCGTGTCTGTGTCCAATAAATGAGCATTACATTTGACCAAGTCGCGATAATCTCTTTACGCGAGTAAACAGTGTAACGGAATCGCAACGCGCATCAGGTCAATAGAAATACATTGCGTTTCCCAACCGTTTTGTGGAGGGACCGTGGTCTAACTTGACACACGTACTCATGGCCTGGGAAGTTTTCAGCACTCAGAGGTGATGGTACCAGTACTGGAGCAGGTGTTGGCCCTGGTCTTTTTCTGCCACTAAGTCCACTGATCAGCTGTGCAGCCAGATCAACGTGGAAATCAAGCTGACGGTAGAGGTATGTAAGACCCCAAAAATTGACAAAGTGAGCGTCAAAGTGCTCGATCGAGCACTTTGTGGAAAATGGCAAACTGAGCGTCAAACTGAGCGTCAAACTGAGCGATCGAGCACTTTGTGGAAAATGTCAAACTGAGCGTCAAAGTGAGCGTCAAAGTGAACATGATGGCGCCTCCAACGATAGGATGTGGTGTAATAAATTTTGCCATCAGCAGTGAGATCGGAGATCGCGTCCCGCCAGGTCGATGTTTACATTCACTATGGCGTTACCCAATGAGTCGTCAATCCCGCCTGATGATTTGGTATGAGTTGACATTCCCTGTTACTGTTGCCCTGTTTCAGGTAGATAATCTTTCCGAACAGATTTCGCTTCAAGGCCATGACAATTATCATTTTTATACCTCTGCCTCGCTTACCGCCAGGATTACCGCTGCTCAGAGACTGAATATTCATGAAAAGTCATTTACCACAGACTGGAAGTGAATTTCCCACCTCTTCTACTCCTAACGATCGCGGAAATACCGCAGGCACAGCGGTAAATGGCATGAACGGCTACAGTTTGCAGTATTTTTTTGAGAGGAGAGAGAGAGAGAGAGAGAGAGCGTGTACATCTACGTCTTGGTCAAATAAACTAGTACGTTGTCACTGTTGCGTATGTTCAGATGTTCAGTACTCTTCCGTCTGTAAAATATTGCAAACTAAATACCGAACAAAAGGTGCATTTCACAAACACCCCCTAACATGTCTTAGGTGTAATCGATGTCAAAAAAATAGTTGACAATTTATCAGATGTAAAGTTCAAGTTAATTACGACATCCAAATTTTGTTCAATTTGTGCGAGATCGGGACGTAAAACTCTGGTCATACATCGGTAGAGCCATTCCATGATAGCAAATATCGACATCGCGTCTGGGGACAATTTGTCGGACAATTTGTCGTGTCTATTTTTATCTATATTTGATAGCAACATGAATGTCCCTTGTACTCAATAAAGAAGGCACTGAAATTACAAGTTAGAATTGGCTAACTACTACGATGGGTTGCGACGTTTTAGCCACATCGTTCACCCCACAACTACGTAACAGCCTATCACCAACCCGACATGCGAACAACCGGGCAGGCGAAGTTTATTCCTTAAATTTATGCCATTTTGATATTTGTACGCCTACAGACTTGGAGCAAGTTTACGATCAAGTTTATCATCACTTCATAAACACGTTCAATATAAAAGAAAGCATTCTGCTATAAAGTTCGTGTCAATAAAATACACTGCTGGAATAATTGTTTTGAAGTCCGAAGCTCTGCATTCAAGATTACAGTATGGTAGGTATTCTTTGAACTTTGAGCAAACAGAACGATGAATGTAAGCAAGGAATAAACTAGAAATATTTATGTGTTTATCACACGACACCAATGTTATGTCTTGTGTTGATAGCATTGTAGTTTTTTACAGAGTGATAGAGATATTGCAAATCTAGTTGGCGCGATCACTATGAAATAATCAAAGAAAATATAAATTAACCGACATATCGACGTAGTTTACGGCTCTGCACGCATCGATATTACCATAGTCGCGACGGGGCCCGGGATATGTGTCGCTACGGACCACGCTTCTCTAGATAAAAATCACTCTGCATTTTGATGATTTTGAATGAATGTGTCTGTGGACTATTGTAGCTGCACAGTAAAATTTCTCAGATCATTTCTGCGCTGATCGCCATAAAATGCCGACGTTTTTGTCAAGCGACGCCGCTCACCGGTACCATTTTTTGTATATCCATGACGGCGATTTTTCCCAACAAAATTTTTGAGGGACATTTTACCAATTTTCATGAATTTTCCTGTCATTTATTAGAATTATACACTGTTTAAGTGTATGAAGAGAGTGTACGCGTTAGCAGATGGCCGGCAGTTATATCGGGCCAAGTGTCCTTGTAGCGTTTCTTATGACATCTACGTTACGCTTGAAACATTAACAACAACACAACAGTTATGTTCGTTGAATTTTATTGGTCAACAACAACAACACGACTAATAAACATAAACAACAATACAAACAACAACAACAACAACCAGACTTCTAGGTTACCTATGCTCAGAGGGTTGAGCCCGCTGCAGCACTGAAAATTCCATGAACTTGATTTGTTTGAAGTCCTGTCAACGTGGCTAAACTTGACTGACATACAGTTCGCGTACGTTCAATTTTGATTCTACATAAATCAGACTTGTTATCCAAAGACTCTTGATGTTGAAGGGTCAATTTAGACTTTGCCTGAATAAACACATTGTCTGGAAATCGTTTGCTGAACGTGACACTCTATGCGATGATCGTTTTTTGGACGTGGGATTCTGTGCATGTGATGACCGTGATTTTCTATCCTTTTGACATCACCATTGCCAAACAATGTCTTATCATGGGTGGCGCCTATCGACACGATCATCGTGTGAATAGACAAAAAAAAAATGCTTACCGACACGATGATCATGTGGATAGACCCCAAAAAATGCTTACCGACACGATGATCGTGTGGATAACGTGGTTTTTCTTACCTATCCACACGATGGTCGTGTCAATAAGACGCATTTTCCGCTTATTTGCACGATGATCGTGCAAATACACAGTTTTCTTACTTATTTGCACGATGATCGTGTCTATAAGACGCATTTTACGCTTATTTACACGATCATCGTGCAAATAAGCGGTACATGCTTCTTAAAGACACGATCATCGTTTTGATAAAGAACAACACATACCGACACGATCATCGTGTAGATAAGAAAAACAAACGGATAATCCACACGATGATCGTGTCTATAAGAAGTATTTTCCGCTAATTTGCACGATCATCGTGCAAATAGGCGGAAAATGCTTCTTATAGACACGATAATCGTGCAAATAAGCGGTTTTTCTTACTTATTTGCACGATCATTTTGCTTTTCCTGAAACGTCCTTTTTATAGTTTTTAACATCTCAAGACTTTAATTATCATCTCAATAAGAAAATTTGAATATTGAATATAGAGAAAATATGTTTCTTAAAACAAATATGGGCATACTCGGTCTGGTCATGGAGTTAGGAAGGTTTGCATGTTTGGGTGACTATGTTCGCGACGAAATGGCGACTCTATCCTTACAGCATGCAACCCCCTAAATTACATATAAATAAGCTAAAATGCAAAAAAAAAGTACGCGCGACGTTTCAAACTTGACGGCCATCTTTTATCCTGGAAATGTCGCAAACGAGTGATGGTGAGTTCCATACATCGGCTGTGTACGTACTGTGGCGCTTTGCTTGTGGGGTTTGTTAATTTGACTCAAATTACTGGCAGTGGGTAGGCGGAGATTGTCAAATGCAATGAATTTAGCGAGAAAATAGAAAAAATTAGAAAGGAGAGTAAAAGAGCGAGAAGGGAAAAATTACAAAGTAACTGACAGGAAAAAAAAGAGGGGAAAAATACACGAGGCTCCGACCGGGATTCGAACGTGCATCTCCTGCGACTTCACTGCCATCTTTCAGACTTGATCACTCTGCGTTCACGGTGTGCCACCAGGTTGTCGATGCCACCGAAATAGAAAATAAGCAACATAAATAAAAGAAGTATTGTTGTCTCTTTCAAGCTGCGATTTTGTTTGTTATGCTCTCTAATTCAATTTTTTGGCAGTTTGAGCCTCGAAAACGTGAAATATTAAGATCGCGAACAAGATTTCATTGGTGGTTTATTATAAAACGGCAGTGGATTTTTTAACAAGCGATGCCAGCAATTCAATTGTCAATTCACAGTCCCTCTGGACTGTGGTCAATTGAACACGTGGGCCTAAGGCTAATATATGGAGAACACACTTTTTGTCACACGAGGAAACTTTATTTCAACTCGAAAGCCGAACATTTGAGACCACTTGATAACGCAAAATGGTGACATAAGTGTACAATTTGCATTTGATCGCAAATTATCATGATCGTGTCGCTAAGATGCTATTTATTCTTGCTTAACGACACAATCATCGTGTCGATAGCCACAACGCTTATCATGACAACTGTTTCAGAATTAAAGCAATGTGAAAGAACATCTTTCACCCGAAAAAGTGAAAGTTACAGTAATTTTTTCGGCTTCAGGCGTAAGCTTATGATCGGCTCAAAACTTTTCAGTCTCGGTCAACCCATAGAGAATGACGTATATTTGACCTCGCTCTGCCTGCCATTTGTCAACTCACATACATGCACACTATAGTGATTGACATTGCTCCATCGAGGTCCGTCGACTGCAGGACCTTGACTCCTATCTCTTATTCTTTTTGACTACGAAGAGTAAACTGTACGTAATTAACTGTAATTATGACACCAATATTGCGCGCATCATTGTAAACACGTTTTTATTAGCCAACTGGCAAATCGTGTACTATCCAGTACGCGCTAACTGAGCACCCATGCGAGCTATATTTCGCATATTCGCTACATTTTAGCACTCAGTTCTTCTTTTTTTCGCCCAGTTTGACGCTTACTTTGTATCAAACGCTGTTTGACACTCACTTTGTCAGTTTCCAACGCTCAGTTCGACGCTCACTTTGTCATTTTCCACGCTCAGTTTGACGCTCACTTTGTCTTTTGCCACGCTCAGTTCGACGCTCACTTTGTCGAATTTGGGACCCTTACATACCTGGACGGTATCTTCATTTTGGGGCTGGCAAGTTGGCAATTCTGTACAAAATCCATGCATTGCAAATGGCTCTGTTCAGAATTGACCAAAACAAGTACTTCCAGTACTTGTAGTGCTTTCCGCCAAGTGGGTAGTATATGTGGCCAGCTGATCGGTCCATAGATCTACTCCGCCCATGTAATTGTTGTACTGGATGACACTCTGCAGGCAGGAGACTTCGCCAGCTCGCCGTCTTGTGGTTTCAGTGACTGGCTGAGAGGATGTTGAAAGTGTTGTCACTTGACGTTTGTCCTGCCACAAAGTTGCTGCTAGCTTCCCAAACTGGTGAGTTGCTGATTTGTTGTCTTCCACTGTCAAGTTGCGCAGGTCACCGGGAAAACCAACGTGATTCGGGCGGACAGTGCTGCAACAGAGCGTACCTGATTTCAAAAGATCCAGGGCCAATCTAACAGAATTAAAAAAATTATCCTAATACAAAATATGGCCCATATTGTGGTACATCTGTGATAACTGCCACACGACAGCGTACCATGCCAAGACCCTTCTGAGCAATTTGGCCACCTTTTTTGCCAGTGTAGGGCTCCAAATTGAGACAGTAGCCGGTACGGGGCAGGCAATCATCCACAACTTGAACCCCCATGTTATGGGCGGTAAATACTGAAGCATATAACTATGCCCCTTAAACTTCACCATTCCTTCATTGATGGAAAGCTCCCGGAATGGTATGTAATTCGCCAGGAAAGACAACTTGACAACATCGAGGAGAGGGCGGATCTGGTGCATTTGATCGCAAGTAGGCCTAGGGTCGTCAGCTGGTGGATCAACTTTGTTGTTGCTTACATGGAAGTACTGGCATAGCTTTTTATACCGGTTTTTCGGCATTAGGACGACATTTTTTATTTTTGTGTTTCTCATCTCCCGACCGACCGTAAATTTCAGCTCCGACATGAAAATAAAACAACACTTTTTATTTGCTCCGCCTCTGAGGCGATCATCCTAGAAACAGCACCACCATCATCAAATTGTGAGGACAGAGAGCAACTGAAACAAATACGCGTTCTTTGTACTTTAAGGGGCAGACCCACCTTCCTTGAGTGATTTTGGTCATTTTTTGTTTTATGGTATATTTTGAATCTGTCTAATATGGCCTTTGAGTGGACGATAAGTTTGAAACCATAACATACTCGGAAATGAGTTAAATTTTATTAAAAATGAGCATTGTAGGTCAGTTCGCGTGCCGTGTTTTTCTTATGTCTTAACAGTTTCCAGATTAGTTAAGGCTATCTCAAGAGCGTAAGCAGATTACGTTAATTCCATCCGGAGGAGTGCGCATGCGTCAGTCTTCTTCCCAGCTGCCGGCAGGAAGTATTAGTATGTCGTGGCTACTAAACATGCTGAAGGTAGCGGGCCGTCGATTACAAAAGCATGGCCTACAAAAGCGAAATATCAAGCGTATGGCCGGGAATGAGAGAACAGTTAAAATTGTCAGAGTTACAGTCAGGCTTAAAACTCCAGTTTCCGATGCGTTGAAAAGGTGTAAACTTGAACTGGTCGCATGCGCTCACTGTAAGGCAGAACGCTAAGCTTACTCATTCAACACTAAATTTAGTAAACTGAGCTTCGAACAAAAGCTTGTGATACATCTTGCCAACAACTGAGAGGCTGCTTATTTAGTTTACGTTATTTTTAACTCGTTTTCCTATGACACGTATTTAAACATAGGGCCAAAGTCCCTGAAGCTACTATAGACATGGATACAAAATTAAGTATTTCCTGACTGTATGAAATTATCTCACTAAGGTCATCCTAGGGACATGTATAAACCAAATATTAAAGCTGTCTGACCAGCGGTTTTGTTCACTCTCCTGTATAGTCAAATCCCAATTCACCTCACTCGCGTGCGTGAGGTGAAAGTGACGTCACTCCGCGGTCAAGAATAGTCTGACATTCAAAACTGACCCCGCCCTAATCAAACTAGGCTACTCCGAAAATCCAAAAATTACGTCTGTTTCTGATAAGTTTACATGTTTGTCTGCACCAAATGAAGTCTGACATTCAAATTGATGCCACTCCGAACTAATTGCGACTGATGATAAAAATGTCAGATGATTTTTTAACGTCTGTAAATGATCAGTGAAGTCCGGCAACCAAAACTGTTCCCGCTTACGTTACGGTTTACACATAAAGCATGCAATGAAGATGTTCCTGTACGTCACCACAAGTTTTCCATCTTTTTTTTGTGAAAATGGTTGCGACGTCATTTTGTTTCGACAGTTGGGCGAGCAACATTCCTCTCAGTAGAAATTTAATAGAAATATGCCGATAGTTTGAAATTTTATAACGAGAAAATCGCGCGGGTGTCTCAGGTATGTAAGCGTGTCTGAAATCACCAAAGTGCGCTGGCAATCTGCGCCGGCGCATTTCAAACTGCGCCCCCATTTTGCGCCGGTATATTGCGCCGCCCAAACTGCGCCCTTACTCTGCGCCAAAACACCTCCTCCGATTGTCACAACATCGAGTAGTCGCACTTGCGTAGCAGGACGCTTTAGCAGTGTAGACTGTAGATATTAATATCCGTGCCCTAAAAAATGCAGCTCGAAAAATGACGTGAATTTGCAACAAGCTTAATATAATAGTAGTTGTTTTGGGACTACGCACATACGTACGTGGACACATGGAGGTAGTTAGCGGACAGTACCATAAGTTACTTCTCAAACAGGAGCTTGCAGTAAAGAAATTTTCTTTCAATAAGGTGTGAAAATATATCTTTCGCCAGTAAGATTTTTGACAAGTTTTCAGAATGGAGTCTCGGAGGTACGAGACCATGTTATGTTTGTATGGGACGGATTACACTCACTTGGCGGTATCGTGAAAGGATATGTCTTTAGCAGCAGTCAAAATTTGTGAATTTTGCATCTCCATTAAAGGCCAGGACTTGATACCCGGGATCAAGTATCCCGTTCACCTTTGACATTCACGGACGGGATCGAGTGTTTATGTCTGTGTAAATTACGGTCACGATTAGTGTGCACAGGAGGTTGTAAACAGGCCAATGTGTTGACATGCAAACAACAGATTATACGACACTGAATATAACGGCAAGACCAGTATACATGTACAGAGAAACAACGTTTCATGAAGCCCACAATGCATGTAGCAATAATAGGTGGGTGTACTTCAACAGAAATGAAAAAGGTACAGTCAATCCACGACGCCGCTGCAACTGGCGTTATTACGTTCCGAATTCGGCTTACCCGGGGCTCTGGCTGCAACTGTAACAATTATTGCAGCTAAACGATAGCTTAGATGTCGTGCCATTGCCAAGATACTCTGCTGTTTCCGATCGTTTTGTCTACAGAACTACTAAAAACTCTCTCAATGCGACAAGAAAAAATAATTACAGTTTGAAATCGGTGCATTAACTTATATTTATAAAAATAATAAAATGTGACATCACCGATCATAAGAAACGTGGTGTTGAAGAACATATATTTTTGAACAGAAGACTACGGCGACCCTGTAAGTATACATGTAATCTAACTTTAGCAAACTTGCAAGTCAAACATCCGAAGAGTAACGTCAATATTTTTGTTTTGTTCTACTCATGTTATAAAATAAGTCAAATTCGGGAAAGTATCTGTACATTTTCGATATCTCTGCAGCGCAAATGTGTAAACCGACCCTGCATTTATCCATCCTAAAGACCATGATCAGTTCGGGACTGCATAAACCCCTCCCTCTCTCTCTCTCTGTCTCTCTGTCTCTCTCTCCCAAAAGTTTAGCCATTTGATGTTTTATTTTGCCGACATTTATTTAACGTTTCACGATCACCGCTCCATGTTGATGTCGATTTTGATTTACGAAGTTTCTTCGTAACTAGAGACATGTCACGGCCTGGAGCTAGTTTTCACTATAAAACATTCTGTGTAAACGTTTTTGCTTCCGAATGGAGGTGACAGGTGACTTCGTGTGTAAAATATTGAATGGCAATATGAATGTCACCGTTAAGAAAGTCTATGACTTTCAAACTAGTCGCACAAACAACAATAAACATGGCGGAGCAACGATACCGACATATTTTTTTCCTCGACCTCTGATGAGAGCGACTCGCTGAAATTTTCCTACCTGGTATTGGTAAGTATTTGGCTTTGCCCCGTGTGCTGGGTTATGTACACGTAAACTAATTATACAAAAGTTGTATTCACTGTAAATCAATAAGCCTTTCGAACACGAAAGATATTCGGATATCTGAACCTCAACATCGGTTACGCAGCTCGAAAGTTATCCTCCGAAACAGGACAGGAACATTGCTCAAAGCCGGATTTCGTATGGTATATAGATATGGAAACACGCGGCTCATTGTTAGAAAGCATGCAATGCATGATGCTCCCTAGCTTGGTCCTTGGATTGTTGCCTTCCGTCTCGCCCCTACACACCATCAATTGCCTAACAATCACAGGATTCGGTCACATGTGTCTTCAAATTTTGATACATTAATTCTACCATCATCAAGCACGGAACACATAAAAAAACAATGGTCGCGGCTACGGGTTCAAGGACGTTCACGGGGAGAAACACCACGGATTTGTCGCAGAATTGTTATGACTAGCTTTATGGAGAATATTGGCGATCAGTGGATGGTCGCACATCGAACCGACGCCAAGATAAAAATATGATGTCCGAAAAGTTTAGTTTTGTTTTATTCAATGAGTTATCGCCTTTGTTATCGCCTAAACATCCTCGGGTTTTGTTTTGTTTTCGGGCAGACTGCAACATGAATATCTTCCAAATGCATAGCGTACGGCCGTTCATGCAATCATAGACCCATGTGCTTTGGCAAACGGGCCAATTTTTTGTACGTCGGTTAGAAACTAATGACAATATAGGTGAAGATGTTACATCTGTCAAATTAGGACAGAGTATTGAAGATTAAATTACTTCATCGATCGACAAAGAAGAGAAAGAATGAGTCAGTGAATATCGAATCATAGACGGGAGAATCGAGGGTTTATGATCAATTGGGAACAAAAATATTTCGATTAATTGACTAACACAACCAAAAAGGAAATTTTATTCAACTTTGAAAAAAGTCACCGCCTTCCGTTAGCATAGGATTCCATGGCAATGGACCAACACATGATGTCGTTTAGGTCCTCAAAAATCTTCTAAAACGGCACGACGATAATAACTAAAATGAATGAACAATTAAAAGCCCGTATTTAAATGACACGATATCAGTTGTCGTTTCAATTTTTTTCCTTTCTGTTAGAAACTCCACGATGATGTTTTGGAAATCAAACGGGAAATGCCATATTCTCGGTGCTCCGATTGATCCGTCCATTGAAGTAAATTTCACTTCCATGATTCGCCCATGCATGTAAAAAAAATAGATGATCCGCCTCAGTAAATATCTGAAGTTTCTACAGGAAATCTCTCGTCCGTTCACGGATCTTTTTTCGTCTTTAATTTTAGTTTCAAGTTGTTTATAGGGTAAGGAAGCTAGAAATCCATCAAAACATCGCTCCAGGGTCTATGATCAAAAGTATGAGCGCGTTTTGTCATCAGCTGTCAGCAGGTCGTTTTCCAAACCGCGACAGGGACTCGAAAACCCGCCATAGTGTCACAGGACGGTAGACGTAATTGTGTGCTATCGTTTGGTCCGTTTCAAGGTTAATTGACTCTGAATAACCTAATCACGGTCGTGACTCCCGTTTTTGACATAACTATATAAATACCCATCGGGATTGAGTGTTCATGGCGTCCCCTTTCACTTCGACCAGCACTTGAATCAGTCTGTGAATCGTACGTCCCATCCCGATCAGTCTCTCGTTGATTTTTAAAACCTGGTAAATAAAGTTCTTCGTAGTCAGATATAATATTCTATTCTCCGTTATGTAAAGATGAATGTCTCATTCATATTTTTATTTAAACGAATATATCAACTTCTTGGTGTTTGGAAATAAGTGTGTTGCAATAATTTCCATCGGGGACTTCAATGATGAATTCTCTCAGCGGTTCGCTCATGATACACAGCACTGTACTTCCATGGAGATCGTATCGCTGTTTTAGCAGTGACTTTGATCGTAAGTTTTCATTCGACCAAAGTGATGAAATAAATGCTGACAAGCACTAACTATGTACAGACCGAGTTCACTTCACATTCTCACTATCGCCCGCACTTTCAAAGTGAGCACGTACACTTCAAGCCCTCACATTCGCTCTCCTAACTTTAGCCTCGCACTTGTCGATTTCCGGTACCCTTACATACCTTACGTCAGAAAGTCAGTCGTAAGGACGGTCGCATTTGCTGTTTGCAAGTTAAATGAGAGTCTCAGACCCGGTCTCAAATTCACTCGCAAACGTACATCACAAAGCGAAATGGGAGTCTCAAGTTCAGTCGCAAACGTGATCGCACTTTGACTCTTCTATGAACTGAGAGTGTCAGAATCAGTCGCATTCCTTATCATTTGGGGTCGTCATGAGTTGGAAGTAGCAATTATTGGACGATTCAAGGTCGCAGAATTAGAGCAAGAATTACGGTCCAAGAGGTTCCGATCAAACAAGGGAATGAGTATGGAGTGTCCGGTTTACGGCTGCACCGCCTATTCAGACAGTGAGACAGCTAGGACACTCTCGCCATATATTGAGTATAGAGTTACCCTACGAAACGTATAATGGCAGAGATATTTGGCCATGGAAATAGTTTGAGAGTAAAATTTAGCGTCTTTTTTAACTGTGAAAGTATTTACCGACAAGGTTCGGGTAGAAACTACAAACAGATTCAAAGGTCGATTTACGATGCAAATGACACTCGACTGGCCGAGTTACCTTCCCTTTCGGGTGATGTTATTACATACTTCACATACGTGTCGGAAAAATTACTCCCATCCTCCACATTTTAGTGACAAATTCACCATATTCCCCACGAAAAACATGAATATTTCTTTGAAATCGCCTGACTAAACCAAAATAGACTATTAATACCGTGCTTGACATTGAAACTTCGCAATGGCGCAGAGTAAGGGCGCAGTTTGGGCGGCGCAATATACCGGCGCAAAATGGGGGCGCAGTTTGAAATGCGCCGGCGCAGTTTGCAGGCGCACTTTGGTGATTTCAGATCGCTTACATAGCTCGGGTGTCTGCTCTGCCCGGTTTGGAAAAGTGAGCTTATTGTTTTGTAAATTCTATGCGGACACAGAGGGAACGTGATGCGGGTAATGCACATAAAGTTTTGCTATATTACATTAGAATGATGCCGTGATTTACAATGTAAGAACAATGTTGATCTAGCATTTATTTTTCAATCTGTACCGGAGCTAATCATAGAGCATAATAATTTGTCTTGATCAACTGAACTTTTATTGGCGGACTGCTCATGAAGTGAGTCGAAGTCCAGGGTCGAAATCAATCTCTTGAAAAGTATGCGATATTTCATAGCACAAATTCATGTCAGTATAGCTTTAAAATCATTGCGATTGAATTGTTATTAGGTAATTATAAACTTATGCGGTAAATTTAAAGAAACCAAAATTGAAAATGATAGAATAATTTCCATGAACTTGAAAAAAATTAAACAACCATGATCGTGCTTTTTTCGAATCAGCAACTACTTTTTCCTGTGGATAAACTCAATCACACTGAAAAACTGCGTGCTGCTTGTTTGTCTATCGTTGTTAGTAGTTCAACGGACAGTCGCCACCGGAGAACGACGAATGCTCGTTTCCACATATCAGCCAACGCGATATTTAACTGTTTGACTGAAGTTCACGCATTTCATTACTTGTACAAAATTCGACCATCGCGATTTTAGAATGACACATGCAGTGTAATATCAGCGTGCTCACAGATTCACATCTGTTTTAGGTAATCGCCTCCATGGTACTCGCGAAGCCAAAACAAGTCGCTTTTAGAATTGTTCAAGTTTCATGTCAGAATCGATTTATTTCAGTTTTTTGCCAACTTTTTATATTACTTTTAGGAAATCGTTTTAGATACATACATTGTCAGGTGTTATATTTAGTTTAGCCTAACGATGGGTTCTAACCTGACACAACACAAAGTTAGCCCGCACTGGTGCTTCTGAGGTTGGAAACCGCGTTCATGTAGCTGTCCGTTTTTAGCTCCATGCCATGTTCAAGGCGGACTGTGGTCGTACTTCAAGATGCAGTACAGAACGTAAAAGCTAACGTACGCAACACGGCGTCTGAATGAACTTCGTCTTTGTCAGTATGTGCCACATTGTAAATTCATTGTTACGTGTCTCTCTCCGGGCAGGAAGCTGAAAACGCGTTGACGATTGCACAACCAAAAGAGAGGAAAACACAACGTCATCGGACTTCGCATGCAAAATCACATAATTTTTACGAAGTATATACGCAGCCAGCCATTTCTTCGCTTGCTAATCAAATACGGATAGTTCAAATTTTAACAGGTACACTAAAGTGCACAGTTAATACGCTAGTTTGTAATTAGGAAGATGATTATCCCCAGATTTAGCTCGGAATGACAGTTGTGTAAATAAAGCCTAACGCTTACGCCGCGAACTGGCCGTTTCAGTGTTCATTTTCTTCAAATTTTCACGTCATGTATCATTTCATTCACACCACAAATTCAGACAATCGTGTAAAAAGTTCTGTACTTCATTATGGGCTGGAAATTTCCACCGAAAATATGAGCAAACCGGAATTTTAGCTGACTTTGTGCGACTCCAAGGGTCGCATACACATTTCTGCAATTTACTCTGTTCCATTTTTGGCAATGTATCGCAACTTCTGGAGAGTGTAACTTGGCGCCGCGTTGATGGATTAGCCTTATCTTTGCACAGATTGAAGTTAGTGACTGTTTCTACAAAACTGTGTCTCAGAATTCCGATGTTCCAAAAACAAAAGATATCGTGACAAACGTGGACAAAAGCCGTTAATGTATTCAGAATCCACCACTTCTCACTTTCAAGGCTAATTGTGCAAAAACAAAGCGGAGTATCAAAAATCCAAGACACATTTTTTTACACACCTTACCCTGCTATCGATTGCAGTAAACGACTTACCAATGGCCATCACCCTCTCGTACTTACACTTTTTTAAGTGAAAAACTCAAAAACACACATTTTTTAGCAAAAAAAACACACGCAAACAGGTTTTGAAATATTCTTACAATTTTTAGAATCTTCAATTGTAGAGCTACCAAAACTACATGTCGGGTTAAAGATTCATTTTCAAGGTGAAAAATCAGGTTAAAGAAAAGTGTCTGTGAATGTGGGTCTCCCCCTTAAGTTAAAGATTGTAGAGACTGAATGGACAGTACATTGAACTGAAACAAATACAGCTTTTTTTTTGGTACTTGTTTTTTTTTTATTTTGACCGCCCGCCCTGCCCGAGTATTCCTCTGGAGATGAGAAACAATACAAATAAAAGGGTCACCCTTACTCTTGCTATACCAGCAACATGAAGCCTATCATCGCTGGACCAGTACAAGCTGACATCATGAAGGCGGTGAATTCCCATGATGATATTCATCGCGATGAACGGACGAATTTCCTTGGGCTTAGTGTTGTACGTACCAGTACGAGTCGACGCCCTTCCTCTGCTGACATTTTTTGGCGTAACGGTTGGTTTCCTCGGCGAGTCGGCAAATGAAGTGTGGTGTGATCATCAGAGAAGAGTAGTCAAATGGCTGAGAACCAACACCAAGACGGTGATTTGACCCAGATTCACTTACGTGACGCAACGCCTCGTCAATTTCGCGAACATCGATGTCACTGGCCGTATACTCTTCTTGAAAACCTAAAAGTTCTTCTTCATCGTCGTCATCCAGCAGCATTCGCATGATTTCTGCATTTGCTCGCCCTGGATCCATTGTTTTCAGACGCGATTGCGAGAACTTAAAAGGTTAAAAGTCACCGTAGATGTTTGTACACTAACTGATGGGGAATGACCTTGGCGGGCGTGCCCTAACACCTTCAGAGGATGGTAATGCAAAATTATCCAATGGGAACATACATATTCATTGACCTGAAAGCAAAGCCCCAGATATAACCTAGACGTCATCACATTACCATAAGCTTTGGGCGGGAAGGTTTCCAACTACCCCGGATGGAAATTCCTTCTCACACTCCATGGAAATGAGTGGCGCTTACGGGTGCTCTGGACTGCTGCCAAAGTCCGGCGCTTAGGGGCGCTCTGGACTGCAGAGGGTTCAGTAAATAAAGTTTGCAGATTCTTTTGTGGTACGTCTACCACAACACTTTGATAAATAAATTCAGCAGATTGTTTTCTGGTATGTATGCCACAGCGATGACGTGTGGACGTGAGCATTGGTTTGCAGTGCTTGGTTCATTTTTAGTGTCAGTTATGCTGACGTCTATGGTGTGATCGAGGCGAGAAAAGAAGCTGATAATAAGCTGTTGATAACAGTGTTGTTTCATATGTAGGCCTACACTCTAGGCTGCAACAAAATATTCCCATGAAAACATTTTTCCCTGTTCATTGGGAAACGTTTTGAGCCAATGATCTGCACGACAATTCAACATTAAATTCATCAATTTCATGGCAGCAACGAAAATCTCTCAAAAATCGGCCGTAATCCATGACAGAAAAGAACTTTGCCGCAGTTTGCGATATCATGAGCCAACAGGGCAATATGTCAGTCACCGCGGTCGGAATAAACAATTATTCTATTTGTGTCTACCGAGAATTATTTTCCCAGAACATCCTATGATCAGTGTAGTTACTCAATCGCCGACTTAGCAAGACAAGGGAATTATTAGTCGTGTTGTAATCCACTTAACCTGCCGATGTGTACACCTACGTACTTGTCTCCAGAAATTGTTGAAGTGGTATGTTGGTTTTTTTGTATCTCGCGCCCGTAGTATAGAACACAATTTTCATTGAAACTAAAGTCCCGTATCTCTTGGAAGGCACACTATGGTTCTAGTATAGTGCCTAAGGTTTTGTGAGTAACAGTACACACACGGTTAGCCCCTGCGCCACTGCTGTGCTACATAGTTGTACATAGTGTAGGGCTTCCCTGCTGTATATGTCGGGTCATAGCCACTGGTGCTCAATACGCTGTTGGCGCCGTAGACTTCCAGTGAAGACATAAAGCGCTACATCAACGAACATTCTGAAGTAGCAGTGTCTTGTGAACAGTTGAAAACAAAGTTTTATGCGTACTCTTCCTTTGTGATTGAGACAACACGCGAATCTGCGGACACTATTCTTGACCCGTCACTGTGGCCACATGGTGTTTTGGTTCAAAAATATTATTGACATTTTCTACAGTACTGTATGGTTGTAAATTTAATTTCATATAATTGTCGAGGATTTAAATCATCCATTGACGTTATTCAAACTATGTGTGGAAGTAATGACATTATTTTGCTGCAAGAACACTGGCTTACGAAATCTGAACTTATTTTAATTTCTAATGTACACCGAGACTTTGAGGCATATGGTGTATCCGCTATGAACGATGAACTTGGCATACAAATTGGTCAACCATATGGCGGGGTTGCGGTTATGTGGAGAAAGTCGCTAGGAAAAAGCATCAAGATAAAAGATTTGAATAGACTCATTGGAATTGAGTTAACTATGGACTCTGCTACGATTCTCGTAATGGCATCAACGCTAAGCCAAATTGGCACAAAGCTAAGTATGAAAATTTGACGATTTATCAGACTCTTACAGGAGAATTACTCCGCGAAATACGCATTCCGCATAATACTTTAGAATGTAGAGATCCAAATTGTAGTAACAGTGACCACCTTGCGGATTTGCATTTGTTTTTTCACAAGTGGTTAGTGCTTTGAAACAGGCTGCTGATATTTGGAAAAGGGAAAAGCTATGGGAAGGGATGGGATTACATCTGAACATTTCATATTGCGCAAATCCTGTTATGTTTGTTTTACTCAGTATGTATTTCACGGCGTTCTTTATTCATGGATGGCTTCCGAATAATTTTATGGATGCCACAATTGTGCCAATAGTGAAGGATACAGCCAAGGATCTCTCTTCGGTAGATAATTATAGGCCGGTGGCTATAGTTACAGCAGCCTCTAAATTATTTGAGATGTGTATCTTGAGCCGCATTGAGAAGTACATATGGACCAGTGACTTTCAATTTGGGTTTAAAAAGAACCATTCCACTGACGTGTATTTTCATACTTGAAGAGATTGTTGATTTTTATAAAAGAAACAATTCTTCAGTTTTCTCTTGCTTTTTAGATGCAAGAAAAGCATTTGATATAGGGTCAATCACTGGACGCTATTTAGGAAATTGATTGATAAGAAAACACCTCTATTCATTGTTCGTATCCTGCAGTTTTGGTATTATACTCAACTGTTTTTTGTATGCTGGGGCTCAACAGACTCCAATCATTTTAATGTCATTAATGGGGTACGTCAAGGTAGCATAATTTCCCCATAGTTATTTGGACTTTACATTGAAAACCTTAGCCATAGGCTTAAGTTAGCAGGAGTTGGATGTCACATAGCTGGAAGGATTTTGAATCACTTGTTTTATGCGGATGACATTGTATTGATCTGTCCTTTGATTAAGTCGTTGCAGAAATTAGTTAAGATATGTGAACAGTATGGAGATGAACATGACATTCTCTTCCACACAACTAAAACAGAATGTATGTCGTTTTTCCCCCGGCAGTGGAAACCTGTTAGAACGCCTTGTGTATATTTATATGTGATCAGCAACTGAACTTTGTCACAGCTAAAAAATACCTTGGATACATAGTGACTTCCACGGGTTGTGATGAAACAGATATGCAGAGACAATTAAGAGTTATGTATGCTAGGGCAAATTTTATTGTTAGGAATTTTACAAATTGTTCAGAGCGTGTGAAATGTACAATTTTCTTCAGTTTTTTATATAGTTTTTATTGTTTACAAGTTTGGTGTAATTATAGTACCAAGATGATGCACAAGCTTCAGGTGGCATATAATACGTTGTGAATAGTATCTGGCCTAAGAAGGCAAGTAAGCATTAAGTAACAATTGTGTCAAGAGAAATATTTTTAACTTTACGTCATTACAACGTAACCTGCTGTTCAAGTTTGGTAAACGGCTACAGGAAAGCAACAATGGAATAATTGAGACGTGCATTCATTCCAATAACTTTTTTATGTCCAGTTTTTGGAAAAACTATCGTCTTTTATAATATAATTAGTTTTATTTTAGTGTTTTCTTTTTGTGTGTGTATATGGGACTTTTTATTGGCCTGAAATAAAGACATAATAATAATAATACACTTTTGGATAGTCCATCGCTTGGATAGTCTGTCGAAAGCTGCAACTTTTCAAAAAATTACTTTTCAATGAATTACTTTTTAAAAGCTTTTGAACTCCGCTATGATTCATGCTATGTTACGTACAGCGATCATGATTGCGAGGACTTTGTACTGGACGTAATAGTATCACGCCTGATGACATCATAGGTCATGTGAAGACTTCATTATGACTGGGCAGATTGGTGTGTCACAGGTCCAATCTCAGCAGCAAATCTGATATAAGAAGGGCACTAAAATACCTTCTGATCCAGTCAACTTGGTTCATGTTGATCCAACTGAAAATTATTGCACATTGTGTCATACCTTGATCACAGATTTGATATTCATATAGAGTGAAAACAAGTTTATAACATATATAGCAATGTCAGATCTCACCTGCACCACCCCTGTTTGCTGAACCACTTTGTTTTAACATTGCCTGTAATTTGGCATTTTCTTCTTTCAATTCCCGGATCAGTCTGTCAGTCGGGCTTTCATTTATCACAGCTTTATTTTGGATTTTTTTAGCTCTGTCTGCATATCGCAGTGTTGACAATGTCTCATCATAGTTGATATCAGCTGGACTCAATGCAGCAATCTACCATAGAAAGCATATTACTTTACTGTTAAAACTTCTTTGAACTAACCATTTCACCCCAATTTTCATCCATTGCAGAAGCCCAATTTTGTCACAGAAAACTGTGAAAAAATTGCAACTAGTTTGCTCTTTAGACACAAATGTATCGGTATAGTGAACTGATGATTTTGGTGAAATTCCAATATCACATTTGTTGCACACATATACACTTCTAACCTCCCTTCTTTGGTCAAGTACATTTATATCAATTATCTAACATATATAAATGCACAGGTACATGTATAGCTGCTTTTGTACAGTTAAAATGGGGACCCGGGAGGAACCAACACACATTGTACCTCTGTTTATGACGTGAATGTGAAGTACTGTATAATGGCAAAAAGTCAAATTCTTTGGCCAGAAAAGAATACAACTGACAAACATGAAAAATATATGAACTTGTTGATAATTGCACAAGCACTAAACATGATTGTTAGGAGTTGGCTATGTAAATTCAAGTTTGGAATCTAAGTATAAATCGCCTTTCATATGTGTGAAAGTGAAGAAGGACATAGGACTCAAATATCTAAAATAAAAAATGGTGTCAATTACACTTAGTACTCCCATTTGATGTATGTCGTAAGTAAATATTTGCAGGAAGGATGTGCAAAAAGGAAAGTAATAGTAGTGCCCAACATGAGAATTGCACCAAGGAGGCTTTTTAGCTCCATGATTGCACAATGGTATAGTGTGCATATACATTTTTGTTATGGACCCCTTTTATTATGACAATTGCGAGAGCAGCAGGGTGGCTCATAAAGCTTTGAATAGTATAGTTGAATTAAACAGGGAATGTCACTGCAAGCACAGAAGATGTTACAAGTATGCGAGAAAGTAAAACAAAAGGTGAAATATAAATTAGACACACACACACACGCACACACACATATAAATATATATGTATATATTTATATCACATGAATTGGCCAGTATCACCACCTGTCTGACATACACCAGCACAGATAAGAAGTCCATATTACCCGTTTAACTTCATCAACCAGAACTTTTTTCCTGCAATGGTACCATTCATACATGCACACTGCGACACATCTCAAGCATACACTCTGTGCCTCATCGAAAGGAATCTTTCAGGCTTGCAAAGGTTGTAAACTTGTGGTATTTCTAAAAGCCATGGCATCTCTAAGAATGAGAGTTACTATTTTGATTGTGTTGTTGCAGTTGCTTCATAAATATATTTGTAAATACGGATAGTTTTCAATCGGATTCGAACCCACAACATACGGCATCAGTCGCCTAGCTGAGAGGTCTGAGACAGAACCAGTCGGCTAAATCTCCACTCCCAAAAAAGAGTGGTTCAATAGCCGGCTAAGTTGTTACATTTTTCTGACTGAGACCTTTCAACACGTTGTAGAGTTCGTGAAGCACTCACGCACGCATGCTCACTATCATACATCGCACATACACACTTTATCGAAGCAAAGAAACGAATTTCATCGCTTTAACTGGGCGAACGATAACCTCGGGGACAATTCTGTCCACCAGCAGTGTTACCAACCCAGGATAGAAAATACGGATAGTTTTCAATCGGATTCGAACCCACAACATACGGCATCAGTCGCCTAGCTTAGGTCTGAGACAGAACCAGTCGGCTAAATCTCCACTTCCAAAAAAGAGTGGTTCAATAGCCGGCTAAGTTGTTACATTTTTCTGACTGAGACCTTTCAACACGTTGTAGAGTTCGTGAAGCACTCACGCACATACATCGCACATACACACTTTATCGAAGCGAAGAAACGAATTTCATCGCTTTAACTGGGCGAACGATAACCTCGGGGACAATTCTGTCCACCAGCAGTGTTACCAACCCAGGATAGAAAATACGGATAGTTTTCAATCGGAAAATTCTAAATAAAAAATATTCTAAATAACTCAAAATACCATGGCTATACGTCATTAGCATGGTGAAAGCTATGTCCACCCATGACCGACTTGCTTGGCAATCGATCCAGCACAAAACAATGATTGACACATTCACGGAGGTATGTAAGGGTGCCGGAAATTGACAAGTGCGGGGACAAAGTGAGGGCTAGCACAATCAAAGTGCAAGCGAATGTGAGGGCTTGAAGTGAGGGCTCTCACAATCGAAGTGCGAGCAAATGTGAGGGCTTGAAGTGAGGGCTCTCACAATCGAAGTGCAAGCGAATGTGAGGGCTTGAAGTGAGGGGCGCCTTGAACCGATCAAATTTGGGCTAAGACATACGAAAAATGAGAGTCAAAGTCGTTTTCAACGTTGAATAAAAACTTACTATCTCCAGAACACAGTCGCGGCGCGGCATAGCTCTGTGAACAGTTGAACGGCTGAGCGCGGAACGAGTACACAATGACCTGCGTACAGATCATGACCCATTACATCACTTCCGTCTTTTTCGTTAACCTTTTCGTGTTTTTTTAGTCATTGCATTTCAAATATCACAGATATCCTTCTTATTATTAATACATGCAACTCAAGCGAGCGATACTTCTTCTGGTACAATTGTACGACTATAGCACAACTGATAAATGTGACTCAGTCAAACCAGTTCACGACCTGGGCACTTGAACTCTGATACTGTTTATCCGACATGGCGTCGTATGCGGAGTTTTTGCCGGAGAATTTTCGAAGAAAGAGGAAACTTTTTTGAAGAAATTTTAGAGTGGCTTGTTCACCAGATAAAGTAAGATCATGGGAAAATGTATTTTTGGAGACTTGTCTGGTTCTCTATGATTGATTTTTTGAGGATAAAAAAAATTCAATAGCTACTAAAACTGAGAAATCAGACAACAGCAAATGACAAATTCTTTTTTACGTTTGTACTGACAGTATGCTTTTTATTTTCTCTGTACACAAAGTTTGATAATCATTTCAAAAGATCAATTGCATCAGAATATCAGGGGTCATGAATGCTTGTAACCTTTACATTTTGTTAACAAGTTGATATTTTACCTCAATAAAGAATGCCATTTTGGTCAACGAGCCCTTGAATATTGTTCACTGAATCAATCTCATAGTCAATTATATTGTCACAGAAATTATAGCTATCTCTGTGTAGTCAGCGATTGACCAGTCATTAGATAGAAATTTGACTGTCTCCTTTGTTTCATACTATATAATCAGAAAGCTCTGCGACCTTGCATCACATTCATATGTTGTTTGTCTGTAGCGGAAATGATTGTGCCGTCTCTGGCTCTGGAACTTTTAAGCCAACGACTTGATGAACAAGCAATCTATCGGTGAGCAACACATCGCGACCGAATCACTTGCTGTAAAACGAATATGCATCACCGTCCTATGCATGCATCGTGTATCAGCCTTGAGATAAACAAACTCTGTGACAGGCATGTAGGATGCCAAAGACATTTTGTGCCTTTACGTTTACAACAACCTAGACTTAGTCAATCGTAAGAAAGGTAGTGTTGAAACATATTTCAACTGAACGCAGTGGCTATTTCCCAGTAAAATACGTCACTTCCTCTCTCTCTCTCTCTCTCTCTCTCTCTCTCTCTCTCTCTCTCATGTGTCAATATCGAGTGTGGTCTCTCAGCGTACCGTCATTCTAATTTGTGTTAGATGGAAATGATCATTGCAGTTTAATCTTGAAATTGGCCGGGAAATTGGCCAAACGTCATAACTAGACACTTAATTAATTATTGTCATGGTCTGGAGCAAGTTATCAGCTTGTATAATTAAAAGTCGGAAGTTTTTGCTTCCGAAGGGGTGCACGCGTAAAATACTGAACGTGTAACTAAAACTCACCGTTGAAAATTTACAGACTTTCAAAATTAAGCCGGTTGTACAGTCAACAATAAATAAGACAGAGCAATACTGCCGATCTCAAAGACTCCGCGTATTTTTTCAACCTTACCAATGCAGCAATGGCGAGAGTATGAGTCTAAAAATATTACATCACGGTATTTGGCTTGAATATGCCATCGACCCGATGAACACGTTAAATTCGGACACCTGAACCCTGACGCTACCCTGACGCAAAACCTGTAAGGTGGTGAAATCTCGGATATATATCGGATATTTACTTGCGATTTGACAAAATCTAGTATCGTCTAGTATGGAAGCAAGAGTCATTTCTCAGAAGTCGGGTTTGACCAGAACTGTAAGGTAGTGAAATCTTAGATATGTATCGGATAAGCTTATTTACTTGCGATTTGACAGAATCTGGTATTGTCTAGTATCGAAGCTAGAGTCAGTCCTTGGAAGTTGGGTTTGGCCAGAACTGTAAGGCACAGGGCAAGTCATTCTAGTATCGTTTAGTATCGATATTTGTGGCGAAGGGAAATTCGTCTTGGTGTGACTGATGGACAGACAAGCAGACACGATGTGTTCTGTAATTCTGCTACAACACACACATTTTATTCCGTGGTTCTACTTCTATATATACACCAAAGCATAGACCCTCGAGAAAAACGGGACAGGCAACTGCTGTGGTTTTTTTTGTGCGATCTATCTTGGAATATATTAAGTTTATTTGCCAAGCGGTCCCCGACAACAATACTTCGTACTTAACACTGAATCTCATTAACGATCAAACTGACGTTCTGAATATGTACACTTTGCTCTTGCATGGCACGTTCCGAGTAATGACACAGAGAATTTTGAGGGTTTTTTGATACCAGTCATGGTGAATGTTCTGGTAACGATGAAGATCACAGTTTTTCTCGAGGGTCTACGACCAAAGTTAAATGTCGAAGTCGACATAAAATAAAAAACAACGGAAAGGTCAGATTTGCATGTTATGGCTTCATTTAACTAACAAATAAACTAATAGATAAACTGACGCTGTGAAATCGTCATTAGTATGTGTATAGAACCCTGGATAATAAACAGAAAATAATCTGTTTTGCATTATTTCTGTCAGATTTCCATTCCCGACAATATTAGAGTCCCCAAATCGCCGAAAAATATAGGGTATAAATATAGGAGATTTCACAGATCCGGCATGCCGAGGCACAGGGCAAGTCATTCAAGTATCGTCTAATATCGATATTAGAATCCCCAAATCGCCAATAAATATCGGGTAAATATCGTCGATTTAACAGACCGGGCGTGCCATGGCACCAAGCAATTTATTCTGGTATCGTGTAGTATCGATATTACAGTCCCCCAAAACGCCGGTGAACATCGGCGGTTACACAGACGCGGCTTCCCATGGGACAACCGCAGTTCATTCGATTCTAGTATCGATTCTATAGTCCCAAAATTGTCGATATGTCATACTTCGATACTAGATTGTAAATACCCGTTATTTACAAATTGTGCAAAGTCGCGCCTTCATGAGTGTCGAGAGACACTTGAGATTTTGAACGACGTCATCAGTCGTGTGTCATTATTGTCATGGCATTAATTTAAATAACCACAATCCCCCGATGGGCTTGTCTCAAGTTTAAAAGCTTTACAAGAAAGTGTTTTTCAGTCCTGACAGTGTATAACCTAATCATGGCGATGACTGATGTTTTAATATTTCTGCCTGTCGCACATATAGCGTTTGATTTCACTTTGACAAGCACTTTGAATGTGCGATACCTGCCCGATCAGTCAGTCGCCGATTTTTAAAATCAGCCAGACATTATATTCTTCAAGAAACTCAACAATGTAAAGATTACAAAATGCCTCATTCATATTTTTACGATGTTTGACAATTTTTTCCGTCAGGGACGTCATGTACTTTAATAGCCGTTCGCTCATATCGTGAAGCTTCGATCGATGCTGTAGCTCCATGCATGCTCATACACAGGGCTGCGCCGTTTACACTTAAGTGGAGATCGTATCGCGCTTTTAGCAGTGACTTTGATCACAAGTCTTCATTCGATCAAGGTGAATTTAGTACTGATTTTCGCAAGTCTCAACCCTCACATTCGCTCGCACTTCGATTGTGAGAACCCTCACTTCAAGCCCTCACATTTGCTCGCACTTCGATTGTGAGAGCCCTCACTTCAAGCCCTCACATTCGCTCGCACTTTCATTGTGCTAGCCCTCACTTTGGCCCCGCACTTGTCGATTTCCGGCACCCTTACATACCTGATTCACGTGACCAAATCTGTATGTCTGATTGGTGAAGATATATTCGATGTATAAAATTTTCAACTTGATCGTATTTATGAATGAAAGTGTACCTCTAATCATTTGAACATTTCCTGGGTGACGGACCGCTTTACTTAATGAAATGAAAGTAATCTGCGTAAATTAGGCACAAATTGTGACAAAAATCATGCAATTTGTTACAATAATTTTGATCCATCAACATCAAAAGAAAAAGAAGAAGACTGTTCATGTGATAAATATACACTATAGGAAAAAAATGTGAGACGAGAGCGAGAACGTGACGCTTTCTCCCAGTCGGTGAGAATCTCTTGTCATTCTCACTGCTACCGGTGAGAATTTTTTAAAATTGACATGATGTAAATATCGGGCACACTGACACCCGAGGCCGGGCGGCTCAGCTGGCCATTTCTGGGACGGCGTGATCAGCTACGCTTCCGCAGGTTTTTTTCTTGATTAAGTGTCAGCGTATAAAGCACAGTGTTCATTGTTTAATGACTACGAAATTCTCAAAGAAGCTAAAATATTTTAGGGGAGACTTAGTCGGGCAGAAGGGAACAGATGACGACAATGCAACTGCTTCGTCAACAGTATGAAACAGTATGAAACTTCTTTGCTACACGTTGTGTCACAGTTACTGGCAGCGCAGTGCTGTATTATACACAACCTATTGTTCAGTCTCGCGCAGAGTCAGTCAATCACCACGTAAACTTTTTGAGAATAAGTTAGATATCTCCTAACATAACTAATTATAGAGTCACACATACATGAGATGTAGTACTTGTATTTTTTTATATTTACAATCACTTTCGTAAAGCATCTGAATCAGCGTTCAGTCCTGGTGGATGTAAACACGGTCATACTTCTACGGGGCCCGCATCCCCTTGTTGAAATGTTTTGGGCAACCTGTCCCAGTCTTGCTGCTGTGAGTGAGCTCTTGTCCACAGTTGATGATGATACACATGAACGCTTTCTGGTGACAATGGTCGTACTGGTACGGCTTTGCGATCACATAATTGATGTAGTAGCTCCAGGAATTGAATTCTATCTTATCGCATCTGGCTTCCGAACCGTGTTTATTCGACACCAAGTCACAAGGCCAAGGCACGGCATGCGAGGCACTCGAGAATGTGCACCGCAGAAAACGCTTCTCTGAATGCCTCTTTTCCGACCCTTTCTTGTAATTTTGGCAAATACACTGTCATATTCATGCTACTCAGTGATGGCGGAGAGAACACACTTTATTACTAAGTGTTCTGCACGATGCGTATGGATGATGTCAGACATATGAACAACATCGCAATATGTTACATGTCCCTTTTTTTTTTTGGCAAAAAGTCATAAACAACAAATATTAAACTAATCAACACTGTCATTGTTATGTCTGGCATATTTCTTGGTATACACAAAACAATGAATCAGTTCTGAATTCTGATTGTTCAAGTATTCAGAATGTTCAATGCCAATCAAACTTTTTTTTTAACAAATGGAACATGTTTTGTGTTGTGTGTGTATGTTTGTGTATTTTGTGGCCAAACGAAATTCCTTTCGATGAATTCCGGAGTCAGTTCTTGCCACATTAAGTGTCAACATAGTCCTGGAATCTAACTGGCCTTCTTACAACTCGTCCCCTGGAAGTTGTAGTTACCGCTGACTGGTTTCCTGTTGTATCTGTTTGTGTCATATTACTACAAGACAAGTTTTTATTGGTTAGCATCTGATATTTTATCCTCTTCGGCTGGTGGTACACTATGTTTTATAGCCAGGTGATCATCTGTGACGTCAGGAACTACTGGCATTTCCTTTGTTTTGCGCAGGTCACGACGCGTACGGTTTCTACGGTAGACGTGTCCAACTGACTCGACTATGTATGACCTTGGTGTGTTTGCTCTGGACTGTACAACGGCTGGTTCCCAACTTTTGGTGGTTTTCATCCTCACAAACTCATTATTTGACAGACTAGGCAGGTCTTTTGCATGTTGGTCGTGATAATACTGCTGCCTACGTGTCAATGTTTCCAGGTTTGGTTTTACATTTTCAACATGTTTTGGCTTCAGCAAATCTCGCTGGTTGGAAGGAGTGTTTTCATTCTCCTACCCATGAGTCTCTGTGCCAGTGATCCAAGTTGGCTATCATGTGGTGTGTTTCTATGATCCAGTAAAGCTATATGTGGATCCTTGTTGTTCCGTTTGGCTTTCTTCAGAAGTGATTTTGCACTTTTCACTGCATGTTGAAATCCATAGGCATCTGTAAACTTGACAAAATCTTTGTTTTCAAACTGTGGGCCATTATCCGTCATGAATACATCTGGTATGCCGTATCTGGCAAACTGTGCTTTGCAATATTAATGTCGGATAATTGTCGCACTCTTCATTGATGTAAGTTTGGTAACTTCAAAGAAACCTGAATAATAATCAACCAAGACAAAATATTGATCGTTGTCTATCTGAAACAGATCAGCTGCCACTTTGGCCCATGGTCGGTCTGGTACTTCATTTGGTTGAAGTGGTTCTTTCTGATTTTCGGCTCTGTACTCATTACATATGTAACACTTGGCTACTGTATCTTCTATTTCTCTGTTCATGTTTGGCCAAAACAGTACATCTCTTGATCTTTTTCTGCACTTTTCGATTCCAAGATGTGCATCATATGGATCTTTGTCATCATTTCTGGCCTCATTGACAATGGTATTACAACTTTTCTCTCCTTTATAGAGAATGTCATCATACACGGACAATTCATCTCAGAGTCTGTAATTCCAGTATTCTTGTATTTCTTTTGAGGTTTCAGATCTCCTCTCAGGCCATCCCTGTTAATTACTGACTTCAACTTCTGTAATGTTACATCATTTTCAGTCTCCATCTTCAACTGCTGTAATATATTTTTTACTATAACCCAAACGGGATTCAAACCCCCACACACCCACAGCAACATCGCCTATCTGCTGGGCCTCAAACAAAACCAGTCGGCCACCGTTTCCAACCCAAAAGAATTAGTCACAGTAACTGACTTAGATGTTACAATCCTGTGCGTGACCGAGCAACACAGTGTGCGTGGAGCAGACTACACACAGACACAGTACAAGCACATAATGGTAATCGGAAAAGCACAAACTTTTAAGCTTTTTATTGAGCTATCAGACAGACTCTGGGACAAGTAAATATCCACCAGCAGAAACTGTCCACTCAGGTTACTTTCTGACATGGGAAGTATCATGGCGACTTCAAGTTCTGCTTCAAGCTCATCACATTTCTCAGGCAGATAAGATCTACTCAATGTATCGGCCAAATACATTTCTTTACCAGGCTTGTACTGTACATGGAGATCGTACCTTTGTAGTTTTAGCATCATTTTCTGCAATCTCATTGGAGCTCGATAAAAGGTTTTTTTGACTACCGGTATAGACTCTAATGGCTTGTGATCACTTTCCAAAGTTGCTATCTTCCCGTAGATGTACTGGTGGAATCGCTCGCATCCGAACACTATTGCCAACATTTCTTTTTCGATCAATCTGGGCATATCTCTTTTGTGCCTCTGTTAATGCTCTAGACGCATATACCACTGGGTGGCCATCTTGAAGTAGGAATGCACCCGATCCCTCTGAACTGGCATCAACTGAAAGGGTTACTGGTTGTGATACATCATGATAGTACTTTAACACAGGAGCTTCACTCACAAGTTTCTTCAGTTTGTTGAAACTGTCTCTGTGTTGCTGGTCCCAGTGCCATTCAATGTTCTTTTCCAAGAGCTGTCTTAGTTGTGCACTTACGGATGACAGATTTGGAATGAACTTTGCCAGGTAAGTGACCATACCATTGAATCTCTGAAGTGCTGGTTTGTCTTCAGGGTAACCCATCTTTTGTATTGCTTCAACTTTGGTTGGATCTGGTTTTAAACCAGATGACCAATGTACTGTAGTTCTGTCATTCTCACCTTGCACTTCTTTGCATTTAATTTTAGGTTTTTCTCTCGTGCTCTCTGTAGTACGTTACGTAAGTTTCTATCATGATCTTCATCATTTTCACCTGTGACTAGTATATCATCACATATGTTATCGATACCATCTATACCATCCAGTATCTGTGACACAATTTTCTGGAAAACCTCAGGTGTTGACGATATGCCCCTTACGAAAATAGTCTGTAGATATTCTATTGAACTCTGATATTCTATAGAAATTCTGTATATTTTATGGAAATCTGATGGAAATATGCTTCCATTGAAATTCAATTGAAAATTTCTATACAATTCTGTAGAAAAATTTAAATTTTATAGAATTTTAATGTGTATAGAAACTTTAAATTCTATTGAAGTTTGCTGATAATTTTCTGTAGAAAATCTGCAGAATTAAACATATTTTTTATGGAATTTTTCAGTTCCATAGCTTTTGTGGAAATTTTTTTTCTGTTTTTTTTCCCACAGTTTACACTGTTTCAGACTTAAGTTCATGTTTTTGCATGTTGGCATGAGCTTTGATAAGAACTCAGTGACATATATATAGCTGGTTTCAATATGGAAAAGGTAGTGACATATACCTATGGAGAGTTCTAAGCACATTCTCGTGTACCCTTTAATTCTGAAAGTTATTTTCATTTACACACACGTGCCAGGAAAATGTATACAGTTTCAATTGTACCATTCCTTTTGTACATTTCATGACTGTACACAGACCAACCTGACTCTCTTTGTTAGATCCTAGGTCAAGTGAGCTGACCTGTGCCTGTGCTTTGTTATGCAAATAGTTTCCTGCCTTTACAATGGGCTGATTACATAATAGTGTAGCCACGCATTATTCATTTGAACTTGAGGCAGTCCACAGTGCACATGGCTCTTATGATAAGTACTAAAGTTCAACTCCAAATTCCATGGAAAATTAGGATCCAAGGTCCATTAGCAAGATTCTAACAGTGTTATGGAGAAGGGAGCTCACTAATATGTCACAACTGTAAGGATCCACATTGCAGCATCAACTGAAAATTACGTGAGTTAAGATACACAACACTTTAATTATGCACTTGGCTGAGTTGACAACTCAAAACTGCTAGACTGGAGAGGTAGGCCTTGCATTCATATGTGTAGGTTGCTTTATATTTTGTAGTCCCTGTATGTTTCATCAAGTTTCGAACGATTGTTAATCATAATTCTTTTAGAAATAAACTACATGTTTATAATTTACTTGCTGCCTGATTTTTTGTGAGTTTTGCAGTAATTCATTGCATTGGTATCTATGGCAATATCATAAGGTGGTGCTCCTTACTTAATAAAAGTTTAACACATATTGTTGTCATACTTTCTAAGAGATTGAACTCGTATAAGACAAACAACTTCTGTAAAAGAGTGCAGAAATTAAATATAGTTCTACAGAAATTCTACATAAAAATTCTGTAGAATGTGGTATAAATTCAATATAGTGCTACAGATATTCTGTAGAACGTGTATCGAATTTACATAGAAATTCTGTAAATTCTACAGAAATGATACAGAAATTCTGTTGAATTTCTACAGAAAAAGGGGCCAAAACTCCATTAAACTCCGTTAATTTCCATAAAGGTTCAGTAGAATTTCTGTAGAAATTCTGTATCACTTTAATTAAATTTTGTCATCAATTTCAATAGAATTTCTACAGAAAATTTTCATAAGGGGCCAAATGGTATAGACGTTTAAATCTATAACAACCAAAAGTTGAATTGAATGTGCAGAGTTTACTGCTTTTATCATCCAATCGGATTTGCCAAAAGCCACTACTGGCATCAACAAGTACTGTAAACACTTTGGCTTTTGGTATTCTTGAAAGAACTTCGGCATCGGATGGTGTTCTCGTTTGATGGCTGTGTTGAGGTCTTTCAGTCCATGCAGATTCGAATTTTCTTGTTCGGTTTCATCACAGTGACCATTGAGTTGACCCATGCACTTGGCTCATCTGCTTTCTCAATCACATCTAGGTTTTCCATTCTTTTTAATTCTTCTCTGATTTTTTCTCTAAGTGCTATAGGCACTTTCCTTGGTGGGTGTATCACAGGTCCTACGTTTTGATCAAGCTCGATGTGGTGTTTTCCTTCCACACATCCAAGGCCTGTAAAAACATCTTTATTCTCATCAAGGACTGGGTCATTGTTATTTATGGACATTACTCGCTGTATCAATCCAATGGTTAGACATGCTTTCAACCCCAACACTGGCGGGACATCTCGGTCAACAACTACAAACTCCAGCTTGTAATTCTTGACACCATATTTGCAATTCATGCATGTTTTACCACAGCTGTTCACTTTGTTACCAAAGTATGACACAAGCTTTACATTAGACTTCTCTAATCTTTAGTTTTCAATGGCTTAAAACAACTGTTTTGTAATGACATTACATTTTAAACTTTACAATCTTCATATTTATCTGCAACTTTACCATCCAGTCATCATCTTTGGTATTACCACTTGTTGCATTTTTTACAAAACCAACAAAGAAATCATCTGATGAACTGTCAGTTTCTTCATCCTGTACTGTATAAACTTTCTTTGGTTTTGTTGCTTTTCCTGGGTGTGCACGTGATTTGCACATTTTGGCAAAGTGGTTGTTCATTTTACATTTATGGCATGTCTGTCTAAATGCTTGACATCTACGCTTTTCATGTTCTGTACCACACTTACTGCATTTTATTTTGCTTGTTTCTCCATTGTTGTACTCAATATTTGGTTTATTTCTTCTTTGTTTGTATTTACCAACACCATGAATCGGTTTATCGTCTTCCTGCAGTGACTTCATTTGAGTAGTGCTTGCCTCGTTTGCCCTGCATATGTCGATTGCTTTCTGTAGCGTTAGGTCAGAATCTCTCAGTAATCTGGCACGAACCTGGCCATTGCTGACTCCACAGACTATACGGTCACATATCAGACTTTCCATGAGCTGTCCAAACTCACAAGACTTCACTTTGACCTTCAAATCTGTGACATATTGATCAATACTTTCCGATGAAGATTGACTACGAGTGAAGAAAACATGGCGTTCATACGTGATGTTCTTTCTGGGATTACAGTAATTTTGAAACTTCTCCATGAGAACATCAATTTCATGTTATCACCCTCATTAGCAAATTTGAAAGTGTTGTACACTTCTATGGCTGCATCACCGACCACGTGCAGGAAAGTAGATGCCTTTACCTTTGGAATTTTTCCCTCGATCCCGCTGGCAGACAAGTAGAATTCCAATCTTTGTTTCCACTTCCTCCAGTTCTCGGCAAGGTTACCTTCAAGACTCAATGCCTCTGGGGGTTTCATGGACTCCATTTTGCTCACTCGTATGTTCAATTAGTTACGTCAAATTTCCGGTGGCAATGCCTGCGAATTCCGAAATGACCCGAATGGCAGCCAACTTTAAAATTACAAAACATATTGCATTTTTATAATTTAACCGCGTCGTTTCCTTGGGATGATGCATTTATTTGATAAAGTAGGGATGGCAAAATCATATAGCATGGCTCATTTTAAGCAAAATTAACTTTGAATTTATGTGGGACATACACTTTAAGCTTACAGGAAAATGGTCGCCATAGTTTTCTGTTAAACCACGTTTTCTAACACCGCGTTTCTTACGACCGGTGATTCAATTTTTTCATAATTTTATGGGCTTCATTCATTCTGATCTGCCAAGCTGTTTGTGTAAGCAGTCAATTCAATCCATGGCTAATTACAAATAAAAAATGATCCAAAGTTATGTAGTTATGAGGTAAAGAAGGCGCCAGGCAATAATGCCCGATGGTAGACACAAATGAAAGCCACGCTGCCGTGCCTCGGAGTGAGAGTTAACATGTTCTTGAACGTACTAGTATCTAGCATTAGCTTCGCCTTAAAACGTGCGTTAACATGAAGAAAATAAGGAGTGAAATGAGAATTTCCCTTGTTGGAAGTGACTAAAAGGGGGAATCAATGTGGCCACGGCAAAACTAGAGGTCGAATAACTCCTGTCGAAATGGTCAGGGTGTCCAAGTGAAGCTGGCTCGGTCAGCCTTTAGTTACTGGGAAGACTTCATATTTACTGGGAGACATTCAGTGCTAAAATTGTCCAAGGCCACTCCGCTATTAATGTTTCTTCATATATGATTGGGCATACTACCAGAACTAAAAGAGTGTGTACATAGTAAGGCACATAACTGAAGCGATTCATACTTCCTGTGTGTTACCCGAGCGCGTTGCTTACGTATTGACAACGGACAGTGGTGACAATTGCCCAGTCTTTCCAATGACGCCACTCGCTAGCAACTTCGACATAGTTGAGTAACACAAACATAGATTACTATGTATATAAGTACTATAGTTGAAAATTGCAAACATAGGGCCAAAGTCCCTGAAGCTACTATAGACATGGATACAAAATTAAATATTTCCTGAATGTATAAAATTATCTCACTAAGGTCATTCTACGGACCAGTAAACCAAATATTAAAGCAGTCTGACCAGCGGTTTTGAAAATACAAGCAACCCAACAAGTGACAGAGCTCTGCTTTGTTATGTAGAGAATAACTTTTTTTGAGACATGTATTGATGAAGAAGGTGGATATCTTTGATAGCTCATTTCAGGATGGCCTGACCAAAAATGGCAAAATTAGATGCAAAAATACAAAATTGATGATTTCATCATAATTTCAATATATTACATTAAGATAAAGCCTGGGAACCTGTCAAAGCTATCAGATGAGTAACTTTTGAGAAACAAATATTTTGACCAAAAATGGAGGTATTTCGAGGTATCAAAAACGGAGGAGTGAGGGACAAAGTGCGGGACACGCAAACTGTAATTTTTGGCACTCTGAGGGACGTCCCGCACTGTGTAAAATATGGGACTCTGAGGGAACGTCCCGCAGAGAGTTAAAAACTGGACTCTGAGGGATGGGGGGGGGGGCGCCCACTACGATGTGCATTGGTCCATTACGCACTGACGCGTTACTTTTCAGTTTGAAATGGATCGCCAACAGCGTCGTCGAAATTTTGAATCCTGCCAACAGAACGTGAAAAGAAAGATGCAGCTACGCCAGGAAATTGCTTCTAACGTTTATTTCGTTTTTAGCAAAGAAGAAAATATAACTTTCTATGTAGCCCATTCTTCATGACGTTTTGTCTGATGTGGCGCTTGGATTGCCGCCACTGTCATGGCGAGAAATGGTATAATATCACAAGCAGATCGTGCCTCGAAGTTTATCGAAATGCTTTTACGTAAAATCTGTCTGGAGACGTAATTTCTCGTGTGAACAGATTATGACATAGCAACCACAGTCCTAGCCTTGCGTACAGGTCTGTGTGTTCCCGGCGTTATACGGCCTCTCACATGTAGTAGGCCGTATAATGCCGGGAACAGAGTAGAGTAGATCGAAACGCAAACGGGCTGTTATTATAGGGAAGGCAGTGAATTATTTTAAAGCTGAATAAAATGCTGTTTCTGGTTGTTTAAGTCTGTCGATCGAAATATGTATTTTGTTCCCAGTTGATTAATCATGGGGGATGATGGCAGTCTCGATCTCCCCTTTATGGTTCGATATTTACTGACTCGTTCCTTCTCATTTTTGTCAATCGATGAAAGCATTTTCGTCTTCCATTGCATATTTCAATCTTACTTTGACCGATGTTATATCCTGACCTATAGTGTCATTAGTTTTGACCAACATACAAAGACGTGGCCCATGCGCCCGGTTGACGAGATATTTTGCAAAACTGTGAAGAAATATTTGAACACGTACGGTCATACTGTATGCATGGGGGCCCGGGAGACATCGATGTCAGTCTTTCCGGACTGTTTACATGTAGCTTAGGGGATATCGTAGGAGATGAATCAGTTAGTTGAATAAAACATAACTTTTCGGACATATTTTATGTCAATTTTGTCAATGTCGGACTTTTGATTCGATTGAGAAACCAGAATCACCTACAGAGATGTCTGTATTAAACACGGACGCCCAATTCGGAATAGTTTGTTGTGCTACGTCGGTCTCAGTCTTGGTGTCTCTCCCATAAATTTTCGAATCTATAGGCCTACACTTGTCGTTTCGATTTACAGGTAGCGGTACACCGATGACCAGATATTGTATGTTCTTAAAACTAGTATATAAAGCAATTTTACGACACTCTTTGTCATCGTGTCTCCCCGTGAACGTCCTTGAACCTATGGACATGACCATTGTTTTTCTGCGCCCATTATAGTGTAAACACCTGCTCGTTCCCAGCAGAGTACACTGAGAGTACTTTTTTAAAGTTCTGTACATCATTGTACACTGTGTGTCTAAGCCCTAATATGTAGAACTGCTTGCTGATCAAAGGTAGGCTATATGTACAATCTGTTTACCAGTGTTGCCTCCATTCATCATGGAAATAAATGCCTTGGGACAAATTGAGAGAATAATATATTGATTTTAACACTAGTTTTAGTTTATTGACTCCTGTCTTGTGTTTTAAAATCGGTAGATTAATGAAGACACATGTTACTGAACTATCGTGTGATTGTTAGCATGGTTAGGTAATAGACGGTGTTGTAGAGGCGATACGGCGAAAGTCCACGGCCCAAGGGAGCATGAGACGTACATCGCATGCTTTCTTACAACGAACGCGCCGTTGGTTTCCATAGCTACTACGTGAAATCCGGCCTCACCGATGTCCCGGGCCGATGTCCCTGTCCTGATTCGGAGAACAACTTTCACGCTGCGTGTTGAGGTTCAGATGTCCGATTTTTTTCATATTCAAACGGCTTATTGATTTACAGAGAACGCCTGTCTTGTTTTTAGCTTTAACTTAGCACATGATGGCAATTGGAAATTCAAAGCCAAATAGCCAGTGGGAGAAAATTCGACGACTCGCTCTCACCAGCGGTCGCAATGAAAAAAAAAATCGAAGTCTCTGAAGTTGGTATCATTGCTCCGCCATGTTTTTTGTTGGTTGTACGGCCAGTTTAAAGTCAAAGACTTTCTTCACGGTAAAATTCATATAATTACCATACCGCGAAGTTCCCTGTGCATTTCAATATGTCTATTTGGAAGCAAAAGCGTCACGGACATTCGATCGATGGTGATGAACTTTCTCCAGGCCGTAACATGTCACCAGTTACGAACTTTACCGGTTTTCGATACGAAAGATGCAATATACTATCAGCGTTGTTCACGTTGTGTTTTGAGTCTGATATCGAATATAACAGGAAAAAACTAACGATTAGAGTGACGACAGAGACCATGCCCGATACGGGAAATTGACATCAACTTTTGCATTGAGCAGTGACTTCAGACTGATATATAAATGTCGACAATATAAAACATTGAAAAATGCCACAGAGAGAGAGAGAGAGAGAGAGAGAGAGAGAGAGAGAGAGAGAGGTTTACGCTGTCGCGAACTGATTATACAATTTCTGATATGACTTCGGTATAGACGATACACAGACATCGAAAATGTACACCTACTTTCCAGAAATTCGACAAATCTTATAATAAGAGTAGAACAAATCCAAAAGTGTTGGTTGAAGTAAATCTTCAGATGTTGGTTTTCTAAAGTGAGACAATACTTACAGAAATATGGTCGTCATAGTCTTCTCTTAAAAACTATTATCTTCAACACCACGTTTCTTATGATCGGTGATGTCATTTTTTATTATTTTTACAAACTTTCAATGCATCAAACGCCATTAGACTATCTCATCTGCCTGCCAGGGAGTTACAATATATTTCCAAGGGCTGGCACGCGATGTCTGCTTACGCGTCGTCCATCGAGCGGCCGGTGCAGTGTCACAGATCGCTCCGTCTGTAATCGCGGCCACTTCTGATGTGACACCCACGTGCGTTTGAGGGTTTTTTGTTACCTAATTTGTCGACCTCACAAAATTTCACAGTCCATGCTTTGAAGCAGTCTCAACATGGCAAACATGTCTCGCGTAAATTTCATCCTCGTCGTTCCAATTAATTCAAGACTGCCCATAGCATACAGCCCCAACATGGGGAACACGCAACTCTCTTCACCTACACGCCTTTCGATAAATTTTCAAGTATTACATGCAGTTTCAGCGACCTGCAGCGCAATGTTTAGTAAGCCCGATCTCCATGGGCCCGATCGTGATTTTGTGCTATACCAATGCACATCGTTGGGGGCCGCCCCCGTCCCTCAAGAGTCCAGTTTTTAACTCTCTGCGGGACGTTCCCTCAGAGTCCAATATTTTACACAGTGCGGGACGTCCCTCAGAGTGCGATAAATTGCAGTTTGCGTGTCCCGCACTATGTCCCTCACTCCTCGTTTTTGATACCTTGAAATACCTGAAAAATGGCAAAAATTGACCCAAAAATACAAAAATTGAAGATTTCATCAAATTTCAATATATCACACTAAGGCAACTCCCAGGAACCTGTATGCCAAATATCAAAATTGCAGATTTCCTCATATAAACAATATATAATATTAGGTTCATGTATAGGAACTTGTATACCAAATATCAAAGCTGTCAGATGAGCAGTTTTGATGAAATAAAGTTTTGACCAAAAATGACAAAAAATTCCTTAAAAATATAGATTTGCATATTTCATCACAACTTGAAAAAATCTAAGTTGGGTTATCCCTAGGGACCTGTATACCAAATAACAAAGCTGTCTGACCAGCAGTTATGAAGAAGATTTTTTACCAAAAATGCCTTTTTTGGCGCTAATTTGCATATTTTCAACAATATCAAAAAATTAAAAAAAACAGTTTCTCAAAAAACATATTTTTCATCTACACAACAAATATCAAATCAGTAAGTACTGCTGTTCTCAAGATATTTGAGTGGAGGGACGCCTCACAAACGGACATACATACATACATACAGACTGACGCCGGACGCCGGACGGATACCTATCCCAATAGCTTCTATAGACTATAGTCTATAGTAGCTAAAAAAAATCGATCACCCTGCTGAAACATGCATTGGGGCGTAGTTGTAGATTCGACGTACACGGCCTGTAACAGCTTAAGTGTAAGATATAAGATGAGTAAGTTTCTGCCGGTCACACCCCTAGGAAATTTAAGCCGGCTTAATCAACGGGACAGGAAGCGGATAAGGCGTGTTTACATTAGCTTATAACATCGTAAACGCCCGATTTCATGCAGTGACTGAACTTCCCCTTTCATCACTACTGCATATACATACCATAATTGTCTTGCTGTTGCCACCAAGTGCTCCCTGTAAGAGTTTTGTCAATACAGAATCTCTGTAAGGTACCAAAACTTTCTTCTTTCCTGTTGCTTGGTCTGCTAATGCACTACATGTAAAGAGAAATAAAACATGGTCAATGACTCACAGATTCTTGCCACTGGATCGCTATTAACTAGATCAAACTTACAGCCTGCATCCCTGGCATGCTGATATACCACATATTGTAGCCATTGGTCATAGCAAAAGTAAAAATATTAATAAATTTATGACTGTGAATACTGTTGATAAAAATCTAATTTCTTTATCATTATCTAAAAAGCAATATTTCTGTCATTACTGTACACTTACACAAGTACCAAAACTGGCCCCCAGTTCTTTGCCTTTTCTTCATAGTAATTTGGCTTGCCGAGCAAGTGGTGTACTTTTCAAATGCCCTCTAATTTAATGTTACCAGTGCTGTGTTTCCACTGTCGCCCTCGAATTTTGTACATGCAAATTTTTGAGTGGATTTTACGAAATTTTTAAAAAATACCATTTCGTAAAATTAAAAATGAAAATTTCAGCTCCCCATTTCATAGGCACAGTAATGCAAGAAACATCAGTCTTTAAGCTTTTCTCATGTTAAGGAGTCATATAAGACCCCCTAGTTTCAGCCACAGTAAAAATTGACATTGTTTCATAACATCATACTTGATTGGTCAGGAATGCATTTCAGGAAGTTTTTTGACCAATAAGAAATGCCCATACAAAACTGCAATACCACTGTTGTATTTTTTTATCATGGCAGTCAAGCTAATGAGCATACATGAAAATTGCGATCGGCTGGCCATTTTCCATTCAGATTTTCCAAACGTAGACAGATTATAACTGTTTATAGCAAGTAAGACAGAGTGGAAAGAAAGCAGATAGCTTAGAAAATAAGATAACAGACACAAAGAAGCCCTGAGAGAACACAGAAAAGTAGAGGATTGACAAAGTGCTTACACTGAAGCATTGAAGGTCAGTATAAACACAGTAGTACATACTACATGTATGTATACATGTCAGCAGCGAGACGACTTTGAAAATCAAGTGGCTCAAACTGGTCACTAATCAAAGATATCTACGACATTGAGTGAGCTGTGAAATGAGACTGAGTAATGAACACCGTATTCAGTCTTTGGACTGAGCATAAAAAGTGGGTGTGTCTATTATCACTCATTATATATTAAAAATGGCCGATTCTGTACTCCACACTGTGGTGCGTTGTGTGCTAGATCTTTTGGTTATCAGCATAGTTTCTAAGTGGCACAGGCATGCGTGAGTTCAATTGCTACATTAGTGGCTAAGAACAATTGTAAACAAGTCATTGACAATGACATAGTCCCCACTTGTAATAGGAGTATTAGTCTTGATGGGGCAGGGAAATGTGGTCATTAAAGCCGCACTTTTCAATCCCAGGTTCTCGCATTAGTGGAGTTCTCCTCCCAGTCAAGCGCTTGGCCAGTACGATGTTTGATTTCTATAACATTGATTACACAAACTGATCTCAACCTTTTGTCACATTTTGCTAATCCTGCAAACAGAGTTTATGCAAGCTTTTGATTGACGGTCGGTTCAAATCGCCAACGGTCATTGATTCCCCACCACAAATGCTTGAATTTCCCAAAAAATTGTATTCCAGTCGCGTTAGACTTTGAATATAACCACAGAGTTCGATCGGCAGCAACTTCGCGCTGACCGCTTGGCAGTCTGTCTGTGTTTTTGCGGCCGGGGAAAACTAAAAAGTTGCATTTTCTGGAGCATGTGCCTGCGTGTTGCCTGTTTGGTGTCCACTTACACAATGAACGCTGCCATAACTTGGCGTCCTTTTAAAGGGAGGCTCCGCCTTTAAGAAGTACATGTATCACTGGACTGTATATGTTGAGATCTACGGGCACATAGGTCTATGTCGTTTTTCCCAATTTGAAACACATGAGGCATGTCTCAGTTATGGTTCTAAATCTGGAAAAAAGATCAGACCTCTAACTGTATTGGCCAGCCAAGAAATACATATGTGCATAATAAATGAGGTACAAGATGTGACATCTTAAGGTCTCACATCCTATCAAAATTGGAGGGTATAGAACTTGTGGTTACTGAGTTATGCATATATATATATATATATATATATATATATATATATATATATATATATATATATATATATATATATATATATATATATATATATATATATATATATATGTTTAATCAAGGTCAAAGGTCATCTAGGTCACGTGACATTTGGGGCGAAAAAAATTGTATTGCTAATTAATCGCTATATGCCAAAATTCAGACCTCTAGCTCTATTCGCTTACCCAGAATTAGATATGTGCATAATTAATGAGGTAAAGCGTGTGTTGTCATAAGGTCTCCCATCCTATTAAATATAAAGGACATAGCACTTGTGGTTACTTATTTATTGACATAAACGTATATTTTAGGTAAAAGGTCTTAGAGGTCACATGACATTTGGTCAAAAAATTTCTTTCCTATAGTTATCCCTAAATACCAAAAATCAGACATCCAGCTCTATTGGCTTGCTCAGAATTAGATATGCACATAATTAATGAGGTACAGTATGTGGCGTCATAAGGTCTTCCATCATACCAAATATGAAGGGTGTAGCACTTGTGGTTACTGAATTATGGACAAATATGTATATTTCAGGTCAAAGGTCATTGAGGTCACGTGACATTTTGTCAAAAAAATTGTATTGCTAAGTTATCCCTATATACCATAAATCAGACCTCTAGCTCTATTGGCTCGCTCAAAATTAAATATGTGCATAATTAATGAGGAACAATATGCGGCGTCATAAGGTGTCCCATCATACCATATATGAAGGGTGTAGCACTTGTGGTTACTGAGTTATGGACAAATATGTATATTTGAGGTCAAAGGTCATGGAGGTCATGTGACATTTTGTCAAAAAAATTGTATTGCAGAGTTTTCCCTATATACCAAAAATCAGACCTCTAGCTCTATAGGCTCGCTCAAAATTAGATATGTGCATAATTAATGACATACAATATGTGGCGTCATAAGGTGTCCCATCATACCATATATGAAGGGTGTAGTACTTGTGGTTACTGAGTTATGGACAAATATGTATATTTGAGGTCAAAGGTCACCGAGGTCATGTCACATTTTGTCAAAATATCTGAGATATCTGCATGAATGGAGGGACATGACCCAATCTATAAGCCCCCTGGACTTCATCCTTGGGGCTAAAAACTGTGTCACTGCATCCTTTTTGCAATATGAATACGATGAGAAACTAAATTTTTATTTTATTTGGCCTTATACATGGGATTCTATGCAGAACTGACTTATACATGGGAGTCTATGGAGAAATGCCTTATACATGGAAGTCTATGGAGATGTAAACTAAAAAGTCCTCTGACCTGGCCAAATTTGATCGCATTGTGAAACAAATCAACGTCCATCTGTATGGGGTAGGGTACTATCCTTGTGCAAAGTTTGAAAGAAATTGACCAGGGCATGTCTGAGATATCTGTGTGAACGGACGGACGCACGGACGGACGCACGGACGCACGGACATGACCAAACCTATAAGTCGCCCCGGACGGTGTCCGTGGGGACTAATAACATGTGCCAATCTCCCGCCAAGAAGGGTAGATCTCCGAGCTTTTGCTCAAATTTAACTGGCAATCTTAAAGCTCTCTGTCAAAAATATCTGAACATTTATATACGGGCGTGTCAAGAGTATGCATTTCTACTCATTCATTGATCAATGACGTTGTCATCCTGTTCGAATGTCATACAATGGGCATTAATCTTGCTGCGATAGAGTGTGACTCAGTCATCCTGATTCACATACCGGTACACTAATCTGTTGGTTATTCAGAGCAGCTAGCCCAATACCTCTATTTAATCTGTTACTAAAATATGAAGAAATATCTATATTTGTGTACAAGTTTTATTGTTTCACTCAGTTTAGACCTAATTTTGACCAGTTCTGAGTCAAATTTCAGTGAAAGTTTCCACTGAAGTTTATCTTAATTCAAACATCGATAACTTGAAGCAACGATCTGTCATGCGTGGTGATAACAGTGGCAGGCAAAAGTGTGCATATGAAAGAAATTGTCCTACCATCAATATTTCAGACACTAAGAAAATTTCTTTACTGAATATTGTTGACAGGTAGGTCAATAAGCTACGTGAAGGAAAATCTCAAAAAATATGTTTTTCACTCTATTTAATGCGACTGCATATTTTTTATTTTCCATACCTACGCAAAGACGGAGTTCATGTGAACAAACAAGATATAAATAAACTCAGAAATCTTAGTTGGAGTAGTTTTTACTCATTGGATGAAAATGCACAAAAAATCAAACATGTCAGTGTATTTTCATCTAAAATAGTGTATATTCAGAAAACCTTGGCAATTTTACCAAAATTTACGATGAGATGTACTGGGACAATAATTCTGTTTTACAAATGATAAATGATGTACAGAAACCTAATTATGATATGTCTGCAAGGATTTTTCAATTGACCACATGGCAAAATGATGGCAATTTGTCAGAAAAGCACCAAAATAACAACTTGCATTGGATGAAAATGCACAAAAAATATTTTTAATCAAAGTCTTGTATGCCTCAGGAATGCTTAAATTGAGGGGTCCAAGGTAACTAAATGTTTTTCATTTGTAGCATGACCCTTTGAATTTGTTTAATTCTTTTATTGATACCGTATTCTTTAGATTCTAAGACAAAGGTGACGAAAAAGATGTGGGGGTCTAATACACGGATGTCACCGCGAAATCGAATGTTGTAGTAATTTATGCTAAGTTATGCAATGTTATGCAAATTTTTATGCCAATGATTTTTTGATTCACACTACAGACAACTCATACTCTGTGATATTGACTCATGCCATGCTATGTAGAAATTGGCAGTCGAATCTGTATAAATTAATGGAAATCCACAAGTTTTGAAATATGGTGTATTTGCCATATCTTCTTTTATTAAACAAAATGATAGCAATAAATCTTCATATTTCGTGTATAGATAATTACCATGATGCTTCGTTGCAACAAGTACACTCCCCTGCAGCAGCTGGCTCCCCATAGCATGGCCACAAAAGTCAGACAACGAGTAAAGGGAAAGTCCCTAAAGTTCCGCTAGCTGTGATTGGTCAATTAACGCAATAGGTCAAAGGTATCAGTGCATGAGGTCTAGGTTAAACTCTGTTAAGCACATGCACACAGTGGGATGGTGTCCGTCTGGTGTTTTTTCTGTACGATTTCAATTACTGTACTCCTTAAAATAAATGATCAATTAAACGTCGTGAGTTTTATCATTTCGCTCAAAGTTTCAAAAAAAGTCTAACCATATCTCGAAATGAAATGTGATCTTACGAACGGGCAGGCTCGAACAGGTAAAGTGTTGAAGCATCAGCTTACCGAGATATTTATTACTTGTATCGATGACCAAAATGTCTCTTGATGTGGAATTCAGTCATCTATGATCAACTGTTTTGATTATGGTATGAACATTCATGTGTTTGTTGTAACTGTAAGTGTATTGGGCTGTTTATGAAGTTGGGTATTTTTCTCTTGCAAGACTTCAAAAGCATGCATAATCTTGAAAATCTGTTACACTATCTTTATACTCATTGCTGGGACTAGTTCAGGAAAAGGACACACACAAGCACAAAATGCTGTTCAAACAATAAAACCTTTATTACTGAGAAAAACTACAAAATTGATAAAACATATTAATGGAAGAAATTGAAATAATTTTCAGCAAAGTCGCAAAGATGCAAGTTTGAAGTGAGATGGAGTATGGTTACTTTCGAATATCATTGATCGTGACTTGTCAGTCAACAAAAATACTACTTGAAGGCAAAGAAGAAAGCAGGGCTTGAAATTAGCGGTAGTCCCGCGTCCACAGACTACCAACTTTTCACTGGGGCTACCGAAATCCATTAAATGGTAGCCCACACTGACTACCAAAGCTTTTGACCTGAAATTCAGTCAGTATTTGGCATGCCATGGCGCATGTCAGGTACGTCACTCAGGGACGAGCTAAATGCAGTCAAACTACAGAAAGGCTATACTATGCATTTGTTATGCAAATTACAAAGACGACCTGTTATGGAACTTTGCAATAAAGTTTCAATATGCATTTTGATCATAATGTATCAATCACAAGTACGCGGAAATTATGCTTCTTCCCTCCCTATGCCTTCTCCCTATTTTTAGCCCTGCTACAGTATGTCTCAGTGCTGAGGTCGTGTCATTGTCATGACGACTATCAAAATTTGAATACAACTCTTAGAGTGAAACAGGTTGTCAATTGGTCACCAAATTTTTGAGTATCACTATTGTCCATTATACCTGTTTCCTTGGGTATTAAAGATGTGCAAGTATTCTAAGGCAGGATCTTTAGAAATAGCCTTTTCTTGTCTGGTTGATGAAAATTTATATCCCTGAACTAAAATATGCGTGGGCTACCACACATTGTCATTGGGCTACCAACTTCAGAAAATGGTAGCCCATGTGAACTACCAGGGAAAACAGTTAATTTCGAGCCCTGAGAAAGCATTCATCCATTCTCCAAGAGTAGGCATGGCACAGAAATGTCACATCAGTTCTTTGGCAAATGATGCGGCTGTACCTCTGCTAAAGCAATTAGTCTGAGGTACTGTTTTTGCCATAAATATTCAGTAAAACAGACCAAATCATGCCGCAAAACAATAAAAATGAAATGGCCCTTTTAAGGGCCACAACAGTCTCCAAAAAGGGAACTACCAAAACCCAAACTTTTTTGTGTTTGTGTAAGAGTAAATTGTGTTTTTTGATCGCGATGAAATAAGCGAATCATACTTGATCGACACATCCTAAAACCTGACTATTTATGGTAGCCAAATTGCATCAAAATGCTCAATTCATACTTGATCAAGATGTTGAAAAATCTGCATATTTTGATGGTAGCAAAATGACAGCAATGAAAAGACGACATAGTACTAGATCGAGACACTCAAAAATGCGACTCTTTTAATGTTCATTTAGGTGGCAAAATGGAAGTGCACTTTTATCGCCAGGAAACGATGGAACCGTTTCTGATTAACATGTTCCAAACGCCAACAATAGTGTGTTGTTCCGAGGTTTGATACTTCACTTTGACACTTGTTTGTGACTTTGATAATCAGCGTAAGTGACGTGGATATCCTTGACTCATAACGTGACAATGGCTCTATTGTTCTAGTCAGAATTTGGGTGTACCCCCTAGGGGGTCTTAGAAATGAACTAACGGCTAATTACGAATCAATAAAATAATCGGAGGGGAGTCTTGTACGGTATACGGACGAGGTCTTATAATTGGAGGAATATGGTATATTTAAGAGATCTTCACAATGTTAACAAAAGACGTTACCGGCTCTCTAAACATCAAGAAAAAAATTACTGCCAATCATACAGTGTTGCTACATTTGATCGGAATCAGTAGATACTAGTATTGGTACCAAAGATTAACAATGAATGTTGTTTCTATCTGTTCAGTGCAGCAAAATTTTATGTTGATGTTATGACAATGATTTCTACACAGTGCAAGCAGAAAAAAAAGAATGACAAAAGCAAATAAGATCTGCAAGTTAGGTACAGGGGTCAACTTTAGAAACCTTCATATCAACTTCTCTGGCAATAGGACAAGCAGATCCTACATACATAAGCAAATGTCAATACAAAACATAGGGCCAAAGTCCCTGAAGCTACTATAGACATGGATACAAAATTAAGTATTTCCTGACTGTATGAAATTATCTCACTAAGGTCATCCTAGGGACATGTAAACCAAATATTAAAGCTGTCTGACCAGCGGTTTTGAAAAAACAAGCAACTCAACAGTTGACAGAGCTCTGCTGTGTTATGTAGAGAATAACCTTTTGTGACACATGTATTGATGAAGAAGGTGGATATCTTTGATAGCTCATTTCAAGATGGCCTGACCAAAAATGGAAAAAATTTCGTAAAAATACAGATTTGCATATTTCATCAGACTATATTAGTCTATAATAGCAAATAAACGAGAGTTAATTACATTCTAAGTAAAGTAAACAAGACTTGCTTAAATCAAGATTTACGTCATAAAAAAACAGCATATCTGTCAGTTTATAATGAATCTTGAGCACGGTATCTTTTAATATCAGTATTTTTATCCTATTAACCAAGCACATTTTAACTTTCAAATTAACATTGTAAGTAAGTTCTGTTGAATAAGCTGAGACTGTACGTACTCAGAGAAAGCACACTGAAGAGACAAATGTTTGAAACTTAAGAAGTTCAAGGTCATCAAAAACATTATAAGGAATCATGTTACACTTTCATTGCACTGTTTACACAGATTGCATAATTGCTATAAATAGCACAGAGGAATATTACAGCCCAGCTTTACCATAAAAACCCTATCACTTTGACCACTCTTTTAATTGACCAATTTATTTTTTCCTCAAAAAGTAATCTTATTTTATCCTTACCAAGTCAACCATAAATGGAAATTAGAACTTTCTCTATCTCTATTTATTTTACCACCCTATCATGACAAACTATTATGAGCAACTTCTTTTAGATAACATAAATGGTGGTTCAGAATATATCAAAGTTGGGATTAAGGAAAGTTGCCTTTACATGTTTTAATCCTCCAAGATGGTAAGCATTTCACTATGAACTGTCAAAAAAAGTTGAACTTTCTGATAATTCCACACTAAAATTATTTTGGCTTTGATGATTTCCTAATTAATTCAATTATTTAAAATCATATTAATTATTTTATCATATTAATTTTTTTTTTCTGGGTGAATTGATAGGGTTTATACAGTACAAGAATTACATACAATGTAAGTCAAATTTTGACCAAAAATGACAAAAAATTCCTTAAAAATACACATTTGCATATTTCATCACAATTTGAACAAATCTAAATTGGGTTATCCCTAGGAACCTGTATACCAAATAACAAAGCTGTCTGACCAGCGGTTATGAAGAAGATTTTTTACCAAAAACACCTTTTTTGGCGTTAATTTGCCTATTGTCAACAATATCAAAATATTAAAAAAAACAGTTTCTAAAAATCATATTTTTCATCGACACAACAAATATCAAATCAGTAAGTACTGCGGTTCTAAAGATATTTGAGTGGACCGACGCCTCACAAACGGACATACATACATACATACATACATACATACAGACTGACGCCGGACGGATACCCATCCCAATAACTTCTATAGACTATAGTCTATAATAGCTAAAAATCAGCCAGAGAAGGCTTGACAAAAGAAAAGGTGCGAGACTGGGGAAAAAATAATGTACAAAGGGAAAAAAATTAATGCTACCTCATTACTCTTCTACATACACTCCCCTCCCCGATATCAAATTTTCCATCCCTTGCTATTGACTGTGAGGAGTTTTTAAATGCTATCAGTGCTGTCATTCAAATGTAAACAGCACTTAAGTAAGTTACAGATCGTGAAATGCCTTCCACTGTGGGAGGTGATTATGCAGCTGGAATTATCCTGGATCCAAATTTTTTATCAGTTCTTGTGTGTCTTATATGGAAAAGTTGAAAAAATTGGTCCGCAATAAAAAAAATTAATATTAGCTTTGTTTTCTGGATCAAATTTCACAACAAATTGATACCAAATATAAAAATACCGTCAATGACGCTGTACCTTCTCTAATGTGTGGCCAGGTCAGGTAATTGGTTGTTGGCATGGAGTTATTGGTAAATAGTTGATGATGTAGGGGCATGAGGTGAGATATGGACCCAAAGAACCCAAAAGATGATTAAATACATCAATCAAAAAAAATTCTAAGCTACAGTATAAACTGCCTAAAGATAGTTCAGTGTGGAAAAAAGGTTAAATAATTCAGAAATAAGAATTAACAGTCCAAAATAGTAATGACGCACTTCCCTACTGACCTGAGTGCATGTGAAATACACAACCTGGCATCTGTAAATTAAATGTATACCAAGTGATCATTTTAAGTCACTTTTAACTGTTTTTAAGGGATATTCAAAGAGTCCTGTGGTAATGATGAAAAACGCTTATCTGGTCTTGTGTTTGTAAAACCTCATGGTTGATAATTGTCATAGTATTCAAAAGAAATTGAAAGTGAAGAAATTACTGTTTTTAATAGGCATATTTTCCTTGAAATACATGATCGTGTAAAGAATATATGCTAAAAGTGTTTAAGAGTAAATTTCTTTTAAAAAAATAATTTAATCTGTGACCAAAGGATTTTTATTCTTTGAGTTTACAAATTCAAACATTGCAATTTGTTCAATCATCTTGTGCAGTGCAAAATTTATAAAATGACTTGAAAAATAAAAAAAATTAGCAGAATTACAGTCTTTGTGATGTAAAATCATGGGTTGACATCACGATAATTGTTAATCTGATCGAAGTACTTTCTATAATTTAAAAAAGAAAAGTTCATGCAGAAACGGTAACATATATTGTCAGCAATGTAGTGTTAATTTTGACTTTACATCAAAATATGCCTTTGCTAGATACCAAATATGTAGGGCGAAATATTAAAATCAGCCGTGTTCAGCAAAATCCACACAACAGCATTGATCCTTTTCTAATTGATTTGATTTGCTTATGTTATCCTTGTATGACAGTCAGTACAATATGGAACTTGAACACAACACAGTGAATAAGTATGCTGTAAATGAAATGGTGTGGCTGCATCCACATGCAGCAATAGGAGTGCCTTTGTCTCTCACCCCTCATTTCCAACCTGTCCCATCCCTGAAAAAATAGTTTGGTCTTATATATATAATGTTAATAATTTCTGTATTTGTTAAAATGTGCGCATCTCAAAAACTTTTGATCATAAACATTTTCATTGTTTTTTATAGCTGACCAGTCAGTTAACCTGTTTATTTTGAATATTTGCGCATTTTTTCTCAGTATTTGACATTTTCAGAATAGCTTCTTATTCAATTTGTCATTTTCTAAAAGTTAAAATGCTCCTTTGTGTGGTCAAGCTTTCTACAAGCATCAAATGTTGTACTTCATATAGGAAGGTCTGCCTCTAGAGGGCGGGCATCATGAATAGTGTTTGTTAGTTATTTCCTCCACATAAACTTCTGATTGTACTGTAAACATTGAACATGGCCGACGTCCAATTTTCCTGTCTAAAACTTTCACTCATTTTCGTTCATATGACTCTGAAACTCAAGGAAACGATTGGGAAGAAAGAGTTATCTTGAAATATTGAGGTACTCGCCGATATTTTGCAAAATTAAATGAGAAAAAATGCAAGGAAAATGCCGACAGGCTTACACAAGGACCGTTTTCAGACTCAGAGGCATGTGATCATCTGCAGATTATGCAACAGGCCCATATCACGTGAGGCCATAAGGGGATATCCACGCAACTCAGTACCAAACACTAGCGCACACAGGGTGAGCAAACACAAAGTGAGTACCCCTAAAGTCAGCTCAGTAGTCTGTAATAGATCGTAGTCAACTAAGAACCTTGGAGAAAGGCTTACATGTAACACTGTGGCTTATGCCACTAAGTCCCTTTTGATTTTTGTCACAGCTCAAAATCGTTCTCCTACACCTCAACCTGAAGTTGACCATGAACACCCCCATCAGTTTATGATATGACCCATCACAATGGCATAACGTCAACGGATCTTGACAGACGTATTGACAAGAAGTATTGACAGACGGAAGTAGTTGACACCAGCATACTGGTTTTCAACTCTAATACCTTCTCTGTCTACAAATAGACACGAGAAGGTAACAAAATTAAGTTCACAGCCTTAACCTCTGTCTCAGAATACATCCTAGGTTGGTATAGGTCATTTAAGGTCACTTAACTTAAGGTTTAACTTGAGAACGTTACCTATTAAAATTATATAAATTTGGGGGTTTCCAAACACTTTGTGCAGAAGATTTATCCATAATAACAAATAACATCCTTCTGGAATTTTATACCATATAACAAAGCTATCAGACAAGTAGTTTTGAGAGCAAATTTTTATTGACCAAAAATGACAAAATTGTTTAAAAATACATTTTCTTGACCAAAAAGGACAAAATTGTCTTTAAAATACAAATTTGCACATTTTTAGACAATTTCTACAAATCCAACTATTGCCATCTTTGGGCATCTGTACACCAAATATAAAAGCTGTCTGTCCAGCAGTTATAAAGAAAAAATGTATTTTACAATTTTTTACCAAAAATGACAAACAATTGCCCCAAAATGGTAATTTTGCCAATTCTGTTGTAATTTCAACAAACTAGAAGAGAAACTCTTTCGGAGAAGAAGAATTTTTACTTAAATTGAGAAAAATAATCGAAAAATTCAGCAAAAATAAAAATTCAAGATATCTTCACGATATACATATAACTGTATAAGGTCCACCTAAGGTACTTGCACACTCATTTTCAAAGTAATCATAATAGTGGTTCTTGAGTTATTAATTTTTGACCGTTTTCATGTATTTTAAGCTCGTTTGCATAATTTTGACAATGCAAATTTCATTTGTACAAAATCCCATCTATAGCCCAGGATGCATCCACACAATATACCAAGCTAAAATGTGCAGCATTGCAGGAGTTTTTGATGTTGACAGACATACTATACACATACATACATACATACATACATACATACATACACACATACATACAGATGCAACTGACTTCAGCTTATATGATAACCTCACATTGGTATACCTAATAAGAGCTAATAAAACTATTTTATACACGTACACTTTGATTCTTGGCCTCCATGACACCACGTCGATAGAGCAGGAATTTCACAGCATGCTTTGCAGTATTGTGGTAATAGGAATTGCGCTCAGTCCAAAGACTGGTTTGAACTAACACAACTACGAGAGTATTATATGTGATTCAAGTGACCCTAAAGTGCAATAAATCCAAGTATGAGAGTGTAGGATTAGGAATACGAAGTCATTTCTGACAAAGTTGATCAAGATTATATGTATAATTTAGCATAATTTGGCGATGTCATGAATTTATATGAAAATTCTGCAGTCGTCCATATTTCTAAATAGTATTTTTTGGCATGGCATATAATTACTAATCACAGTTTATGATCATTGCCATGTTGCACTGTGCTACATTCAGAAATTACTTTTGAATCTTGGTGATAGTGTGGGACAAGACAGGCACTTTCTACAATTGATCATTTTAATGAGTTTTCTAATTCATCTGTACAAGCTTTGCATTTGTATTTCTTTGTCTAATATTTTCAACTGTTAATGTGAATTGATAGAGTTTAATTTTGGCGTGATGTCATGTCTACTCTTTGTGTAATATTGTTTGCAAAAATCAGATTTTATTTCGCTTTCAGATAACTCTTGTATGGCATTAGCATGCCAGAGAATGACATGTTATGATGTAAGAATGATGCAAATGGGGAGAAGTTATATAGGTTGCAACTCCATCACAAAAGACAACAGTTACTGTTGAAAACATGTCATAATAAAGGAGAATGGCAACTGCTGGCTTGCTTCAGCTAGAGACAGTGCACATTTGTAGCTTTGTCTGAAACTTGTCAAAGCTCCTGGCAACATCCTTCAACTTCCGAAAAAAGGAATTGTTATCTCTATGACTTTAAATCGCACTTCTGTTGGAAACTGAGATTCGATTGGAGGATGACAAGATGTTCAATTAAGGATTAATTTGTGTTTGTACAGTCCCATCATCACACAACTTGTTGTCATGATGTGATTACTCAACACATCCCACTATTCAATATTCATGACCACCTACTTAATATACATGAGAGTCACTGACATCCTGTATTTGTAACTTATGATAATCACTTGAATAAACTTAGAAGTAACAACTCAAGACTATGCCTCCGTTCAACACAAAACATAACACTTGTAGCCGCATTTTGCAGCATATATGTGGCAAGTAACCTTGTGGTAACTCTGCGGCAGCATTGTTCTTTGCTGCAAGGTCCGTGATTTCTATTTTAATTTGCGCCCACTTCCCATTGTTTCATTGCCGCAAACACTGCGGCAACAAATTTGTGGAACTCACTTACACCTCAAAACATGCGGCAACAGCAGTGCGGCAACAAACTGACAACTTAAATAGTGCAGTAACAACTTGCTGTGATCGCATTCTGTTGTTCTCAATGTTTAAACTTGTGTAGCAACTGAATGATTGACAGCTCCGAACCACAGCTGAAGAAATTGAAACTCTGTACTACAAACAAAACATGAATGCTAATTTGAACATCACAGTACGGTCAACTGTAGGCCTACATAGCAAGATAGTAAGGGTGATTGGGAATCAACTTGGCATGCATTTCACAATACAATGAATATCACTGTAAAATGTTTCTCTGGCTGGGTGCCGTATGTTGTGAGTTTGAATCCGATCGGTAATTTCATAAATTTCTCAAATAAAGATAACATCACTGATCGGAGAAAGACGTGATGTCCAAGAGAAATTAACTCAATGATTGTGATGATCAGGTAAGTCGTGGTCCGTTGGTTAAAGTTGATGCCATAACAAATTGCAGTTTAGACAAGTACATTTTAAACAAAATGATTATTTTTCTCTAGATGTTTTCTATTTTCAATCAAAGAATTGGCCAAATTGGCCAATGGCCAATGAAATTGGCCACTTTTGGTGCCTTTCGTGTGCTTTTTTGGGATGTATTTGAGGTGTGTTCTTCGGTGTGTTTGACGAGCACCCGAAAGGCACCAACTGAAAAAAGTACAGTTGCCTTTTTGGTGCACCTGAAAGTACCTTGAATTGGCCACTTTCAGATGCCTTTTTAAGATGTATTTGAGGTGTGTTTGCATCAGGAGTATTGGGTGTCTTAGCAAGAACATTTCACTGCAAATTTTAGTGTGTTTTTGATCAAAAACCCAATCAAATTTGCCGTGGAAATTTCGTGATGCCCTGTACTTATGACTTGAAACTTACACTGTCATCAGGTGCCCCTAAATTATGATGCCTTACAACAATTAACTGGGCCATTTTGCCTTTAAGTTTACGGACCTGTTTGCTTGACAACAATACTAGATCCAGATAAGGGTGAGGAGGTTCTTATAGTAGACATGGAACAAAAGAAATACAAAACACTAAATGTTTATCAATAAAAATGTAACCATAATGCAACACAGATGGACTGAGTAATATGTATTTCAAAATAGTTCATGTACACCATGTAGTCAGAAGAGACAAGCTACCTTGCTTTTCCTGAAATCGTAGTACAAGCTACCTTGTACCTTGTATCCTAATAAGGGATATATATCTGCATGGGATTGACAAAAGTTGATGAAACCTGCCACCTATATTGAAGATACTATGATACAACATTTTCGAAAGTCATTCAACATTTTTTCTTCAGCCAACTACTAATTTGTATATCTAATGATCTTTCCCAATTAGGGATATGTACCGGGATAGATCAACATTCAACTTTGATCAAGTAAATCCTTGTATATGTAATAACAGGTTAAACAATATTGAAAGTTATTTCGCATTTCGTGTCAGCTAATTTGTAATTTGCAAATCTAATAAGCTTTCACAGTTTGGCATATATAACTTGAAGAACTTGACCAAAGGAAATTACATTTGCTATATAAAGTGGTGATACAATGACAGCAGTAAAAGAAATTTAGGATCTTTATTTCAGCTGATTGCATATTTTCATAATTAATGACTTTTAGAATTAATCTTTGGTCAATATTGTTCATGATGTTGATCATAACACCTTCAATGAAGTTGCAAACATGTGGCAAAAGTTTAAATTTACACACAACTGCAATATATCATGAAACACCTGAGCATTTTCAGTTCATATCTGGTTAGCCTGAACTCTAGTTTTCAGCTTGCAATTGGAAGTTGGGTGGTGCAGTTGTTATTGCAATGACAATGATGACACAATACACAATTGGTAGTTATCATGGTAAAAATTGCCAATTTATGTCCAAAATTTTTACACTTAACAGAAAATATATACCTGCAGGGTCTGACATTGTGAACATGCATGAACTGTTTTAATCAGAGGGTAAACTGGGCATAGCAGTCGTGCAAACATATAGGTAGCCTGTAACAATAAATTCTGTTTTATCCTTTATTATTACTAATCATGAATACAAATAAAATTTTTTGATCTTAACCCCCGGCACATCACCATTGGCTGAGCCCTATACTATATCAATTTATTAATGACACGATCTTTTCTTTGTAAGTTTACAATAATGCTAGTCAAGAAATATTAAATTTTCAACAACAGTAGAGTTTATGGACATAATGCATCTGAATTTAAGTTGAAACCTATCAGTAATACATAATGACATTCCATAGGATTATCAACAGTTCCCATTGCAAAGTGATTAATGAGATGTTTAGTTCAAAATTACTGCTGAAATCCCTGTATTTCCAAGCGGATTCCATTGGAACAAATACCATTAGGATCCAGTAGGTTTCCATTGGGATATTGTTGCAAGGGTTAAAGAAGGAAACATTAATTTTACCTGATAACATTGCCCAGTGTTGATAAACTTTGATTAATTGCTGACCCTTCTTTTAGTCTATCTCCAGTTGCACCAGTTGAATCAGCTCTTTCACTTCCAGCAAGATCTACCAAATTCATTTCACTACTTTTGGTTGTACTTTCTCCATATTCATTGATGAACACCTGCCCAATGATACAAAATTACCAAAATGTCATAAGATTTATCAAATATAATTTTTTATCTATTCAATTATTGATTGCTTATCAGTGTTGTATGAGTGAATAAGAATCAGCTGAGTACTGGTTTTCATAGAAGCTTGCTAATTCTACAGTAACCGTTACATATGGCATAACTTTGAGAAATCAACTATTTCAAGTCCTATGGCAATGTTTCACAACATTTGCTGGTCGATTTTCGAGATCTCGGAGGCCATTGTTTTATTGTTACAAAGGAAGTGGATTATCAAAACGATATAATATTAATTAGAGTATCCCTTATGTTGTAGAAACCTTTGATTGTGAAATAAACTTTAATTCTCACTTTGAAAATATTAATGCTATTGGGAATCATAAAGTGATGAAATCATATTCAATGGCAATAACTTAAAGATATTGTTTTGATATTATACCTTACCATCAACCATGGAATATTTTAATTTGCATCTTCTGTATTTGTTTAAGTACTATTCACTTGTTCAAATTTTATTTTATTACCATATTTGATCTACTACTCACCTGCTTAAATTTAATTGTAATAACCATATGTGATCTACTACTTGTGGCATTCATGTTGGTAGATGCAGTTGTTCGATTCACAGTACCTTCATCCATGAGTCTTTCAATTTCTTTGTAACTTCTTACTGGTACAGACTACAAGCAATAAAAAATAATGTTATGTCTACACTTGAAATTTCAATCTAAACACACTTGCTTTTGACATTAAAATTTGCAGCACTGCAACATCAGCAGCAGACTGACTCAATCTCATTCTCATGACCTCAAAACTGGATCATACACTTTTGATATGGGAGTTTTCTGATAATGGGCCTGTGGCATTTATTCAAAATATAGCGCCAATGGCACTGCAACACAACTGACATATGTAGCTTATTTGCGATACTTACAAACTCTCTGTGATCAAGAATGACCAATGAGTTAATTTGCAGTGATGCTGAAATGCATTTTTCACAACATCAAATATAAACCCATTTTCGTGCCAAAGACACTCAAACTTGATAATTGCAGCTATTGGCATATTAAAATGTCTAACCCTTTGAGTGTAATTTTTCCCACCTAAATTGCAGTACAACATTTTATCAATTTCATAAATTTTTCTGTAATTGTTTTCTGTTACTTTGGAGCAAAACAGCAAAAGGACATAGTTTATTGACTACAATTTTTATCAAAATTTTAGGAAATTCTGAAAAGAAATTGTCTTGATCTTAAACCAGATATGAACTGAATATGCTCAGTTGTGTGTGGTTTATCAAAATAGAAATTAATATTTTGTTGATAAGAAACAGTGAAGAGTCTCTTCATACAGTTTAATATGCGCAAACAATAATCTGGACAGTGCTATAAATTGCATTTAATCCTTAAATCTACTGTAAATTAACATGGTACGGATAATTATCACATACATAGACCCAGTTATCCCTATAGTATGACGTCACACTATAGGTATATGACTACGATGAATTCATATTCCACATGTGGTGGATATGGGACCCGGACTACTTTTAAAACGTAAACAAAAAATCAGCTGTTCAGTTCAGAACTTATTTTCAAATCCCTGAAATGCAAAAGTGGGAGGGTAATGAAACATAAGGAAATATGGAATATTAAAATATATGTGTAGAACACAAAATACCGTCAATACTAGAATTTTTATGAATTTGTGTTTCTTCGTCGTTGATTTCGATTGAAACATTCGATTTGTACACCGCTGATAATATTTTAATGGTATGTTACCAGCATTTTGTGTTGTTTACCTCGTCAAAATTGCCCTTCTCGATGTCCATCAAACAACATAATAAGCATAGCCGATAACCCAAGACACGTACCAATCATCCCTACAGCAGTAAGAATGTTTTCTGTAGCAACATTGACGGGTTTCACGTTCAACATCACGATCAATGCTGCCGTTAGTCATTACGTCGCATGTTATTTGGAAAGTGTTTACGGGTGACGAATTAGATTCTGTCGGGTTGCATTCTTGAGTGGTACTGGACTTTGATCAGTATCTGCTTTTTGTTGGCCCTTTAAAAACACTAATTTCGTAGTCAACAAGTCATCGTTGATGACACAGTCCCCGCTTGTCCATTTTGTTATAATCTTTGGTGTCTAGGTAGCTGTGGTCTAGGTCGCTGTGGAATGACATTGATGCAAGGGGTGCATCAGGCCTGTGACTTGCATAATAAAGTAATCTAAGGAACGTTCAATAAATGACTCATCTCTGCCGGTAATGACCACTGAAGGAACTTTTGATTACATCACACATAACGATGCCCTCACTGCCTCTAGTGTCATGACGGCACATACTATACACATGGTTTGGTGGAATTTTCGAAATGCTATGGGATCGGGTATGTGTTGTTGTAATCAGCCATCAGCCATTTCGAATCATATAATGAAACAAATTAATGTGCACAAGAATGCAGCCATAGTATTTCATCTTCGTATCACGTTTGAACAAAATCAGTCTATCGAGAGACAGTGACCTATGTTTATGTTTCAAAGACATAAAAAAATCAAACCAAAATTGAAATCAAATGGCTGTCTATTGACCATATGGATCATAGCACAAAATTAGTAGACATGCATATGTATGCCATAGTACTTTATCTTTGTACCATGTCTCAACAACATTGGTTAAGGAATATTTGCATATGATTAAGCCTCAAAGACATGAAAAATCCAAAAATGACCATCGGGCAGCGATATTCGAAAAAAATGACAATCTGGCAGCCATATTGGAACATGTCACGAAGTAAATTGACATATTGTATGCCATAGTGCTTGATCTTTGTGCCAAGTTTGGACAAAATGGGTGTAATGACCTTTGAATTACGCTTCAAAGACATGCAAAATTCCAACAAAATGGCAGTTCTGCAGCCATATTGGATCCTATCACAAGGTTAATTGATACATGCATATGCATGCCATAGTACGTGCTTTGAATTTGTGCCAAGTTTGAACAAAATCGGTTCAAGGATGTTTGAGTTACGGTTCAAAGACATGAAAAAATCGCAAAAAAATGGCCGCCTGTCAGCCATATTGGATCGTTTCACAAAATAAATCGGTGTTCATATGAAGGGCATACTGTTTTGCTTTGTGCCAAATTTGAACAGAATCGGTTCAAGGATGTCTGAGTTATGGTCCAAAGACATGAAAAATCGCAACAAAATGGCCGCCTCACGCCCATATCGGATCATATCGCAATATAATTTGACATGCATATGTAGGCCATAGTGTTTTGCCTTTGTGCCTAGTTTGAACAGAATCGGTTCGAGGATGTTTGAGTTATGGTTCAAAGACATGAAAAATCGCAAACAAAATGGCCGCCTTGCGGCCATATTGGATCGTATCATGAACTTATTTGACATGCACATGTAGGCAATAGTGTTATGCCTTTGTGCGAAGTTTGAACAGAATCTGTTCAAGGATGTCTGAGTTATGGTCCAAAGACATGAAAAATCGCAACAATGGCCGCCTCGCGCCCATATTGAATCATATCGCAAAATTATTTGACATGGATATGAAAGCCGTAGTGTTATGCCTTTGTGCCAAGTTTGAACAGAATCTGCTCAAGGATGTCTGAGTTATGGTCAAAAGACATGAAAAATCGCAACAAAATGGCCGCCTCGCGGCTAAATTCGATCGTATCACAAAATAAATCAACGTGCATCTGTAGGTCATAGTGCTATGCCTTTGTGCCAAGTTTGAACGAAATTGGTTCAGCAGTGTCCGAGAAACTGTTGATGACGGACGGATGGACGGACGGACGGACGGACGGACGCACAGACGGGACCCAATCTATAAGTCCCCGCCGGACTTCGTCCGCGGGGACTAAAAAGTATATTCTTTAAACATGAATTCATTAGGCTGCTCAACGATCATATACGAGACATGCATCTCATCTTCGCTTGCCAAGGCCTGCTGTTCGGGCAGCCAGATGCTTCCCGAAATCACATAGTTAGTGGAAGACTCCTGTCTGGGTAGCGAGCCGTGCTGGCGGATGATGCATGCATCACACCTTTGGTTCTTGTTCAAAATTGCAGAGGGTTTAACACCAGCTATACGTTCTGACACTTACCTTGTTCCTGAAATTAGCCCAAAGAGATCAATCAAACCAAAACAATTCAAGGACTTTACTTGTCATAACATAGTTGAAAGATATGCGTAAATAAATTACTCGTTGTTTCAAGTTACCTCACAGTAATACAGATCTTTATAAATATTCTTTATTCCCGAGAACTATTGTTGATTGGAATAATCTAGATGAAGATATTGTAAATGCTAGTACGGTGGATGCCTTTAAGGCAGCCCTCCAGTGTTACTACCGGTAGCTGACCTCTTTGTGCCCTCTTTTTCCCGTTGATGATATACCAGAATTCTGGTCCTTCAACGTATTTATTCACATTCAGATTCAGCAAGCATTCAGCTACGTATACCTTGAAGCCGCCTAGGTTATTGTTTTTTGTTAATAGAGCATGTGCAGTAAAGGAACCCCATGTTCTACAGAAAAGACTGCCCAACTCACTTCAGATCCCAATTCCTACTGTATGCATTTTTTGATACATTTTACGCAAACAAAAACCAAGTTGCGTAAAACCGTACGCATGTTTTGAAATTGTAACGGAAACGCTGTCAATGCACAAGGTATTCAGCGCTCTGAGGGTTAATAATATTGTACACCTTCGTCTTTTTTGTCGTCCAGCTTCTGGCTGTTGGGTCCTTTGTTCTATCACTCACTGGGTTGCTCACACCATAAATGTTTTTGATCCACATGTACACAAAATAAAGTTCCGTAGTAGCCCATTTCAGCCATTTTCAAACCACACTGTTGTCAGTGAGGTAAAACAATATTCGCAAAAAAACACATTTCCAGGCTAATTAACTATGTTTTACAAAATCTTACATCCTTATCACACAATAAAATGATCTTTGTCTTTAAATCGATGCACCTGTCCAGTAGCTAATCATGTGACTAAGTCAAGTGACAAATGCTGAGGGTCATAACAATTGTGAGAAATCTTAAAACATTAAATATGTTGTTTTTTATCAAATTTATTACCAAAAGAGCATGAAAATCTCTGTCAATTGGAATCAGCCATCCTGCATAATTCTTACATTGATCAAACCCACATTTTTGTTCCACAACTCATAAAACAGTCCAAAATGCAGGATTGGTGTACCTTCCAAAAATACATGTATGAAAGACCCCTAAAAATCAATTACTGAAAAAAGGGGGTTAGCAATTTCCCAAAATTATCTAACCACTGCTCTGGTTGGCTCCATTTTAACAAATCAAAACCTTCAACACGGTCTGAATATCTGTAGCAAATATTAATGCAGTCTAATTAGTGGTTTTTGACTTTTTGTCAGGGGTCAACCAAACCACAAGCATTGGGTCAATGTCCCTGAAGCTACTATAGACATGGATACAAAATTAAGTATTTCCTGACTGTATGAAATTATCTCACTAAGGTCATCATAGGGACCTGTGTACCAAATATTAAAGCTGTCTGACCAGTGGTTTTGAAAAAACCGAGTTAGCTAACAGTCGACAGAGCTCTGCTATGTTATGTAGAGAATAACTAGAAGTGTTGATGAGGAAGGTGAATATCTTTGATACCTAATTTCAGGATGGCTCACCAAAAATGGCAAAATTAGCTGCAAAAGTACGAAATTGAAGATTTCATCATAATTTCAATATATATACCGGTATACATGTATATAGGAACCTGAATACCTAATATCAAAGCTATCAGATGAGTAACATTTGAGAAACAAAGATTTTGACCAAAAACAGCAAAAATTGTCCCAGAAACAAAAAAATTGAAGATTTCATCAAATTTTAATATATCAAACTGAGACAACCCCTAGGAACCTGTATACCAAATGTAAAAGGTATCAGACAGGTAGTTTTTGAGAAACAAATTTTTTGACCAAAAATGGCAAAAATTGCACCAAAATTACAAAATTGCAGATTCCATCATAATTTCAACAGCAGCCCGGCGACAACAATGTCCTTTGGACCTCCTTAGTGTTTATCATTTGCGATAAAATGTGAAGTTTGTCAAAAATTCAAATTGTTTAGACATAATTGAAAGTTATTTGAACTGGTTGGTTACTGCTCCAGCATAAGTTCAAGGATGGAATTTTAAGTATCAACAGTTTTGATATGTGTGAAAGTGAATTACGACATGGAACTCAATAGGATAAAAAATATGTAAAACAGGAAATTGTGAACTTATAAAATGCAGAATGGGAGAAAAATTTAGCGACAAACTATTGTACCATAAATGGACAATGGCTAATCTAAACCAAATTACTTAAACTGGATTGTTGGCATTGATTACACATCTATTGTCAATCAAATAGAAAATAAGTTTTGGCCATTGACTTAAAAAAAAATTGCTTGTTACACTCACCACATCATCATGTACTTAGTGTTTGGAGTGTACACCTATCTACGATACATGTTCAATGAAAAAAGTTCGGAGACTGTGAAGTCAACCATACATCTTAATCTATGAGACTAGATAAGTTTACCCCTCAACTGTGTGTAGGCAAAAACAAAATTTAATTATGTTATGCAGGGAGGACATACAATATGGTGAAAAGCAAACTAAATATCATAAAAACTGAACATAAAATGATATGGAAATGATGTGAGACAGTCATAAGTATCTGGTGTATGCTAAGAAACAAATGTTAAAATTGGACAGCATCATTCTGACCACAGTTTCTCTGACCATAGAGTGTAGCTCCATGCTCTGACCGGTTTGTTTTCTTCTGATTTTCTGATAGTGATACAGTGGTAGTAGGTACAAAATATTTATAATATGCTGCTATTCATGATAGTTATTTAACGATGCGACTCAGGTTCAAGGTCAATTTTAGCAATTTTTTTTTTATTTCAAATTTCGAACCACTGACACATGGTCTTTCTTTTGGGGAAAGGTGTTGGGTCACATCGTACCGGGAAATTCCTGAAATATTATTAAAATGGCAAACTATCAGCTACACCGCGTGCCATTATTTCCCTTTTGTCTTAACGGTCGCGGATTACAGACCACGATTTTTTGATAGACACGCAGAGATTATGTATAGGCTTTGCGGTATAGTGCGCATGCGCTAGCTTCAACGTTATGCTCAGCGTTTTGAACTCCGCATGTATCGGTACGGCAAACACGTCGAGCAGACCAAAGCCGGCGCTCGCGCTCCGTACCGTCGAAAAAGCAAGCGAGGTCCACAAAAGCGGACCTGAAAAAGATGGCAACGTGCGCAAAGGTCGATTTAAATGTAAAACAGTCCGACTTTGACTCATACTCCCTGCAATAACCAGGTGCAGCCAACGAACAATGCACTTTTAAAAAGGTCCTTACTATGATAAGATATATTGTCCAGGACAAATAATGTGAATTGACTAATTTTAAGTCAAGATGGTAATTAACTAGCTGTTCATAATTTGCCCTCCGACAGAACATTTTTCGACTTACCCTCCCACACTCAAACTTCATTTTTACCCACTCCCCACTTATTTTTGCCTGTTTCCCCTCCCCACTGTGAATTTTTGAAGCTCCCTCGCCCTGTGGCGAAAAAAAACTTGCCAATTTCCCCTGCCCTGGAAACAATTCCCCTCAAAAAGTTTTTCGCCAAGCCCTGTCCCCAATACAATCAACCGATATCTGCCCTGCCCTACAAAAAAAACTAAAATTTGCTCCCCTACCACCTAAAAACATGTCCCCTGCCCTAGCAAAATTAAAATTTCCCCTGCCCTCAAAAATTGCTCCTGGAATAGCTTTTTCGATGAATAGCTCCGTTGGCTGCACCTGAATAACGATCAAGAATGCAGTGAAGAGTCAGATTTGGCCGAGGACGCAGACGATAACGGAGACAACTATGAAAGTATTTGACACGCTGCTTTTCGAACATATCCTAGGCTATGCTGATTGCATACCCGAGTCCAAAAATTAGCCTGAGCGAGATGAAACTTCTGTTAGTTGCGATAATTTTATCACTCTTGCTGTACATGCTTGGTGTTAGTATCGTGTTCTTTTATATTTTTAAACTCGAGTTTTCTATCGTGCAGTCTTTTCGTGTCTGCTGAGAAACCTTGAACAACACCGTACCCGACAACAAGTGACATTTATGTCAAGGAGTTTCCCAAGCCAGTGCAGGAGTTCATACACACATAATGTAGATTCACAAGAGCAAGTTCACCGATCTGCTAATTTTTCGAAACGAAATGGAAATATTTTTTTTTATTTCATGCCTTTTCTTTCTTTAAATATAACCCAAAAATTAAATTACGTCAAACGTGAATTGCGAGGGTTCACAAATGATTATTGTGTGCGTGTTGTCTAAACTTATCAATTACCCGCAGACTCCACAGCTGCTAGCTGGACCTCAACACTGAACGTAAAACAAATCCGGCTCAACTTCTAGAAGTGCTGAAACTAGCAATTTTTGCTATATGAGGTCAGTCATCAAAAGTTTGACTAAAAGTAAAAATCTCCGAAATAATAATGTGTGCGCTGGTATTGCGCAAGTCGAGTGACTCCACTAGCTGTGTAGACTAGTCGATACTCTGTCTCTCGGAACACGCTGTCGATGACAGCCTGCACTGTTCTACGCTACGGCGTGATTATTATTAGTTTGATAAAATCGGTACAAGAACACATATAAATAAAGTTTGAAAAAATAACACGAGTCAATCTCTCCCGTCATAACGAAGGGAGACAAGTTTGCAGTGCGGTGCAAAAGCTAAGAAAATACGACAGACATTTTATGTTGTCAAGAGTTACATGTGTTCGTCTCATCTTGAGGTAGGAAAACTAGCAAGTGACGTCCCGTTCGCACAGTGTCGGCGCTAACATGAACTTGACAATCACTTTTCACAAAGAACATGCATAAATTGCCGATCGCGAGACAGGAAGTAAACAACTTGAGTCAAGAACAAGTGAATGCCCGACGCGATCGCGCGACGACAGCACACAGGTCTCGATCTGATAGACTTTTTACACAAGTTTCGACGTCTTCGTCTTGACTGTGAACACTGGTAACCAGATTGTAACCGTTGAGTTAACAGTATACAGTTAATATGCTAGTTAAACGTTCCAAAAATGGATTAAATCGCTAAGTACCCCTCTGTGTTTGTTGTGTAAATACCACCCACTGCTGGCACTAAGCATTTGCCAGTTTAGTGTATAATTTCTTTCTATTTTCACACGATCTGCAATCCTAAACATATTCAAAATTCCCAAAACTGACTCTAAATATTTCAACTTATTCCTGGTATAAGAAAATTCGCAGAAAATAGTGCGCGAGTCGGACTTCTTGGTCACAATGTGTGACGCATAGGTCGTTTACACAAATCGTCGATTTTCTCAGTTCCGTTTTTGGCAGTGCGTACATTATTCAAATAAGTATAAGTTGGCGGCGCCTGGACAGACTAGCCTGATTTTTCACCTGTGGACAGTGAATGAATATATCTGAAAGAAGGTGTCTCAGATTTCCGATAAAGGGCCTGGAAGTGAAGATATCCTGACAAACGTGAACAAAGGCCGATAATTTATGCAAAAAACGTCAAGTTGACACTTTGAAGGTGCATTGTGCGAAAACAAAAGCGAATTTCAAAAATCCGGGACACGGTTTTTTGCCCAGTATACCCAGCCGTCGATTGCCGTAAACAGATCACCAAGGCCGATTGGAGATTTGTACTTACACTTTTTTGAGTAAAAAAACTAAAAAACACGTGTTTTTGAGTAAAACAGCCGTATGCGCACTGTTTTTGAAAAACTAACAAATTTTCTGAACTCTTCGGTGACCGAGCAGATAAAAAAAGTACCACATGTCGGGTGTGTGACCACGTCTTCTTTGTGAAAATGAGGATTGAAAATAAGTGACAATGAAACTGAGTCGCTACCTTAACATAGCTTGTATTTTTTCATAGTAGAACTCAGTTAGATGTGAGATAAATTTCTCGTAAACTGTAAATTCAGGCTTCGGGCAGCTCAAACGTTGCAATACTAAAATGTTTTGATTATGATACGGGGTGACTTTCACACGTACACATATGTGCACTCTGCAGTCGATGTAATAACTTAGGAGTCAACTATATTCAAGCATAGTGATGTTGACAATTACATGGATGCAAGTGCACGATTTCAAGTAGCCATGAGGAAATTCTGATGGTATTTTCGTGGAAATATAGGTAACAACAGTGTAACAAACAACATTACTTATCGCATGGAGCTAGAAACAGACCGTGATCTTGCTGAATGCAATCTCGATCATGTACGATCATGCCAAATTGCCATGTCGGATCATGCCATGAGTCTTAAATGCGCTTACTTCCTAAGTGAATCGATCAACATATAAGCACACACTGTCTTTAGTGATCAAAGTCAACAGTGATGTCAGAATCAACACACAACTGACGAAATTAACCTAAATAAGCAACAGAAAATGCAAAAGTTATCGCTGCGTAAAGAGGACAGCATATCTTCAACTCCACAATGACGCTAACAAGTTATATGCACATGCGCACACTAAGCATGGCCTTGCTCTGGACCCAGCTGCATACACGGGCTGGTGGATTGCCTTCCTCGGTAGATCTTACAGCTTAGCTGGCAAAACAAATAGATTCGCTGGTACCCGTTGATTATCGCCTACAGAGGCCATCATTGTTCAGTCGATGGAAGGCACCTTTCGTACCAAAAAATACATGACGTCACTAAAAGTACCATCACTGTCAACTTTACATTTATGAAACATATTCAAATATACACTGAAACGTTTACAACGTACAAAATTAGACCTGTCCGAGAAACAAGATGGCGTCTCTTTCGATTCTTCAACTCGCATGTTTTGTCCTTCAATTGCGCAGATGGTAGCTTTAGCAAAATCGACTAAAAATCAACTGAATATAAAGTAAACATATGGCCAAAGTCCCTGAAGCTACTATAGACAGGGGTACAAAATTAAGTATTTCCTGACTGTATGAAATTATCTCACTAAGGTCATCCTAGGGACACGTAAACCAAATATTAAAGCTGTCTGACCAGCGGTTTTGCAAAAACAAGCGACTCAACAGTTGACAGAGCTCTGCTGTGTTATGTAGAGAATAACCTTTTGTGACACATGTATTGATGAAGGAGGTGGATATCTTTGATAGCCCATTTCAGGATGGCCTGACCAAAAATGAAAAAAAATTCTGTAAAAATAAAGATTTGCATATTTCATCAGACTATATTAGTCTATAATAGCAAATAAACGAGAGTTAATTACATTCTAATTAAAGTAAACAAGACTTGCTTAAATCAAGATTTACGTCATAAAAAAACAGCATATCTGTCAGGTTATGAAGAATCTTCAGCTGGTTACCTTTATCAGTATTTTCATCCTATTAACCAAGCACATTTTAACTTTCAAATTAACATTGTAAGTAAGTTCTGTTCAATAAGTTGAGACTGTACGTACTCAGAGAAAGCACACTGAAGAGACAAATGTTTGAAACTTAAGAAGTTCAAGGTCATCAAAAGCATTATAAGGAATCATGTTACACTTTCATTGCACTGTTTACACAGATTGCATAATTGCTATAAATAGCACATGAGGAATCTTACAGCCCAGCTTTACCATAAAAACCCTATCACTTTGACCACTCTTTTAATTGACCACTCTATTTTTTTCCTCAACAAGCGACCTAGCGGCCGATATAGCTCCGCTGTGTTTATGTACAGAATAACTATTTTTGACACATGTTGATGAAGAAGGTGGAAATCTTTGATAACTCAATGCAGTGGCCAGAAAAAAGTGGCTAAAATAAGCTGCAAAAATACAAAATTGAAGATTTCATCATACTTTGAATATATCACATCGGATCATCCCTAAGAACATGTCAACCAAAGCTATCTGATGAGTAGTTTTTTGAGAATAAATTTTCTGACCAAAAATGGCAACAATTGCCCCAAAAATTAAAATTGCAGATTTCATCATAATTTCAAAATATCACACTTAGTTCATCTATAGAAACCTGTATACCAAATTTCAAAGCTGTTACACCAGTACTTTTGAGAAACACATTTTTTGACCAAAAATGGGAAAAATTACCCAAAAATTCAAAATTGCAGATTTCATCATTATTTCAATAAATATCATTTAGTTCATCTATAGAAACCTGTATACCAAATTTCAAAGCTATCAGATGAGTAGTTTTGGAAATACACATTTTTTGACCAAAAATGGCAAAAATTGCCCCAAAATACAAAATTACAGATTTCATCAGAAATTCAATATATATTACTTAGCTCATCTGTAGAAACCTGTATACCAAATTGCAAAGCTATCAGACCAGTACTTTTTGAGAAACACATTTTTTGACCAAAAATGGCAAAAATTGCCCAAAATTACAAAATTGCAGATTTCATCATAATTTCAATAAATATCATTGAGGTGATCTGTGGGAACCTGTATACTACCTTGCAAAGCTATCAGATGATTAGTTTTGGAAATACACATTTTTTGACCAAACATGGAAAAAATTGCCCCGAAAATATAAAATTGCAGATTTCATCATACTTTCAATAAATATCATTTAGTTCATCTGTAGGAACCTGTATACCAAATTTCAAAGCTATCAGATGAGTAATTTTGGAAATACACATTTTTTGACCAAAAATGGCAAAAATTGCCCCAAAAGTAAAAAATTACAGATTTCATCAGAAATTCAATATATATTACTTAGTTCATCTATAGAAACCTGTATACCAAATTTCAAAACTATCAGACCAGTACTTTTTGAGAAATACATTTTTGACCAAAAATGGCAAAAATTGACTTAAAAATGCAAATTTGCATATTTCTGCAAAATTTGAACAAATCTGAAATAGATTATCCCTAGGGACATATGTACCAAATATCAAAGCTATCTGACCGGTAGTTTTAAAGAAGAAGATTTTTAAAGATTTTTTTACCAAAAATGACAAAAATTGCCTTAAAAATACAAATATGCAAATTTAACCATGATTTGATCAAATCTGACTCAAGTCACCCTAAGTAAACTGCATATGAAATTTCAAAGCAATCGGACAAGCGGTTTGAGAGAAGAAGATTTTTTTACCAAAAACACCAAAAAATGCCCCAAAAATACAAATATGCAAATTTCACCGCGATTTGAACAAACTTAAGTGAGGTCACCCCAAGTGAACTGCATATGAAATTTCAAAGCAATCGGACTTGCGGTTTCAGAGAAGAAGGCAATTGTTGACAGACGACGGACGACGGACGACGACGGACGACGACGACGGACGACGACGGAGAATCAGCCTATTTGATAAGCTCCGCGTCTCTGACAGCGGAGCTAAAAAGTAATCTTATTTTATCCTTACCAAGTCAACCATAAATGGAAATTAGAACTTTCTCTATCTCTATTTATTTGACCACCCTATCATGACAAACTATTATGAGCAATTTCTTTTAGATAACATAAATGGTGGTTCAGAATATATCAAAGTTGGGATTCAGGAAAGTTGCCTTTACATGTTTTAATCTTCCAAGATGGTAAGCATTTCACTATGAACTGTCAAAAAAAGTTGAACTTTCTGATAATTCCACACTAAAATTATTTTGGCTTTGATGATTTCCTAATTAATTCAATTATTTAAAATCAAATTAATTATTTTTTTCTGGGTGAATTGATAGGGTTTATAAAGTACAAGAATTCCATACAATGTAAGTCAAATTTTGACCAAAAATGACAAAAAAATTCCTTAAAAATACACATTTGCATATTTCATCACAATTTGAACAAATCTAAGTTGGGTTATCCCTAGGGACCTGTATACCAAATAACAAAGCTGTCTGACCAGCGGTTATGAAGAAGAAGATTTTTTACCAAAAACACCTTTTTTGGCATTAATTTGCCTATTTTCAACAATATCACAAAATTAAAAAAAATAGTTTCTCAAAATCATATTTTTCATCTACACAACAAATATCAAATCAGTAAGTACTGCGGTTCTCAAGATATTTGAGTGGACGGACGCCTCACAAACGGACATACATACATACATACATACATACATACATACATACAGACTGACGCCGGCCGGATACCCATCCCAATAGCTTCTATAGACTATAGTCTATAGTAGCTAAAAATGGATAAAAGTATTATCTAAAGGCATACATCACCACAATTTGAACATTTCTAACCATTTATTTTATCTGTAGGAACCTGTATACCAAATATCAAAGCTGTCAGATGAGCGGTTTTGATGAAATAAAGTTTTGACAAAAAATGACAAAAAAACTACCTTAAAATAAAAATACAGATTTGCATATTTCATCACAATATGAACAAATCTAAGTTGGGTTATCCCTAGGGACCAGTATACCACATAACAAAGCTGTCTGACCAGTGGTTATGAAGATGATTTTTTACCAAAAACACCTTTTTTGGCACTAACTTACATATTTTCAACAATATCAAAAAATTAAAAAAAAACAGTTTCTCAAAATCATATTTTTCATCTACATGACAAATATCAAATCAGTATGTACTCCGGTTCTCAAGATATTTGAGTGGACGGACACCTCACAAACGGACATACATACATACATACATACATACATATATACATACAGACTGACGCCGGAAGCCAGACGGATACCCATCCCAATAGCGTCTATAGACTATAGTCTATAGTAGCTAATAACACAATTGGCCTTCGGCCAGTTGTGTTAGACAGTACGTACAAGAAATGAAGTTGACACTGACATAAAAAGTGTAACAATAATCAAAGTTAAAAACTATCTACTGTTGATTGACCAATCAGAGTGCTCAATTCAGGGTGTTTTATTTACTCTTAAAAACTATCGCCCCTAACTGATATATTTTCGTTTTCAATGTGTTTACGTCAACCGTCCCCTTTGTCAATGTAACATGTTTAGGATATGAATTAAAACTTTTATTTGTGAAATAGCCTTCCAATGTAATGGAACATCCTATAAATGCCCTAGGGCACATTATATAAATGCCCTAGGGCACAGCAGATTTTGTGTTGCAGCTGGTTTCCTCTGTTTTACCAAATTTGAATATTAAAACGTACCAGATGTCTACAGAATATGACATGTTCACTTTTGATCGGACAGTACGTTACTATGGCGATGTCATTCGTTTCTGGAATTTGGTGACCAAGGCTTTACGTATAGGATAAAGCTCGAGTACGAGGGCTCTTCTGGTATATAAAGTACAACTGGTATATTAAGTACAAAGGGTTGGACTTTATATACCAGAAGAGCCCGAATACGAGGGTTTTATACGACTTAAAAACTATCGCCCCTAACTGATATATTTTCGTTTTCAATGTGTTTACGTCAACCGTCCCCTTTGTCAATGTAACATGTTTAGGATATGAATTAAAACTTTTATTTGTGAAATAGCCTTCCAATGTAATGGAACATCCTATAAATGCCCTAGGGCACATTAGTTTATGTTTGTACCAAAGAAGATTTTGTGTTGCAGCTGGTTTCCTCTGTGTTACCAAATTTGAATATTAAAACGTACCAGATGTCTACAGATTATGACATGTTCACTTTGATTGGACAGTACTTTACTATGGCGCTGTCATTCGTTTCTGGAACTTGGTGACCAAGGCTTTACGAGTAGATAAAACACCCTGAATTGAGCACTCTGATTGGTCAATCAACAGTAGATAGTTTTTAAGAGTAAATAAAACACCCTGAATTGAGCACTCTGATTGGTCAATCAACAGTAGATAGTTTTTAACTTTGATTATTGTTACACTTTTTATGTCAGTGTCAACTTCATTCTTGTACGTACTGTCTAACACAACTGGCCGAAGGCCAATTGTGTTATTAGCTACTATAGACTATAGTCTATAGAAGCTATTGGGATGGGTATCCGTCTGGCTTCCGGCGTCAGTCTGTATGTATGTATGTATGTAACATGTTTAGGATATGAATTAAAACTTTTATTTGTGAAATAGCCTTCCAATGTCATGGAACATCCTATAAATGCCCTAGGGCACATTAGTTTAAATGCCCTAGGGCACATTAGTTTATGTTTGTACCAAAGAAGATTTTGTGTTGCAGCTGGTTTCCTCTGTGTTACCAAATTTGAATATTAAAACGTACCAGATGTCTACAGATTATGACATGTTCACTTTTGATTGGACAGTACTTTACTATGGCGCTGTCATTCGTTTCTGGAATTTGGTGACCAAGGCTTTACGAGTAGATAAAACACCCTGAATTGAGCACTCTGATTGGTCAATCAACAGTAGATAGTTTTTAAAAGTCGGATAAAACCCTCGTACCCGGGCTCTTCTGCTATATAAAGTCCAACCCTACGATAAAATGTCTCGGCCTGCGGCCTCGACATTTTATCGTTGGGTTGGACTTTATATACCAGAAGAGCCCTTGTACTCAGGCTTTATCCTATACTTTAAGCTACTGGGCTTTAAAAGCAGCTTCATAATGTATGAAAGTCTTCATTTATCATGTACTGTACCTTGAGTCCCTCCACAAAAAAACCAGACTGTGGATGTTGTCTGACTTTCAAATGACCTCGGTGACCTTGGACTGGTGTGGAGAGTAGATCTCTGACCTGGAGACAATATCACAACATGTTAGAAAAGTTGAAAAACAGCATTTCACATTGCTTGTGTGATACTAGTTGTGATGCATATTGTTGAGAAATTAAAGTTCTTTTTACTCAGAACTTTGAAAAAATGCAGAGCAGAGCTGTTGATAACAAATACATGCTTTAAATCAACATAAAAGACACAAACAGATTAAAAATACCAACATGATTTCTGATACCTAAAAGGAACAAGTCATTGACAATGACACAGTCCCCACTTGTTAAAGGGTACTTTAATTACAAGTCCTCTGACAGGAAAGAATCCTCTTTATTAATTAGGTCTGTGATTAAATATACTGCGAGACAGATGGGGCTTAATGGCAAAAAATGAGTTCAATGGTGGTGAAAACATAAAACCAATGTAAGCCGCCATACTAATAACAAAAGGTCATTAAAATGAATCAATTAGTAGTTAATCGACAGGATGCTGCTAAACATTTTTGCATCCTATCCTAACACTGACAGATTATCACCGGTACCATATTTCATAAAGTTTGATGCAGTACTTTGGACATTCACCCTAAAAGCAAAAATCCATTATGTAAATGCAAACTAGCAATTAATTTATATATAAATGATACCACTAAGTGTCGTTGATTTGTATTTACAACATAAGAGATCAAAATCTGTACCAAGTTTCATCAAATTTAACGCAGTATTTGTGGATATATCACTCTAATTAGGAAAGTACATTACATATGCAATTACAAATGAATTAACTTGACACTGAGAAATGTCTTTTTCCTGTTAAAGCAATGTGAGCTTAACATCTGTACCAAGTTTCATGAAATTTGATGCACTATTTCTTGACATATTAGACTAATTATGAAAAATTCAATAATTGACATGATACTGCTACATGCCCTTTAACAAGTTGATGTGCATATTTATGACATAGGTCAAGGTCCTTGTGCCAACTTTGAATGATACTGGTGGAAATATGTCTGAGTTATAGTTCTGTACATGAAAAATTCGTAACAAAATGCTGTTAGTGCAAGATGCAAGGTATAATGATATTCAAATATGCAGATTACATTAATGAGCATTGTTTCGGCATTAAAATTCTATGCTAATGACCCTTAATCAATGTGGAATATTCAATGTACCTCGGGATCTTGCATTATATAACAAAATGGCCACCAGGCAGTCATTATAAATGCATTGGACTGTGAAACCAATAGACATGCATATTTATGACATGATAGGTCAATGTCCTTGTACCAACTTTGAAAAAAAATCAGTTGATACATATCAAAATTATGGCTCAGGACATGACAAAATCATAACAAAATGGCCACAAGGCAGCCATATTGCATCAGATTGTGAAACCGATTGACATGCATATTTATGACATAGGTCAATGTCCTTGTACCAACTTTGAATAAAATCCAATGATACATGTCTGACTTATGGGCTCAGAACATAAAAAAATTGTAACAAAATGGCCGCCATGTGGCCATATTTGATCATATCGTAATACAAATTGACATGCATATGTATGATATGGGTCAATGTCCTTGTACCAACATTGAATAAAATCGATTGAGATGTACCTGAGTCATGAGTCATGGCTCCGTACATTAAAAATCATAACAAAATGTCTACATGGTGGCAATATTGGATTGTATCACAAAAAAAATCAATGTGGATATGCATGACATACGTCAATGTCCTTGTACCAACTTTGAATAAAATCGGTAGAGACGTGCCTGAGTTATGGCTCTGTACATGAAAAAATTGTATGAAAATGGCCGTCATGCGGCCATATTTGATCATATCGTGAAACAAATTGACGTGCATATGTACTATATAGGTCAATGTCCTTGAACAAACTTTGAATAAAATCTGTTGAGATATGCCTGAGTTATGGCTCCATGAAAAAATCTTAACAAAATGGCTGCACGGCGGCCATATTAAATTGTATCACAAAACAAATCAAAGTGCATATGTATGACATTTGAAGTAATTCTTGAACCAAGTTTGAATAAAATCACTCCAAGCATCTCTGAGATATCTGTGTGAACAGACAGATGCACACATGGACATGACCAAACCTATAAGTCCCCCCAGATGGTGTCCGTGGGGACTAATAACACAAATGTGGACTGATGGGTTGCTCTTGACACCTCAACCTCTGCATAACAGGCCCATCAGCAGCAACTTTTTTGCATTATTTTCTTGATTTTATATTTGAACTTAGCTTGTGTTAACACTTAAGACTCCACAGACTTTCATGCCACACAACCTCACATGCCAAGAACTTTTTGAACCAATAAACTTCACATGCATGTCACACTTCTTTTAGAGACAGGTACAATGCGTTTCCAGTGATTGAAAGCCAAGCCAAACCACTATGAATTTCAAAGATCAGGAAATGAAGAAGCTTTGAGTAGTCCTTCCATGTTTGATTTAACAAATAAGGGGAGGAATATGGGCTTAAAATGCACATTTTTGGTTCATAATTATTATTATTATTTCAACTTTATTTCAGACAAGTTAAACAATAACTGTCCATAGCACAATGAAAGTTATAAGGACACTATAAATACTATACAATTAAATACTGAGAGGAAATAAAGAGTAATTTAAAAGAAACAAGTCATCATTGATGACACAGTCCCCACTTGTTAATGGGTACTTTGATTACAGGTCCTCAGAGAGGATAGAGTCCTCTTCATTAGGTCTGTGATAAAAATACTTTTGAATAAATTCGCTTGATACATGTCTGAGTTGTAGTTCAGGACATGAAAAAATCATAACAAAATGGCAGCACAGCAGCTATATTGAATCGTATCACAAAACAAATTAACGTGCATATGTATGACATTGGTCAATCTCCTTTTACCAATTTTGAATAAAATCGCTTGATACATGTCTAAGTTATGGTTCTGGACATGAAAAACGCAATAAAATGGCCACATGGCGGCCATATTGGATCGTATTACAAAACAAATCAATGTGCATGTGTATGACATGGGTCAATGTCCTTGTACCAAGTTTGAATAAAATCGGTTAAGATATGCCTGAGTTATGGCTCTGTACATGAAAAAATTGTAACAAAATGGCCGCACAGCGGCCATATTGGATTGTATCACAAAACAAATTGATGTGCATAGCTATGACATTGGTCAATGTCCTTGTACCAACTTTGAATAAAATCTGTTGAAACATGCCTGAGTAATGGCTCTGTACATGAAAAAATCATAATAAAATGGCCGCCAGGCGGCCATATTGCATCGTATCACAAAACAAATTGACGTGCATATGTATGACATAGGTCAATGTCCTTGTACCAACTTTGAATAAAATCGATTGAGATACGCCTGAGTTATGGCTCTGTACATCAAAAAATCGTGACAAAATGGCCGCACGGCGGCCATATTGGATCGTATCACCAAAATTGAAGTGCATATCTATGACATTGGTCAATGTCCTTGTATCAACTTTGAATAAAATCAGTTGAAACATGCCTGAGTTGTTGCTCTGTACATGAAAAAATCGTAATAAAATGGCCGCCTGGCAGCCATATTGGATCGCATCACGAAACAAATCAACGTGCATCTGTATGACATATGAAGTAATCCTTGTACCAAGTTTGAAAGAAATCGCTCTAGGCATCTCTGAGATATCTGCGTGAACGAACGGACACACGCACGCACGCACGCACGGACATGACCAAACCTATAAGTCCCCCCGGACGGTGTCCGTGGGGACTAACCATACATCAATCAATCCACGATCACTTTAAAATCTGCTATAGAGAAGCTTTTGCCATTTGTCTTGCAGGCCAAAATAAGCGGCGTCAGAATGTAATAGACTCTTAAGCAGTTCGTTTTCACTATATCGAAGTCTACGGAACAAAACTGTACACAGCTTTCCTCCTCAAGATAGGAAAATTGTCAGTTTGGTTTACTACAAATGCAGATGAAATACTAGCATTTCATGGTAAATCCAATAACCTACGTAAAGCATTATTATGACACACATGCAAACTACGGATTTATGACGCCTTGTAGTCACACCACAATTGTATACAATAGAAATTATTACAAAATGCATTAAAAAGCCGAGTTTTAACACGGAAGCTACAGTTGCTGAATTTTCTCAAAAGCATATTTGATCTACCACATAACGCCCTTCACTGAGAAGCAATATCAACATCATCCTTAAGGTCAAATCTAAAGACATGACCAAGATAAGTAAATTGTGTAACAAATTCTAAAGGTTGTCCTCCAAGTGACACTGATGGAAACATTCTGAGTTTTGTTTCTTACAAAATTCATACATTTTGATTTTGAAACATTATAAACAATGTCGTTCTCAATAGCATATTGTTCACATACATCAATAAGCTTTCTCAACCCTTTAATAGATGGTGGAAGCAAACACATGTCATCAGCATAAGATAAGTTATTTAACATAGTACCGCCTATTTCACAGCCAACTCCACAACTAGTCAGTGCTCTGTTAAGATCGTCAATATACAAATTAAAAAGAAGGGGGGACATAATGCCCCCTTGACGGACTCCATTTGAAACTGTAAAAATTTGAGAAGTAGACTTTCCCCAACGTACGCAAAACTTTTGTGAGCAGTACCAAAAATATATCAGTCTAATAATGTACAGAGGTACTTGCTTCTCAATTAACTTCTTTAAAAGTGTAAAATGATTTACTGTATCAAACGATTTTTCTGCATCAAGGAAGCAGACGTATACTGAGCTTCCATTTTTCTTGTAATATCTAATCATTTCTTTTAGAAGAAAAATACACATATTTGTACCATGTTTCTTTTTGAAACCAAATTGATAATCAGTAGTTGTCAAATACCTTTCACAGCCATTTAGTAAGACACTGTCAAGGACTTTAGATATGACACTTGTTAAGGCAATTGGACGATAGTTATTCTTACTCGACAGATCAGCAGTTTTGTCTTTCACAAGAGGAACGAGGATGACATCTGTTAGATTTTCAGGGACAAACCCATGCAATAACATGGAAGATAAATACAATGCAAGATGAACAACCAATTTACTACTTGCATAGCGTAAATGCTCTGCCCCATTAATGCCATCAGCGCCTGGCGATGTCCCAACTGTAAGGTTGTCAATAATTTTACGAATCTCATGAACACTAACAGACATCTCTTCAGCGTAAGGCACAGAGATGAGTGTTGTCTGTACAAATCTACTGTGTTTACAATTATTAACAGAATTCATAAGATTTTTGAAATGATCACCCCACATGTTTGCGATATTTTGCTCGCCTTTTACCTTGTTTATACATGTTGCTAGCGGAACTTTATTGCTATTCACTTTGGTGACAGCTGCCCAAAAATTCCTATGGTCATTTACAAGTAAAGAATGTGCCATGCTATCAGCACGTTTACTGGCTTCATCTTTCCTACACCTTCTAAGAGAATATTTGAAAATTGATCTTGTACGATGCATATATTCTGCAATATGGCCAAACCTTGGTTTATTGGCAGATTTCCAAAGGCTATAGGCATGGCGAGCTGCACTATGAGTTTCTTAAACCATTTCGTTCCAGCCTGGTATAGGATGATAATGTGTTGCTCTACGTGAACAGAATGTGTCATCACTTGCCTTTAACAAAGCATTACAAATGGAGTCGTAATACGATGTAATTTGACTTAGATGATTGTTATGACAACAATTACAATTTTTACATTGAATGGCTTCATGTGGAATTTGAACTTTTGATAAGTAAATGTCGGACTGATTTGTATATGTATGAATACCCTCCTCTTCCACAAGTGACCGATCAACTCCTTTCCAGTTAGACTGCGTACAGGTGGTATTAGAATTTCTATAACTACAAAAAGCGGAAAGACTAAATGCAAATTGGCATATCAGTGGCAGGTGGTCAGGTGAAAAGAACTCATCAATGATCTGAATATCTAATAATAACTGAGAGGCGGCTTGTGTACAAATAAAATGATCAAGCCAAGCAGTTGAACATGGGCTTCACTTGTATATGTATAAACATTAGCATTATTACCAAAATTCAAGAGATCAGCAATAACATAGTGATAGTCATTACTAAAAGAAATTAACTCTTGACCAAACTTCTTGGTAGGGTCAGCATTCATGTCACCCATGACAATAGTATATGGTGTACCAGCATCTTGAATAATAGAATGAATTTTACCTAGATAATGGCTGTACTCGTCAAAATTATCATTACAATTCGTCGGTAAATTGACGCAAAGTATAAGGCATTTACCAACGTTTGTCAAAAGCTCAATGCCGACGATTCTCGGGTCATTATAAGATTTAGGTGTTATTAAACTTGACAGCGATTTTTTCCATAATATAGCTGTGCCGCTGTATGGACGGCCAATTAAAATATCACTTTGTGTGTCAATAGCTGACACACCAAATGCTTGATAGCCATCATGGATTGATGTAAGCATACATAACTCATCCTTGTAGAGCCAATGCTCTTGCAAAAGGCAGATATCGGATTTTTCACACAGGAGTTTAACATCAGCAATCGAAGATTTGCAATTATATGAAGCTATTTTCAACATTATATAGATATATTATTGGGACGACTACGATAAAATTTTCGCACTAAGACTCCCCGGGACCATTTCTCAGAGCATACAATATCAGAGTAATTAACATCTTTGACAGATACTCTGAAAGATGAATAAGAACTATGTTTTGTGTGTAGCTATTCACAATCGATATCAGAGTAACACTTAATTATCTTTTTAATATAGTCAATTTACTGTGACTTTGAGGTGTCGGGGTCTAGGCGACTTACAAAAACAGTTGTTACTGGTTCCTTGTTCACTCCGTGAACTAAGCAATGTGAGGTATCAGACGTACCAATGATTGGTTTCTGCCTTTGTCATTTCTTCTTTGAGACGATTTGGAAGGAATAGTTCGATGTCTTATTCAGAGTGCTGTCATTCTGTGTTAGATGTTGTACAGATGCATCACCTTGAGTCAGTGTCTGATTATTGTTCTCTTTAGGTCGCGTAGAGTTTAGAGCTTTTGCGTAGGACTTCATTTCTGTAGACGAATCACTTGAGGAACACGAATTAATCACCTCAATAACTATGGTATCGTCCTCATATTGTTTTTCTAGCGTCGAAGGGATTGAGTCCGTATACAAAGACTTTTCCGTATTGATCTCCCGAACGATTCCATCGGCATCAGCCTGCGGAAGAATGCAAACAGCCGGTGTCTGGCTCGCCGTTGTAGTATCGCTCCTTTGTTTAAACCGTGGTGATTTTTTCAATGATTCAACTTCCATTTTAAGGTTAAAGTGCAAGTCTGCGGATAGTTTTGTTGACTCTTTCAGACTTGAAATGTCAGATTTTATCGAAGATAGCTGTTTTACCATCACCGAAATATCAATGTGGTTCTGCGTTAAGGGTGGTAAATTACCCAAGTCTAAGGCAACGAAAGACAGGATCATCTCAGGTTCTACTTCTTGAAGCAGGTTTAACATGTCCTGTACATTACTTTGCCGTTTATTTGGACCCTGTCTCCGTCTGAACCGGGTAGTAGATTTCGATGAGCACAACTCGAAGAGTTCTTTCTTTGCGTTTTCGATTTGAACATCTTCATAAAAGTCACAGCAGACCTTCAACAGGATATCATTTGGCATAATATCCATTTTATTTACGAGGAAGCATAAAAGCTCATTTACGATAATTGCAGATTTAGTCGGTGACTTGGCGTTATCAATCAACATTGTTTCGACATCCATCATTGTGTCGTTGACACCTGTTGAGTCTTCAGCCGTATCAATTTCACGAAGACAGAGATTTTGGGAAGAGTTTTGTTTCTGCTTACTCATCTTGTGCTCCTCAGGCGTCTGCGAACATGCCAGGAAAACATCTTTCCTCACACTGGGCACAGAGAACTTCATCGCAGATAGTTAGAGTTAGAGTTTGCAGTACCACAGTCATAGCAATGCATAATTTACATACAAGTGAAACGGTATGTGCAGTACGGCAGCAAAAGCACCATGCCAGGCAGGTCTTCTGCCAGACAAAAAGTCAGGAATATTAGGAACACAGAGAATTATCGTGTCCAGAGATCATATAATCTACTTCAACACACCTTCATACGTTTTTGGTTGGCAAATACGACTGTAATTCTTCAGATAAACTGTAAAAATCTTCGAAAATTCTGGAGCGACTTCAAAATGCAGTGAACGCAGTGAACCGTAATTATGCAAACAATGCAATTTGAAAATGATTAAAAGACTCTAAAGTATGTCTTTTGGACAAAAAGCCTTCAAACTTTAACAAATTTTCAATGTCATGAAAAGACACATACCGGTATTTGGATGAAAAATTTCAGCAGTTGAACTTGTAAATAATAAACAAACAAACAATTGTATTTGTCAATAATACAAATACCACATACCCTTCAACACATTTACACTAAAGCATATAACACAAGTGAAATATAGCTTCAACACTATAGAATATGAATCAGCAACATGATAGCATTTCCTAAACAAGATCTTTTATTCATTTATCATTGTTTATTTGTTTGTTTGTTTGTTTGTTTCTTTGTTTGTATTTTTGTATTTCTTTCTGGTATTGAAAGGTGAAACCATGTAACCAGGAAAAATCTTTCCTTTGTTTATTTTAATTTGGACTCTGATTGCTATCAGATATGATTCAGTTGCTGGGTTGTTGTTATGGAATGAATATTGCCGTTAAAGTTTAAGAGGATATGTTTGAGAGGTTTTGGCATTGCCTGAATGTGATTGCGCCTCCGTACGTCCGAGTATGGCCAAATGTACAACACGGGACGTTCCGAACTGTTGACCTCACGTCGACATATTCCTTTTCAATAAAATTTCAATATTTATTGGTTTCTGTTCATTTATTTACTGGTGAATTTTGTTGCGTGCTCGTCAAAATACATGATCAAACTTTTGTCTGTGTTCATGTTGACTGATCGCTAGGTGACATCACGATTGAACCTCAGAACACTGGTTCTGAGCTGGTACGGTTATCAAAAGCGTTCAGATGCGAATGTCATTCTTATTGTACCTCAAACTTATTTTATTTAGTTCTTGAAACGAATTTGTTTTCTCAGAAGTTCTGGTAGTGCATTTTTTGGAGTGAATTTTTTTCTAAAAGTCGTTTGCCAATCACAAGGTAGCTAATGACAGAGCTGAATACAGGCTCTAATTTGAATTTTCTTGTAAGATGGCAGCGCTTGTTGCTAGATATCAAATTTTTTTTGTATTTATTTGCAATGCCAAAACCTCTCAAACATATCCTCTTAAACTTTAACGGCAATATTCATTACATAACAACAACCCAGCAACTGGAGTTCGTGAACCTCAGGCCGTATACAGTATATCTGTGCGTGGCGTTGAGCGTGATTTGGGTGTGTACGGATATATACAGGCATGGCATTTTAAGGGTAATATACATACTGAAGGATGTGCACACAATTAATATTAACACGGGGATGGAACTCCCTGTGCTAGTTTGAAACAAAATAATGGGAGTCCCACTTAAATATCAGTGACCATTGCCATGCAAATATGCAAAAATACTGTAAACACTAAATAAGAACAGAGTTCCATCTATTCAATCACTTTATAGTAACATCAACATGAAAAGACAATAACCAAACAAGTACAGAACAGGTTGAAAATGCGGGAATGTCTGCAACGTCTGGCTGCACATGCACATTGACACAGGGGTCATGTACTGTACATGACGTACTAATGCAATGTTAATGGATAAAGGCTGAGAAAGATTTAAATTTTTGGTCCATGGGTGCGTCATGGGGATGTTTTTGGTATCTAGCATCCGTGGTGTCATGATGGGTGTTCCCTTACGGAAAACCTAAGTCCACAGTAGATGAGAGTAGATCTACGTACAGTCTGCAGTAGACTTTATGTAGATCTACACCAAGGTTTTGTAGAAGACCCAAAGCAGTTTGTCTGCTTGAAGCTTTGTCTATAGATATTGTCCACACCAGACATGACTATATGTCTACATTTTGCACTAACTTCGTCTATGCTTGATCTACTATCCAATCTAAGGGAGTTTCATTTACAAAGTTCACTAAGGCCAACAAAGACTCATCTACTTCTACTTCAAAAACACCATCTTTTCTACATTTTATCTACAGCACTGTTTCTTGCTGTATGTACTATGTCCAACAATCCAATCCCTTCAAATTCTATGATTAGCAAACTGCAGGCTCCATGGCATAAGGCATCAGTAAAAGACAAGATGTTTTACCTTACATTTAAACACATACTGTACAACAATAGAGAGAAGAAATTAGTGAATTAATTTTCTTTTCATCAAAGGCACTCCTGTTTAACTCGATCGAGGAACACAAATGCAAAATATCACAGGGATCAAACTAGTTTTTTAGTAAAGTTAAAAATACCAGTAAGTAATCTTTGAAAAAGTGACTTCAAAGTGAATCACATTTAAAAAGAATAAAACTCAACATGTTTTCATAAGTTGATACTTTCTTCAGATGGGTAAATACAGTTGCATCTAATCATGGTCTGGACCATGATTTAATTTGTAAGTTTAATAACTGATTAACTTTAATTTTCTCAGCTTGATATCCAACAAACAATCAAACGAACCTGTTTGATATCCCAGCTGCTTGTAATGACAATTTTGCTTGTAAAAAACAAACAAACAAACATCAAAACCAATTTCTTGTTTGTTTTTGTCTACGCCACATCTTATATGTAATTTATTCTATCTACATCTTGTCTGCCTTTCATCTACCTTATATCTACTCTCTCAACTATGACCTGATTAATACGCACAAAAGGATATGAAGCAGTAGATCTACATCTTGTCTACATTTCATCTACCTGAGATCTAAATTTCCTCTAATTTTTCATCCACATTTTGTCTACATTTCATCTACTCTCTGAACTATGACCTCATTAGTATGCACAAAAGTAGATGCAGCAGTAGATCTAATGCCCAATTAAAATAAAGTCTACTGTAGATCTACTGTGGACTAGATGTTGATCTCAATTTTCCGTTAGGGTTGGTATAGTGGCATGGGTTGCTAGGTCATCATATATTGATCTGGGTGGTGGTTGTTCATTGCAAACTGGACAGAATTTGTGCAGGAATCTTCTGTTCCAAAGTGTGATTTGGCCTGAAACGTCAATTTTGACCACGTATTGGTTGTGTTGGCATACCTAAACAATACTGCCCGTCCGGTCCCACTTGTTGGGGTGGTGTACTGTCTGTGGTTCTACACGTGGACTGACTCCCAAACTGCAAGAGGTGAAAGTTGTCTAGTGTGCTCCGCCAAGGTGTCAGCCATGCGGATGTGGCATTTACGGAGAGCCTCCTCCCTTGCTTTGAGTGTTTCTTGGCAAGTCCCATGTGGTCTGTACTTCTCGGGAACAATTGGGATGAGGTCACCTATTGGGTGGCCGAAGACACACATGGTCGGGGAAATTTTTGTGAAAGGGTCAGGCATGTTTCAGTATTGTAGTATCATTCTCTGCATGACATCTGTGTCAAGTTCTCCCTTCGGGCCTGTGTTGTCGGTGATCAGCCATTTCATCGTTTTCACTCCCATCTCTGCTTGACAATTGCAATGGGGGAGGGCTACTGATGATAGGCGGTGGTGCACGCCCCATCTTTGCAGGAATGATCTGGTCTCAGTAGAGGTAACTGCTGGTCCCCAATCCGACGTGAGCCAACCCCCGGTTGAAAAAGTACAAGTTTACATAGTAGTTGAAACGGGCTCAGTCGACCAAGGAGGCCCACAGGTGTGCTGTTTACTGGGTAGTTTGTATAAGTGTAGTTTATGCTACGTTCCGACGTTCTCTTCCGTAGACTTATCACCTACGGAAGAGAACGTCGGAACATAGCATAAACTACACTTATATACAAACTACCCAGTAAACAGCACGCCTGTGAGGAGGCCACGTATTGCAGCTACGTACATGTAGTGCGTGCAGTGTGTGAAACTTAAATCTCTACTGGCCAAGCAGGCCAGCAACTTTAAAAAATCACTGGCCCTGAAGGAAATCAACTGGTCCGATCCTCATGTCAAATCCAAATATAGAGCAGATTTTTCACCAGTGCTCAGTATGAAGAACATGTGATTGAAAAAATAAAAAGACACCACTTCAACATCCTGACATCAAACTTTTTTGCCTATTTTGAATTATTACTTTACAGGAAAGAAAAAGAAGATGACTATCAAAACCAAAAGTTGGAGCAACTGATCTCAGTGCCAAAAGTATGTGAAATCAATGAAAGATTAAGCACAAACACATAAAACGTTTTTATTTCCTAAAATAGCCTTTCACAACAAATATTTCCTAACATTGAGAAAACGAACACAAGCCTGTCCCCAACACGGACAAGCTATGCATCCAGAGGGATATAGGTTAGTTTTGGCGGCACAAACAGCGATTCACACACAAATACAAGTATTCTGGCTTCTCTTAATTCGAGGGACTCATCATCAAACTCAAGGAATGGAAGACAAAAAACTAGGGCAATTGATGAAGAGAAATAATACTGAAGTGTCAAAACCCACGTTAAAAGACGAATCACAATTTAAAATGTAAGCATAATCTTTACAAGTGACTAAGGCAAATGGCCATCAAGGTCAAATCACAATGAAGATTCAACTTTGAATATCCGACATTTACTTTCTGGTATCGAAGTTTGATGTCCAACATTTCTGCCGTAAATAACAATCTATTTTTCAGGTCTAATATCAATACTAGACTTGTCTCCTGCCGCGACACGCCGGGTTTGCAAAATTGCCGATATTTTACCTCAGGCTGATACATATTGGCAATTTTGGGTCTCTATATAATAATCGATACTAGACAGTTCTGTAATGACTTGCCTTGCGTCTCGACATGCCGGATCTGTGAAATTACAGATATTTACTCGATATTTATCGGCGATTGGGACTCTAATATCGACACTAGAATAACTTGCACTCTGTCTCGGGCATGTATGCTCTATCTAAAATCACCGATATTTATCCGCGATTTCGGGACAAATGTCCTATATATGTCGGAAATTTTGCCATCTGACAGATCGTCGACTTCCTCAATCCGACTCTAACTTCGATACTGGACAATACTATACTTGTCAAATCGAGGGTAAATCTTCGATTTTTATTGTCAGTTAGATCACAACCGTACAGACCTATCCCCGCGGTCTAGCCAAGCGCGACTTCTGTCGTCCAACTCTAACTTAAATTATACGATACTAGACTCGTCTATTAAATAAACTGTGGGTAAATATCCTATATCGGAGATTTCATATCAGACCAAACAATTCTAATTTCGATACTGTATTGTCCAGTAGCTGTAAATATCCAATATCATAAGAAAGTGCAATGTTGAGATGTCCCCGAAATCCAGTTTACATTGACATATGCATGACCCAGTCGATACGCTAAAACCTAAATCTAACACATGCTTAACAAATGGGGAGCATATTGAATAGCGCCGCTTCTCTCGCGAGAACACGTGAGGTAAGGTCCTTCGCTTTGATGCAGTACCAATCAGTCTGTTCACTTTCTATTTGCAAATTTCATGTTTTGCAAATCTCTTGCAAGAATAAATTTCGTTTCTTTGAATAATTGTGTAAGGTATTTAGCTTAGCAAATCATTTGGGTAAACTTCTATACGTATAGGGAAAGTTACTGGCTGCCTCTTTAGGAACAGCAGGACATCTTTCAAAAGTTACTGGTCCGGCATGAAAACTGTTGGTCTCGCCATCGGTAAGTGTGAATTTTGCATTCTGAGTGCTTGAGATGCAGACAGTTTCAAATTACGTGACCTTGGTTGTTAGGGATCGGTTCTCACTTACAGAAAACAAATCTGCACTGAAGAGTAACGAAAACGAAAGTTGAATCTGCTTTCTTCACGAATACATTTATCAAAATAAAACTTTGAAAGTTATTTGAAAGTTATTTGAAAATTATCTCACTAAGGTCATTCTAGGGACCTGTAAACCAAATATTAAAGCTGTCTGACCAGTGGTTTTGAAAAAACAAGCGACTCAACAGTTGACAAAGCTCTGCTGTGTTATGTAGAGAATAACCTTTTGTGACACATGTATTGATGAAGAAGGTGGATATCTTTGATAGCTCATTTCAGGATGGCCTGACCAAAAATGGAAAAAAAAATTTCGTAAAAATACAGATTTGCATATTTCATCACAATTTTAACAAATCTAAGTTAGGTTATCCCTAGGGACCTGTATACCAAATAACAAAGCTGTCTGACCAGTGGTTATGAAGAAGAAGATTTTTACCAAAAACACCTTTTTTGGTGTTAATTTGCATATTTTCAACAATATCAAAAATTAATAAAAAGAGTTTCTCAAAATCATTATTTTATCCACACAACAAATATCAAATCAGTAAGTACTGCAGTTCTCAAGATATTTGAGTGGACGGACGCCTTACAAACGTACATACATACCGATACACATACATACATACTGACAGTGCACGCCGGACAGATACCCATCCCAATAGCTTCTATAGACTCAGTGTTTTTGCTAAGGTTGGGGAATATTGGTAAATGATTTGGGAACCCCGGTAACATTGCTGCTGTCCCTCTATTGATTGCATTGATATAACAAGGGGAAACCCAGGTAAAATGACTGGAGAACCCTGGTAACATTTACCTGCTTACCGCCCTTAACAAAAACACTGAGACTATATTGGTCTATAGTAGCTAATAAACGAGAGTTACTTACATTCTAATTAAAGTAAACAAGACTTGCTTAAATCAAGATTTTCATCATAAAAAAACAGCATATCTGTCAGGTTATAAAGAATCTTAAGCTGGTTATCTTTTTATCAGTATTTTCATCCTATTAACCAAGCACATTTTCACTTTCAAATTAACATTGTAAGTAAATTCTGTTGAATAAGTTGAGACTGTATGTACTCAGAGAAAGCACACTGAAGAGACAAATGTTTGCAACTTAAGAAGTTCAAGGTCATCAAAAGCATCATGTAACACTTTCATTGCACTGTTTACACAGATTGCATAATTGCTATAAATAGCACATGAGGAATCTTACAGCCCAGCTTTACCATAAAAACCCTATCACTTTGACCACTCTTTTAATTGACCACTCTATTTTTTTCCTCAAAAAGTAATTTTATTTCATCCTTACCTAATCAACCATAAATGGAAATTAGAACTTTTTCCATCTCTATTTATTTGACCACCCTATCATGACAAACAATTTTGAGCAATTTCTTTAAGATAACATACAGGGCACAATAAATGACGGTTCAGAATATGTCAAAGTTGGGATTCAGGAAAGTTGCCTTTACATGTTTTAATCCTCCAAGATGGTAAGCATTTCACTATGAACTGTCAAAAAAGTTGAACTTTCTGATAATTCTACACTAAAATTATTTTGGCTTTGATGATTTCCTAATTAATTCAATTATTTAAAATCATATTAATTATTTTTTTCTGGGTGAATTGATAGGGTTTATACAGTACAAGAATTACATACAATGTAAGTCAAATTTTGATCAAAAATGACAAAAAAAATTCCTTAAAAATACAGATTTGCATATTTCATCACAATTTGAACAAATCTAAGTTGGGTTGTCCCTAGGGACCTGTATACCAAATAACAAAGCTGTCTGACCAGCGGTTATGAAGAAGAAGATTTTTTACCAAAAACGCCTTTTTTGGCATTAATTTGCCTATTTTCAACAATATCAAAAAATTAAAAAAAAGAGTTTCTCAAAATCATATTTTTCATCTACACAACAAATATCAAATCAGTAAGTACTGCGGTTCTCAAGATATTTGAGTGGACGGACGCCTCACAAACGGACATACATACATACCTACATACATACATACATACATACATACATACAGACTGACGACGGACGCCGGACGGATACCCATCCCAATAGCTTCTATAGACTATAGTCTATAGTAGCTAATAAAACAAAAATTTAAACACAAACTGAAGCTTATTTGAGCGGTTTTTAGATGGTTGTATTATGTTATTTCGACGAAAACACGGGAAAAGTTGCACTTTTCGACTTCAATCATGGCGACATTTTCCGGAAATTGCCGAGCTCGCCCCGTTTTGGCGTAAGTAGCTGTGACGTCACTAATAGAACTTGATGGTGACTTCGTGCATTGACTATGGAGATAGTGATAAAGCAGTGCAACTGAGAATGTCATCGTCACAGAAGATATGACAAAGCTGTTCAGAATTCAGAGGCCTGCAAATTTTAACAGTCGGGACCTTAACCTAAACGAGAACAAGAACGGAACTCTTGTTGACCGTCGCGTCTGCGTCAGTGACAAGCCCACCATGACCACAGTCAAACACACCAGTGCACTACCATACACACAACCGCAAGCTACCAAAATATGAATTAAAGTCTGGAGTTGCCATCCCACCTTATTATTACTTCTCAACATAAACTGCCTCGTTCAAAATCTGTGTATAAAAATTTGAATTACACCATGACGCTTGTAGATAAATGTAGAAGAGATCAGTTGAAAATTGTCCACCGTTTATTATAACACACATCTTTCCTATCAACAGCTGGAAGAGCAACAGGCTGAGGGGCATGTTAGCATAAACACCAAAGTAGTATTCTCGCCGCAAAATCTTCAGTTTGGCGTCATAAAACCTCACATGAACATTGGCACTTTTAAAAATATGTGACCGTGAAGACATGTCTAGCCAAATTCTCGGGAAGAGATAAATTAAAATTGACATGATGTAAATATCGGGCACACTGGCACCCGAGGCCGGGCGGCTCAGCTGGCCATTTCTGTGAGTGAGTGATCAGCTACGCTTCTGCAGGTTTTTTTCTTGATTAAGTATCAGCGATATAAAGCACAGAGTTCATTGTTTTATGACTGAGAAATTCTAAAAGAAGCTAAAATATTTTAGAGGAGACATAGTCGAGCAGAAGGGAACAGATGATGACAACGCGACTGCTTCGTCAACAGTATGAAACTTCTTTGCTATACGTTGTGTCACTGTTACTGGCAGCGCTGTGCTGTATTATACCCAACCTATCGTTCAGTCTCGCAAAGAGTCAGTCAATCACTACGTAAATTTTTTAGGAATATAAAATTAGATATCTCCTAACGTTACTAATTATAGAGTTACACATATATGAGATGTAGTACTTGTATTTATTTATCTATTTATTTACAATCACTTTCGTAAAGCAGCAGAATTGACGTTCAGTCCTGGTGGATGTAAACACGGCCACACTTCTCCGCGGGCCCCCGCATCCCCTTGACATGTTTTGGGCAACCTGTCGCAGTCTTGCTGCTGTTCTCGCTCTTGTCCACAGTTGATGATGATACACACGAACGCTTTCTGGTGACAATAGTCGTACTGGTACGGCATTGCGATTACATAATCGATGTAGTAAGCTCCAGGAATTAAAGTCTATCTTACCGTACATCTGGCTTCCGAACCGTGTTTATTCGACGCGAAGTCACGGCACTCGAAAATGTGCACCGCAGAAAACGCTTGTCTGAATGCCTCTTTTCCGACCCTTTCTTGTAATTTTGGCAAATGCGGCTAATACGGCATCCTAAAATGCAATAAACTGGCAATGGCTGCGGTTACTTCAGCCACCAAAAGCGTAACTTCTCACCATGTTGAAGCCACAGCGGTAAGCATTCGCTATGGCCGAGGTGAACACACTCACTCGTACGTTCTATTAGTTACGTCATTTCCGGTGGCAATGCCCGCGAATTCCAAAACGACCCGAATGGTAGCCAATTTCAAAGTCGCACAACATATTGCATTTTTATGATATTTAACCGCGTCGTTTCCTTGGGGTGATGCATTTATTTGATAAAGTAGAAATGGCAAAATCATATAGCATGGCTCATTTTAAGCAAAATTAACTTTGAATTTATGCGGGACATACAATTTAATATGCCTAAACTCTTGCTCTCTGTTACAAATTACTGGTACAATTATTAGATATTTAGAGCAAGTCATTTTTCCTCTCGGGCAAGTAAAAATGAAAAATCACATGTCCCACAGCTAGTACGTTTAAAAAATTTTCTTTGAGGCCTGCAGTATGGGTCGACTTTTTGTGACGTGTACTCACCATATTTTCAAGAATTTATAAATTAGAAAGAGTATGTGGCAATGACAAAATATTTTATTATACCGATCACGTGATGTGTTAAACTGCCACCAGAATTTTCATAATTGCCACCTGATTTCATATCCGGTGGCAAACTTTTGCCAAGAGAAATTAAAAAGTACTTCTATCCCTGACATATCTTGTGATATAAAACAAGTCATCGTTGATGACACAGTCCCCACTTTTTAATGGGTACTTTGATTACAAGTCCTCAGAGAGGATAGAGTCTTCTTCATTAATTAGGTCTGTGACAAAATACTTTGATACAGATGGTGCTCAATGGCCAAGAATGAGTTCCATGGTGATGAAAACATAAAACCAATGTAAACTACCATAAAGTTCATTAAGTGAGTCAACTAGGAATTAATCAACAGGATGTTGCAAAACATTTTTGCATACTATCCTAAAACTAACAGATAATCACCGGTACCATATTTCATAAAGTTTGATGTAGTATGTACAACGCTATGAGATCAATATGTGTATGAAATTCCATCAAATTTGACGTTGTATTTGTGGATATATCACTACAATTAGGAAAGTTCATTACATATGCGATTACAAATTAATTAAAATGACACTGATAAATGTCTTTTTCAATGTTAAAGCAATGTGAGCCTAACATCTGTACAAAGTTTTCATGAAATTTAATGCAGTATTTCTCGACATATTAGCCTACTTACGAAACTTCAATAATTGACATGATACTGCTACATGACGTGAAACAAATTGAAGAGCATATGCAGTGTTCTCCCCAGGCCGTTTAACAGGATCGGCCCCGATCCTTTATTTTTTCGCCCGATCCTTTATTTTTTCGCCCGATCCTTTATTTTTTCAAGCCGATCCTGTTTCGTGTCCGCCGATTCTCTTTCAATGTGGCTGAAGACCTATTGTTTCTCGGCGGCGATTTTGTGTGAAACGAGTTCAAGTGTGAAACGGTTCTAATGTGGCGATAACACGACGTGCCAGATGATTAAAAGGTTTATTCCATCGCCAAAATGTGTGAAATGGTTAGACTGTTCTCCTCTCATGTCGATGCTTTAGGTGTTTTACACACAATGAGGCAGGGTTATCGGGTGCAAAGCACCCAAAGTCGCGCTTGTCTGTGAGGAGAATAAACGGGGCGGCCGTAGTGCAAATGAACATCGGCTAAGACGGATGAAACTTAAATTCAAAAAGCATGAAATGTGTTACGCTGCCGATCGTACAGACAACGGCCATTTTATATAACATAACGGACATGGAGTACCGGTATACTCAACCATGGATGTAAAAATTAAAAATTACATCCATGACTCAACGAAAGGCTCGGTGTTGCATCTTTGCCAGCGGCACTCAGTCACCTCCATGGTCAAAGCATCTAGGCAATGTCTCGCTCTGGTAAGAATCCGAAGGTCAGGAAAAGTGATTTCGATCAGAAGTGGCTGAAATCGTACGATTGGTTGAGACAAAATTCAGATGCAAAAATGTATGGTACTGCCGCGTGTTCATATCGTTGCGTGTCCGAGTTAGCCATTTCCAGATCTGTGTACGTCCACATGACGTTGAAGCCATGTGTGTCACCTCGTGTCACGCATTCGTAACTTGCATGGATTCGTTCGATTGACTTTGAGAAACAATTTCACTTGATCCAGTTTCAAAACCCACGACCCGTTTTACAATATTCAGGGTACCATGAAATGAAATAAAAAGGAACTACATGAGTTAAAATAATCATCGTGTGATCATCTGAATACAGCAGCTATGTATGTACGGTTAGGATATACAGTATAGGTTCAAAGGTCGCGTGTGTTCAAGCGTGCTCCACACACACAATGCATGGCTACGGCCGACGCCGCGCAGTTGTCGAAGTTTCGTACGTTTGTCGAAGTAGAAGTCGATGCAATTTCAAATCTTGTTCTTGAAAATACCCGGTATCAATATTTTCGGGCTTCTCTTTATTATGAATTGAGTTTTAAAGTCAACATATTTCCCTGCAGGCATGCTCCTCTGACTAATATTCAGTCCCGTATGAACTTGTCCGTGTAACTAACTGTTTTGCCATGGACGTTTAAAACAGACGTCCATGGTTTTAGCAATCTGGCTACAGACAAACACGTACCGGTCGTAACAGAGGATCACATAAAACGTCTGATTTTGAATGTTATTCTAGAGAGAACTGGAAGACTTTGAATGAAAATATGGATGTAATATATGAAGTGCTTAAAGTGCACAAAAGATGTTACTTTATCCTTTTATTGTGGGATTTTTTCTGATGCTATGGAGTGACATGTGTATTGCATAATTAACATAAAATTTACATAGTTATTGTTATGCAAATTAGCCGACCCTGTTTCAGAAATTTCTGGGGAGAACACTGATATGTCTAAAATAGGGCAATGTCCTTGTACCAACTTTGAATGATACTGGTGGAAATATGTCTGAGTTATGGCTCTGTACATGAGAAAATTGTAACAAAATCGCTACCACGCAGCGATATTTTATCTTACTGTTTAAAAAATCAACAGGTATATGTATGACATAAGTCAATCATCCATGTACCAACTTTGAATACCAGATATGAACTGTAAATGCTCACGTGTTTCATTGTACATGTATATTGCAGTTATGTGTAAATTTGAACCTTTGCCACATGTTTGCAACTTCATTGAAAGTATTATGATCATCATAATGAACAATATTCAGGGATAGAAATACTTTTTTATTTCTTGTGGCAAAAGTTTGCCACCGGATATAAAATTAGGTGGCAATTATGAAAAATCTGTAGGCAGTTTAACACATCATGTGATCGGTATAATAAAACATTTTGTCATTGCCACATACTCATTCTTATTTATAAATTCTTGAAAATATGGTGAGTACACGTCACAAAAAGTCAACCCATACTGCAGGCCTTGAAAATTGTTTTCAAACTTACTAACCGTGGGACACGTGAATTTCATTTTTACTTGCCCGAGAGGAAAAATTACTTGCCCTAAATTTCTGATAGCTGTACCAGTAATTTGTAACAGAGGGCAAGAGTTTGGCCATATGAAGTGAATTCAAAGAGGGAAAAAACAAATTCAAACATGAACTACATCTTGTTAAAATGAAGGACCATTACCAAATCTGAAATGTCGCAAAAGAAATGTGAGAATACTTAAGTCTTTTCTGTAGATTTGGTCATCAAGAAAACATCTTTGAATTTGGAATTTTTCCACAACCTAATCCAAATTAATAAAATCTTTGCATAAGAGTAATAAGATTGTGTGATTTACAATGTGCATGGCTGGCTGCTGCTCTTTATTATCAAGCTGAGATCACAGACAACTAATATCTGCCAATGCATACGCACATGTACATCTTCAACCCTTTTACCTGTTTACATGTTTGTTCACTGAGCACAGCTGTTTTATTTTGATAAATGTATTCGTCAAGAGAGCAGATTCAAGTTTCATTTTCGTTACTCTTCAGTGCAGATTTGTTTTCTGTAAGTGAGAGCCGATCCCTAACAACCAAGGTCACGTAATTTGAAACTATCTGCATCTCACACACTACGTAGCTGCAATATGTGGCCTCCTTGGTCGACTGAGCCCGTTTCGACTATGATGTAAACTTGTACTTTTCAACTGGGTGTTGATTTAATTACGTTGAACAGTAAGCATTGCCGAGATCCATGGCTTCGAATAAGTTTACATCCATTTTAACCAAGCACATGGTGCAACGACCGTGAAGCCGATCGATTGTCATACGAGTCATACACTTGCACAAAGAGAATGGCAACCACTGTCAAGAGCATACCACTTTACGGCACACATACAAAACAGTGAGTTCACTCCGTGTCGTCGGAGAGAACATGTCGCAAAACTCTATTTTTACGACTTTTTGTGTTTTACAACAGCAAGAACGATTATTTTGCGATGTCGGGCGGATTTTCAAGGGTTTTCAGAAAAAACTTCTGAGAGTTGAAGGACTTACAATGATTGTAGGCGTGTACAGACCTAATGAAATACGTTTTCAAGCTTGAATTGTCCAGAGCTTAGTTGATTCAAGTCAACCGCTGGTGCACTTGCCCGTCGGACGGGAAGCATATTGATTTTACTTGCCCGAACGCAAAGTTCACTAGCCACGGTCGTCGGGCGATAGGAATTTTTGAGCCCTGTACTGGCTAATGAATAGCGCTGTTCACGGTTACAGGTTTGTTACTAAATATAGCTGTACGCGCGCGACATCGGACACGCAGCTTGAAATGCGGACAAATTTTATCAATGTTGCATGCGTGGCTGTTTTTGCAGGTTGTACTCTGAGTCGTGAATATGTTTTTTAGTATTCACTGTTACACTAGCAGTCACCCACTGAGATGTATTTTCGTCGTTCTTGCATGCGTAATTTTCAAAAGCGTAATCTAAAAATGCGGACAAATATTTATTTTTGCATATTATGAGAGAACAGTGACGTAAACTGTGAACGGCCCTATTGCAATTATTTATTATTATTTAATGATGGCTGCAGTTTGGCTTTGTTTTCAAAATGTCACAACATGCTTTATCTTGTGCCCTATGACTGCATATGCGGCTATCATATAGGGCAACAACATGTCAAGTGTACAAAAGCTGCTGTCATCGATAGGGAGATTAGCCAATCACAAGTTTGGATTCACGCTGTTTTCATTCATGCCAAAATGTCGCAATTAGTTTGGTTTTTTTTTGCTAATGAGTTTTTCCGCCGTCAGACAACGCGTGTTCCTTCAGTTTTCCTTCATTCAAGCCGTTGGATTGATACATGATGATCCAAAATTTAGTGGCAGAAAAATACCACCAGAAAAAAATTTGGTGGCAGATTGACAGTTTTTGGTGGCAAATGCCACCATTGCCACCGATTATTTCGAACACTGAATATTCACTACAGATTAAACTCTATCAGTCATTAAGTATTCAAATACACAATTAGCTGAAATAGGTTTAATTAATTTCTTTGACTGCTGTCATTGTATCACCACTTTATATAGCAAGTGTAATTGCCTTTGGTCAAGTCCTTCAAACTATATATTCCAAACTTTGAAAGTTCATTAGATATGCAAACTATTAATTAGCTGACATGAAAACTTAAGTGCGAAATGACTTTCAATATTGGCAATATTGGTATAACCTGGTATTATCATCAATAAACATAGCATGTTATGCCAACTTTGATCAAATAAATCCAAGCATGTATCCCTAATTAGGAAAGTTCATTAAATATACACATTAGGAATTGGCTGAAGCAAAAATGCTTTATAATGTTAGCCCACATAATAGTATCTTTAATGTACATAGCAATTTTCATCAATTTTGGTCATGTAAATTCAAATATATATCCCTAATTTCAAAAATTCATTAAATATGCAAATTAGGAGCTGGATGAAGTAAAAATGCTTAATCACTTTCAATAATGTCGTATCATAGCATCTTTAATGTACATAGCAAGTTTTGTAAACTTTGGTTTAGTCAATACAGATAAATATCCCTGATTATGAAAGTTCATTAAATATGCAAATAAGGAATTGGCTAAAGTTCAAATGCTCAGTGACTTTCAATAATGTTCTATCATAGTATCTTTAATGTACATAGCAAGTTTCATCATCTTTGGTTGGGTCAATTCAGATAAATACCCCTAATTAGGAAAGTTCATAAAATATGCAAATTAGGAATTGGCTGATGTAAAAATGCTGAATGACATTTAATAATGTTTTATCATAGTATTTTTAATGTACATAGCAAGTTTCATCAATTTCGGTCATGTAACTTCAAATTTAAATCCTTAATTTCAAAAAGTCATTAAATATGCAAATTAGGATTTGGATGAAGTAAAAATGCTTAATTACTTTCAGTAAGGTTAAATCATAGTATCTTCAATATGCATACCAAGTTTCGTCAATTTTGATCGAGTAAATTCAGATATATACACCTAATTAGGAAATTTCATTAAACATGCAAATTAGTAGTTATCTTTCACGTCACCCCTTAATATCTTTCAAAGCTGATATATCTTGGTGTGATCAACATTTGTAGCGAATCTCATCAAATTGTGTGCAGTCGTTGTCAATATATATCAGTTTTTTCTAAAATTATTAATTTTGCAAATGAGCGAAAAGTAAGCAAGCCACACCCACCAAAAACTAATCAGTTCTTGCCATTTGCAAACTAAATCTATGTACCAGATTTGATTCTGATCTGATGAGCCGTTTTTGACAAATTGAGTACACAGACAGACAGACACACAGACAGACAGACAGACAGACAGACAGACAGACAAACAGACAGACACACAGACAGACAGACATCGCTGCGACATATGCCCACGTGTGTCAACACGTGAGCAAAAAATCGGTTGAAACATGTCAGAGTTATGGCTCTGTACATGACAAAATTGTAATAAAATGGCCGCCCAGCGGCCATATTGGATTGTATCACAAAACAAATCAAGGTGCATATGTATGACATAGGTCAATGTATTTGTACCAACTTTGAATAAAATCAGTTGAAACATGTCTGACTTATGGCTCTGTACGTGAAAAAATTGTAACAAAATCGCCGCCACGCAGCGATATTTGATCTTACTATTTAAAAAATCAACAGGTATATGTATGACATAAGTCAATCATCCATGTACCAACTTTGAATAAAATCGGTTGAGATATGCCTGGGTTATGGCTCTGTACATGAAAAAATCGCAATAAAATGGGTGCCTGGCAGCCATATTGGATCGTATCACAAAACAAATCAAGGTGCATATCTATGACATTGGTCAATGTCCTTGTACCAACTTTGAATAAAATCGGTTGAAACATGTCTGAGTTATGGCTCTGTACGTGAAAAAATTGTAACAAAATCACTGCCACGCATTGATATTTGATCTTACTGTTTAAAAAATCAACAGGTATATGTATGACATAAGTCAATCATCCATATACCAACTTTGAATAAAATCGGTTAAGATATGCCTGGGTTATGGCTCTGTACATGAAAAATCGCAATAAAATGGCTGCTTGGCGGCCATATTGGATCAAGGTGCATATCTATGACATTGGTCAATGTCCTTGTACCAACTTTGAATAAAATTGGTTGAAACATGTCTGAGTTATGGCTCTGTACGTGAAAAAATTGTAACAAAATCGCCGCCACGCAGCGATATTAGATCTTTCTGTTTAAAAAATCAACAGGTATGTGTATGACATAAGTCAATCATCCATGTACCAACTTTGAATAAAATCGGTTGAGATATGCCTGGGTTATGGCTCTGTACATGAAAAAATCGCAATAAAATGGCTGCCTGGCGACCATATTGGATCGTATCACAAAACAAATCAAGGTGCATATGTATGACATAGGTCAATCTCCTTGTATTAACTTTGAATAAATTCGCTTGATATATGTCTGAGTTATGGCTCTGTACATGAAAAAATCGTAAAAAAATCGCTGCACGGCAGCCATATTGGATTGTATCACAAAACAAATTGATGTGCATATCTATGATATTGGTTATAGTCCTTGTACCAACTTTGAATAAAATCGGTTGAAACATGTCTGAGTTATGGCTCTGTACATGACAAAATCGTAAAAAAATGGCTGCCCGGCGGCCATATTGGATTGTATTAAAAAACAAATCAAGGTGCGTATGTATGACATGGGTCAATGTATTTGTACCAACTTTGAATAAAATCAGGTGACATATGCCTTAGTTATGGCTCAGTACATGAAAAAATCATTAAAAAATGGCCGCACGGCAGCCATATTGGATTGTATCACAAAACACATCAAGGTGCATATCTATGACATTGGTGAATGTCCTTGTACCAACTTTGAATAAAATTGGTTGAAACATGTCTGAGTTATGGCTCTGTACGTGAAAAAATTGTAATACCAGATATGGACTGAAAATGCTCACGTGTTTCATTATAATTGCAGTTATCTGTAAATTTCAACCTTTGCCACATGTTTGCAACTTCACTGAAAGTATTATGATCAACATAATGAACAGTGATCACCGCCGATTAATTCTAAAAGGTCATGAAGTAAACAAATATGTAATTAGCTGAAATAAAAATATTAAAGTTCTTTGACTGTTGTCATTGTATCACCTTTTTATATAGCAAGTGTAATTACCGTTGGCCAAGTCCTTCAAGCCATATATGCCGAGCTGTGAAAGCTCATTAGATATGCAAATTATAAATTAGCTGACATGAAAATGTGAAATGACTTTCGATATTGTTTTAACCAGGTATAATCATCAATGTACATAGCATGTTTTGCCAACTTTGATCAAGTAAATCCCAGTATATATCCCCAATAAGCAAAGTTCATTAAATATGTTAATTAGGAATTGACTAAAGTAAAAATGCTTAATGATTGTCAATAATGTTGTATCATGGTATCTGCAATATATGTAGCAAGTTTGTCAACTTTTGTCAAGTCAATTCAGATATCTCTAATTAGGAAAGTTCATTAAATATGCAAATTAGGAATTGGCTGAAGAGAAAATGCTTAATAACTTTCAATAATATTGTATTATAGTGTCTTTGATGTATATAGCAAGTTTCAACAACTACAATCAAGTTAATTCAGATATGTATCCCTAATTGGGAAAGTTCATTAAATATGCAAATTCAGAATTGGCTGAAGTAAAAATGCTTAAAGACTTTCTTGGTGTGATCTACATTTGTAGCAAATCTCATCAAATTGTGTGTAGTCATTTTTAATGTGTATCCGTTTTTTTCTAAAATCATTAATTATGCAAATGAGCAAAAAGTATGCAAGCCACACCCACCAAAATCTAATCAGTTCTTGCCATTTGCTAACTGAATATATGTACCAGATTTGATTCTTATCTGATTAGCCGTTTTTGAGATATTGGACCAACAGACAGACAGACAGACAGACAGACAGACAAACACACAGACAGACACACAGACAGACATAGCTGCAACATATGCTCACGTGTGTGTGTTGAAACATGTCTGAGTTATGGCTCTGTAATTGAAATTGTAATAAAATGGCCGCCTGGCGGTAATATTGGCTCATATCACAAAACAAATCGAGAAGCAAATGTATGACATAGGTCAATGTCCTTGTACCAACTATGAATAAAATCGGTTGAGACATGGGCGAGTTATGGCTCTGTACATTAAAAAATCGTATGGCCGCCTGGCGACCATATTGCATTATATCACAAAACAAATCGATGTGCATATGTATGACATATGAAGTAATCCTTGTAGTAAGTTTGAATCAAATCGCTCCAGGCATCTCTGAGATATCTGCGTGAACGGACGGACGCACGGACGGACGCATGCATGCACACACGCACAGACATGACCAAACCTATAAGTCCCCCCGGACGGTGTCCGTGGGGACTAATAATATCTACTAAGAACAAGGACTTTGAAAACACTTGAAAATACTTAACAAATTTTAAGTTAGAATGCATCTTAGGGACAGATATTCAGATTTTCAAACTTTTCTGATCTACTGCTTTTTGAGGCTCAATGTAAAGCTCTTGGTGTAAGAAGTTTTCACTGTCTCAGTCTTTTGAAAATCCAAAATTTTTTTTTTTTTTTCCATAGAGTTAACAGAGGGATGGCAGCCATCTTGGATGGGTAATTTGTTTCTCCAATTGCAAAATTTGCACAATGACTCCTTAAGTTTCATTCTTACTGATTTTGAAAGAGATTCCTTGTGAAAAGTTTGAGCAAAAATCTTTCACTACACTTAAGTCTTTCACTACCTTAAATAAACCCTATGAACATTTTCCATTCTGATATTGTTCACAAAGCTATCTATTGTACTAGTCATACAGTCTTACATTGCTTCAAAATTTTGCTGTATGAAAAGTTTGGCAATGTCTTTGACTTCCGAGAAATTTTTTTTGCCATATTTTCTTACCTGTTCATTGTAAATTTCTAGCATACTATATGTGACTTGAAGTTGTTTCTTATCATCTTCATTTTCATCAATGGCCTTGAATAATTCATCACATGTTATTGGTACAATTCCTTTATTAGGTCCATAACCTGTCATGGAGTAGCTCTTTCCAGATCCAGTTTGGCCATACGCAAATAATGCTGCATTATATCCCTCCCAAGCATTCTTTAATACTCCTTGTCCAAGATCACTGAATACTGTTCTCTGTTGAAGAAATACATCTCACATTCAACATTTTAAATTAAATGTCTTCTGTAAGAAATACATGATAAAATATCACGATAATGATACTGTAGCTTTTCCAGTGTGAGTATACCATGCAAGATGCAACTATGATATTCTGCATTGATAAGGGATCATTTGCATACAATATTAATAAGAAAACAATGCTCATCGATGTAATTTACATAAATAAATACTAATCCACCCTGCATCTCACAGCCAATGAATATGTGGCCAGGTCAGGTAAATGCATGGTTGTTGGCATGGAGGTAACTTGTTGGCAAGTAGTTGATGATGTAGCGGCATAAGGTGGGATATAGACTGAAAGAACCCAAAGGATGATTAAAATTATGCAGAAGTATATAACACTAGAGGTAGTATGGACACACCCCTGCTGACCTGTAAATTAAATGTACCCTACCGGAATCGGAAAACTTAACAATTACCACAGTAAACGCGAGGGAAATTATCGTGCTCATCTCGTGGAGATAGCGTGTGCGCGGAAATCTTGCCTCGAGTTCAAAGAAACCGACACGTTCCACACATCGCGTATTTAAATCTGTACATGTGGAGCGAGTGTTGAGAAGGACATGTTGTTTGTCTGTAAAGTTGAGTTATGCGCCATCTATTGTCTGGTACCATAATCTGTGTTGACCTTATACTTTGTTGCCCTATGAAGTGATTCACTTTACTTGTGTTTTGAGTCCCGATTGAGTGCACTAACTACTACTTCTTTTTGAGTATGTGTGAATATTTTACATTTCTTTACGTCATTGATCATTACTTTATCTTGTTGATTAGGCCCTATACTTGGAGCAAGGTCAGACAGGGTACACGAACGGTCACTTATGACCGCAGAGTTCACTGTCAAGCCTCAGCAGTGCATTGACTTGCGTTTCTCCATGCACCTGTCTTTTATCATTGTAATCTTAATTTTCAGTCAGGGCAGGGCGTTAGTAATGTTCTCTCAACTGTGCAAACTACGCATTTCGAACCATTGTCTGTCCTGAAAACTTTACGGAAAGCATGTAAATCGGACATGAAACCAATGCAAGCAAAAACGTCCATATATTATGAGGGTGCAAGCGCACAGTGTAGCAACCTGTGAATTTGCTGTTGTTTCTAGTCATAATACTTCCTCGGAAAAGAGAAAATATCGCCTGTCATTCTACTATGGTGACGTGTATGCCATGGAATGTACGAATCAACACATCAAACGATGTATTGTAGTTCAGTCTCCATGGATTGCCGCTGCTCAGGGTTCCGTAAATAATCCTGATAAAGTCTTTACTGCGGACTGAAGGTGAAACATTCACACCTCTATTGATTCTTATTACTAGTAGCGATCGCGGTAATACCGCTGGTGCAGTGGTAAATTGCAAGAACGGCTCTACTAAAACCAGTTTATTTGAGAGAGAGAGAGAGAGAGAGAGAGAGAGAGAGAGAGAGAGTACGTCTCAGTCAAATGAAGAGAGTGCTTTGTCACTGTTTCCTATGTTCACTGCCGCCTGTAAAATATTGCAACAAAAAAGTGCCTTTCATGAACATCCCCGAACATGTCTGAAGTGTAATCGATGCCACAAAAATAGTCGATGATTTATCAAATGTAAAGTTCAAATTAATTACGATACCCAAAATTTGTTCGATTTGCGCGCGATCGGTAAATAAAACTGGTCGCGCATCGGCAGAGCCATTCCATAGCAAATATCGGCATCGCATTGGGGAAAATTTGTTGTCTTATTTTCGTCTGCATTTGATAGCAGCTTGAATGTCCTTGCACTCGACAAAGAAAGCAATGAAATTACAAACTACCACCGACGCATTTCTTTGTAGTTTGAATAAAAAAAAAAACTTTCTGAACACTGGTCAAAATACGTGAATCATCTGTTTCATCGTAAAAACAATCCAGGGCCTGGGGAATATAGTTCTTTTATTTATGTTTGTATTTATGTTTTGTACGTGTTTTTATAGAGCCGACATACAACGGCTGGAACAACCATACTGAACTGAACTGAACATGGTGCTATGCTCGGTGCAGCACGGGGTAATAGACAGTGTACTACGCTATGCGATCAGTTCGGCGAACAGTTGACATCTCGATTTTATTGTCGTTTGCGCCTACAAATCTTAGGAAATACGGATACTTCTGAAAGAATAATTCAACTAAAAATAGAGTCATCGACTGATTATTGGACACTTTCGATCACAAGAACGGGTCATGAACTCGAATATTTGACATGTCTATGCCAATAGAACGTTGAAAACAAGTAAACATTGTCATCCTTTGAGATGGAAATACACATGAGAGGTCAGGTCACAGAGTTGAATGTAAAAACAGAGAAGTAAAAACGTCTTTTCAAGGGCATAAATAATAAATTTCTTGCATGAATTTCTTAATTTGTGCCTGGAGGTTTGGTGTTCGTATGATCATCAACTGCAGTGTCCTTGAAGTCTCGTGACCTGTCCCGTGACCTCTGTACTCTACACTCGACAGCGACGTGATCAGAATATTACGATCGCCAAACGTAAATTCAAACCAAAAGTGATTTGCTTGCTAAATGTTGTTGCCTTTCTATCACGTAGTGATTCTGAGAAGTTTTGTAAACAATCGTTCAAGCTGATTGTCGACAGCTGCATGAATGCTATCAGAGTATCTATAGTAAGACACTGTTAATAATGACGTAATACAAGAATATATTTCCTAACAGTGACTATTACCATGGATGTATTACATCCATGTATTACATCCATGCTATGACGCACCTTCTTTTCCAAGGCGATGTTCATACTAGTACTCAGTCACAATATCGATGGATTACGACGTTTAACTCGCCATTTGAGTCAACAGCACATGAGGCAAATCGTTCACCCCACGATAACAGCTTACCACTAACCCGACATGCAAACCGGGCAGGCGAAGTTTATACCTTAAATTTACTATGTTTTGATATTTGATATACGCCAACAGACTTGAAGCATTTAGGTACCTTCCTCCATGCTTGAAGCAAGTCTACGATAAGATATTTATGTTAATGAACTCCATGAACGTTCAATAAAGAAAGCATTATGTTACATAGCTCAGTTCAATAAAATACTCTGCTGATATAATTGTTTGAAGTCCGAAGCTAGCTCTAAATTCAAGATTACAGAACATGGTAGGTATTGAACTTTGAGCAAACAGAAAGGTGGGTGTGTAAGCACAGAATAAACTAGAAATATTTATGCGTTTATCACACGACATCAAGTTATGCCTTGCGTTGTTAGCGTAGTTTACAGAGTGATAGCAATACTGCGAATGCAATTGGCAAATTCACCATGAAATAATCAAGAAAACTATAATTTGACCGACATACCGACGGATTTTACAGCTCTGCATGCATCGATAATCATAGCCGCGACGCGACAGGGTGTGTGCCGCTACGGAAAATCGCTCTGCATTTGGAATTAATGTGTATATGGACTATTGCAGCTGTACAGGAAAATTCTCAGATCATTTTTGCGCTGATCGCCATAAAATGCTGACGTTTTGTCAAGCAACGCCGTTTAGCAGTGCTATTTTTGTAGGCCTACATCCATGGCGGTACGTATGTAAGCCCTAGCACTGCAAATTACTTGAACTTCATTTGTTTGAAGTCCCATCAGCTTGGCTAAACTTAGTTGACGTACAACTCCCGTACGTTCAACCACAGTCCCTAGAGGGACCAACCACAGTCCCTAGAGGGACCGTGATTCAACATTAATCAAACTCGTTCAGTTATCAAAGATCCACGGTATCGAAAGTTCAATTTAGACGTATTAGACGTTACCTGAATAAAAACATTGTCCCCAAAAGGGTGAAACTATTCAAGTTCGTAAAATCGTTTACTTGAACGTGCATGTGTGAGACTCCACGCGATGATCGATTTTTTGAACGTGGGATGCTCTATGCAATGACTCCGTCGAGTTCATGAACCGTGTGACATATTTGATTTGCATAACTTTTGTACGTGTTTACGTTGATTGTCATTACTGAACGGACGTCATGAGCAAACCAGGCCAGTGCGGTTACCGAATGCATGCAGATGCGAATTCAGAATATCACATGACATCAATGTTATATGTCTTGTGTTGTTAGCAATGTAGTTTTTAATGTTCTTGTTGTACCTCAAAACAATTTCATTTAGTTGAAAACCGTATTTATTTTATCTAAACGGTAGGGTGATGTGTTTTTTTTTGTAAATTTTTCTTTTTAAATGTGTTTTGATCACATGCTGGTTGCTAATGACGGAGCTGTATACACACTCTGATTTGGCAAGTCATATCTCGTGAGGTGGAAGCTTGTTGCCCGATGTATATTCAAAATTAGTTGTTTGTGCAGTTTAACTTTCATTCAAAAACAACAACACAATCATATCTGATGAAACAAAACTTCGAAAGCAATTTTTTCGCTCGTTACAGAGTTTTCACCTTTTAGTGCCAAAGAGGAATACAAGCAACAAACAAAGACAAATTAATAAAAGATCTTGTCTGGGTAACACAATGCAGCTGCTACTTCATATTCTGTAGTGTTTAATCAATATTTTACTTGTGGTGTCACACAATACCGGTATTTAGCTTTGGGTGCATAGCTGTGATGCTTTCAGACGAGGTTCCTACCTTTTACGGGCTGGTTTTGACTTTAACGACTTTTAAACCCAGTGGAAGGGTTAAAAGCTTAATATACATTATTATGTTTTTATGTAAATATATTGAAGGGTTGGTATATGGTACTGATATTATTGATGATTGCCAACATGATCGTTTATTCTTTACATTTGAAAACGTCATCTGCTCAAAATTGTCACCCAACTATGTGTCTTTTCATAACATTTAAAATGTGTGAAATTTTGCAGACTACAGTTCGTAATGTGTCTGATTTTCTCTTTGTTTTGGCAGTCAACGGCATGCTTATCCATTGATCAGATAAATGTCGGCGCAATTGTTATCAGTAGGCCGTGAATTTCGAAGTGTCTTTCTGTGACATTGTTTAATACACATTACAGATCGATAGATGTATGTGTGCGTCTGGCAGACCAAAGAGGGACTGTAGTCAGAAGTTACCTGGCGTCAATGAGTTATCAGGAACTCGTGAAAATTGGTGTCGGGCGAGATAGAGTATCGGGCGAGTTGGTATCGGGCGAGTTAGTATGGTTGGTTCTGGGTGGGTTAAATGGTACCCATGTCAAACTCCGCGGGCACTCTTATGTGGATCTGGCATCCCCGTTATTCTTTTATTTTTATGGTCATCGATATTGGAAAAATAAAAGTATCCATCATTTTTGTCGGTTTGAATGGTGAAAAATATTGTGATAAATGTATAGTATATCTCTCGACGTTCATGCTTTCCCCTGGAATGCTTTACCTAATGCAATGACCTTGAACTCATGCAGTGACCTATATTTTACACTTGAATGAATACCGAATGGGCATTTTACAAGAATTGCTTAAAGTGTATATTTTACATCTACAATATTGTTATCGCTATCACTTTTTGCTATGCTTGATTATTTGATGATTACATCTATCTTTTACACTTCACTACCACTGAGATGAAGACCATATTACTATTTGTCATGATAGTGCAAAAGACCCATCCATCTCCACCTTGAAATTAATCACACTGTGGAATTAAAGGACTTTTACTCTCTCTCTTTTATCGTCTTCGAATACGTTATAACGTTGCTGCCACGCAAGTAGGTTAAGGCATGGGCGTCAAATGTTAGCATGAATATGCATTAGGGCTCATGAATATTAATAAAACAACACTGCCCACACATGAGATAACAACAGAAAATCTCTAAAATCATATCACAAACAAAGTTCCTAACTGGAACATCATCGAGCCAACGAAGTGACAAAGGACACACTAGTGTTCACAACAAAAGATAGCCCATAAGTTCTGTGTGGAACTTCGAACACATAGAACAGGTCGATCATCGCGTACAAACGAAATCCATACATCAGCCATCCTGAGGCCAAAGTCCACAGCATAAGGCACGAGGTGACAAGGGTTAATGAACAGAGTCGGACACAAAACGATCCAAACATGAGTATTCTTGCTTCCCTGCAAGAAGAATGCAGAGATCAACAACATAGATACAATATAAACTTAGGGAAGAGATGTGCTTATGTCATGGAGATACATTTGGTACCTCAATGTTTATATAAGCCACTAAGGAACGAACTTGTAGGAAACGTGGGGGTCAAAAGGTCAAGATGGTCTGCGACATACTTCCGCGTCTCACCATGGCTATAACAAGCAATTTGTTAATTTTCTCACTAACAACCTTACCCGATATAGACAGAAAACACATAAAAGCACAAACAAGACAAGCGGGATGATGTGTGCAGCCACTTTCAACTTAAAATTACAAATTGTTTCAGTAACAGGCGACGGGGTCATGACCTTTTGGATTGCTTGCGAGATGGCCCGATCGCGCACAAAGCGACCAGATTTCTTTCGAAAATTCCAACTTGTAGATCGCAATTTTTTCCTAAACTTTTGCTATTCCTAAACTAAGGCTTAAAATATCTTTACAACAATACCTTAAACATGTATGATTTGGTAGCATTACTTTAAAAATAATGGACCCCTGCCTTAACTCACTTGCGCAGGTATAGTGTGAGCACAAGTCTTTTACTGTGCATAACAGGTAAGTGAGAGTGCCATGCACTGAGAACAAACTTTGGAACACTGGCTTGTTGTTTGATGTACAGCGAAGTCCCATTAAACATGAGGAACAATTTCGTTAAGACTGGGCAAAGATATTGTTCTAGGTATGAAGAGAATTAGGAACAGATCTAGGAAACTTACAATTACCCTGAAATTTATATAACCCCAGAGTTCGCGTTTACGCAAAAATCGTGCATATTTACGCATTGAAATTGACTATCTACGCATTTTGTTCATTGTTATGCGTTTTCTATACGCAAAGAATAAGACCGAAAGCACTCCCTGCACTCCCCAGGACTGAGCTTAGGCGACAACCAGACGAAATTTGTTGTAACACATTTCTGTCAATCACTCATTTTGTGTGAAAAGTTTCGGATTCTCTGGGCGTTGTCTGAAAAATCGGCATCGTAGTTCACACGTTATCACGTTAGGCACGTTATCATGTCAGCTGTGCCTATGAATTACTTTGCTAATTTTCAGGCAAGCGATACTTTCTGAAACTTATAACACAAAGTGAGTGATTGACGCGGCAACTTATATAAATGCCAACCGTGCACGATCATCGCGTCTCGCTGTTCCCAAATTTTGATCAAGAACACATGCAGCATGGCGTCGAAGCAGACAAATCTGTTTTCTTTCAACTTTGCTCTACGAGTCCGTGAAAAAATTATTCATCGGTAGAGCTCGTCGGAATCCCGATAAATTTTGAACACTGCAGAAGTGTCTGGATTAGCTGCCATAACTCTAACTTTTGGGTTGTTCGATGTGTTTTGACGGTCGCATGTATACCCTTCGCTGTTACGTTTCCACATTGTTCAAGTTGTTCGTTAAACTCTTTTCATTAAAATAATGTTACATCGTACAATCCGAATATGTAGTGTAGATTTATTCAACGGCACATTGTATTTTGCTGTCAGTTTTTTCATCAATCGAGTACGGAAGTGAAATTACGCACTCAAATCCAGCCATTACGCAATTTTAGTAGACTGATGCGTATACCGTACGCGAGAAGAAAAAAGTCACCGCGAACACTGAACCCGCGCGTGTTACTCGCAGGAAATGGACCCGGGCAATAACATTTTGGAGTAGCGGTACTTCGCGTGAATTATACGGTGAAGAGACCGTGCTCCTGTGTAATCTTCTGTGCTCGTGTATTAATGCAATCCCCTTGTACAGATGGTTGAGCAAAATCCTGACAACTTTGCGGTTGCACCCTAACAGCGTACAAAGCAAATCTCTGACCCATATATCGTACCTCAACTGTTTCGCTGTCTATGCTGGCTGGGGCGAACGTTAACACCATCATAGCGATAACTAAGGTACCGAACTGTCCACTGTAAAAATCACTGTACTCGGAATTACTGTAAACTCCCGTGCCTGACACTGACCTCTCATTTGGACTGAGAAAAGACATACCATGCACGGTACTGGTTACATTATTGGTAACGGTATACCGGAGTATGTGTATCATTATAAGGTTCGTACTGCGAGTAATACTAGCGGGCCAGCATTACTGGTGTGTGTTTCCGATGGGGCAGCCGCACTCACTTTCGGTCTAAGATATTATTTCTTGTTCTTGCGTGCTTAAGTTTCTTGAGGTTTTCATTAGGAAAGACTATGTTTTTTCGGTTGTCTGTACCAAATACCTCTACAAATCTTCATAATGAGTTCCAAAACATATTTAAGTAATTGCTTGCAGAAAGTTACATGAATACTGGTGTATAGTTCTCATTGAATTGAATTTTCGCCGAATTTTTAGCTCCACTGTCAGAGACGCGGAGCTTATCTGATAGGCTGATTGTCCGTCGCCGTCCGTCAACAATGGTCTTCTTCTCTGAAACCGCAAGTCAGATTTCTTTGAAATTTGGTATGGAGGTTCATAGGAGTGACCTCACTCAAGTTTGTTCAAATTGTGGTGAAATTTGCATAATTGTATTTTTGGGGCAATTTTTCCTGTTTTTGGTAAAAAAATCATCTTCTCTGAAAGCGCATGTCGGATTGATTTAAAACTTCGTATTGAGGTTCCTAGGGGTGATCTCCATCAGATTTGTTCAAATTGTGGTGAAATTTGCAGAATTTTTTAAGGCAAATTTTGCTGTTTTTTGGTCAAAAAATTTGTTTCTCAAAAAGTACTCATCTGATTGCTTTGAAATTGGTCTACAGGTTTCTATAGATGAACTAAATTATATTTATTGAAATTATGATGAAATCTGCAATTTTGAATTTTTTGGGCAATTTTAGCCATTTTTGGTCAAAACGTAGGTTTCTCAAAAAGTGCTGGTCTAACAGCTTTGAAATTTGGTATACAGGTTTCTATAGATGAACTAAATGTGATCTTTTGAAGTAATGACGAAATCTGCAATTTTTTTTTCGGGGGGGGGGGGGGGGGGCAATTGTTGCCATTTTTGGTCAGAAGATTTTATTCTCAAAAAACTACTCATCTGATAGCTTTGGTTGACATGTTCTTAGGGATGATCCGATGTGATATATTCAAAGTATGATGAAATCTTCAATTGTGTATTTTTGCAGCTATTTTAGCCACTTTTTTCTGGCCACTGCATTGAGCTATCAAAGATTTCCACCTTCTTCATCAACATGTGTCAAAAATAGTTATTCTCTACATAAACACATCGGAGCTGTATCGGCCGCTAGGTCGCTTGTTTTTAATTCTTCATTTCCATGTTTGGCTTTGAAAAGGTTAGGGTCGGCATGTAACAATTGGGTACCGCAGGTTTTTACCCTTTCGTAAATTTAGTAGCAGCTGCTTATGTTTCAAGAGCTAGTATAACTCTGCAGGTGATTGCACACGCTGCTGCTATGACCATGACGTAATCTGTCAGCACATTTCCCCCGAGCTCTTTCAGTTCCCTTTTGGAGGAAAAGTGGCGAACTTTATCACGGCGAGAATGCATTACTGTACATTGCAAATAAATTACTAGTACCATATGGGAGTTACTTTAAACATAGGGCCAAAGTCCCTGAAGCTACTGTAGACATGGATACAAAATTAAGTATTTCCTGACTGTATGAAATTATCTCACGAAGGTCATCCTAGGGACTTGTAAACCAAATATTAAAGCTGTCTGACCAGCGGTTTTGAAAAAACAAGCGACCCAACAGTTGACAGAGCTCTGCTGTGTTATGTAGAGGATAAGCTTTTGTGACACATGAATTGATGAAGAAGGTGGATATCTTTGATAGCTCACTTCAGGATGGCCTGACAAAAAATGGAAAAAATACCGTCAAGGACACTATGTGCTCACATTCGGTTTGAATTGCTAAATTCAAGAAATATTTAAACCAGAAAACCAAGAATGACAAGAGCAAATAAGGTCTGCAACTTAGGTACAGGAGGTCATCTTTAGGAACATGCATATCAACTTCTATAGCAATGGGACAAGCAGATCCTACATACATAAGCAAATGTCAACAAAAAAATTAGCCAGAGAAGCTTGACAAAAAGAAAAGTTGGGAGAGTGGGGAAAAAATAAAGAGTGGGAAAAAATGTACAAGGGATCTGGTAAAAAGTAAGCTACCTCATCAATCTTCTATCCCCTACCCCCTCCTGAATATCAAATGTTCCAACCCTCACATAAGACCAGCTGGCAGGAAATGTATTTACAACCTTGGAGATGTTTTAATTAATGCTATGAGTGCTATCATTCGAATGTAAACAGCACTTAAATCAGTTACAGATAGTGAAATGCCTTCCACTGTAGGGGGGATTACGACATCTGGAATTATCCTGGATCCAAATTTCTCATCAGTTCTTGTGTGTCTTACATGCAAAAGTTGCAAAAATTGGTTCGCAATGAAAAAATTTACCTCAGCTTTGTTTTCTGGATCAAATTTACAACAAATTGATATTAAATATGACAAAATTATGTTCACAGCTTTCAAAACTCTCTCACAACATATCCTGGGTTGGTGTAGGTCATTTAAGGTCACGAAAGAAAATTACCTAAAATATAAAAATTTGGGGTTTCCCAACACTTTGAGCAGAAAATTTATCTCATAACATCCCTCGGGACTTTTGTACCAAATTACAAAGCTATCAGACAAGTAATTTTGAGAACAAGTTTTCTTGACCAAAAATGACAAAATTGTCTTAAAAATACAAATTTGTATATTTCAGGACAATTTCCACATATCTAACTATTGTCATCTCTGTACATCGTACAGCAAATATAAAGGCTGTCTGTCCAGGGGTTTTAAAAAGAAAATACTGTTCAAGATTTTTTGACCAAAAATGACAAAATTGCTCAAAAATAGTAATTTTCCCAATTTTGTCATAATTTCAACAAATTAGAAGAGTAACACCCTCACAAAGATTCAACCCAAATTTGAGAGCGATTGGGCCGGCGGTTTCAGAGAAGAAGAATTTTTACTTAAAATGAGAAAAATCACCAAAAAATTCAGTAAAAATACGAAATTAAGGATATCTTCACAATATTCATAAAACTGTATCAGGTTCACCTAAGGTACTTGCACACAAATTTTCAAAGCAATCAAAACAGCGGTTCTCAAGTTATTAATTCTTGACCATTTTCACACTTTATAAGCTCATTTGCATAATTTTGGCAATGCAGACTTCATTTGAACAAAATCCCATCAAGTGCCCAGGATGCATCCACACACCAAATACCACGCTGAAACGTGCAGCGGTTTGCGTGTTTTTGATGTTGACGGACATACTGTACGTACATACATACATACATACATACATACATACATACACACATACATACAGACGCCATCGACTTCAGCTTATACGATAAACTCACATTGGTATAACCAAATGTGAGCTAAAAATTCCTTAAAAATACAGATTTGCATATTTCATCACAATTTGAACAAATCTAAGTTGGGTTATCCCTAGGGACCTGTATACCAAATAAAAAGCTGTCTGACCAGTGGTTATGAAGAAGATTTTTTACCAAAAACGCCCTTTTTTGGCGCTAATTTTTATATTTTCAACATTTCAACAATATCAAAAAATTAATAAAAATAGTTTCTCAAAATCATATATTTTATCTACAAAACAAATATCAAATCAGTAAGTACTGCAGTTCTCAAGATATTTGAGTGGATGGACGCCTCACAAACAGACAGACATACATACATACATACATACATACATGCATACATACATACATACATACATACAGACTGACGGTGGACGCCGGACGGATACCCATCCCAATAACTTCTACAGACTATATTAGTCTATAGTAGCTAATAAACGAGAGTTAATTACATTCTAATTAAAGTAAACAAGACTTGCTTATCAAGATTTATGTCATAAAAAAACAGCATATCTTTCAGATTATAAAGAATCTTCAGCTTTATCAGTATTTTCATCCTATTAACCAAGCACATTTTAACTTTCAAATTTAATTTACATTGCAAATAAGTTCTGTTGAATAAGTTGAGCCTGTAGGTAATCAGAGAAAGCACAAAGAAGAGACAAATGTTTAAAACTTAAGAAGTTCAAGGCATTATAAGCAATCATGTAACACTTTCACTGCATTGTTTACACAGATTGCATAATTGCTATAAATACCACATGAGGAATCTTACAGCCCGGCTTTACCATAAAAACCCTATCACTTTGACCACTCTTTTAATTGACCACTTTTTTCCTCAAAAAGTAATTTTATTTTATCCTTACAAAGTCAACCATAAATGAAAATTAGAACTTTCTCTATCTCTATTCATTTGACCACCCTACCTTGACAAACTGTTATGAGCAATTTCTTTTAGATAACATACAGGGCACAATAAGTGACAGTTCAGAATATGTCAAAGTTGGGATTCAGGAAAGTTGCTTTTACATGTTTTAATCCTCCAAGATGGTAAGCATTTCACTTTGAACTGTCAAAAAAGTTGAACTTTCTAATAATTCTACACTAAAATTATTTTGGCTTTGATGATTTCCTAATTAATTCAATTATTTAAAATCATATTAATTATTTTTTTTTCGGTGAATTGATAGGGCTTATACAGTACAAGAATTACATACAATGTAAGTCAAATTTTGACCAAAAATGACAAAAAAATTCCTTAAAAATACACATTTGCATATTTCATCACAATTTGAACAAATCTAAGTCTGGTTATCCCTAGGGACCTCTATACCAAAGAACAAAGCTGTCTGACCAGCGGTTATGAAGAAGATGATTTTTTACCAAAAACGCCTTTTTTGGCATTAATTTGCCTACTTTCAACAATATCAAAACATAGGGCCAAGTCCCTGAAGCTACTATAGACATGGATACAAAATTAAGTATTTCCTGACTGTATGAAATTATATCACTAAGGTCATCCTAGGGACTAGTAAACCAAATATTAAAGCTGTCTGACCAGCGTTTTTGAAAAAACAAGCGACCAAACAGTTGACAGAGCTCTGCTGTGTTATGTAGAGAACAAGTCATCGTTGATGACACAGTCCCCGCTTGTCCATTTTGTTATAATCTTTGGTGTCTAGGTAGCTGTGGTCTAGGTCGCTGTGGAATGACATTGATGCAACAGGTGCATCAGGCCTGTGACTTGCATCATAAAGTAATCTGAGGAACGTTCAATAAACGACTCATCTCTGCCGGTAATGACCACTGAAGGAACTTTCGATTACATCACACATAACGATGCCCTCACTGCCTCTAGTGTCGTGACGGCACATACTATACACATGGTTTGGTGGAATTTTCGAAATGGTATGGGATCGGGTATGTTGTTGTAATCAGCCATCAGCCATTTCGGATCATATAATGAAACAAATTAATGTGCACAAGAATGCAGCCATAGTATTTTATCTTCGTATCACGTTTGAACAAAATCAGTCCATCGAGGGACAGTGACCTATGTTTATGTTTCAAGGACATAAAAAAATCACACCAAAATTGAAATCGAATGGCCTTCTATTGACCATATGGATCATATCACAAAATTAGTACACATGCATATGTATGCCATAGTACTTTATCTTTGTACCAAGTCTCAACAACATTGGTTAAGGAATATTTGCACATGATTAAGCCTCAAAGACATGAAAAAATCCAAAAATGACCATCGGGCAGCAACATTGGAAAAAAATGACAATCTGGCAGCCATATTGGAACATGTCATGAAGTACATTGACATTTATGCCATAGTGCTTGATCTTTGTGCCAAGTTTGGACAAAATGGGTGTAATGACCTTTGAATTACACTTCAAAGACATGCAAAATTCCAACAAAATGGCAGTTCTGCAGCCATATTGGATCCTATCGGTTCAAGGATGTTTGAGTTACGGTTCAAAGACATGAAAAATTGCAAACAAAATGGCCGCCTTGCAGCAAAATTGGATCATATCGCAAATGTACAAAATTAGTACACATGCATATGTATGCCATAGTACTTTATCTTTGTACCAAGTCTCAACAACATTGGTTAAGGAATATTTGCACATGATTAAGCCTCAAAGACATGAAAAAATCCAAAAATGACCATCGGGCAGCAACATTGGAAAAAAATACCGTCAATGACGCTGTACCTTCTCTAATGTGTGGCCAGGTCAGGTAATTGGTTGTTGGCATGGAGTTGTTGGTAAATAGTTGATGATGTAGGGGCATGAGGTGGGATATGGACCCAAAGAACCCAAAAGATGATTAAATACATCAATCAAAAAAATTCTAAGCTACAGTATAAACTGCCTAAAGATAGTTCGATGTGGGAAAAAGTTAAATAATTCAGAAATAAGAATTCACAGTCCAAAATAGTAATGACGCACTTCCTTACTGACCTGAGTGCATGTGAAATACACAACCTGGCATCTGTAAATTAAATGTATACCAAGTGATCATTTTAAGTCACTTTTAACTGTTTTAATGGATTTTCCAAAGAGTCCTGTGAAAATGATGAAAAACGCTTATCTGGTCTTGTGTTTGTATAACCTCATGGCTAATAATTGTCATAGTATTGAAAAAAAATTGAAAGTGAAGAAATTACTGTTTTTAATAGGCATATTTTCCTTGAAATACATGACCGTGTAAAGAATATATGCTAAAAGTGTTTAAGAGTAAATTTCTTTTTAAAAAATAATTTAATCTGTGACCAAAGGATTTTATTCTTTGAGTTTACAAATTCAAACATTGCAATTTGTTCAATCATCTTGTGCAGTGCAAAATTTATAAAATGACTGAAAAACAAAAAAAATGGCAGAATTACAGTCTTTGTGATGTAAAATTATGGGTTGACATCACGATAACTGTTGATCTGTTTGAAGTACTAATATACTATAATTTAAAAAAGAAAAGTTCATGCAGAAACGGTAAAATATATTGTCAGCAATGTAGTGTTAATTTTGACTTTACATCAAAATATGCCTTTGCTGGATACCAAATATATAGGGCGAAATATTAAAATCAGCCATGTTCAGCAAAATCCACACAACAGCATTGATCCTTTTCTAATTTGATTTGATTTGCTCATGTTATCCTTGTATGACAGTCAGTACAATATGGAACTTGAACACAACACAGTGAATAAGTATGCTGTAAATGAAATGGTGTGGCTGCATCCACATGCAGCAATAGGAGTGTCTTTGTCTCTCAACCCTCATTTCCAATCTGTCCCATCCCTGAAAAAATAGTTTGGTCTTATATTTATAATGTTAATAATTTCTGTATTTGTTAAAATGTGCGCATCTCAAAAACTTTTGATCATAACATTTTCATTGTTTTTTATATCTGACCAGTCAGTTAACCTGTTTATATTGAATATTTGCGCATTTTTCCGCAGTATTTGATATTTTCTGAATACCTTCTTATTCAGTTTGTCATTTTCTAAAAGTTTAAATGCTCCATTGTGTGGTCAAGCTTTCCACAAGCATCAAATGTGGTACTTCATATAGGAGGGTCTGCCTCTAGAGGGCGGCCATCATGAATAGTGTTTGTTGGTTAATTCCTCCACGTAAACTTCTGATTGTACTGTAAACATTGAACATGGCCGACGTCCGATTTTCCTGTCTAAAACTTTCACTCATTTTCGTTCATATGACTCTGAAACTCCAGGAAACGATTGGGAAGAAAGGGTTATCTTGAAATATTGAGGTACTCGCCGATATTTTGCAAAATTAAATGAGAAAAAATGCAAGGAAAATGCCGACAGGCTTACACAATGACAGTTTTCAGACTCGGAGGCATATGATCATCTCTGCAGATTATGCAACAGGCCAAGATCACGTGAGGCCATGATATCCACGCAACTCAGTACCAAACACTAGCGCTCACAGAGTGAGCAAACACAAAGTGAGTACCCCTAACGTCAGCTCAGTAGTCTGTAATAGATTGTAGTCAACTAAGAAACCTTGGAGAAAGGCTTAACACTGTGGCTATGCCGCTATAGTCCCTTTTGATTTTTGTCATAGCTCAAAATCGTTCTCCCACACCTCAACCTGAGCCATGAACACCCCCACCAGTTTATGATATGACCCATCACAATGGCATGACGTCAACGGATCTTGACAGACGGAAGTCTTGACAGACGGAAGTACTTGACAGCAGCATACTGGTTTTCAACTCTAATACCTTCTCTGTCTATAAATAGACACGAGAAGGTAAAAATGACAATCTGGCAGCCATATTGGAACATGTCATGAAGTACATTGACATTTATGCCATAGTGCTTGATCTTTGTGCCAAGTTTGGACAAAATGGGTGTAATGACCTTTGAATTACACTTCAAAGACATGCAAAATTCCAACAAAATGGCAGTTCTGCAGCCATATTGGATCCTATCGGTTCAAGGATGTTTGAGTTACGGTTCAAAGACATGAAAAATTGCAAACAAAATGGCCGCCTTGCAGCAAAATTGGATCATATCGCAAAATAATTTGACATGCACATGTAGGCCATAGTGTTATGCCTTTGTGCCAAATTTGAACAGAATCTGTTCTAGGATGTCTGAGTTATGGTCCAAAGACATGAAAAATCGCAACAAAATGAAAGCCTCGCACCCATATTGGATCGTATCGCGAAGTTATTTGACATGGATATGAAAGCAATAGTGTCATGCCTTTGTGCCAAGTTTGAACAGAATCTGCACAACGATGTCTGAGTTATGGTCCAAAGACATGAAAAATCGCAACAAAATGGCCGCCTCGCGGCCAAATTCGATCGTATCACAAAATAAATCGACATGCATCTGTAGGTCATAGTGCTATGCCTTTGTGCCAAGTTTGAACAAAATTTGTTCAGCAGTGTCTGAGAAACTGTTGATGACGGACGGACGGACGGACGGACGGACGCACAGACGGGACCCAATCTATAAGTCCCCGCCGGACTTCGTCCACGGGGACTAATAAGCTTTTGTGACACATGTATTGATGAAGAAGGTGGATATCTTTGATAGCTCATTTCAGGATGGCCTAACCAAAAATGGGAAAAAAATTCGGTAAAAATACAGATTTGCATATTTCATCACAATTTGAACACATCTAAGTTGGGTTTTCCCTAGGGACCTGTATACCAAATAACAAAGCTGTCCGGTCAGTGGTTATGAAGAAGAAGATTTTTTACAAAAATGCCTTTTTGGTGCTAATTTGCATATTTTCAACAATATAAAAATTTAATAAAAATGGTTTTTCAAAATCATATATTTTACCGACACAACAAATATCAAATCAGTAAGTACTGCAGTTCTTAAGATATTTGAGTGGACGGACGCCTCACAAACGATATACATTCATTCATACTGACAGTGCATGCCAGACAGATACCAATAGCTTCTATAGACTATATTAGTCTATAGTAGCTAATAAACGAGAGTTAATTACATTCTAATTAAAGTAAACAAGACTTGCTTAAATCAAGATTTTCGTCATAAAAAAAACAGCATGTCTGTCAGGTTATAAAGAATCTTAAGCTGGTTATCTTTTTATCAGTATTTTCATCCTATTAACCAAGCACATTTTAACTTTCAAATTAACAATGTTAGTAAGTTATGTTGCATAAGTTGAGACTGCAGGTACTCAGAGAAAGCACAGTTCAAGGTCATCAAAAGCATCATGTAACACTTTCATTGCACTGTTTACACAGATTGCATAATTGCTATAAATAGCACATGAGGAATCTTACAGCCCAGCTTTACCATAAAACCCTATCACTTTGACCACTCTTTTAATTGACCACTCTATGTTTTTCCCCAAAAAGTAATTTTATTTTATCCTTACCAAGTCAACCATAAATGGAAATTAGAACTTTCTCTATCTCTATTTATTTGACCAACCTATCATGACAAACTATTTTGACCAATTTCTTTTAGATAACATACTGGGCACAATAAATGACGACCAGAAATGTCAAAATTGGGATTCAGGAAAGTTACCTTTACATGTTTTCATCCTCCAAGATGGTAAGCATTTCACTATGAACTGTCAAAAAAAGAATGAACTTTCTGATAATTCTACACTAAAACTATTTTGGCTTTGATGATTTCCTAATTAATTCAATTATTTCAAATCATATTAATTATTTTTTCTGGGTGAATTGATAGGGTTTATACAGTACAAGAATTACATACAATGTAAGTCAAATTTTGACCAAAAATGACAAAAAAAATTCCTTAAAAATACACATTTACATATTTCATCACAATTTGAACAAATCTAAGTTGGGTTACCCCTAGGGACCTGTATACCAAATAACAAAGTTGTCTGACCAGCGGTTATGAAGAAGAAGATTTTTTACCAAAAACACCTTTTTTGGCATTAATTTGCCTATTTTCAACAATATCAAAAAATTAAAAAAAATAGTTTCTCAAAATCATATTTTTCATCTACACAACAAATATCAAATCAGTATTTACTTCAGTTCTCAAGATATTTGAGTGGACGGACGCCTCACAAACGGACATACATACATACATACATACATACATACATACATACAGACTGACGACGGACGCCGGACGGATACCCATCCAAATAGCTTCTATAGATTATAGTCTATAGTAGCTAATAAAGTATACATTTTCTGAAAGCCCTGATATAGAGCTATCCGGCCAAGTACAGTACACGGTCATTATTTGCATAAGAGTCACGTGACAAGCGTTTTGCTGAACCTTCCAAAAACCGGTTTTTCCCGCCTTATGCAAACACGCTGCAAGATTTCCGGTTCGAATTTCTTCATTGACAAGCCTTGACAATATCCTTCAAAACCGTGTCTGGGATTTTTTGCTCACGTGTATACACACGTGGGCATATGTCGCAGCGATGTCTGTCTGTCTGTCTGTCTGTCTGTCTGTCTGTCTGTTAGTCCGATATCTCAAAAACGGCTTATCAGATCAGGATCAAATCTGGTGCATAGATTCAGTAAGCAAATGGCAAGAACTGATTAGTTTTTGATTCGCGCGGCTTGCATATATTTTGCTCATTTGCATAATTAATAATTTTAGAAAAACGGATATAAATTAAAAACAACTAGACACAATTTAATGAGATTTGCTACAAATGTTGATCACTTCAAGATATATCAGCAGTGGGAACCATTAAGGGATGACATCAAAGATAGCTGCTACTTTGCATATTAAATGAATTTTCCGAATTAGGGATATATGTCTGATTTGACTCCATCAAAATCGACCAAACTTGGTATGTATATTAAAGATACTATTATTTAACATTATTGAAAGTCATTAAGCGTTTTCACTGCAGCAAATTCCCAATTTACATATTTAATGAACTTTGCTAATTAGGGATATATACTTGAATTGACTGGACCAAAGTTGATGAATCTTTCTACATGTATTGAAGCTACTATGATACAACATTTTTTGAAAGTCATAAAGCATTTTTCCTTCAGCCAATTCCAAATTTGCATATTTAATAAACTTTCCCAATTAGGGATATTATCTGAATTAAATTGATTGTAGTTGTTGAAACTTGCTATATACATCAAAGATACTGTGATATAACATTATTGAAAGTCAAAAGACATATTTTTACTTCAGCCAATACCTAATTTGCATATTAAATGAATTTTCATAATTTGGGATATTTGTCTGAATCAACTTGATCAAAATTGATAAAACTTGCTATGTACATTAAAGACACTATAATACAATATTATTGAAAGTCATTAAGCATTTTCTCTTCAGCCAATTCCTAATTTGCATATTTAATGAACTTTCCTAATTAGGGATATATATCTGAATCGACTTGACCAAAGTTGACAAAACTTGCTACTTTTATTGCATATACCATGATACAACATTATTGAAAATCATTAAGCATTTTTACTTAAGCCAATTCCTAATTTACATATTTAGTGAACTTTGCTTATTAGGGATATATACCTAGATTTACTTGATCAAAGTTGGCAAAACATGCTATGTACATTGATGATTATACCAGGTTAAATCAATATCAAAAGTCATTTCACATTTTCGTGTCAGCTAATTTATAATTTGCATACCTAATGAGCTTTCACAGCTCGGCATATATGGCTTGAAGGACTTGGCCAATGGTCAAAGAACTTTAATATATTTATTTCAGCTTATTACATATTTTTATACTTCATGACCTAATCGGCGGTGATTATTGTTCATTATTACATATGTACCACAGTTTACTCGCATCGAAGCGCGCACGTATTACCGGTATTTGCACTGCAGTGCAATACCAAAAACATTATGCCATTCCTATATGTTAATGAGTATTTACCAATTTTGACCCGGAACTATTTTTGTTTGTAAACACAACAAGCGACCTAGCGGCCGATATAGCTCCGCTGTGTTTATGTACAGAATAACTATTTTTGACACTTGTTGATGAAGAAGGTGGAAATCTTTGATAGCTCAATGCAGTGGCCAGAAAAAAGTGGCTAAAATAGCTGCAAAAATACACAATTGAAGATTTCATCATACTTTGAATATATCACATCGGATCATCCGTAAGAACATGTCAACCAAAGCTATCTGATGAGTAGTTTTTTGGAGAATAAAATTTTCTGACCAAAAATGGCAACAATTGCCCCTAAAAATAAAATTTGCAGATTTCGTCATAATTTCATATGATCAAATTTTGTTCATCTATAGAAATCTGTATACCAAATTTCAAAGCTGCTAGACCAGTACTTTTTGAGAAACACATTTTTCAACCAAAAATGGAAAAAATTGACCCAAAAATTCAAAATTACAGATTTCATCATAATTTCAATAAATATTATTAAGTTCATCTATAGAAACCTATGAACCAAATTTCAAAGCTATCAGATGAGTAGTTTTGGAAATACACATTTTTTGACCAAAAATGGCAAAAATTGCCCCAAAAATACAAAATAACATATTTCATCAGAAATTCAATATATATTACTTAGCTCATCTGTAGAAACCTGTATACCAAATTTCAAAGCTATCAGATGAGTACTTTTTGAGAAACACATTTTTTGACCAAAAATGGCAAAAATTGCCCCAAAATTACAAAATTGCAGATTTCATCATAATTTCAACAAATATCATTAAGGTTATCTGTAGAAACCTGTATATCAAATTGCAAAGCTATCAGATGAGTAGTTTTGGATATACACATTTTTTGACCAAAAGTGGCAAAAATTGTCCCAAAAATACAAAATTGCAGATTTCATCATAATTTCAATAAATATCATTAAGGTGATCTGTAGGAACCTGTATATCAAATTGCAAAGCTATCAGACGAGTAGTTTTGGAAATACACATTTTTTGACCAAAAGTGGCAAAAATTGTCCCAAAAATACAAAATTGCAGATTTCATCATACTTTCAATAAATATCATTGAGTTCATCTGTAGAAACCTGTATACCAAGTTTCAAAGCTATCAGTAAATACACATTTTTTGACCAAAAATGGCAAAAATTGCCCCCAAAAATACAAAATTACAGATTTCATCAGAAATTCAATATATATTACTAAGTTCATCTATAGAAACCTGTATACAAAATTTCAAAACTATCAGACCAGTAGTTTTAGAGAAATACATTTTTTGACCAAAAATGGCAAAAATTGCCTTAAAAATGCAAATTTGCATATTTCTGCACAATTTGAACAAATCTGTAATAGATCATCCCTAGGGACATGTACCGAATATCAAAGCTATCTGACCAGTAGTTTTGATGAAGAAGATTTTTAAAGATTTTTTTACCAAAAAAGACAAAAATTGCCTTAAAAATACAAATATGCAAATTTCACCACGATTTGAACAAATCTGACTGAAGTCACCCTAAGTAAACTGCATACAAAATTTCAAAGCAATTGGACAAGCAGTTTCAGAGAAGAACATTTTTTTACCAAAAACACCAAAAAATGCCCCAAAAATACAAATATGCAAATTTCACCACGATTTGAACAAACTGAAGTGAGGTCACCCCAAGTGAGCTGCATATAAAATTTCAAAGCAATTGGACTTGCGGTTTCAGAGGAGAAGGCAATTGTTGACGGATGACGACGACGGACGACGGACGACGACGGAAAATCAACCTATTTGATAAGCTCCGCGTCGCTGACAGCAGAGCTAATAAATGTCGTCTACAAGATTTCATTTCACTTTGGTCCGATGCTCGTTTATTGTAAAATGCATGGCATTATCGATTACAAACTACGACAAAGAAAATTGCATGTACTTATTATAGTGTGTGGATGATTTTTATTATCCGGAAGAGCAATTTGTTTGTACATGTCAGCGAAGCAAAAACATTGACAACGGGCGACGTCCGTTTCTAGATGGATACACGGCGCGGTGGCCGCTATGCAACGACGGCCATCATACATCGAAACACATGTAAATGCGGGCGCAGCGGAGCCAATTAAACAGTTATCATTTTCAGAGACGTTGTTGCCAGTATCACCGGACATTCCCTGTTTACAGTAGAAAGTCACTTTTGCATGCAGTTTATTCTGTGCTTGTGTGTCCTACACGCTATTGATAACAGTGAGCGCTTGTGTGCCACGGTGAACACTGAAATTTGATTGTTCGACAAGTTACGTTTGCCGTATCTTACTCTTAGATTTCCCGTAAAAATCTTCGAACTGTTATTTGTATCAGATCATTTAGAAGAATTTAAAGCTCAAAATGTGAAAAAATCAAAAGCGTTCCATGTTCAAAGTTCTCTTCGTTTGGCTATCTGTGGCATGTTGCTGCGCATCTGTGAGCAATCGCAAGCAGAGTTCGAGCCCTCCGACGTTCCTCTTACGTCATCCTTGATAAACAAGTAAACAATAGTTTAGCCAATCAAAATAGAGGGTGTGACCGCGTTGACCAATGAAAAGTGAAAGCTGATTCGATGCCTCATTACAGTGATGTCAATGTTATATAACTCCGCAGGGTCGCCCTGAAGCTTTGACAGACAAGTAGTACGCACGACTAATCGTCGATTCTCTCGATAAATGATGCAAATAAAAGATAGAACATATGTAATAATAACAGAACCCCATGGCCTGTGAGTGCAAGCGCGCCGTACTAGCGGTATTTGCACTCGTGCTGCGGTGTATTCGGCTGTCCTTTCACTCGCTTCGCTCGTGAAAGGACTGCCGCCGAAAACACCGCAGCACTCGTGCAAATACCGCTAGTACGGCGCGCTTGCACTCACCGGCCATGGGGTTCTGTCATATTATGTTGATCTTAACACTTTCAATGAAGTTGCAAACATGTGGCAAAGGTTCAATTTTACACAACTGCAATACATAATGAAACACGTGAGCATTTTCAGTTCATATCTGGTCTTTATATGCCTTTGTTTTTTGCTCAAGTGTTGAAACACGTGGGCATTTGTCGCAGCGATGTCTGTCTGTCTGTGTGTCTGTCTGTGTGTCTGTCTGTCTGTCTGTGTACTCAATATCTCAAAAACGGCTCATCAGATCAGAATCAAATCTGGTACATAGATTCAGTTTGCAAATGGCAAGAACTGATTAGTTTTTGGTGGGTGTGGCTTGCTTACTTTTTGCTCATTTGCATAATTAATGATTTTAGAAAAAAACTGATATATATTGACAACGACTGCACACAATTTGATGAGATTCGCTACAAATGTTGATCACACCAAGATATATCAGCTTTGAAAGATATTAAGGGGTGACCTGAAAGATAATTACTAATTTGCATATTTAATGAAATTTCCTAATTAGGAGTATATATCTGGATTAACTTGATCAAAATTGACAAAACTTGGTATGCATATTGAAGACGCTATGATTTAACGTTATTGAAAGTCAATAAGCATTTTACTTCATCCAAATCCTAATTTGCATATTTAATGACCTTTTGAAATTAAGGCTATATATTTGAAGTTACAAGACCAAAATTGATGAAACTTGCTTTGTACATTAAAGATACTATGATAGAATATGATTAACTGTCATTAAGCATTTTTACATCAGCCAATTTCTAATTTGCATATTTTATGAACTTTCCTAATTAGGGGTATTTATCTGAATTGACGGGACCAAAGTTGATGAAACTGGCTATGTACATTAAAGATACTACAATAGAACATTATTGAAAGTCATTAAGCATTTGAAGTTTAGCCAATTCCTTATTTGCATATTTAATGAACTTTCATAATCAGGGATATTTATCTGTATTGACAAGACCAAAGTTGACGAAACTTGCTATGTACATTAAAGATACTATGATACGACATTATTGAAAGTCATTAAGCATTTTTACTTCATGCAGCTCCTAATTTGCATATTTAATGAATTTTTGAAATTAGGGATATATATTTGAATTTACATGACCAAAATTGATGAAACTTGCTATGTACATTAAAGATACTATTATGTAGGCTGACTTTATTGAAAGGCATTAAGCACTTTTGCTTCAGCCAATTCCTAATTTGTGTATTTAATGAACTTTCCTTATCAGGGATATATATTTGGATTTATTTGATAAAAATTGGCATAACATGCTATGTACATTGATGATTATACCAGGTTATATCAATATTGGAAGTCATTTCAGTCGCATTTAAGTTTTCATGTCAGCTAATTTATAGTTTGCATATCTAATGAGCTTTTCAAAGTTTGGAATATATAGTGTGAAGGACTTGACCAAAGGCACTTTACACTTGCTATATAAAGTGGTGATACAATGACAGCAGTCAAAAAATTAATATTTTTTTCAGCTAATTACATATTTCAATACTTAATGACCTATAGAGTTAATCTGTAGTGAATTATGTTCATTATGTTGATCATAATACTTTCAATGAAGTTGCAAACATGTAGCAAAGGTTCAAATTTACACATACATGTAACTGTATAATGAAACATGTGTATAATGAAACATGTAACTGTATAATGAAACATGTGAGCATTTACAGTTCATATCTGGTTTTTTAATGTGCTCTTAAAGGTGTTAGATGACGGTGCTTTTCAAGGAATTTTAATTATCACGCCATATAATTTGAATGGAGCCTCCGGGAAAAAAACGCTGACAAGGTTTTGAAGGATATTGTCAAGGCTTGTCAATGAAGAAATTCCAACCGGAAATCTTGCAGCGTGTTTGCATAAGGCGGGAAAAACCGGTTTTTGGAAGGTTCAGCAAAACGCTTGTCACGTGACTCTTATGCAAATAATGACCGTGTACTACTTGGTTGGATAGCTCTATATCAGGGCTTTCAGAAAATGTATACTTTATTGGGGTTTGGGACGTGTTCAATTGAGAAAAAAATAAAAATCTGAAAGTGTCTAAAAGGTATGTAGCTACCTTAAGGACAAGGCTCTGTAATTGTCTTGTAGATAGCTCAAGTTTGGTACTTAATTTTCACCGAAATGTTGGCCATGCCGTGTTTTCAAGCTTTGATCGTGCTACCGACAAACCCGAACAATCGGTTACCTTCTATCTGTATTCATAAGTCTTCCTCCATAGATTCAAAGGCAATTCAGCCAGCGTAGTTGCGAGACTTTAGTATCGATCACAGTATCAGTCACTTGTCTGTATTCTTGTGCGTACACGCAGCAGTTCTTGGCTGGTCAAGCCATCGTGAGCATCTTGCACCCTTTACCCGACGGTCTACGCTACAGTCAGCAAAACTACATTGCTTCAATTTTGCGATATCACCACAGAAGAGATAGTCTATTGTTTTATTCCTTCTATTTGCTCGCTTTTGATGTTCATAAGGCCGCAGACTTACATTCTTGCGAGCCAGAGCAGTAATTTCCGCTCCGCTGACCTACGCAAAAATCAAGCGCTAAGCTGTTGCCGTAAAGAGGCGCATGGTTTACGACGATGCAGACTTGGGGCAAGTCTATCGCATCAGCGGCGTGGTCCAAAGCATGGTTCAGTTTGTGCATCCACTGTCTTACGTCCAAGACACTTTGAGAGGTCAAGGTCGATAATGTGTAATGCCAGTTTCAATAAACCTGCCGGGCATTTCATGAAAACGGACAGTATTTAGAGCCTGTATGTTGATAGAACAGCACAAATCTAGCTTATTTCTTGCCTGATATCATGCCACAGTATATGTTTGGGAAAACTAGGTAGTTATTACCTGAAAAAATTGTGCAAAGTCAGTATTACTGGGGATTTTAGTTTGATTTGCTTCTCGTCTCGAAGGATATGGGCCGTGGGAAAACAAATGATAGCAGTCGAGCTTAAGTAATATTACCTGTAGCTCATTACATCCTCGCTTGATGCAACCAAATTTCTTTTTGTCTGAAATGCGAATCGGAAAAGTGAGGGGAAGGGTGGAAGTGGGGTGGAGTTTTTCAATTGCTTTCAAATTGTAGAGAACAGTTGAAACCTACTCTTTCTGATAACCATCTTATTACATGATTGATTTTCTGCAGTTATTCTGAATTGTACATGTCAAATCTTTCATCATGTTCCCATGTTTTCAAGTTGCGTCGATTCATGTAAGCATGATGGCGCGATCGATCATGATGCGTTTGATGGTGCGTAACGACCTTGTCTGGCAACCACCTGAAGATGTATGGGTAATTTGGTATCATACGAAAAGAATTGGTTTTTGTTGATGTTGACGATCGACCATCGGTGTTAAGCCGATTGTCGTGCCTCGTTTACCGCTATTTGCCACAGATAAGGAGAAACATGGGGCCCGGGGGCACCGACGTCCTTTGTACCTCCTTACTGTTTATTATTTGCCATAAATGTGAAATTTGGCAAAAAGTCAAATTGTTTGGACATAAATGAAAGTTATTTGAACTGGTTGGTTACTGCTCCAGCATAAGTTCAAGTGTGGATTCTAAGTATCAACAACCCTGATATTTAAGTGAATTAAGAATTAGAGATGGGACTTAATAGGATCAACAATATCTAAAACAGGAAACGGTGAATTTATATAATACAGAAGGGGAGAAAATTTAGCCAATGGCTAATCTAAACCAAATTACTTAAACTGGACTGTTGGCATTGATTACACATGTATTTATTGTCCATCATATAGAAAATAAATTTGGGCCATTGACTAAAAAACATTTGCTTGTTACACTCACCACACTTGTACTTAGTATTTGGAGTGTACACCTATCTACAATACAATGATAAAAAGTTTGGACTCTGTAGGTCAACAGTGCATCTTTAATGTGTGAGACTAAATAAGCTTACCCCTCAAGTATGTATAGGCCAAAGACAATATTTAATTTTGAATTATGTAGTGCAGGGAAGGACATACAATATGGTGAAAAGCAAATTAAATATAAAAACTGAATATACAATTATATGGAAATGTTGTTTTACTACAGTCATGAGTATCTGGTGTGTGCCGAGAGACAAATATTAAAATTGGACAGTATCATCCTGACCACAGTTTGTCTGACTGGTTGTTTCCTTCTGATTTTCAGACACGGTGATAGGTACAAAATATTATGCTATTCACGATAGTTATACAACATAGCTTGCATTGTGTTCACAGTAGAACTGAGTTTTACATGTAAGATAACTTTCTCGTAAACTGTAAATTCTGGCTTCTGGCAGCTCAAACGTTGCAATACTACATTTTTTGATATGATATGGAATGACTTCCACACATATGCAATATGCAGTGACAGTCGATATATTCATAGTAAGAGTCTACTACATTCAAGCATAGTGATGTTGACAACTACATGCATGCCAGTGCACGATTTCAAAGTAGCAAGGATGAAATTCTATGGTCTTTTAGTGGAAATATAGGTATTAAACGACAGTGAAACAAACAACATTAGTTATCGTGACCTTGCTGAAGTGCAATCTCGGATCATGTATGATCTGATGATCATGCCAAATTTATACCATGTCGGATTATGCTGTGATTCTGAAGTGCGCGTACTTCCTTAGTAAATCGGTCAACATCCCTGCGTACGATGCTGTGTGTTCCGCTACAGCTAATCGCCCCGCTCACCCTACGTACGGGCCTTTGCAGGGCTGTGGTGAGCGGGGCGATAATAGCTGTAGCGGCCACACAGCATCGTACGCAGGGCTAGGTCAACATAAGCATGCACACACTCAGACTGTCTTTAGCGATCGGAGTCAACAATGATGTCAAAATCAATGCACAACTGTCGAAATTACCCAAAATAAGCAACAGAAAACTAAAAGTTATCGCTATGTCGAAAGGACAGTACATCAACATAAAACGACGCTAGTTTGTTATGACATGGAGGTAGAAGGACAGAGCGTTCCCTCGCTCTCACCCAGCTATTAGTACGGGCCGCCGGTGGGATTGCCTCGCTGAAGCAATGGTACTGGGGAGTACCGAGTACGGAGGCCATCATTCTTCAGTCTATCGAAGGAGCGTTTCGTGTCAAAAAATACATGACAGCAACAAAAGTACCATCACTGTGAACTTCATATTTACAAAACATCATCAAATACACGCTAAAAACCCCAAAAAACGTCAAGATTCGCACCAGATGCGAGAAACAAGATGGCGTCGGTTTGATTTTTCAAGGTCCTTGCAAAACAATGCTAACTTGTTATATGCGCATGCGCATATTAAGGGGAGACCCATTTGATTTCGGGGGGGGGGGGTATGCAGGAACTTTTTTTTGTCAGAGAGACAGCATTTTTTATTTCTACTGTCAGACCTGCATCAATTTTTTTTTCAAATGGAGTAGCAGTGAATTTTCAAATTTAAGCCACTGTTTGACATATCACAGGATGTTTTATGTATTCATTTTACATTCCAACAAATGAAAACAAAATGGAAAGTCTAGTATATATATACAACTTTCAATTGTAGAACACTTTTTTGGCAAATCAACTGTGATCAGTACTATACCTGCTTTTCTTTAAAATAGTCAATTCCTTTTAAGTTCTCAGGGGGGGATGTTATCTTTTGTGGTCAGAAAACAAGGCTCACACATTGTATTTCTTTATATTTGTTGTTCCTCAATTTTTCATTGTCAACTTGTAATCTTTCTAACATATTTATATTGAGAGAATAATGTATTGGTTTTAACACTAGTTTATTGACTCCTGTCTTGTGTTTTAAATTTTCACAATTTACAGAAGTCAAATCGTCCCATCTAGATATTGCCTATACCATTGAGATATTGCAACAGAAATCCTGAAATATGATTTCTTGGGTCAGAAAAGGGAAGGAAAACATCGAGTGCACTGAGGTGTAAAGTAGTGAATGCTTATATCGTAAGCGCTGGAAAAAAAACCACATAAGAATTGCTTGTGGTAAAAACATTTGCGCTGCCTATGGCAGCATGCCAGCAAAGAATACATGAGGATGAAGTTTCCAAAATTTTGCTCATTTCAACTGCATTGTGACAATTCCTTTTTTATTTCTGTCTGTTATGAGAATTTTTTTTTCTCAAGCCATTACAGGCTTAATTTTTTTCTTTTATTTCACCTGGTGACATTTTTTTTTCTCAAAATCCTCCATCCCCCCCCCCCCCCCCCGGAAATCATGTGGTTCTCCCCTAAGTGAGCCCCTGACCTATATGGGCCAGTGGATTGCTTCCTCAGTAGAACTGATATGCCTGCCGGTACCGGTGTTTATCGCCTACGGAGGCCATCATTCTTCAGTCGATCAAAGGCGCCTTTCGTACCAAAAAATACACGACAGCCGCAAAAGTGCATCACTGTCAACTTCATAACTATAGAACATATTGAAATACACAGTGAAACGTTCACGACGTAAAAAATGTACCCACACCGAGAAACAAGATGGCGTCCGATTCGATTCTTCAACTCAGAATTGTCCTAGAATTGTGCGCATGCGCAAACGGTAGCTTTAACGAAAGCAAGGCAAAATCAAGTAAATATAAAATAAAAATGGATAAATAATATGTTTAAAAATAATACAAGGCATGTATCACCAAATTTTGAACATTTCTGACGGCATTGCAACTATACGAACACCCATGCCAAATATCACAATAATCAAATCAGTGGTTTTGAGGAAAAATTGAAAATAGTGGTTTTCAGAAAAAAGCTAAAAAAGTGACTTTAAAATGATTCAATCAAAAAAAGAAAAAAGACCGTTTGAGATACATGCCCAAGTGACCAACAGACCAAATTTCAGAAAAAGTTGCTGAAGCGTTTCTGAGATACCTGCGTCCACAGCATATGGCCCACTGTATGCAACAACAGAGGCCGCGTCATCACATTAGTACTTTGTGCCCACAGGGCACAAAGGACTAAAATTAGTTGTCTGTGGGGTTGTTTGCAAAGTAGCCTTTGTGACGAGATTCGACACAAAGGCACCACAGTACTTGCATCAAATTGGTGAAATCTTTAGGCGACGAATTTGTTCAGTGTTGTTGATGTTAATATGTTGTGCCGCATAACAATATGTGGGAGAACTTGATAAATATACATTTCCGCTTGTGCAGAACAACCTAATCATTGCATTGATTCACTGTTTTGTATACTTGGCATCGTGATTTTGTTTACAAGTATTCAAAACTCTTATGTCGACCAATTGTTGCATCGCTTTCGAACATGACAATGAAATGGCGACCCTCCGACATTGTGAATGCATTTTTCAAAGCCTAGCGTCGGTGTTTTGTATAGGTGCTTGCAAGAAAACAAACAAATCAAATGCACAGGGAATCTTTTGGCAACTTAGATGTTTACATATAATCGATATCTGTACTATCACCTGTGATTAACACCTGAATTAAACAAAGTCAACAGCTTATATGAGGCTAGAACGTCAGTTAAAAGTTGAGAAAATAATGATAGTTTTTTGAAGTTTGTATCGATAAAACCTGAATTCATGAAATAATAAAGATCACGGAGTAAGAGTGCATGAAAAACTGCACTGAAAGATTACAAGAAATACGTTATTTTCGCTTTTGGACCATAAAGGTCATGACTGTTGTTTTCTCTGTGGGAGACTTCCTCCACGTGTCTCGTATGACCACTACAAAACACGTATTCACGCAAAGACACTCGAAATTAATAACATGTTGAGCTTCAAAGTACAACTTGCCAAATTCTACAAAGAATTTTCTATGAGAGGGGAAGTAAACCAGCTTTTTTACCCGTGAAACCGCTGCCACATTCAGTTGCACAGGCGATCACGTGATAGGAGATAAAACTGAAATAAGCCTGCATATGCTGCAGCATGAAAATGCTGGGTTGCAAAATTGTGATTAGATTGCCAAGTTTCTTTGGTCTGTCATGAAAATGCAATAAGTAACCGACATTATTGAGCACTCAAACCGATAGTTTCTAATTCTTGGCTTGCAAGATTTTCAACGTTATTTGACTTTTACCATGCATTTTGATTTGTATCCGGCCCATTATTGACAATACATAGAGGGATCTTGCTTGACAGCATAGCGCCGTGTGTGTACATTTATAAACCTTGCCGCTTGCTGAGGCGACAGCAAGAGAACACCTCGTAAGTAAAGAGGTCGCCATACTCTACATCTGATTTTAATCAAATTGGCCGCTCGCGTACTCCAGAATGCTTTTTGTACGTAATGTGGTCATCTGTCTCATAATTAGTTCATGCTCTAATGAATGAAAAAATTCCTGTCGCGACTCTAGAATGCATATCGACGGCGGTGAGGTAAGTGTTGAAACTGCATGTTGAAAGATATCTATATCGGTACCGTACAGGTACGTCTGCATTTACTGCAATGGTCACGTTGTCTTTGCAATTTTCCCTTGTGACCAGCTTTGGACAAAGCTTTAAAACATTTTCTACGCTCTCTTTCCACCTCCTTTGGCCGTATTTACATGTTACGTTGACGCGACGTGACCCTTAAATTCATATCGCCAGAGCTAAGTATTATCCCTGGCGCTCAAGGAGCAGCAACTTGAAGTCGACATCAAAATTGACCGATATCAAAAGGTTTACCTCTATCCAACTTGCCACAACATTCTATTAAATATCAGCATCTTTAAAGAGCGTTTTTTTAAAAATTCGTTCAGGAAAGGCGAATAAAAAAACGAAGTAAGACTGACCATGGCTGTAAACCCGTCTATTTATACCTCCTTCATGGACTGACATATATGATGATACACTTTATTATATTACAGTCCATTGTTCGACTGTTCGTCCACGAATCGAGCTTATAGGCACCAGGGGCATGCTCGAGTTGCATACACTCCATGCTGCAAATCCGTAGCCTTTGCCACTCGGGTAGCTTTGTCATTGGAGTGGATGGGCTACAATGTGTAATACGCAAATATCGCACAGGATACGGCCTTCGGCAGAAATTTTCAAAGACACAAAGGACCGTGTCCGGTGTTCATATAACCTACCCGCTTAATAATTACTCGGTATTTGTAATTTTTTCTCTCCAATGACCAAGCTACCCGAGTGGCAAAGGCTACGGATTCGCAGCAACTAAAATTCAAGATGGCGGTGATTTCAAGGCGATCGTCAGTTTAAGTTGGAAAACCCCGTTAAAAATAGATAAACTTGAGGAATACCTAGACATCTTCCAATGGATAGATGCTAAATGGACTTTGGACCAAGTGTATGGAAATTATTTCTGTAAAGATCGAAAATTAGCGTTCAAATTTGCGCCGTTCGAAATTTCGTGCGCATCGGCATAATGCATGTGTAATACTATCCTGTGCGATATTTCAGTTCTTTACATCGCAGCCCCCACTCCCAAAAGAACATATATGCCAAGGAGTGGCAGGGCTCGTTTTCGCAGCAAATACACTCTGTGTCTTCTCAATCGCAGGTTACATAATCCGTACATTCAGACAGAGATCAAGACTTGAGATTACGATTTCCAAAGGTCAATGTCAGTACATTTTCTATGAATGATGAGTAATAATGCGTAGAGCATACACAGGAAGGGCTTGACTTGTTACGTGTATGAATAACAAGCGACCTAGCGGCCGATATAGCTCCGCTGTGTTCATGTAATGAATAAGTATTTTTGACACATGTTGATGAAGAAGGTGGAAATCTTTGATAGCTCAATGCAGTGGCCAGAAAAAAGTGGCTAAAATAGCTGCAAAAATGCACAATTGAAGATTTCATCATACTTTGAATATATCACATCGGATCATCCCAAAGAACATGTCAACAAAAGCTTTCTGATGAGTAGTTTTTTGAGAATAAAATTTTCTGACCAAAATGGCAACAATTGCCCCAAAAATAAAAATAGTGACAACATCACTGTTCGCTCCCATATAGTTATCAAAACAAGTCAACAATTGTATGAAACACAGACTGGCACAGAGTGATGACATTGACCCCAAGTGTGCCTTGGCCCATGGAGAGTGATAAAGATATAACAAACAGCTGAATGTAATGATAAAATAGTTAAGTATAGGCCTATACAGGCACTGAGAGTGAATATGTTACAGCAATTTGATTAGTTTCTTTTCATTTTCTACTTCTGTGATAATCTTTAAGACAATCAATCTGCAAGGCAGTATAAGTATTGACAAATATTACAAGCACACAGTAAACTGTTCTTGATTTTTCATTTACAATTTTTGACATAGACTGAAATACATAACATGCAACCAATGTTTACACTTTGCCCATACACCAGATACATGGAGAAATTTCAACATACAATCATCAACTCAGAAACTCTACAGGGAAAAGTAAACATCGTTTTCTTCCAGAACAGCTGGTGCATCCACATCTGGAACAACTTACAAATTTAACCAATTACACAAGGATGATGACACAAGAGATAAAGTTAAACTGTGGTGAACTTGACTATTCCTTTCAAATCCTTACTGAACTTGACATCTTAAACTAAAATACACTGCATGGTTAATTGCGCACAAAATTACATCGGGGTGGACCATTTGATAAGCGGTGGTGTCTGGAAGATCGATGAGGTACATTATCTTTTTTATCCGATCCATTGTACATTCTTTTTTCCCCACTCTCCCACCTTTTCTTTTGTCAAACCTTCTCTGGCTGAATTTTTTATTGGCATTTGTTTGGAATTTTTTCAAAATCTGCCAGGATTTTTTTACCGCATTTCAACACCAAATACAGTTTACCATATCAAATGCTTACTAAATCACCACATTATATACTCTTAGTTCAGTAGGTATAAAATTACCAAAAAAGAATCTTAAAAATACGAAATGAAAGATATCAAAGTAAAACTGAAAGTTTCGCAAAGTTGCCCCAAAAATTCAAAATTCCGGATTTCAACTTAATTTCAATATATCTTATTAACAAAAACCCTAAGAACCGGTTTACAAAATATCAAAGCAATCAGACTGGTAAATTTTGAGAAACAAATTTTTTGACCAAAAATGAAAAAAATTGCCCCCCAAAATACAAAATTGCAGATTTCATCCTAACTTTTAAATATATCTAGTTTTAACATTAACCCTAGGAACCTGTACACTAGATATCAAAGCTACCAGATCAGAAGTTTTAGGAGAAAAATTTTTTGACCAAAAAAGGCAAAAATTGCCCCCAAAATAAAAAAAATTGCCAGTTTCAACATACCTTCAATACATTATATTGAGATTAATTTTAGATACCTGTATACCAAATATCAAAGCTATCAAATCAGTAGTTTTTGGATAAAAATTTTTTTATCAAAAATTGGGAAAATTGCCCCAAAATTACAAATATGACAATATCAATAAAATTTGTACAAGCATGACTGAGGTCATCCTGAGGAACATGAATATTAAGTTTCATAGCAATCACACGAGTGATTTCAGAGAACAAGATTTTTTGACTAAAAACGGAAAAAATACCCTAAAAATACAAACATGCAAATTTCATCCAAATTTTTGCACACATGATTTAGAATACCTAAAGAAATCTGCATACCAAGTTTCAACCAAATCTGATCAATGCTTACTGAGTTTTAGCCATTTGCAGAATTTTTCCTTTTTTCCCCCTCATTTGCATATTTTTGGCACTGACATGTTCATTTGAACAAATTCACATCTCCACCAATAGGTGCACCTGTACACCAAATACGAAGACAGTAGGTGCTACGGTTTAGGAGTTTTCGATGTGGACGGACATACATACATACATACATACAGACGACATTTTTCCACCTTATACGAATACCTCCAATTTGCATATATACATATGCATATATGGGAGCGTAAAAATTGCAGATGTCATCATAATTTCAAAAGATCAAATTTAGTTCATCTGTAGGAACCTGCATATCGAATTTCAAAGCTATCAGACTAGTACTTTTCTAGAAACACGTTTTTTTGACCAAAAATGGAAAAATTGCCCAAATTGCAAAAATTGCAGATTTCCTCATTGTTGCAATAAATATCATTTTTTGACCAAAATGGCAAATATTGCCCCAAAAATACAAAATTACATATTTCATCAGAAATCAAATACATATTACTTAGTTTATCCATAGAAACCTGTATACCAAATTTCAAAGCTGTTAGACCAGTACTTTTTGAAGAAGATTTTTAAAGATTTTTTTACCAAAAATGACAAAAATTGCCTTAAAATACAAATATGCAAATTCACCACAATTTGAACAAATCTGACTGAAGTCACCCTAAGTAAACTGCATATCAAATTTCATAGCAATCAGACAAGCGGTTTAAGAGAAGAAGATTTTTTACCAAAAACGGTAAAAAATGCCCCAAAAATACAAATACACAAATTAACCACGATTTGAACAAACTTAAGTGAGGTCACCCCAAGTGAACTGCATATAAAATTTCAAAGCAATTGGACTTGGGGTTTTAGAGGAGAAGGCAATTGTTGACGGACAACGACAAACGACGGACGACGACGGAAAATCAACCTATTTGATAAGCTCTGCGTCGCTGACAGCGGAGCTAATGAACAAAATTAAGGTCAAATAGAAAGCTGCATATAATAAAACTGAAAGCATTTAGGCCTATATAAGAAATTTAGAAACTATAATTTTTTGACCAAAAAACAGCAAAATTTGCTTACAAAAACTTCTGCAAATTTCACCACAATTTGAACAAATCTGATGGAGATCACCCCTAGGAACCTCAATACCAAGTTTTAAATCAATTCGACATGCGCTTTTAGAGTCGATGATTTTTTTACCAAAAACAGGAAAAATTACCCCAAAAATACAATTATGCAAATTTCACCACAATTTGAACAAACTTGACTGAGGTTACCTCTAGGAACCTCTATACCAAGTTTCAAATTAATCTGACTTGAAGTTTCAGAGAAGAAGATTTCTTGACCAAAAACAGGGAAAATTTCCCCAAAAATACAATTATGTAAATTTCACCACAATTTGAACAAACTTGAGTGAGGTCACTCCTATGAACCTCCATACCAAATTTCAAAGAAATCTGACTTGCGGTTTCAGAGAAGAAGACAATTGTTGACGGACGGATGGACGGACGGACGGACGGACGGACGACGGACAATCAGCCTATCGGATAAGCTCTGCGTCTCTGACAGCGGAGCTAAAAACATAGACAGTAGAAGCTGCCGCCTATGATTAAAAAGCTTATTTGGTGAATGGTATGTATAGATGAGTGATCGCCATTGTTATTTTTGTTTCGCAATATATAGTGAAACATCATGAGAGATTGCGCATGCGCAATTTACTATTTGCCTCACCGACCAACTGCATACCAGGCTAGGCTCAAACAACTCAGTGAAGCAAGGTGTGACTTTGCACAATTTTGACAAGCAGATATTCACTGACTCAGTCAAAGTTTGACGTCCCGAATATTTCTGTTATACATACCAATCGATTTTACCGCCAATTTTGGGAAGCTCACATCGATACTACCGGGTAGACGATGCCAGAATGACTTGTCTTGCGTCTCAGCACGCTGGGTCTGTGAAATCGCTGATAGGCAAGGGCTTGCTTGCCTCTTGCACTAGGCTTTTGTGACTTGCAAATATGTAAAAATCGTACTTTTTTCTTTTTAATTTACCTGAAATTAAAAACACTTGCCTGTAGGACTTGTCCATATAATCTGGGCAAAGGAAACGCTTTGGCCAAGCAACTATAAGTTAGATTTGTCATCCTTGGTCTCCCACAAAAGTAATGCAGAGCGGTTTCTCCTGTTGTTTTTCTTTTACTTCATGAGGACTAGCTCCCGACATGACAAAAACAAGTCAGAAATGTTATGCACCTGTAATGCAGAGATCTGGAGGACACCGCGACATTGGACTTTTATATGATATCCGATATTTACGGCTTCTGGATACAAGATTTTCATCCACAATTTGACAAAATCTTGTATCGTCAAGTATCGAAGTTAGAATCAGTCCTTGGAAGTCGGGTTTTACAAGATCTGTAAGGTGGTGAAATACCCGACATATATCGAATATTTACACGCGAAATGACAAAATCTGGTATTGTCTGGTATCGAAGTTAGAATCAGTGCTTTGAATTCGGGTTTGACAAGATCTGTAAGGTGGTGAAATATATCGGATAATTACCAGCGATTTGACAAAATCTAGTAGTCTCTAGTAGGAAGTCGAGTTTGACAAGATCTGTAGGGTGGTGAAATCCCCGATATATCGGTTATTTACCTGCGATTTGACACAATTTAGTATCATCTAAATATCGATAAACATCAGCGATTTTCACAGACCCGACGTGCCGAGACAAAGCCTTAGGCAAGTTATTTTAGTATCGTCTATAGTATGGATATTAGAGTCCCGTAGTTGCCGATAAATATAAGTTTAATATCAGCGATTTCACAGACCTGGCAGGCAGATGCACAAGGCAAGTCATTCTAGTACCGTAAAGTATCAATATTAGAGTCCCGAAATCGCCGAGAAATATTGCCGATTCACAGACCTGACGTTGATTCTCCAGGGACACGACCTCGCATGTTTGTGAGTAATTCTAAGTTTTCTGTGCCAGGTTGTACAACAGTAATAGCGGACATGCATCAGGGCTCGAAATAATACCTGTCTGCCTGTCCCGGACAAGTGAAATTTGGCCTGGACAAGTAGTTTTGAAAAGTACTTGTCCAAGTGGACAGGTAGGTTTTTTCAGCCTGCAACCAGTATTTCAACCTATTGACTACAGCAAATATTTATAAGTTTAAATTTATATAACAGCGTTTCCGTTACAATTTCAAAACTTGCGTACGATTTTACGCAACTTGGTTTTTATTTGCGTAAAACATCTCAACAACGCGTACGGTGTCGGTGGAAATCGGTATCTGAAGTGAGTTGGGCAGTCTTTTCTGTCGAACTTGGGGGTTTCCTTTAATGCGCATGCTCTATTAACAAAAAACAATAACCTGGGGGCTTCAAGGTATAGTAGCTGAACGCTTGCAATGCCGTGATGCATGTCTCGTATATGATCGTTGAGCAGCTTAATGACTTCATGTTCAAAGAAAATACTTTCTGACAGTGAAATTAGTGTTTTCAAAGGGCCAACAAAAAGCAGATACTGATCAAAGTCCAGCGGGACCTCTCAAGATGCAACCCTACAGAGTGTAAATCGTCACCCGTAAACACTTTCCAAATAACATGCGACCTAATGACCATGATTAACTGTATTGTGTTACCAACAACGTAGACTCGATGGATTCTCGAATTTTTTGCATCTGTAGTGTCATTGTCTGTACAGAACTGATTGACATGATGCTTTGTGATGATGACATACAATGTTTCATAAAGAGTTGCGGTCCGCTAAAGTCTAAATTGTTGCAATATCATGATAAATGTCACTTGCAAGTAGGTGTATATGTTCTATTTTTGTCCTGCATTGAACCACGTTGAAGCAATGTAGTGCGAGCCAAAAGTACGTCCGTGTCATGGGGCGGCATTTCTCAACGCATATTAGTTTACGCAGTCATGAATTAGACTATTTCAGACTATTTTGCATAAAATCAAAGGATTTTGTTTAACAGAAACGCTGTTACTGTATATACCTTTTACAATTTTGAAAAAAGTAAAAAAAAATTCGATAATATCTAATCACTGTTTACAGGAGGCAGCCATCTAAGGTCACTTCTCAAATCTCTTACTCTTAGATTGGGAGATTCTCAGAGCTATCTCGACACCGCTGTTACGCCAGTTTGCATATGATAGGCCTACAGGCATGAGTTTGTTGAATTGAATTGAAACTAGTATAGTTTCTTAGAATAAATTATGCCATTTTGGACAGGTACTTTTCTCACTGGGACAGGTACTTTTTATTTTGACTTGTCCAGTGGACAGGTGGTTGAAAAAAAGTATTTCGAGCCCTGTGCATTGTCTAGGTGTATGTGGTTGTTTAAGGACATACAAAATACGCATTCCGTTCGCTTTACGCCAGGGTAAGCGAAAGCTACATCGCATCGGCGTTGGCTGCAAGACATGCATGCACTCGGCACTTCCGTCCATGCGTACACGGGTTATGTTCACGCAATACGCATTATCTGAGGACAGGGCGGTGGTCGAGGTTTTGGGTTTTTTCTATGAAACATGCGGAATTTGTGTCATTTTTCACATAGAATTCACTACTTTATACAAGAGATTACTGATTTGAAATTCATAACCCAGTCTACTAAATTGCCTGTTTGTAGAGTCCCATTATATTGAAGGATCCACTCGAAAAATTGATCAACATGTGACGGAGAAATCTAAGCTGAGATTTCAAAATATTGTCCTTGGATTTACATATATCGTCTGATCACTAAAAGTAAAAGAAATCGTTCAGTAACAAAATTCAAAGCAAATTAAGGTTATAAATTAACAGTAACGGCCAAGTTATCCCGACATAAAAATAACATAAACCATGAACTCGCAAATACTAAAAGGTGTCGACAAGCATGTCTTATAATTTACTCCAATCACAAAAGGAAATGGTCATAACATTCGCTAATTTTAAGGGGGTAAAAGACCTCAAGTATAAAACACTGCAAACACGTATATCATTCGCTCATGCAAGTGCCGGTCAGAACACAGTTTTCGCCAAACAAAACACACAACCACACCCCCCCCAAAAAAAAATCAAAAAAACCCCCAAAAACATGAAATATTGAGTCACTGATAAATTTACTAAAAGGCTAAACAAACTGACCACTCTCCCATACGAGTTGCGGTATAAATGTTGTCGCGAAAACAAGACAGATCGAAGATAGCTTTGATAAATCAGCGAAACCTGGTAGTTCTGCAATAGGGTATAAAACTATGAAGTTGCTATTTTTGTAGTCATGGTCAGTTGATTTCCCACAAATAATACTCGTAGTTCATCACTTTTTCTAAGCGTATCGTTGCCTTACATAGCTTAAATTATATCCTCCCTCAGTCCATTCTAGGCGTGGTTGTTGATAGTACAGTTCTCGTGATGATAGGTTTGGCCACCTCACTGTAAAACAGCGAAAAAGCATATTAAGTATGTCAGGGAGTTGGTGCAATCGCAAAGTCGAGGGGATTTTTGATGAATATCAAACGTTAGTGGGGGCAAATTTTATCCACCAAAGAAAGAAAGCTACCTGAAGTAAACTCTCTTTGCCCCTAAGTTTCATGGAAAACTAGCAGAACGAGCAAGGGATAATCAGCAAAACAGATTTATTCAGTGCACACCTCCAATCGCAGCACGCAACTTTATATTTATTCCCCTCGGGAATTAAATGAACCGGATACACATGTTGTGACATAGTGTCCAACGATGGTCTGATAATACGACTGTTTTGAGAACGGGGAAAAATCGCCGTGTAAGTATTGGTACATTCACCACCAAAATAGCTTTAGCCCGATAAAAAGACGATACGACAATGTAACATTTAAAGAAGAAAGTGATTTTAATAGTGAACAAGGCGACATCAACACTGGGACGTAAAGTCCATGTCTCTTCATCGACATCATACATTTACCGTCTGAAAAACATATGTAAATGATACGTAAATGATAACGGCAGTGTCCCGACACATAGAAAAGTAATAATAAAAACCAATGGCATGTACTTACCCGTAAAAACATCGACAAGCATATCTTACAATGTATACCTATCACAAAAACTAGCAAGACACTGACAAACTCAAAAGATCTGTGTAAGTCGGTATCGTCTTTTTATCGGACTTTTTCACCTTAAAAATTAAGGTTAGGTTATTGAAAAGTTCACCCAAAGACAATCAGACGGCAACAGTAAGCGGCTTAGTGCTCTTTGAATATGTATCGGTCACTACGCAAGGTCCAAGTGAATCTTGTACCGGGGCTTGGTCAAAACAGACAGGGCAGTTTAGTAGCCCTGCGTACGATGCTGTGTCGTACATTCCAAAATTGGACGAGTACAAAACTGAACACTTTCGAGAGGACAACAAAGTATCAAAGTTGTAAAATAAACAAATTGTTTAACAAAACCGGGAACATACAGCTACAGCATCGTAGCCAGGGCTGTAATGTGTCTGTGTGTGTAGCATGTGTGGACACAGGGACAGACACTGTTGTAGGCTTGATGTCTAAACTAGAACTGATTACTTTATTGTCTAATAGTAAAGACTGTAACATATCACGTCATGGATGATTAATCTCTGGAATGTGATTGTCAAGTCAGTATATTGACTCAAGGATGTTTACTTGACGGAAGTGAACAGATGTGAGATAGTGTTGAAACACTACATCCCTCCTTTATTAAAATTGGATTATTTGTAATAGTTTCAAAATGTTGATGATCGGATGTTGATGTATTGACTGTATTGAAATTCTCAGGATCCGGTGATATTCCTTCGTCTGAGAATTTCGTTCCGTAGAATAGAAGTGTTGTCTTATTGAATTCGCATTTCTTCTTGTTCAGTGTTAAGTTGCGCTCGCGTAATCGTTGAAATACTCGGCGGAGATTGTCGAGATGTGTATCTCTGTTGCCGTATACCAGTATGTCATCACTGATGTTTAGGGCGGGTAAACCTTCGAGTGCCTCCCGTATTGTATTTTGGAATATCTCCGATGCCGATGTAACTCCAAAGTTGAGTCGTTTGTATCGACGTAAACCTACATGTGTACTGAACGTAGTAATGTATCTTGATTCTGGAGCGAGTTCAAGTTGATGATAACCTTGATTCAGATCGAGTTTGGAAAATACCGTCGCATTGTTCAGATCATGCATAACATCATCAATCGTTGGCGTGATGTGTCGTTCACGTTTTATCGCTTTATTGGGTTGTCTCATATCCACGCATATTCGGATATCGTTCGGATCTTTTGGTTTTGGAACCGCTACGATCGGTGAGACCCACGGGGTTGGACCTTCGACCTTTTCGATTATATCGTTTTCTTCCATTTCTGCAAGTTTCTTTTCGACTTTCTTGCGAATGTGAAACGGTATGCGCCTATGTGGCTGTGTTATCGGTTGAACAGTTTTGTCGATGTGTAGTTTGACTTGATTATCTTTTAGCTTCCCCATGCCTTTGAATAAGTCCTGATATTCTTCTATCAGCTTATCCGTTTTTCTTTGAAGACCGTTAAGTTTTGTTTGCCCTTCGACTTGCTTGACAATCTGTATCAATCCTAAGTCTTCAGCAGTCTTAAAACTTAAAAGAGAGCCGCCAATTTCACCATCTTGCTTTACGACGTGAAATTCGACTTTAGATAATGCCTTCTTTCTTTTGGTCGACTGGAATTTGTATCCGATTTCTGCGTTGAACGTACCTAAAGTTTTCAACGGCTTAGAGCTTTTGTAGGGAAATATTCTGACGTTGCTGTCCTTCAACTTGATTTTATCTTTTATCTTTTTGTAGTCACGCTCTTCAATGACATTGATTGCTGCACCAGTATCGATCATAAAATGTATCTTCTTACCTTTTATTTCGATATCCGCTGTCGGATTCTTGACAGTAGTTGTGCGAATTGCTTCATCTCGTATGTTGTATACGTACTGAGAGTCGGAGTCAGAGTTTGTTGCGATCGAGTCGGTATCTGTATCCGTATCGGCGTCTAGTCGTTTCACTGTACGATGACCACGTGTTTTGGATTCCTTTCCTTTCGATCGGCAAACTTTAAATTTGCAAAGTGGTTTAGTTTTCCACAGGACTTGCATTTCTTTCCTTTTGCTGGGCACGTGTCTTGGTGAGGGTAGTTTCCTCCACAGAAGTGACATTTCGATTTCTTGTCTTCACTTCTAGTTGACTTGCCACGTTTGTATTTATCAGGCTTGCTTTGTTTCCTTCGAACCGCGTTGACTGTTGAACCAGTGTTGGCTTCCATTTCCGTTGCTTGCGATTCTGAGATTTCAAGCGATCGGGTGTACTGTAGTAAATCCTTCAAAGTCATGTCTTCACGTAGAGCTCGTCTTCGTACTCTCTGTGATGAACAGTGTTCAATGATTTGAGTAAGGATTTCGTCATCGTTGTCCTGGTATTGACACTTTTTGATCAGTACCCGTAGTCTTGCGTGGTATCTGTCGATTGATTCGCCTGGTTTCTGTTTGGCTTGACGAAATAGATGTCTGTAGTATGCTTTCGTTACTTTTGGTGAGTAACGGGCTGTTAGCGCGTCGACTAACTTCTGGTAATCTTCATCGCCACCTATTTCTGCCTCTGTCATTGACTCGATATCATACTGCACGTCTTTACCTGCGTAGTGGAAAAGTAGAGCACGTTTTCTCTTGTTTTCCGTTATGTCGAAGCCTTCCATGAGGTGCTTGAAACCTTTCAACCATTCTTCCCATCTGGTCGCATTGGATCCAGCTTCGGCATGGACTGTAAATGGTTCATAGTGAGGAACAGCTCCGGTTGCCATGATATCTTTGATTGTACGGATCGTCTCAATCCACTGTAGCTTGTACGTGAATTTTCTCGCATCCGCTAATCCTCGTCGCCAATGTGATGTGTCTGTGTGTGTTTGGACACAGGGACAGACACTGTTGTAGGCTTGATGTCTAAACTAGAACTGATTACTTTATTGTCTAATAGTAAAGACTGTAGCATATCACGTCATGGATGATTAATCTCTGGAATGTGATTGTCAAGTCAGTATATTGACTCAAGGATGTTTACTTGACGGAAGTGAACAGATGTGAGATAGTGTTGAAACACTACAGCCAGGGCTGTAATTACCTGCTAGTGCAGGTTTTCTGTTACTAGGAAAAACATCATCGTCTGCTCGCACGGCTCGTTAGCCAGACAGGAGCCTTCCACTAACCACGCCATGCGGGATGCCGGCACTATATTGCGTTAAGGGAGTTGGATGGATTTAGAAAATCAGGCAGCCAATCAGAGCACGCGTTACACTCAAAGATAAAACCACGCCTACCTTCCAAAGGCCGACCACAGCACACTTTAACTGTGTTTGAAGGTGTTTGTGCACAACTTTTCTCTCGATTTACTTACTGGTTTACTAGACTTGGTTCAATTGTGTGATTTGTGAACATGTGAGTTGGGTGAACGCTTGGAATGCAATGATTTGTGTTCTGTTTTCATGTGAAATGTGTGAGTAGCATTATCGCGTTGAGTGGAGTGAACGCGATACAGAGGAGTTTTACCCGGCACAAACTCACCGCCCTGTCCTCAGATGATGCTTATTTATCCTCACAGTGTGGGTTGTCCCTCACAGTGCCATAAATTACAGTTTGCATGTCCAGCACTATGTCCCTCACTCGTCTGTTTTTGATACCTTGAAATACCTGACTTTGATCAAGTAAATCCAGGTATATATCCCTAATTAGGAAAGTTCATTAAATATGCAAGTTAGGAATTGGCTAAAAAAATGCTAAATGACTTTGAATAATATAATCATAGTGTCTTCAATGAACATAGCAAGTTTCGTCAACTTTGGTCGAGTCAGTCAAGATATACATCCTTAATAAGGAAATTTCATCAAATATGCAAATTAGGAATTTGCTGATGTAAAAATGTTTAACGACTTTCAATAATGTTATATCATATTATCTTCAATGTACATAGCAAGTTTCATCCCAAATATCAAAGCTGTCAGACAAGTGGTTTTGATGAAACAAATTTTTTGACCAAAAATGACAAAAATTACCTTAAAAATAAAATTCACATATTTCTGCACAATTCCCACAAATCTGAAAAAGATCATCAAAAAAGATAATGGTTTTTTACCTGATCTGCATATTTAATTCCTGTTGCGATGTAAACACCATTGTCATCTTGTGTATAGCCATCATGTGACCAATATGAGAAATCAAATGCAAATGTGTGAGTTTTTCCACTTTCTGGATGCTTTATTGTAGTGGAGTTACCAGACATCGACACAACGCACTTGGAGTTCGCATTTTTTTCTCTCTGTTGAGATCAGGAGCAGGTCATTATTATCAATATAGCATTAGCAGACACAGATCTTGGCATATCAAGGAATGATTAAACTTTTCTATTGTGAAAACTTTGAATAAAAAAGCATCCATTGACATATTAGTTGAATATGTATGTGTCCTTGTTGGGCAGGAAATCAGTTTGATATATATATATATATGAACATGGGGGCTGGGGGACACCAACATAGTGTTTATTATTTGCCATAAATGTGAAGTTTGTCAAAAAGTCAAATTGTTTGGACATAAATGAAAGTTATTTGAACTGGTTGGTTACTGCTCCAGCATAAATTGAAGTGTGGAATCTAAGTATCAACAGCGTTGATATTTGCGAAAGTGAATTAAGAAAAAGAGATGGGACTCAATAGGATCAACAATATACAAGTCATTGTTGATGACACAGTCCCCACTTGTTAATGGGTACTTTGATTACAGGTCCTCAGAGAGGATAGAGTCCTCTTCATTAGGTGTGTGATAAAAATACTTTTTAAATAAATTCGCTTGATACATGTCTGAGTTATGGTTCAGGACATGAAAAAATCATAATAAAATGATCACACAGCAGCCATATTGGATCGTATCACAAAGCAAATCAATGTGCATATGTATGACAAAGGTCAATGTCCTTGTACCAACTTTGAATAAAATCGGTTGAGATATGCCTGAGTTATGGCTTTGTACATGAAAAAATGATAACAAAATGGCCACACAGCAGCAATATTGGATCGTACGTGAAAAAATCGTACATTGGATCATATTACAAAATAAATTAACACGCATATGTATGACATTGGTCAATCTCCTTGTACCAACTTTGAATAAATTCGCTTGATACATGTCTGAGTTATGGTTCCAGACATGAAAGAAGGTAACAAAATGGCCAAACGGCGGTCATATTGGATTGTATCACAAAACAAATCAATGTGCATGTGTATGACATAGGTCAATGTCCTTGTACCAAGTTTGAATAAAATCGGTTGAAACATGCCTGAGTTATGGCTCTGTTAATGAAAAAATCGTAATAAAATGGCCGCCTGGTGGCCATATTGGATTGTATCACAAAACAAATTGACGTGCATATGTATGACATAGGAGATTAACAATGGCGGCGGATACGAACGCTTCCCTCGCATAGAGAGAGATAAGTAGGCTTTGCGTAAGTTTACAAGCGCGGCTGGGCACATCGTGTACCTAGGCGAGGTGGGTGTGCTCGAAAACGAAGATCAATGCAAGTTTTGGATTCAAAATCGGCTGTTTTCGGCGGAGAAACTGCCCGCCGTATTTCTGCAGGAGGACCAGCGGTTTTTTCTATATCAGTCTGCAGGGCTGTGGTGGGAGGCCGTATAACGCCGGTAACACACAGCCCTGCCATGCAGAGCTACTATTCACGATTGTTATACAACATAGCTTGCATTTTGTTCACAGTAGCAGTAGCACTGAGTTTTATATGTAAAATAACTTTCTCGTAAACTGTAAATTGTGACTTCTGACATCTCAAACGTCACAATACTAAATTTTTTTGATATAATACGGAGTGACTTGCACACACATGCACTATGCAGCGACAGTCCATCTATTCATAGTATGAGAGTCTACTACATTTACGCATAGTGATGTTGACAATTACATGCACGCCTGGTGTACAATTTCAAGTAGCCACGAGGAAATGCTGATGGTCTTAGTGGAAATATAGGTAACAACAGTGAAACAAACAACATTACTTATCGTGACCATGCATGCTAAAGTGCTATCTCAGATCATGTATGATCTGATGATCATGCCAAATTGTCATGTCTGATCATGACGTGATTCTGAAGTGTGCGTACTTCCTAAGTAGTAAGAAAATCAGTCAAAATATAAGCACACACTGTCTTTAGTGATCGAAGTCAACAATAATGTCAAAATCAACGCACAACTGACGAAATTACCCAAAACATGGGGCCCGTGCGCACCGACGTCCTTTGTACCTCCTTACTGTTTATTATTTGCCATAAATGTGAAATTTGGCAAAAAGTCAAATTGTTTGGACATAAATGAAAGTTATTTGAACTGGTTGGTTACTGCTCCAGCATAAGTTCAAGTGTGGATTCTAAGTATCAACAGCCTTGATATGTGTGAAAGTGAATTAAGAATAAGAGATGGGACTCAATAGGATCAACAATTACGGTGAACTTATACAATAAAGAAGGGGAGAAAAATAATCGCAATCATACCAATCCATAATCCAATAACACTAGGTCAAAATTTGTAAGACAATAGTTGTAAACATAGACACAAAACAGCACAGAACAGACAGTAAATAGACGGTACAAACAAAGTCAAATTCATGAAAGAAAGATATATGGACCTCTGGCCAAAAGACCAAGAAGTGATGTCAGGTGTTTCGAAAATAGTAAGCGCATCCTGCCCCACATGTGGCACCCGCCATATATCAATCTGTAAGTCAGATAGGTAGTGGTCACTAACTAAGGCCCAATGTCACCGATGCCATCAGTGATCATTTGTCGAAGAGAGATATTGTATTTATCTACCAGCTTGCGATACCTGCCAAAAAAGCGTTTGAATGTAGAGACAAGTCTTGCTCTGGTGTAACCTTGATTTAACAGTTTGAAAGAGAGACGGCCATGTCTCTCTACAAAATCACCATATGAACTGCATGCTCTTGCATATCGTATAAGCTGGGAAATGTATACCCCACAAGCAGGTGAGAGTGGAATATTACTGATGAGGTGTGGAAATTAATTATACTTGTTACGTGCAAAGAAAACGAACAAAGGTGAACTCAGCAGTTAACGTTTAAACAAAATTTATTACGAAAATAAAACTAATTGCTAAGTCAGGGATAGAGTACAAGCTTTAAAGTGTACAGACTACTTATCTCAGCTGGGACGGCAGAGCTCCAGTCTCAGAGTTGTAACAGTCAGTCGGATGAATGAACAGTCCTTTGGCTTGCAGGCTTGAAGCTGCACAAAGTCCACAGTATAAATCCAGCGTTGACAGTGAAGGTCTTGAAAAGTCTTGAGAATGACTACTGCTGGAGTTTAGTAACACACAAGAGACACGATCCCAAAAGTCTGACTGGAAGCTGTGCACGTCCCTTTTATAAAGGCATATAAGAACAATCTAGAACTTTTATTGACATTCTAATTACTGTTCTAAAATTATCTCTCTTACACAACTAATCAACTTTCCAGAACATTCCAAACATGACTAATTGAATTCAAGGTTGTGAGGTCATTAAGGGCAGTGACCTTGAGAATGTTCTAGACTAATTGAACTCAGGTCATGATGAGTGTGGGGTAAATGACCTACATGACATACTAAAGTTGAAATCATCTCTCTTGTCATATAGCCTAGTAGAAAGGTGACCATTGGAGTCAAATTCAAGTAAAATGTCCAGATATGAAGCAGAAGAGGCCGTTTCTGTAGTTTCTTTAATCTCCAATTCTGGAGGATAAATCATAGCGAGATATTTACTGAATTCAGAGTTATTCAATGAAATAACATCGTCTATGTATCTAAATGTTAGGTTGAAAGTACGAGCTACAGAGACCTTTTTCTGCTTGATAAGGTTCTGGATAAATTCTGCCTCGTATGAGAACAGAAATAAGTCGGCAAGTAAGGGAGCACAGTTAGTGCCCATGGGAATTCCTATACACTGTTGGAAAATGTGTCCTCCAAATTCAACAAATATGTTGTCAATGAGGAAATCAAGCATACTGATAATGTCTTTCTCGGTATAAAACACTTTAGCGTTAGTAGTATTTTTAACAAAATATGTAGAATTATACCCTAATACCACATATTTGTAACGGCGTGAACCGTTTTTGTAGAAAAATGCTTGGTTGATGATGTTTTTCCACAATTTAGCCACAAAATATTGTAATATAATGGACAATGGCTAATCTATAAATCAAATTACTTAAACTGGATTGTTGGCATTGATTACACATGTATTTATTGTCCATCAAATAGAAAATAAATTTGGGCCTTTGACTTAAACACATTTGCTTGTTACACTCACCACACTTGTACTTAGTATTTGGAGTGTACACCTATCTACAATACAATGATATAAAGTTTGGACTCCGTAGGTCATCAGTGCATCTTTAATGTATGAGACTAAATAAGCTTACCCCTCAAGTATGTATAGGCCAAAAACAATATTTAATTTTGAATTACGAAGTGCAGCTGGGAAGGACATACAATATGGTGAAAATCAAACTAAATATAAAAACTGAATATACAATTTATATGGAAATGTTGTTTTACAGTCATGAGTATCTGGTGTGTGCCAAGAGACAAATATTAAAATTGGACAGTATCATCCTGACCACAGTTTGTCGGTACAAAATATTATGCTATTCACGATAGTTATAGCTTGCATTTTGTTCACAGTAGAACTGAGTTTTACATGTAAGATAACTTTCTCGTAAACTGTAAATTCTGGCTTCTGGCAGCTCAAACGTCGCAATACTACATTTTTTGATATGATACGGAGTGACTTGCACACATATGCAATATGCAGTGACAGTCAATATATTCATAGTAAGAGTCTACTACATTCAAGCATAGTGATGTTGACAACTACATGCATGCCAGTGCACGATTTCAAGTAGCCACGAAGAAATTCTAATGGTCTTTTAGTGGAAATATAGGTATTAAACAACAGTGAAACAAACAATATTAGTTATCGTGACCGTGCTAAAGTGCAATCTCAGATCATGTATGATCTGATGATCCTGCCAAATTGCCACGTCGGATTATGCCGTGATTCTGAAGTGCGCGTACTTCCTTAGTAAATCGGTCAACATAAGCACACACTGTCTTTAGCGATCGAAGTCAACAATGATGTCAAAATCAATGCACAACTGACGAAATTACCCAAAATAAGCAACAGAAAACTAAACGTTATCGCTGTGTCGAAAGGACAGTACATCAACATAAAACGACGCTAGTTTGTTATGACATGGACGTAGAAGGAGAGAGCGTTCCCTTGCTCTCACCCAGCTATTAGTACGGGCCGCCGGTGGGATTGCCTCGCTAAAGCAATGGCTTCGCCGTTGTACCGGGTGAGTACCGAATACGGAGGCCATCATTCTTCAGTCTAATGAAGGAGCGTTTCGTGCCAAAAAATACATGACAGCAACAAAAGTACCATTACTGTGAACTTCATATTTACAAAACATCATCAAATACACGCTAAAAACTTCAAAACGTCAAAATTCGCACCATACCGAGAAACAAGATGGCGTCGGTTTGATTTTTCAAAGTCCTTGCAAAACAACGCTAACTTGTTATAAGCCCATGAGCATATTAAGGGGAGACCCATTTGATTTCGGGGGGTATGTAGGAAGTGGGTATGGGAACTTTTGTTTTTGTCAGAGAGACAACATTTTTTTATTTCTACTGCCAGACCTGCATCAATTTTTTTTAACCAAATGGAGAAGCAGTGCAATTTTTAAAATTTAAGCCAGTGTTTCACATATCACAGGATGGTTTTATGTATTCATTTTACATTCCAACAAATGAAAACAAAATGGAAAGTCTCATATCAAATATATACAACTTTAAATTATAGAACACTTTTTTGGCAAATCAACTGTGATCAGTACTATACCTGCTTTTCTTTAAAACAGTCAATTCCTTTTAAGTTCTCAGGGGAGATGTTATCTTTTGTGGTCAGAGAAACAAGGCTCACACATTGTATTTCATTATATTTGTTGTTCCTCAATTTTTCATTGACAACTTGTAATCTTTCTAACATATTTATGTTGAGAGAATAATATATTGGTTTTAATACTAGTTCATTGACTCCTGTCTTGTGTTTTAAATTTTCACAATTTACAGAAGTCAAATAGTCCCATATAGATATTGCCTATGCCATTGAGATATTGCAACAGAAATCCTGAAATATGATTTCTTGGGTCAGGAAAGGGAAGGAAAACATCGAGTGCACTGAGGTGTAAAGTAGTGAATGCTTATATCGTAAGTGCTGGGGGAAAAAAAAACACATAAGAATTGCTTGTGGTAAAAACATTTGCGCTGCCTATGGCAGCATGCCAGCAAAGAATACATGCGAATGAAGTTTCCAAAATTTTGCTCATTTCAAGTGCATTGTGACAATTCCTTTTTTATTTCTTTCTATTATGAGAATTTTTTTTTCTCAAGCCATTACAGGCTTAATTTTTTTCTTTTATTTCACCTGGTGACAATTTTTTTCTCAAAATCCTCCATACCCCCAGAAATCAAGTGGTTCTCCCCTATGTGAGCCCCTGACCTATACAGGGCATTGGATTACTTCCTCAGCAGAACTGATATGCCTGCCAGTACCGGTGTTTATCGCCTACAGCGGCCATCATTCTTCAGTCGATCAAAGGCGCCTTTCGTACCAAAAAATACACGACAGCCGCAAAAGTGCATCACTGTCAACTTCATAACTATAGAACATATTGAAATACACAGTGAAACATTTAACAACGTAAAAAATATGCCCAGACCGAGAAACAAGATGGCGTCCGTTTCGATTCTTCAACTCAGATTTTGTCCTACAGTTGTGCGCATGCGCAGACGGTAGCTTTAGCGAAAGTGAGTCAAAATCGAGTAAATATAAAATAAAAATGGATAAAAATATTGTTTAAAAATAATACAAGGCTTGTATCACCAAATTTTGAACATTTCTGACGGCATTTCAACTATACGAACACCCATGCCAAATATCACAATAATCATATCAGTGGTTTTTAGGAAAAATTGAATATAGTGGTTTTCACAAAAAAGCTAAAAAAGTGACTTTAAAATGATTCAATCAAAAAAAGAAAAAAGACCGTTTGAGATACATGCCCAAGTGACCACTAGACCAAATTTCAGAAAAAGTTACTGAAGCGTTTCTGAGATACCTGCGTCCACAGCATACGGCCAACTGTATGCGACAACAGAGGCCGCATCATCACATTAGTACTTTGGGCCAAAGGCCCAAAGGACTAATAAGTAACAGAAAACTAAAAGTTATCGCTGTGTCAAAAGAACGGTACATCAACATAAAACGACGTAAACTAGTTATGTGTGCATGCACATACTGAGCATGCCCTAGCTCTCACCCAGCTCTATAGTACGGGCCGCCGGTGGATTACCTCGGTAGAACTTACAGGTTTCCGCCAAAGAAATGGATTTGCCAGTACCGGGTGAGTAGCGCAGAGGCCATCACTTTTCAGTCTACCGACAGAGCATTTCGTGCCAAAAAATACGGGACAGCAACGAAAGTACCATCACTGTCAACTTCACATTTACAAGACGTCATCAAATACACGCTAAAAAATCAAGTGGTTCTCCCCCAAGTGTGGCTCTGCCCAACTACGGGCCAGTGGATTACTTCCTACGGAGGCCATCATTCTTCAGTCGATCGAAGGTGCCTTTCGTAACAAAAAATACATGACAGCAGCAAAAGTACCATCACTGTCAACTTCATAATTATGAAACATATTCAAATACACACTGAAACGTTTACAACGTAAAAATGTGACCAGACCAAAAAACAAGATGGCATCCGCTTCGATTCTTCAACTCAGATTTTGTCCTACAGTTGTGTGCATGCGCAGATGGTAGCTTTAGCAAAAGTGAGTAAAAATCAACTAAATACAAAGTAAAAATGAATAAAAGTATTATTTAAAAATAATACAAGGCATGTATCACCAAACTTTGAACATTTCTGATGGCATTTCAACTATATGAACACCAACGCCAAACATCAAAATGATCAAATTGGTGGTGTTGAGGACAATTGAAAATACTGGTTTTCACAAAAAAGCTAAAAAGGCGACTTTAAAATGATTCAATCAAAAAATGAAAAAAGACCATTGAGATATATGCCCGAGTGACCATCAGACCAAATTTCAGAAAAAAGTTACTGAAGTGTTTCTGAGATACCTCCGTCCACGGCATACTATTGGGTGATTATGGCTTTGCTATAATCATTGTTAACGTCTGGAGGGACACGGGGAAAAGGGTTAAGACCTTGACATGTATGCAGTGTGCGAAATTAAGAGAAAATAGCTTCAGGTCATAAGGACCTGCACCAATCCAAAGCTTCAGGTCCTTACAGAAAACTGCCGGTCCTCAATAAAGGCAGTTGTTGAAGACCATGAAAGTCAACTTCTCCACCAATACTATGCTTTTGAATGTTGTAATATTTGATTTTTCATGTCCTTTTATCAATAGAGTCAGTAAGTATTCACTCAAAAGGACTATTGTTCACATAGATTGCAGAATAGTGTGAGTGAATGAATCATTCATCTACATGATCTGGAATCTGAAAAAGATCACAGCCCTCATCTTCCTCACTGTCATGCGCGCACATTTATCAATGTTTTCCACCACGGGAGGGGGGACTATGGGACTAACAGGAGAATTCGACATTTTTTCTAGCCATGTCAAATCCCCCACTCTCGGACTATAAAATGATGTCAAACACCCAGGAGCCGGGAATACAGGCTCATGCACTGGCTACATGTGGCTGATGAAAGCGAGAAAGTTTGTCTCTCATGACTTTCTATTGGGATGGTGTTCTCTACATTGCTGTGTACAATAGCGCTGTTCACGGTTACAGGTTTGTTACTAAATATAGCTGTACGCGCGCGACATCGGACACGCAGCTTGAAATGCGGACAAATTTTATCAATGTTGCATACACGGCCGTTTTTGCAGCTTGTACTCTGAATCGTGAATATGCCTTTAGTATTCATTGTTACACTAGCAGTTGCCTACTAAGATTCTTTTTCGTCGATTTTGCATGCGCAATTTTCAAAAGCGTAATATCTAAAAATGCGGAAAAATATTTATTTTTGCATATCAATGAGAGAACAGTGATGTAAACTGTGAACAGCCCTATCGTACACTACACCAGGGCATGTGATATTGTGATTTGAAATGGTTGGAGAGCTGAAAATCACTTCTGAAATTAGCCAAAGCAAGTGGTAGAAGAGTGAGTGAATAGCTTAGTACCCTGAAAACAGTCATGAGTAAGGGGAGTGTATGAATGACTTTTTTATGCAAACATTGATCACTACGACTTTTTATTGTAATGTAAAACAGAAGGGAGAAAATACTTGGTATGTATTTTGTTATGACGTATGGATTACTTTGAATTTTTTTCAAATAATAAATAAATTTAAATTTGGCCTCTGTTGCATTCATAAAGAAACAGATCAAGTTATACTTTTAATAAAAAGGACAAGTATCGTAACTTTTTCTCGATTATAGAAATTGCAGACAACATGAATGGCACACGTCGCCACTCGCGGAAATGAATGCATATTTTCTGATCAAAAAATTTTGCCTGAGCGATTGCTTGGTCTCATCGCCCTTTGAAAGCTTAGTTATTAAAATGACTCTGAAAAGTTTGACAGACTCTCGATACTGCTGAAAACCATCGACAAGATCAGTTAATGATACCGTAAAATTTTAATTTTTTGCGACATTTAGGCGTACGGTCCAGGATGACGGTGAGTTTTGCCTGCCTGTCGTAAAACGGTATACATCGCAACAATTTGAAGCCCTACTCTCGGCCTCTGAGAGTATACACGACGGATCATGCAACTCAACAAAATTGTTGATGATAAGGCCGCTCTGTTTTATAAAATGTACACTTGTTATCACGATATATCGTGGTAACAGTCGGCCTTGTGAAATTTGGTTAAAGACCAACGAGCAAGCAAGATGTTCTAGCGGTCCACAAACAAACGTAGCGAAACTTGAACTTGACTGTCGACTGCAGGTAGCACAATTGGGCTGTCGTGTAACATCTGGTCCCTGTGTCGGGCGTAGTTCAAAACCATAGAGGTAAAAAAATACCTCCAGGTTCAAAACCAAATATGTTTAGTAAAAAACACTATTTTCGTAGTAGTTTTTTGTCTTAAACTCTTCTATGAACCGTTTAGGCTATGTTTTTAACGCTTCAATGGAAAATCAAAGCAAAGAAAACGGAGTCAGTTTGATAAACTGAAGGGCTGTAGGCCTATTATGTACATTTTTGTACATGTAAATTCCGAAAAACTTAAAGTGTGGAACTAGTGATCATACTCTGTGTTGTTATCATATGACACAGATATGCTAACATTACGCGGGTTACACTCACTAGACGAGTATTATTATAATATTGTGTCACATTGTTGCACCAAAATCAATCCATCATTGCTAGAATCTGTATGCACGGACGTAATTCATACTGATCTGAAAGTAATCAGCTGCACCATGCTATGCGCCTCGATCGGAGAGATTAGACTCGGTAAATACATGAATAAAGTCGCGAGACAAAAAATCATTATGCTGCGACATTGTCAGCTCCCCCAACCCCCGGTCTGGCGTGGATCAAATTCCCCACTACCAGGACATGAAGTGCTATCAATATCCCCTGTTGCCCCGCACTCCCACGGTGGAAAACATTGATAGGTGCATGACATTCAATTCTGAATCACATGATTCAGAGTCAGTCATCATCTGTATCTGTTAAAGGTCTTGACGAGAGAAATTTTCATCATTTATTCCAAATTTCAGTCGGTCATAAGGACCGACGTGTTGCTAAAAACTTTCGGCCCGACGAGAAATCTGTCGGTCTTGGACCGTCGGGCCGACGTTAATTTCGCACACTGCATGTATGGGTCACCATGCGCCACCTACCCCTACCACTGGCTGGATGCACATGAGACGTAACCTTATCTACCAACTGCCTCATTACCGTTATCTAAACAACTTGCGTCACCCTTTCCACGTCATTATCCATGCACATATCAGAGTGATCAAAGCCATGGTCCAAAGGACTAATAAACATATGACAAGAAAGATGACATAACAATTATATCATTTGACAAAAATATGATAATCTATAGACAAGTTTAGGGATGTATGCTGATTGGGAACTACTGAAACATAATAAGGAATTGTGTGTTAACACAAATCCAGTTTGTAAGTCCACGGAGCTAGGCTGCCTGCAGAACAACATGTCCTGAAGTCACTTTGCATTGCTGACGTAGACATCTTATACTGGTTATCTAACTACTCATCTGCTGACGTAGACACCTTAGCATCTGCTATCTAGCTACCATCTTTCTTGCGCACGGCACTTGACCCAATCCTTGCTGCAAGCTTCTGGTCCAAGTTCATTCATTCTAGGCCATTAGGCTGTCTGCCAAGCTATTACAACACTCCCTGCTACTCGTTTCTAGTCACTCCCGGTCTCCTTTCACTGCCGTATCTACCGGACCACAGCGCTGACAATGCCTCCTCGAAAACGAACCAAGAAGTCTACGCCGCGCGTAACGCCGTACGTTCGTCCAGTGACCCGTGCACGATCCACTCCTGACCTCCTCGCTGCCGAACAAGGTCAGACCGCTCCAACTGCACCAGCCACCGTGGTGACGGCTGCCCACGGTCTCCCACAACCTCAATCAGTTGCCGTTACCATACCGCAAAGCGAAACTCCAGTATCAACAAATCAAGTACCACCTTAATCGGGAGTCGTGACGATGGAAATGTTTTCCACCCTGCAGACTTCGATGGCCAACATGGCCGCCAACATGGCCAACATAGCAAATCTACTGCAACAACGCCCTCTCACCGACATGCGGGGAGAAGCCTTCACTTCCGGCAACAACAGCAGCCCCCAGCAGAACCAAGATGGCGGCGCCCAGGCAGCTCATGATCCGCCCGTTCAAGCGACCCACTCAGGGGTAAACACGGTCGAGTTTGCCTCGAACTTTTCTCCCAACAACCTCCTCCAGGGCTGCGGCATAAAATATGAAAGACTGCCAAACGTCGAACTGGTTTCACCTGCTATTCGCCGCGATATTCTTTCAGGTAAGGATATCAATCTTGCCTGCTTACTCATACCCGGCTACAATTACCACGATGGCGAATGACATATCATCATCAGCAACGAAGCCCTGTCTCTGAAACCTCTCCAGGACGGCAGAGTAAATAGACCTCTCACCATTACTGAATTCATTCAAGCTTTCACCGTCTATAAAAACATCATGTGTGAGGCATTCCCTAATCGCCGAACAGAACTTGATGCATACGTCACGGACATCGTTGGCATGTCAAAACGTTTCTACGAATACCACCGCAATTTTTCCTCCAAGGCAGCCGCACTCCTGTTAAATCATGGCATAAAAGTAGACTGGGGAGTTCGCGATTCGCTCATTTACATCTCGACATTCTCCGGTCTCAAGGCCAACCTTTGCAACGTCTGCAATAGCGCAGTGCATACCACCGAAGTCTGCCCGTACCTTGAGAGTAAGAGACCAAACAGCAATACCATAAGGTTCCAATCGCTTTCATCGACCGTCGATAGAAGCGGGAGAAGACGCGTCACCTACCAGGGTAAGGAAATCTGCAATAACTTCAACTCCCAGCCTGGTTGTAAACGAAGTAACTGTGGTTTTTCCAACCTGTGTTTGGCATGCTACTCATCCGATCACTCATCAGCACAAGGAAAATGCCGACCTAAAGACCAAGCTAACAGAGCCTGACTGCACGATACGCCATCCACATTTAACGCTGACACTTTTGCACCATCAACACCAATTAATATTGGCACCCTTGCCTCCGAACTTTCAAATCACCCTGACAAAGCAAGTACCTGCTTACAGGACTTTCCGAAGGATTTAACACAGGCCTACGCTGTCAACTTTCCTCATCGCTCATCTGTCGCAACCTTCTCTCAGCCCGACAAGATCCGGATTTTGTGTCGCACCAAATTAACTCTGAACTGCAAAAGGGCTATCTTATCGGCCCTTTCACCACACCATCATACGCCAATTATCGCTGTAGCCTGCTAGGTATCGCAGAAAAGAAATAGTCAGCCAAAAAGCGCCTAATCCTCGATTTGTCATCCCCTCACAACAATGAAGACACACCCAGCGTCAATGACTTCATCGACAAACAGGAATTTTCGCTCTCCTACGTAAAGATAGACGATGCCATTGCAGCCATTCAAAGGGCGGGCCGAGGAGCACGGCTGTGTAAGACTGACATTGTCGATGCTTTCAAGCTCATCCCTATTCAGCCCTCGCTATGGCACTTTTACGGCATCCACTGGAAAAAACATTTCTATTTCTTCACTGCCCTTCGGGTCACGCTCCAGCCCTAAGATCTTCGATCAGCTTTCCAAGGCATTTGCTGGATTGCTCAAGAAAATTACGGTATCGAGATAATTTTCCACCTGCTAGATGACTTCCTAACAGTTGACAAACCATCATTTGATGCAGACAGCACTATGGCCTTAATTACCCACATCTTCAGGAGACTCTTGTACCCATCGCGCCACACAAGACTGTCGGCCCCGTTACTATACTAGAATACCTTGGAATAGAGCTTGACACAGTGAAGATGGAAGCGTGGCTCCCTCACGATAAACTGTCTAGAATAGCCGCCCTCATCCAGTCCTTCTTATCTCGCCCCACATGTACAAAACGAGAACTACTAAGCCTCCTAGGGCACCTCAACTTTGCATGCCGTGTCATTATACCTGGGCGAACTTTCATATTACGCCTAATCGAAATCTCAAAAGGAGCACGGAAACTCCACTACCGCATCAATTTGACCGCCGAGAGCAGATTTGACCTTCGAATGTGGCACCGCTTTCTCTCCAGCTGGAACGGAGTATCAATGTTCCTGGACCTCCACGCTACAAGGGCCTCAGCAATACAGCTTTTTACAGATGCCAGTGGTATTGGTTTTGGCGGGTATTTCCAAGGGCAATAGTTTAATGCACGCTGGCCCCCCATCTCAAGCTTGACGCCAACCGTGAGCTCTCCATTGCTTTTCAGGAACTCTACCCAATCGTCATCGCAGCTCTACTTTGGGGCCAATCATGGACCCGCAAACGCTTGGTGTTCAACTGCGACAACATGGCCACGGTCCATATTCTCAATAAAGGCCGTTCAAAGTCACCATCAATCATGAAATCTAGCTTTGTTTGTCATGTTTCATGTTGTTCTGCTTTGTATCAGTTTGTATGTTCATTTGAGGGCCCTGGGGAAGATAAGCATCTTTACTGAAGCTTACCAGGCTACCCTCGTTAAACAAGGTTTAATAAAATAATAAAATAAATAAAATAAATGAAACTGATGCGCACCCTCATGCTTTGCGCTGTCTCCCATAATTTCATGTTCCATGCCGACCACATACCAGGAAAACATAACTTAATTGCTGATTCTCTTTCTCGTTTCCAGATGACACGCTTCCGCCAAGCGGCTCCCTTGGCCAATGCGACACCCTGCCAACTACCCTCCAACATCATGTTCAACTGAATAGGGCGGCCGCCACCTTCAAGCAAGCTGCACTGGGCACCCGGACAATTGAATTTTATGCAACTGGAGTTCGCTCGTGGGTACAATTCTCTGCAAGGTACGGCACTCATGTACAGATGTCTCATTATCCACCCATCTTCGAAGACCTGCTAATCTACTTCATCATCCACTGTGCAACCCACCTTCACCTCAAGTATTCCACCATCAATGTTTATCTCGCTGGCATCCATCATCACTACATAATGGCGGGTCTGCCAAACCCACTCACCTCAACTAACAACCAGCCACACCTTCGTCTCCAGTACACCTTACAGGGAATTCAACGGCTGCAAGGACCATCGTCACGCCCCCTGGCTACCCATAACATTTGATATCCTGCGACAACTGTGCTCGCTGCTCCGCTCGACTGTGTATGGACCATATCTAGACCTCCTGCTGGAATCTGCGTTCGTCTTAGCCTTCTTTGGTTTTCTCCGCTGTAGCGAATTCACCTGCTCTAGACGCTCCTTTAACCCTGCATATAACCTATGTGTTCGCGACCTCAACGTCCAAACCGACACTCAGGGCTATCCAGATGCTCTTTCCGTGAACATTAAGGCATCCAAAACAGATCAAATGCGCCGTGGCTTTAAGCTTCGTCTATTCGCCACCAAGTCAACGATATGCCCAGTCACAACAATCCATCGTTTCCTCAGAGTCCGCCGACAAATGTGTTCTTTGCCTCAGGAACTCCTCTTCATCCTTCCAGAAAGAGTAAAGCTAAACCGCGAGACATTCACTGCGCTGCTTCGTTCCTTACTTTCACGCCTTGGCTTCCAGCCCCACCTGTACGCTGGACATTCATTTCGCATTTGGGCAGCCACCACGGCCGCACACGCCCACCTTCCAGACCACCTTATCCAAACTCTTGGCAGGTGGTCCAGTGACTGTTACCGTACTTATATTCGGACACCAGAAAGCCTTCTGCGTCTAGCATCTCAATCAATGACTATGCCATAGGGCCTTTTGTAGAGACACTAGCCACTCGGTAGCCACTTTCTTTTCGGTCTCTCACGTACACCACATTTCGGACCTGTCGGGACCGCACAGGGCCACCTGCCACCCACACACCACTTCATGCTGGGGCCTCACAGGGGCACCTATCCCCCCAGATCATTGCTCCCCCCCAGCCGTGCTGCCAGCCCCTCTGGACCGGAGTCCATTGAGCTTCACCCACATTTCACCCCTCATGCTGGGGCCGCACAGGGGCACCTGTCCCCCAAGCTGCAGCTCCTCGGGCCGGGAGCCCATAGCTCCCCCCCCCCTGATCTGTGCTGCCGCCCCTCTGGGCTCGTATCCAATACTTTCATTACACACGCACCAACGCCATTGCACCCCTCATGCTGGGGCCGCACAGGGGCACATGTCCCCCCAGCTGCAGCCCCTCGGGCCGTGAGCCCATAACTCCCCCCGAGCTGTGCTGCCGCCCCTTGGGGCTCTTATCCCATACTCTCATCTCGAATCAAGCGAGTCAACTTGGTCTCGAGCGTCACCCCATTCGCAAAGCACCCCTTACGAAATAGCTGTAGATATTCTATTGAACTCTGATATTCTATAGAAATTCTGTATATTTTATGGAAATCTGATGGAAATATGCTTCCATTGAAATTCAATTGAAAATTTTCAATACAATTCTGTAGAAAAATTTAAATTTTATAGAATTTTAATGTGTATAGAAACTTTAAATTCTATTGAAGTTTGCTGATAATTTTCTGTAGAAAATCTGCAGAAATTAAACATATTTTTTATGGAATTTTTCAGTTCCATAGCTTTTGTGGAAATTTTTTTCTGTTTTTTTCCCACAGTTTACACTGTTTCAGACTTAAGTTCATGTTTTTGCATGTTGGCATGAGCTTTGATAAGAACTCAGTGACATATATATAGCTTGTTTCAATATGGAAAAGGTAGTGACATATACCTATGGAGAGTTCTAAGCACATTCTCGTGTACCCTTTAATTCTGAAAAGTTATTTTCATTTACACACACGTGCCAGGAAAATGTATACAGTTTCAATTGTACCATATTCCTTTTGCCATTGCTTTCGTACATTTCATGACTGTACACAGACCAACCTGACTCTCTTTGTTAGATCCTAGGTCAAGTGAGCTGACCTGTGCCTTTGCTTTGTTATGCAAATAGTTTCCTGCCTTTACAATGGGCTGATTACATAATAGTGTAGCCACGCATTATTCATTTGAACTTGAGGCAGTCCACAGTGCACATGGCTCTTATGAAAAGTACTAAAGTTCAACTCCAAATTCCATGGAAAATTAGGATCCAAGGTCCATTAGCAAGATTCTAACAGTGTTATGGAGAAGGGAGCTCACTAATATGTCACAACTGTAAGGATCCACATTGCAGCATCAACTGAAAATTACGTGAGTTAAGATACACAACACTTTAATTATGCACTTGGCTGAGTTGACAACTCAAAACTGCTAGACTGGAGAGGTAGGCCTTGCATTCATATGTGTAGGTTGCTTTATATTTTGTAGTCCCTGTATGTTTCATCAAGTTTCGAACGATTGTTAATCATAATTCTTTTAGAAATAAACTACATGTTTATAATTTACTTGCTGCCTGATTTTTTGTGAGTTTTGCAGTAATTCATTGCATTGGTATCTATGGCAATATCATAAGGTGGTACTCCTTACTTAATAAAAGTTTAACACATATTGTTGTCATACTTTCTAAGAGATATAACTCGTATAAGACAAACAAACTTCTGTGAAAGAGTGCAGAAATTAAATATAGTTCTACAGAAATTCTATATAAAAATTCTGTAGAATGTGGTATAAATTCAATATAGTGCTACAGATATTCTGTAGAACGTGTATCGAATTTACATAGAAATTCTGTAAATTCTACAGAAATGATACAGAAATTCTGTTGAATTTCTACAGAAAAAGGGGGCCAAAACTCCATTAAACTCCGTTAATTTCCATAAAGGTTCAGTAGAATTTCTGTAGAAATTCTGTATCACTTTAATTGAATTTTGTCATCAATTTCAATAGAGTTTCTACAGAAAATTTCATAAGGACCAAACATCATTGCACCCTCATGCTGGGGCCGCACAGGGGCACCTGTCCCCCTAGATCATAACTTCCCCCCAAGCCGTGCTGCAGCCCCTCGGGCCGTGAGCCCACAACTCCCCCTGAGCCGTGCTGTTGCCCCTTGGGCCGCGGAGCCCCATACTTTCATCTCCAACCAAGTGAGTCAACTTGGTTTTGAGCGTCACCAACCCATACTTCCTACAAACATACACTCATACATACACTTTCATGGGGGTCTCTCCGTCCAGTCTGTTTGACTGTCCTCCGCTTGGGCCGTCCATTGCATGTACCCCCACTCAAGAAGGTGGTCTCCACCGGCCCGGTGGAACCACTTTCACTTTCGGCTTTCCAAAGGTCTGCAAACACAACTTTGCAACCCAAACCTTTGCCCAGGAAGCAGACTGGCGGAGACCCCTCACCCAATCTTTGAGTTATTTTGTGCTTAGTTTTGAAATGGTTTTTGCCTAGATTTTACTTTGGAATTACCGTAGTAGTTTTGCTTGACATTGTATTTTCCGTAGTTAGGTTATCACTGCTTTGTATTTGTCCACTGTCGCTTATTAAATTCTTTTAACACCATATCCTGTGTAGCGGTGTGTGCTTACAAACTGGCTGTTTCCTAATCTGATTGTACTTGTCCACAGAGAACTCAACTACAATTGCATAGAAACTCTGGCTACATTTAAAGGCTTGACTACTGTCTTTTCACAAACTGTCATGTATTCAGCAATTTTGCAGCATTTGCATTTGCTCTGATAGAGTGTGAACTTCAAATAAGCTAGCCCACTGTCCCTTTTGGCTCTGGACAGCAGGAGTAATACTTCACTGTTTTATAAACTGTTGTATTTTATAGTTTGGTGTCAATCAATTTTACATGGGTTGTTTTCCTAAAATAATTAAGAAGAAAAAACATTTTTATGACTTCTGTAAATTATTACTGAAAAAGAACACTCCTCTCCCCATATTAAAGCTGTATGGAACATGCAAGTATAATCCTAGAACGTGGGATCATTCAATTGACAATAAATATAAATTTTAATTCTTATCAACTCAAGAAATACATTCATTCTACAGTATGATTCCTTACAATGCTTTTGATGACCTTGAACTTCTTAAGTTTTAAACATTTGTCTCTTCAGTGTGCTTTCTCTGAGTACGTACAGTCTCAACTTATTCAACAGAACTTACTTACAATGTTAATTTGAAAGTTAAAATGTGCTTGGTTAGGATGGAAATAACCAGCTTAAGATTCTTTATAACCTGACAGATATGCTGTATTTTTATGACTTATTATGACTTATGACTATTATTATGACTTTTATGACTTATTCAACAGAACTTACTTACAATGTTAATTTGAAAGTTAAAATGTGCTTGGTTAGGATGGAAATAACCAGCTTAAGATTCTTTATAACCTGACAGATATGCTGTATTTTTATGACGTAAAGCTTGATTTAAGCAAGTCATGTTTACTTTAAATAGAATGTAATTAACTCTCGTTTATTAGCTACAATAGAGTAATATAGTATGTACCATATGTACATACATATATGTATGTACCGGTATGTATGTATGTATGTATGTCCGTTTGTGAGGCGTCCGTCCACTCAAATATCTTGAGAACTGCAGTACTTACTGATTTGGTATTTGTTGTGTGGATAAAATATATGATTTTGAGAAACTAGTTTTATTAATTTTTTCATATTGTTGAAAATATGCAAATTAGCACCAAAAAAGGCGTTTTTGGTAAAAAATCTTCTTCTTCATAACCACAGATCAAACAGCTTTGTTACTTGGTATACAGGTCCCTAGGGATAACCCAACTTAGATTTGTTCAAATTGTGATGAAATATGCAAATCTGTATTTTTACAAAAAAATTTTTTCCATTTTTGGTCAGGCCATCCTGAAATGAGCTATCAAAGATATCCACCTTCTTCATCAATACATGTGTCACAAAAGGTTATTCTCTACATAACACAGCAGAGCTCTGTCAACTGTTTGGTCACTTGTTTTTTCAAAACCGCTGGTCAGACAGCTTTAATATTTGGTTTACAAGTCCCTAGGATGACCTTAGTGAGATAATTTCATACAGTCAGGAAATACTTAAAATAGTATCCATGTCTATAGTAGCTTCAGGGACTTTGGCCCTATGTTTAATGGATTTTCCAAAGAGCCCTGTGGAAATGATGAAAAACGCTTATCTGGTCTTGTGTTTGTAAAACCTCATGGCTGATAATTGTCATAGTATTGAAAAAAAATTGAAAGTGAAGAAATTACTGTTTTAATAGGCATATTTTCCTTGAAATACATGACTGTGTAAAGAATATATGCTAAAAGTGTTTAAGAGTAAATTTCTTTTCAAAAAATAATTTAATCGGTGACCAAAGGATTTTTATTCTTTGAGTTTACAAATTCAAACATTGCAATTTGTTCGATCATCTTGTGCAGAGCAAAATTTATAAAATGACTGAAAAACAAAAATTGGCAGAATTATAGTCTTTGTGATGTAAAATTATGGGTTGACATCACGATAATTGTTAATCTGTTCGAAGTACTACTATACTATAATTTAAAAAAGAAAAGTTCATGCAGAAACGGTAACATATATTGTCAGCAATGTAGTGTTAATTTTGACTTTACATCAAAATATGCCTTTGCTGGCAGGGATGAAGAAAATAGCCGGCAGCCGGCAAAAATAACCGGCTGTCAGCAAAATTTTGCCGGCTGTGAAAATTATTTGTAGATGTGAAATTGATGTCATTTTTGCTGCAGTGTAAAAAAAAGAGCCAAAATCTTCTCACAAATCTTTAAAGATAAATGTAACTGCAACGAAAAACAGCAGTTTTTTGTATTTGTGTGTCCGAAAATTCAATTGTAATCGAGTACAAGGATGTATACATACGTGCGTGCATTCACTCGGAAATGGCCACTTGCGTTAAATTCAGTCCGCTACGGGATCAGGTATTAGTTGAGTACTAAGTTTACAAAAATCATAGAGTTTCATGTCTTTTCAGACTCCCAAAAATTCCTAGTCAAACGAAATCGAATTGTAAACAAGAGTACCCTGAAACAATCTACATGCATACGCGATCGGTACGCGGTAACGTACGTGTGCTTGTCGGAATGCAGTGCACAGGTCATGCAGGTCGCAGTTGACCTCGCTGGGTTTTTTTGGTACGTCATTGTCGGCATGTGTTCAGCTAGCTTTCGGAGTGACTCGGTACAGTCACGCAGTTGTATTTGCATGACAAGCCTATGTCAACTTTGCGGAGATTGCACGCAGAACGTAAATGTTCGGGTGGTAAACAGCGAAGTATCAAGAAATTCTTCAGTGGTTTCTCTGATAAACAGGCCGAACAAACTTTCGGTGAAAAATCTGCCGAGGAACCTGCCGGCACTATAGCCTAATATAGCAGAGTGTCAGTGCAAGTCCTACATGTACTCCGGAAATCGCAACCAAAACAACCGAGTCGAGTTCCCAAGCGGCCGTGCAATGCCAGCCGTGTTCCAGTATTATCGAAACAACTGAATGCGAACCGTGTTCAAGTGAAACTGTTGAAACAACCGAAAGTTTTGCTACTAGTGATGTCAATTCATCAGGTCGTGAATAAAACAACAATGTACAGTACGTGTTATCTCAGAGTGACGGTGAGAAAGAAATCCTAGCTGTGTTTAGCAATGAATTCGATGGCAGCGGTGAGCGAAAAATCTGACTTCATTATTTCTATTTGTGCAGCAAAGGCTGCTGTTCTTCGATTCCGACGTACGACAAATATGGGGACAATTCTACAAGTAAATTTAAAGTTTCTCACGCATATCTATTCAACAGAAAATTGAGCTTTGACGAAGTTGGGCAGACGAAGTTACCGGTTTATGGTGGCCAGTGTACATCGAAAAAAACGAGACTATACAAATAATTAATGTTAAATGTTTAGAAATAAATATACCTGAAGAGAAATCACCTGACTGTCCCTACCTTGTTACATCATACATGATGTAAAGTGTGCAAGATTTGACCAAAAACTCATAAAATGGGTCCAGGAGAGCCATTCTGGAGACTTCAAAATTTATAAAAGTCCGCACCCACCCCCAACGACCGCATCGTGGTCGCATTACGGACATTGCCGGCTGTCAATCATAATTTTCCTGCTGTGACAAAAATTTTCTACATCCCTGGCTGGATACCAAATATATAGGGCGAAATATTAAAATCAGCCATGTTCAGCAAAATCCACACAACAGCATTGATCCTTTTCTAATTTGATTTGATTTGCTTATGTTATCCTTGTATGACAGTCAGTACAATATGGAACTTGAACACAACATAGTGAATAAGTATGCTGTAAATGAAATGGTGTGGCCACATCTACATGCAACAATAGGAGTGCCTTTGTCTCTCACCCCTAATTCCAACCTGTCCCATGCCTGAAAAAATAGTTTGGTCTTATATTTATAATGTTAATAATTTCTGTATTTGTTAAAATGTGCGCATCTCAAAAACTTTTGATCATAAACATTTTCATTGTTTTTTATAGCTGACCAGTCAGTTAACCTGTTTATTTTGAATATTTGCGCATTTTTCCTCAGTATTTGACATTTTCAGAATACCTTCTTATTCAATTTGTCATTTTCTAAAAGTTTAAATGCTCCTTTGTGTGGTACTGGTAAAGCTTTCCACAAGCATCAGGGCTGCGTTCGATTATGATCCTCGGGGAGCCCTAAGTGACGTCATGATGTTATGGTGGGGCTCCCCGGGGAAGTGGAAAAATCGAACGTTACCGGGGGGAACAAAATGTCAGACGACAACAACAATACACCCGGAAATCAAAGATTTCACCACAGAATAGCTATATTTTTGCTTGTTCATTTTCAACAACTCCACCATGTCACGTCAATTGTTTTGATTAACTGTACCAACCAATACATACGACTTTTCTCCATGAGCACTAGTGTTGTCTGTTTGTCGTCCGCCATATTTGTTATGCAGTGCCCCGCACTTCCCCGACTCGACGAGCAGGGGCGGTGAAATCCACCCCGAGGTACCCTGACAATGACGTCACACGATAATCGAACAGAAACTGGGTCGCCCCGGGCCGCCCTAGGGTGCCTCGAGGAAGATAATCGAACGCACCCCAAATGTGGTACTTCATATAGGAAGGTCTGCCTCTAGAGGGCGGGTATCATGAACAGTGTTTGTTAGTTATTCCCTCCACATAAACTTCTGATTGTACTGTAAACATTGAACAAGGCCGACGTCCGATTTTCCTGTCTAAAACTTTCACTCATTTTCGTTCATATGACTCTGAAACTCCAGGAAACGATTGGGAATAAAGAGTTATCTTGAAATATTGAGGTACTTGCTGATATTTTGCTAAATTAAATGAGAAAAAATGCAAGGAAAATGCCGACAGGCTTACACAGTGACCGTTTTCAGACTCAGACGCTAGGCATATGATCATCTGCAGATTATGCAACAGGCCAATATCACGTGAGACCATGAGGGGATATCCACGCAACTCAGTACCAAACACTAGCGCACACAGAGTGAGCAAACACAAAGTGAGTACCCCTAACATCAGCTCAGTAGTCTGTAATAGATCGTAGTAAACCAAGAAACCTTGGAGAAAGGCTTAACACTGTGGCTATGCCGCTAAGTCACTTTGATTTTTGTCACAGCTCAAAATCGTTCTCCCACACCTCAACCTGAGCCATGAACACCCCCACCAGTTTATGATATGACCCATCACAATGGTATGACCTCATTGGATCTTGACAGACGGAAGTCTTGACAGACGGAAGTCTTGACAGACGGAAGTAGAAGTTGACACCAGCATACTGGTTTTCAACTCTAATACCTTCTCTGTCTATAAATAGACACGAGAAGGTAAAAAGCCTTTGCCAGATACCAAATATATAGGGCGAAATATTAAAATCCACCATGTTCAGCAAATTCCACACAACAGCATTGATCCTTTTCTAATTTGATTGGATTTGCTTATGCTTATCCTTGTATGACAGTCAGTACAATATGGAACTTGAACACAACACTGAATAAGTATGCTGTAAATGAAATGGTGTGGCCGCATCCACATGCAGTAATAGGAGTGCCTTTGTCTCTAAACCCTCATTTCCAACCTGTTCATTCCTGAAAAAATAGTTTGGTCTAATATTTATAATGTTAATAATTTCTGTATTTGTTAAAATGTGTGCATCTCAAAAACTTTTGATCGTAAACATTTTCATTGTTTTTTCCATCATTATGACTGACCAGTCAGTTAAACTGTTTACTCTGAATATTTGCGCATTTTTCCTCAGTATTTGACATTTTCAGAATATCTTCTTATTCAATTTGTCATTTTCTTTTAAGTTAAAATGCTTCTTTGTGTTGGTCAAGATTAAAGGCAGGGGGAGCCTATAAATACCCCCTATCTCCCTGGGCATTCATAATCCAACATGAGTGGCACATGGTAACAGCGTCAACAAATGCTCCCAAAAATCTGGATCTTTCAAGAATCATGGTGTAAATTAAAGCACTGTCCCAACATATTACGTTTTGTGAATACTTGTGGAATCACCTTGTTGGCGAAATTCTCTCATTTTTTCCATTTTAAGTTGCTTTTTGATGCCAAAACTGCTTTGATGCTGTGTTGAAGCGTCCAAAAACAATTGATGAAAGCGTTCAAACAGCTGCCAATCATGAGGGGACGCGCAAAGGTGCAAACGATCAAACATTTGTAGTGTACATCGGATCGATTACAATGTCAACAATGAATAAACAATTCTTACTATCAGCGTGTTCATTTTTAGCCGGATGCCGGCCAAATTGACCGGCTACTTTCGTATTTTGGCCGGCTACTTTTCAGCACTGTTTCGCTCTCTGGCCCGGAAATTCTGGTTTTGATAACAATAATTAGATTTTTTTGGTGGTCTTGCAAGCCGCAGATAATATTTCAGAAGTGCCGATGTGGCTATATGTAGTCTAGCAATTTACGCGGTGAACTTGTTGCTATCACTGTGGTATACCGCGTCGATCAGCGAACGTGTTGTACTGTACACCGTGACTGGGAATCGCTCTCGAGGTGAACCTCGCTCGCCCGATCACAGCCCGAATTATTCCGACGTTCACATCGGGTATAGCCGAAAATTGGACTAACATACAATACGTTATGCCCGCGAATAGCCGACCATTTCCGAATGAAGCCGACTTTTGTTTCGCTCAAACGCGGAAGAGAAAGTCGACGCTTGAGAGCTTTGGTTTTCTGCGTAAGAGTAGGGCCTAGCCTGATGGGTTTGGTAGGTTTTTGATCAAATCTAAAGCGACCACAAGTTACTGAGTCTCATTTTCATACTTTCGAAACGCCACGTCAATCTATCCATGGTCGATCACGATGTCAACTCAAGTCGATCGACATCGCGTTTTGTGGAGGGGCCGTGTGGTTGTGTGCATCGCGGAAGAGAAAGTCGACGCTTGAGAACTTTGATTTTCTGACTTTGTCTGTTGGTTTTGGGAGGTTTAGATCAAATCTTAATAAACAAAATATACTTGGTCTCACTTTTCGTACTTTTGAAACGCTACGTCGATCACAGTGTCAAATTTCAGGTCGACCGATATCGCGTTGTGTGTACTGTGTTACAATTGACTACCGGTGCTTTTACACACACGGTGTAGTACAGGCTGGCGTTCAGTGTCGTTAGTTTGAGGTTTTATCAAACATGAACACTGAAATTTAGCTCTCTTTTTCAATTATATTCAACATCAGCAAAAAAATCAATAATCAGCTCGCGGATTCGTTTTATTGTGAAATTAGTACAGTGAATTAAAATCACTGAAAATTGTGTTCCTATAATTCATTGAATTGAATAAACTCTTTGATTTTACTGTATCTTCAATCAAGTTTATTTAAATCAGTAAAACACTCTGTACAGCCAGGCTGGTCAGGATTCTAGCGGATCGTTTATATCTGGGTTATGAAAACCCTAGGCCCCATTCTATGATGTATTTCAAAATGTTTGTTCAAGTCATGAGCTAAACATAATTCTACACAACAGTCTGGTGAAATTTTGCTATTATCCTTGTTAACTGAATGCAGTTGACAAGCCCGAGTGATATCAAATTAATTTTTCTGACTTTTTAAAACTTTATCCCTTGAAAACATGTTGTAATTGGCAATGATAATGATTATTCTGTATTCTGAAATGGTCTTTAATACTGTACAAGAATGCATAAAATTACTCCAAAATGTCTTCAAAATTTAAAAATTTCTTGCCATTGCTCAGAAATGTCTTCAAATTTAAAAATAATCCTTAACACTCTCATGCTGAAATGGTCTTTCATACAGTACAATAATGCATGAAATTACTCCAAAATGTCTTCAAATTTTAAAAATTTCTTGCACACAGGGAGGGGACCCCTCCCTTACACCCTCCCCCCTGTGTGTATGTTGGAATAGCCTTTTATACACTGTATAAGAATGCATGAAATTGCTCAGAACTGTCTTCCCCCCCCCCCCCCCCCCCGCCCGCCCAGGGAACCTGGTTGCACACAGAAGCTAACCGCCTACTTTTCTGAATTTTCCGCCTACTTCAAAATTTTGAGAACCCTGTTACTATATACTGAGAAAAATACTTGCTTGACCAACGGTTACATAGACAAAACCGCCGACATGTGGACCCATTGTGGCCCGAGCACGAAAACTCCTTTTCTCACTACTTTCAGCCGAAATCAATTCGATTCCGATCTATGCCTACACAAATCACTAAACAGCTCACAGATAGTGAAAAATTGCTCTCGTGACGTCCAAATCCGTTGTTTGCTGGCGATGCACGGTCAAAGGCCAATGCAGTGGTCGGCCATTGGATACGTTCATGCGAACAGGTGCCCATAAGCTGCATTATTTCCTGTCAAGTCGGGGCGATGAAACTAAATGGCGATCTCTTCATCTCTGTTGGAGTTGTCCAAAAAGAGACACTTGCCATAGACTGTAGCATCAAATGTTGACCGTTCAGACTGAAACACGATGAAAGGTCTGAAGATCGCCATGATGTCGTTCTTCTCTATAAGTTTTTCTGAGCTTGTTTTTTACTAAACTGCTCTAATATTATCTGACGTTTGAAATCTTTATCAACTTTCCTTTCCTAACCAGGGCAAAACATTACCTTTTTTTACTTTCATAGTAACCTAGGATTCATTTAATTCGCTGATTAATAGACTCTTCTGTTCTTCCTTGATTGTCTGTAACTGACTTTTCTATCCCGATATCGATATTGCATTCGCACTCATTCCCTGAAATAATTTTCGGACAAACTCAAGAAATTTGACAACTACTAACGAATAGTCGGCAAAATTTACAGAAACTAGCAACAATAATGATATGTATGGTAATTTTACCGTCTTTAGCCTAAGCGGGTTTGCTTGGCAGAAGCAGTATACAACGATCTGAGTTCCCATTTTACCCTACAGTGTGAATGTAGTATTCGAACAACTCAGATCATAATCTTACGCTGTTCCGAGTAGCTGGCATTTTTTATAATATACAGTAAATTGACCCTATCAAAATTACTCTTTTTTACATTGCTTGGATATCGATATTTTTTCTATAGTTTTTTACTTTTGATTTTAAGTCTTTTGATTCTCCATTGGCGGTAGCATATGTACGGTTACAACCGTCATGTGATCATCAGAGTGTGCTTGTAAAGTTGTCGGGAAGTTGTTCAGAAGAAAAAACATTTTGTATTTAGCGGCTGCTGCTCGAGATTTTTCAAGATAACAACCCATTATACATTTCCTACATCTTTGAAACGAGGGATAACGGTAATCTTTCCTGTGATAAAAATTTTGTGAACGTCTCTGCAATGTGTTCCCAAGATGACTGTGAACTGATTCTTTGTTGTAAAAATCGTCAGATATGGTCCAGTGGCCGGGATAAAATAGACTCGGGAGCAAAAATCATTGCGAGGAATATAGTAAGAAATTCACATTGCAATATTTGCTGTCGTATTTCTCAACAGGAATAACCAATTTTTACGAATTGTGTATAAGAACAGCAAGGTGTTCGGCAGTCAATTGCTTCTATCATAATAATCTTGATCGCAGTTATTAGGCGAGAAGACAGCGGGCTCTTATATCTTGCAAAATTATTGATATTATGTCTTTGTGTTGAAAATTCTCGATCGAAGGCAGCAGTTAAACTTCAACAGCCGTGGTATATTGGGAATGGTGTCACTGTACGCAGAACTACCTTGCTATCAACATTACGTTCTATACCAATGTCGAGCAATGTCCGACCCTGAAAGTTATAAAGTCAGCTGTGGCATCGGCAGTTACACATTGGTTGTAATCTTTTCTTATTCTGCCCCGTCTTTTGTACCGTCTAGAAATTTCAAAGATAGAAACTTTTACCGTGACATATAACACAGTGACCTTGCACACTAATGATCATTCCACTGTTTCTGTTGGGGTTTGTTGGTTTTATGATTTACCCCGTGGCCCCGGTAAAATATTTTCCATACGATACATAGTTGAATTTTTTAAAGGTAAATTTAGTATATTCCCAGTTTGTGGGGTAAAGTTGTCTAGAGTGAAAGGTTGAGTTGACGCTAATAGAGTAGATGTCGGGCCCGGCACAGTTGACTGAGGTCCGGTCGGTTTGGGGTCGTTCAGTCCAGATCCCCTTCAAAGTTCTGTATCATGATCGTTCGGCATTTGGGTGTTTTATCTCAATTTTTTGGGACAAAGTAATTCAGTAATAATGTACGCCAGCTTCCTTGTGTTGTTTTTGCCACTGTCATACGCGTATACGGACGGCTTTAGATTAAAAACGGTAAAAATATTCAGTGCTCGTAAATGCATATAAGTTTATCAATACAACAAGGATTTGCCACCACGTAACGACTGTAATCCCGTATCAATAGTCCATACGAAAATTTTGAGCTGAATTGAAGGAGGTAAAAATTACGGTAGGAAAGGTCGGTCCATTTTCCGTCAAAGTTGTTGATCTGCAAAATCTTCAATGTGCACAAACTACATGAGTGACTGTTATGTCTACACGTCCAACGTGCTTTCCACTGTTCCTTGTTACGAGCTACGTTCAAAGCGCGGAGTTACAGACATTGGTGAAGTACCGGGTACATTGATTGTGTTCGAAACCTCTACCTTTTGCTCCTCGTGTTTTTTTGTCCCTAATGTCGACTGGCTCTATATTCTATGTTGCGTACAAACAGGATTAAGATTTCATGGTTAAATAGATACACTCAATAGTTTATTCCGCCTCTGACGCAAAGATACACACTGTTTTACATGTGCCACTTCTAGGCCCTGGGATCGATTGCCATAGCTTTAATTTCCACAAGCACCAAATGTGGTACTTCATATAGGAAGGTCTGCCTCTAGAGGGCGGGCATCATGGCTGGTGTTTGTTAGTTATTTCCTCCACATAAACTTCTGCGATTGTACTGTAAACATTAAACATGGCCGCCATGTAGATGCAAACACGACGTCCGATTCTCCTGTCTTAAATTTTCACTCATGTTCGTTCATATGACTCTGAAACTCCAGGAAACGATAGGGAAGAAAGAGTTATTTTGAAATATTGAGGTACTTGCCGATATTTTGCAAAATTAAATGAGAAAAAATGCTACGAAAATGCCGACAGGCTTATACACAATGACCGTTTTCAATTCAGAGGCATATGATCTGCAGATTGTATGCATGCAACAGGCCCATATCACATGAGGCCATGAGGGGATATCCATGCAATGCAGTACCAAACACACCTAGCGCACTCAGAGTGAGCAAACACAAAGTGAGTACCCATAACGTCAGCTCAGTATAGTCTGTAATAGATCGCAGTCAACTAAAAGGAAGGCTTAACACTAGGGTGACGGGACGATTTTTCAAAATGAAATTTTTTGCCAAAATCTTGATGGCACCTGTTGAAAGTGTTGGTACAAAGTCCAAATCTGAAAAAATAATTTGGCTAATTAGCATGATCACAATTTTGCAGCCTCTGGAAAATCAAAGTTTCCAAAGTCTTTCCTTGAGAATATTGTAATGAGTAGGGATTTTACATGAAATTGATGACTAAAATAATGATAAATTATATATCAAAAGAGAGTTCTCTTCAAGATCAATTGATTGCATTTTGTTTGATGAAAATTGGTTCCGTACGTGCAGAGATATGTCCTGTTGAATTTGAAAAAAATCAGCTTCCTATTTAGAAATTATGCCATGGTAGACACCTGTAGTTTTCATTATAACCAGGTGACCCCATATTGTACATTGTTTGGGGAAACTAGAATTGCAATTTCTAGTGCTTTTTGCAATAACTCAAGCATTTCTTATTGAAAATTGATAAAAATTTTTGTGGATATTGCTGATAAAATGTACAATGGTTTTAATTTTTATAAATGAAAAATATCATTTAGAATGCTGTTTACAAGGTAAACAAATAAACAATACCTGTAAACAATCAAATGATACCTGTGACATTGATCACTGTATGCATTATGTATTGTGAACATCAACAGAAATATGATAATCATATTCCATCATATATTACTTTGCATATATGAAAAAAGTTATTTAGATTTATGTTTACAAGGTAAACAAATAAACAACAATACCAGTAAACAATTAAATGATACCTGTGACATTTTAGAACTTGATTTAAATTTAACAAAATTTTTTTATATTTTTTTTTTAATTTGAACTTCTGAATTTTTTTCGAATTTTTTTTGGTGTGATTACAACTTTTATTAAATGATTATGAAATATGTCTGATTAATGTAGATTTTAAGTTTAACATTTACAGAGAACTTTTCCAGAAAGTCAAAAAAACTTCGTTCTCAACCCTTTTTCTATGCCGTAAAACAGCAACACGCATTTATAGAATGAACAACTGCATTAAACTGGATGCAAAATTATGCTGCCCCGGAAATACCATAGACCCTTGAAGTCAGCGGTCCGAACTACAAACTAGTATAAAAACCAACTTTTCCAAAGTCCGGTACACCATCAATGAGGAAAGAACAAATTAATAATCTACGGCCTTTTCCTTCAGAGAGAACCAAAATAGTCCCCTTCTAGGGAACTAAAGATCAAAAGTAAAATTTCAGTATAGTATCGGCAAAGTGCGGTGCACGTGAGCAGTTCAGTATGGTATCGGCAAAGTGCGGTGCACGTGCGTATGCCTACACTGCAGTGCTGGCTTGTCAACTTCTCAGTGTCTATCGAAAAATATCACCCGGAAATCAAACTACTTCAAACAAGATAACGTTTGAAAGGGTAAAGTATATAAATATATCTCTAGATCCTTGCGTTTTATGAGAAATCAGACAAATCTAGCTGCAAAATCGTGAACATCGGAACTCTGCTTAGACCTCCTAACACAGAACATGTGGCGAAGTGCTGATTACTTGTATGTGATTCCTTGGAGTGCCCGGATGTAAAGTTGGGGTGAAACCATACTCACTAAAAAGGGCCTTAAGCATCATTTTTCGCATCGTCAGACTTGTAATTATTGCAGAATTGCAATAAATATTTATCATAAAATTAATTTTTGGGCCAAACTTTTAAGGAAATAAAGATTTTCTTTCAAAAAAACACAAACAAAACACAAAGTTTGATCATTGATTGAGTTTTTCTCGGCTGATTTTAACGTTCGCCCCCTCAAAATGAAGCCCATGATCTCGTCTTTCGTACCACCCCTAAAAAATAGTGATGCGATCGGAATAAGTCATGCGGAGAGCCTATCAAAGAGGTATATATTCGATCTCTTTGGCGGGACATTTGAGATCACGGCACAACGCTCATAATGGACGCCAAAATCGCCGGTACACTTGAGTTTGTAGTCGTGCTGCTTTGCCATTTATCGTAGTACAAAAGTGAAAATTTCCCAAAATGAAGTTAAAATAATAATCTTCAACACTACAGTTTCATGGATACAAGCCATAGTTTCTGGTCAGAGACAGGTGCACACAGGTGAAAAACTTCAAAAAGCACGTTGTTCAAGTACGGCACTATTGCGAACCTTTCATTTTCTCTGATTATTTGGCCTATTTAACAATTAATACGAAAGTTCAGACTAGACCTGCATCGAACGTGTATGTTCAACACGAATGTCATGTGACCTAAAATCCCTATAATGAGGAATAATGAGACATTGTGATCAAAAATTGGATCAAATATTGTTAAAATGGCTTAAAGAGGACTAACTGTACAATAATGAGTCTGGTGAAAAGGTGCGTTGATAGTTTTCAAATTATTTCTGTGAGAATATTGTATGGGTTGATAAGTCCCAGTGAAAGAAAATGGAAGATTGTCCTCACGCTGACCTTTGTGTTTACAGTATCATGGATACAAGCCATTGTTTCTGGTCAGAGACAGGTGCACACAGGTGAAAAACTTCAAAAAGCACGTTGTTCAAGTACGGCACTATTGCGAACCTTACTTCCTGCTTTGGGAAAACTGTGGGCGGTAATTTGCGCTGCATATCTGAGCCTGTTTAGAGCAGAGAACCAGTAGAAAATGTCTAAGGTACAATTTGCCCGCATGGCCATTCCTTCCCCTTCTTGGAAAACGATGCCAAAGTCATAGAGGTTTCAAAGTAAAAATTTCGTCAGCAGTTTCTCGGAAGAAAAAAGACCTTTTTAGGAAATTTTTGCACTCATCTTGACTTCCTAGTCTTCACAACATTCACTGTGAAACGCAAGTGTTTCTGTTCACGCGATCTCTCATAGTGACCGTTCGCGCACGAGTAGACGACTTCCAAGATAGCGTCCCCTCTGACGTTTGTTGACAAAATGTGTTCATAAACTTCAAGATTTTCACGTCATTACCTTGTTCATAGACACAAATATGCACGACTGTTGCATACTTAGGTGAATTTGTACAATTTATCACTACCTGGGTCCCCTTTTAAGCCTTCGATTTCGAGCATTCACTCTCAGAAAACTTGTGTCAGCCCCATTGTAGGGAATAGGAGGGCCTCTCATCCGGTCACCCTATTAACACTGTGGCTATAATGCCGCTAACTTTAGTCCCTTTCGATTTTTGTCACAGCTCAAAATCATTCTCCTACACCTCAACACGAATGATGAACGTACATCCCCACCAGTTTATGATATGACCTATCACAATGGCATGATGTCAACAAATCTTGACAGACAGAAGTAAAAGTTGACACCAGAGCACACTGGTTTTCAAATCTAATACCTCCTCGATGAGAAGGTAAAAAAATCATGGAACAATAAAGTGGTGATGATGGATACTTATAAAACATACAGAAAATTCTTTAAAAGTTGCATCTTACTTTACACAGTTTTTCTAAGAATGAAAGGATTTGTAATTTTACAGGTATACAGAGTTAAAATGTCATCAGGTAGCCTTCTGTGACTACTGACTAGTTCTTGATAATATGTGGTATAAAAGTTTAGGCTATGGTCTGTTTCATGCCATGGTGCAGTAGCCATGGTGACAGCTACAGGTGGTCTCTGCAACTCAACAGTTAAAACATGACCATTCAGCTAATGACCGAAGGTTAAAAGTGTACAATATCAGCTATAAAAGAGCTTTTGAGAATAACTAGTTGTCATGAGTCACATTCACTGGACCATAGCAGCTACCGTAGCAACCATAATTACTTGTACAGTCCAGGTGTGTCAGCCACAATACAAAGTCACTGAGAGTTGAATACAATGCTATAAATACTTCAACCATTCTTTATCCCCATCTACCAATAACATGCCATCACAACTTTAAAGAATGTGTAAATTAACCCTACAGGGCTGCTACAATATGTAACTTTTATTGTACAGGTAGAGAAGCTAACGATTGCTAGACTCTTCAACACTGAATATAACAACAGGTCTGTACACTTCTTTCACCAGACTTTACATGGTTTTTCTATATTGTTCATTGAGAAATAGGTCTTTCAGAATTCCTTTCTGTTTTAATATTTTATGTGTACAAATGAAAAATTTTTAGAATTAAACATGTAGTAATATTGTTCAACAACTATGGATTCACTGAATGACGATTTTAACGAGTTTAAATGTTCCATGTAAACAAAAATTATAACTCTAGTGTCAAGTACTTATCTAGAACTGATTAAAGCAGGGAAAGACACTAAGGGTTGCCCGATTGCCCGGGGCAAGTGAAAGTCGCGTTCGGGCAAGTGAACCTCCGATGCCATTTGCCCGACGGGACAAGTGAAAAAAATAATACCTAGAAATCGAATTCACGAGAGTAATTTTCCGGCGAGGGATCACAGACTTAAACAACAAAAATAATAATAAATAAATCTCACACTAAACAATGAAAAATGCGAGTTTGGGATGGAATCAATTGGATACATCAGAAACCAGCTCACACCCAAAGGGATAAAGCCGGATCCAGACAAAGTCCGAACAATCACAGAAATGCCAGCGCCTACTGACAAGAAAGGAGTAGAACGGCTACTGGGAACTGTGAATTACCTTGGTAAATTTGTTCCAAACATGTCATCAATGACTGAGCCAATCAGAAGCATTCTGAAGAAAGAGGTAGAATTCCACTTTGTTTTGTTGACTTTGCCAAGGCTTTCGACTCGGTATGGAGAGTTGGTCTTTTTCATAAACTTCTCAAAAATAACATTAATGGCAAATTATACAGACTTACAAAACACATGTACACCACCACAAAAATACACATCAAAACAAATAATTTTATCTTGCCCAGCCTGAAAGTTGAAAAAGGAGTAAAACAGGGCTGTGTTCTAAGTCCTAGTCTGTTCAATTTATATGTCAATGACTTGAAAACAAATCTAGACAAAGTAAATACTCAACCACCAGTGTTGAATAATACCCCAGTTAACTCATTATTTTATGCTGATGACCTAGTCTTAATCTCTACTTCAAAAGAAGGTTTGCAGAGGGAGTTAAATACACTACACACATTTTGCTCCAATTGGAAACTTGATGTTAATTTACAGAAAACCCAAGCAATTAATTTTAGTAAATCTCCTTTGAAAGATAAACACTTATTTAACTATGGTAGTACATGCATCAAATCTGTTAAGAGCTATACATACTTAGGACTGACAATTAAATCAAATGGTAGTTTTAGTGACACAGTTACAAATTTGGCTGATAAAGAAGTTTTAAAAAGGGTTTTATTGCACAACATAAAGATAAAAATTTTCCCTACATCTATTCAATGTTTTCATTAAACCTGTTTTACTGTATGGCTCAGAGATTTTGGTACAAGATTTCATGGATGACAAGTGGGATAAATCAGCAATTGAAAAAACTCACCTCATATTTTGTGAGAACATTTTACAGTGTAATACACAAGCTTGTAATGCCGCTGTGAGGGGCGAACTAGGACAATTCCCACTTCTACTTGAGATCTAACTTAAAAATTGTTAAATACTGGCTTCATATTGTACAACTGCCACATTGTAATCTTGCTAAAAAAGCTTTTCTGGAGCAAATGGTAAACAACACTAACAACAGATCCTAGTTTAACTGTTTAAGTGCTTTAATTAAAGACAACGGAATGGAATTTCTCCTTGATAAAGCTCCATCACTTAAACACCACAAAGTTATAACTGGATTAATGAAAACAAATTTAACAAACAATTATGAAGTCTTTTGAAAAAATTTGATCACTGATGAAAATAGTAAACTAAGAATGTATGCCAAAATAAAACGTAATTTTAGATTAGAACCCTACTTAACACAGTTACAAGGTGAGAAAAGAAAATTACTCACCAAACTTCGCATTAGCAATCATGATCTAACAATTGAAAAAGGGAGACACACTGTTCCAAAAACCCCAATTACTGAAATATACTGCGATCAGTGTGCCACCAATAGTATTGAAGATGAAACACACTTTTTATTAGTCTGTCAGAAATACAAAGTCCAAAGAAAGAACTTTTTCAGCAAAATCAGTTTCCCAAACGACAATACTGAAAATCAGCTTATTTCTCTGCTAACAAAACAAGAGTAACTGTTATCTTTTAATGAGCAACTTGCAGATTATATTTTTACTTTATATAAACAAAGAAATACCTAGTTATATTTATTGTTAGCTACTATTATTATACTGTAATACTTTATCTTTATTGAAGAAAATTTGAATTTATTTTTGTATTGATACACTTTTATTGCCACAAATGTGATGTAAATCCTATATTTACAAGCAAGCAATAAAAACATTATTATACTATTATTGGTCAGATGCCCAAGATAGAGGATTCACAGAAATAAAGAAAATTCTGACAGCAGAGCAAGGTCCAGTTCTGAGATACTATGACGTCAACAAGCCATTAACAATACGCTGTGATGCATCCAAGTCTGGACTAGGTGCTATACTATCCCAAGAAAACAAAGCAGTTGCCTACACATCAAGATCGATGACAGACACAGAAACACGATACGCTCAGATAGGAAAAGAGTTACTAGGTGTTCAATTTGGTCTAGAGAGATTTCACCAATATAAATACAGTAAACAAGTACAAGTGGAATCAGACCACAAACCTCTAGAAGCGATACTGAAAAAACCACTAGCTGAAGCACCACCAAGACTACAGCGCATGCTACTGAGACTGCAGAAATATGACATCTCACTGAAATACACACCTGGGAAGGAACTGGTAACAGCAGACATGTTATCACGAGCATACATCCCTTGATGTGACAGTGACCATGACATGTATGAAGAACTATTAGCAGTTGTACACCATGTGATGTCAGCACTACCGGTATCAGACAACAAACTAGAGGAAATCAGAAAAGAAACAGCAAGCAACCAAACCCTAACAGAACTGAAATCTGTGATATTGAAAGGATGGCTAACAAGCAACAATCAAATACCAATCAAATTAAAGCCATACTGGAAGCACAGAGATGAACTGTCGATATTAGATGACATCATATTCAAAGGTGAGCGAATATTAATTCCGCACACACTTAGAAAAGAAATGCTAAAGAACATCCACACAGGCCATAAAGGAATAGAGAAGTCCAAGAAACGTGCAAGAGAAGTTCTCTTCTGGCCAGGTATGAACACACAAATAGAAGACATGGTATCGCAGTGCAGCACTTGTCTGGAAAATCGTAAATCAAACCAGAAAGAGCCAATAATACCAACACCAATACCAAACGGCCCATGGCAAGCAGTTGCTACAGATCTCTTCACCATCAACAACGTCAACTTAATACTTGGTTGTGGTAGATTACTACTCTAAATATTTCAAAGTTGCAAAGTTAGAAAACACAAAAAGCAACACTGTGGTAAGATACCAAGTCCATTTTCTCAAGACATGGAATACCAATCAAAGTAAGAAGTGACAACGGTCCACAATTCACATCCAGTGAATAGTCCAGTCAATCTACGAGATTTTGGCACCTAACCCACCACAAATTGCAACAGAATTTTTTTCTTCAGAATGCATTTCAGAGAGGTACCCAGAACAACATATTAAAAGTTTACTCGAATCCACCTTGGGGAAATATGACTAATTTGCATAAATCAAATATGGCTGCCAACCATCCGACAAAATAACATAATTGGCTATATATCACACGTTAAACAAGCTATTTCAGTGATTTTAAAGTCTGGCACTACTTATTTGGCACGGGGGATAATTTTGGAAATATAATGTTGTGTATTGGCAGTTCGTTAATTTGCATAATCCAATATGGCGGCCAACATTCCTACAAAAGACATTTTCGGTCATATACCACGTATTAAACAAGCTATTTCAGTGATTTTAAAGTTAAAAGTATATTTCTTAGGCATGGACAAACAATTTTCGAGATGCAATGATTTGCATAGGTAATTTGTTAATTTGCATAAATCCAATATGGTGGCCAACATACCTCCAAAAGACATTTTTTGTCATATACTACGTATTAACTCTTTGGGCGCAAAAGTCTATTTTTGTCAACTTTATAAAATGTAACACAGTCATTTTTCTGCTTTTAGCCAAATTTTTGATAAAAAACTGTAGCTGCTGAAAAATGAGATCAATTTGGTCCAAAATTATGAAAAAACGTACACAGAAATTGGTTAAATATTGCATTAAAATTTTGGTTTAAAAATTACAGCAGTCAAAGGGTTAAAGCCATTTTTCTGCTTTCAAAGTTAAAAGTATATTTCTTTGGCATGGAAAAACAATTTTCGAGATGCAATGATTTGCATAGGTACTTCTTGATTTGCATAAATCCAATAGGGTTGCCAACATACCTACAAAAGACATTTTCTGTCATATCCACGTATTAACCCTTTGGGCGCCAAAGTCTATTTTTGTCAACTTTATAAAGTGTACCACAGTCAATTTTTCTGCTTTTTGCCAAACTTTGATAAAAATATATAGCTGCTGAAAATGAGATCCATTTCGTCCAAAATTATGAAAAAAACGTACAGCAATGTTCACAGAAATTGGTAAAATATTGCATTAAAATTTTGGTGTATAAAATTACAGCAGTCAAAGGGTTAAACAAGCTATTTCTGTGCTGTCAAAGTTAAAAGTTTATTTCTTTGGCATGGAAAAATGATTTTTGAGGTGCAATGATTTGCATTGGCACTTTGGTAATTTGCATAAATTCAATAGGGCGGCCACTTTACCTACAAAAGACATTTTCTGTCATATATCATGTATTGAACAATATATTTCAGCCATTTTGAAGTTTAAATATATTCTTGAGCATGAAGAAACATCATTTGCTGTTCAAAATTTTTAATAGACACTGATAATTTTCAGAAATTAAATATGGCTACCAAATTAATGTCCAAATAGCTTCTAATATAAACAAGGTTCTGGTAGTTTGTAGCAATAGGAATATCAAGAAATAACTGTTAAGAAGGCACTGCACCCAACACAGCGTATTTTTTTTCAAAATAACTTTTTTTTGCAAATATTCGTCCAATTTTGATTAATTTGTTAACCGAAGATTAAAAATTGGTTAAGTTCACCTTTTAGCTTGGCAAGCAGTCGCATGATATAGAAGGGTTAATGTATGCAAATATATGCAAATCACCCGATTTCCTGCTTCCCTTTTATCCCAATTTCAAGATTTCCAAAGAATATAACTCTAGTCTGGCTGGGTCAAATTTTCTGAAATTGTCACATTATGTTTTCTAAATGCTATATAACAAACAACTATTTTTGTTTGCAATAAAATTCTTACATTTTGAATTAGAGGCATTTTTATTTTGCTAATCACGATTGTTAAGCACTTTTTGAGTGTCAGTCTTTCAGCCCATGCCATTTTAGAATGAGGATAGATAATGAAAAATAATATTGTCGTATTTGTTTATACATATATTTTTATTTCAAGTGAAATATTACATTTCACAAAATAGTTTCTATGGGTTTCCTTGTCATCTTAGATGAGAAATATTCCTTTGAAAAAACTGTGTTGGCAACGTGCAGCTCCACCTTCAGTCCTTGAACATTTATTTTTAAAAATGTGGAAAATATTCTATAAATTTACTTACAATAACGGTCCATTAAGAATAAAAGTCTATTTTAATACGTATCTGTGATACCTGAATTTGTTAAAATACTCCATAAATATATTGTATTTTGAAAAGAATGTTAAAGCAAATTTGGTTAATTTGACTTCCGAACGGATTAAAATACGTATATGTTGATGTGCGTTTACTATTGAGATGTAAGAAAGTCATGCAATTTTAATTATTTTGTGATTTTTCTAAATATGACAACCGTTAATGATTGTTAGTCATCTAATAATAATCTCTTTCTGAATATAACATTGGATTCATCTGTGTACGACATTAGTTGTGATTTTTATAGGTGTTTTATACTCTACAGTGTTAAAAGATGAAATCGTAATGTTTACTGTTTTAAAAAAGTCGTGTACGAAATCTTTTATTTATAATTTAGAATTAACCCCCTCCTTATGGACGACTGCATCTTTGGTACACCCCCCTAGATGATAGGCAAGAAGTCATCACATATTACAGCAAAAATTCAATAAACACAACAAAGATAATAAAACGCAGAAAAATAAGATAAAATGAGCAAAAATAACACATGCCACAATACAGACAATTAAAACTTAGCACTGTTGCAAACAATGTCAGACTCTTAAAAAAAATTGATCAACACACAAAGTCACAAAAATTGAAAACTTGCATGCTTAGCAAAGGCTTAAAATTAATTCAAACAACTCATCAGCCCAACAGAATCCAACAGTTACACGATACATACATGTAAATCTGGAAAAATGACACTTGGAAAAATGAGTCAAGATGTACTTGTTTGTATTGTGTAATAGTTGGATTCTGTGTTTGGATTAATTGTCCTTTGCTAAAGCATGCAGTTTTCAGATTTTTTTGAGTTTGTGGGTCCTTAAAGTTTTTATGAATCTGACATTGTTTGCAATAGTGCTAAGTTTTAATTTGTGTGTATTGTGGCATTTGTTATTTGGGTCGTATCATTTTTTTTCTGTTGTTTTAGCTTTGTTGTATTTATTGTATTTTTGCTGTCATGTGTGATGACTGCTTGCCTATCATCTAGGGGATCTTATAAAGATGCACCCATCCATAAGAAGGGGGTTCAGTCTAAATTAAAAACTAAAGATTTTGAACACGTCTTTTTTAAACAGTAAACATTACAGATTACATGTTTTGACACTGTACAGTGTTAAACTCCCATACAAATCACAAAAATGCCCTACACAGATGAATCCAATGTTATATTCAGTAAGAGAATATATTATTCCGAAGACTAACAATCATTAATAGTCGTCATATAAAGAAAAATCAAAATTTTAAAATAAATATCCAAGGACTTAACAGTTTCATCTTGATAGTTTCCTACTGCTAAAAACGATACCAGAACCTTATTTATATTTGAAGCTATTAAGCAATGGGGCATTAATTTGGCAGCCGTATTTAATTTATGCAAATTATCAAAGGGCCTTTGTAAAAATTTAACCACTAAAAGTATCTTCATACCCAAATAAAATCATTGAAATAGCTTGTTTAATGCGTGGTATATGACCGACAATGTCCTTTGTAGGAATGTTGGCCACCATATTGGATTTATGCAAATTAACAAACTACCTATGCAAATCATTTTATCTCGAAAATCGTTTGTCCATGCCTAAGAAATATTCTTTTAACTTCAAAATCACTAAAAATAGCTTGTTTAGTACGTGATATATGACCGAAAATGTCTTTTGTAGGAATGTTGGCCGCCATATTGGAATTATGCAAATTAATGAAGTACCTATATGAAACATTATATTTCCAAAATGATCCCCGTGCCAAATAAGTAGTGTTAAACTTTGAATCACTGAAACCAGCTGTTTAACCCCTTGACTACCTATGGCGCCGGATATATCCGGCGCCAATTGATTACCATATACCTTGAGTGCCGGATATATCCGGCACAGTTAAATAGGCATATTTGCTTCGTTTTTGTCCCTAAAATCCCTTAATTTCGGCATCGGCATGCAGCGCGACTAAGATTGATGTATTCCGATCTGACCTGAATGTGATTGCGCCCCCGTACGTCCGAGTATGGCCAAAATCAGGAAGCAAATGTCGTGACCCATGACCTCGACCCTGAAAGGTCAGGCTGATCACAGAAGCGTCGCGCTGATTGTTTACAGTTTTCAGAAATACGGACGATCGCGAAGATGTTTATGGTTTTTTTTTTAATGAAATGAAATGTTATTTATTGAAAACAAATATTTATATGTAAATATGTTCTATTAACAGCAATATTTGTGAATATAACTAGAGGAAATACAATTTTTTACTATAAGCCAGTGAAATTTTATAGCAGCCATATTATCAATATGACTGGTCACATGACTGGTCATTTGTTTGGTCATGTGATATGTTGTTCCCTAAAATGTATTTTTAAATATTGTGAATTATTTTTTAATAAATCATAACCATTTTAGATGCATGTTTCTGCAAGGAAGACATAAAGCAGGTGTTTACAAATATAAAATGTGTTGATTTTCAAATACAGAATCATGTCAGATGCTGATGTTTGTGGTTCATTTACTCTGTCTTTTGTGAAAAAAATCTTTAATAGGTACATCTATAAATAAAGTAAAGGGTAGTTATTATTACATATATGTAAAGACAATGCCATGAAAATTGCAACTGTATTCAAATTTGCGTCATTTTATGGATTCAAAACACGTCCTGATGCTTCAAATATTCATATTCTTTGCCAACTCTGGTCACATGGTATGTCATGTGATCAGTCACGTGACCTGGAAATACAAAACTTATGTATGAAAAAGTGGGAAATTTCATGCTGATTCAGAAAATATATGGTTTATTGGTACTTACTTAATTTTTACTCTAAGCAGTGTTCATGCAATGACCACATCCAAGATTTTATCAATATTTACATAAGGGGCCTGGTATATAGGAATACATTGGTCTTGGTAGTCAAGGGGTTAAATGTGATATATGGCCAATTATGTTATTTGGCGGATCGTTGGCCGCCATATTTGATTTATGCAAATTAGTCATATTTCCCCAAGGTGGATTCGAGTAAACTTTTAATATGTTGTTCTGGGTACCTCTCTGAAATGCATTCTGAAGAAAAAAATTCTGTTGCAATTTGTGGTGGGTCTAACCCTATTTTGACTGGACTAGAATATCGACGAATGGAACTTCAAACACACAACTATCAGTCCATATCTCAGTCAATCCAATGGTATGGCAGAGAGAACCGTACAAACAGTCAAAGATATACTAAGAAAATCAGCAAAAGATGGAAAAGATCCCTATCTCAGCATCCTGGAGTACAGAAACACACCAGTTGATGACATTGGATCACCTGCACAATTACTGATGAGTAGAAGATTGCGTTCTATCATACCAACTACCTAAAGTCACCTGAAACCAAAAGCCATCAACTATATATGAATCCATCAAAGGCAAGTTGAAAGAAAAACAAGATCGTCAAAAGCAATACTACGACACAAATGCCAAACCACTCTCATCACTAAACACAGGAGACACTGTAAGAATTCAACAACAAGGTAAATGGGAAATAGCAAAGGTTAAAGGTCATGCAGGGACACCAAGATCGTACTATATTGAAACACCTGAAGGAAAAACATACCGTCCAAACAACCGCCACCTCAACAACCAACCATCATTGACGACGAAGTAAATGAGACCAAAGAGCATCCATCTTCCACAGAACAACATCCATCGACTGCCATGGAAACAGCACCAGCTGAGAAAGATCGCCTGGTCAACCAGAAAGTTACAACAACAAGAAGTGGAAGAGTTGTGACAAAGCCTGAAAAGTATAAGGATTATGTGTGCAATTGACGTCAACACACATAGAGTCAAAAGGGCAGCATGACCCTTGACTCATTTTAGTTAGAATAGGCACAAGTGGGATAGTCCACCCCATCTTGTTAGTTAGTTGAAATATATATTCATTCATATATAAATTACTTAGACATTAGAACAGATATCAGGAATTATGACAATACTGCATGAAGATCATGAACACTGTGAACTTGATAACTGAACTCCGAACTCAATTATGCTACTGACAATTTTACATATTTCATTTGATCTCATCAAGAATCAATAGAATTAATATTTCATAGTTGCCAATATACAACAAAGGAAATTCATAGAAATTGCTTGAACATCTCAATCTCAAAAAGGGGAGTTGTCATGATGTGATTACTCAGCACATCACACTATTCAATATTCATGACTACCTACTTAAGGATGATAAATACCAAATCGTTCATTTTTCTGTCAAATTTTCAAAATTCTCTGAGAATACGCCTTGAAGTAAGACCCAGAATTGAGATGTGTCGCCAGTTCAAGATAAGGAATGGTTTCCGTGTAATTCACGATTTTTAAAAATCAAAACAAATGCACGTGGCTATCCCGGTTAAATCGGGGAGCTTTTGTAAACATTGTGGACACATTTGCATTGCTATTTCCATAATCCATCTTGAGTGACACAACGTTGCGTTGCACTAGCTAATTTACATAATGACGTGCTGTGACTTCTCCAAACACCAGGATTACTTCCGTCTGTAAACAATAAACCGTAATTAAATGTTTGTCGAAGCCTAGTCCAATAAACAAGTATTCGTACAGTTCCAGACATAGTCTACACCAGAGAGCAAGTCATTTTTTCTTAGTGTGGTCAAGACATCGTGTCAACGACGATTTCTCAGCAGTGCGACGTTTTATCACTCTTTGCTTAGGGTTGGTCGGAGCCTGCACACGCCGCTTTACGGTGGTTGACGTCTTTTTCGCAATGTTAGATAAACAATTACACAGTGTTCATTCTAGGATTTAAAAACAACGGGCCACTGTTGGCCCCAACTCCTGTTCCAAGGGGGCCATTTTAGAAAATTGGGGGCCATCATCATCACACATGTAAAAACCTTGAATTTTCTGCAGAAAATACAATAGTCTATCAAGTCAAGAAAAGGAGAATACTGGAGATCCCCCCTCCCCCCCCCCCCCCCCCCCCCCCCCGTAACCAACCAAGCCTACTGCAAAGTTGTCCCTTGTACGTACGCATCAGGCCCAATAACGGCAACAGCAAACCGTTTGGTTTGATTCAATTGTTTACGTAACTTATGTGATGAATTATTGATATGTCGGACTTGAACAACTGTACAAATTGCTAAGGACTGTGATTTTGACTGTGGAAACGATCATGATCAAAGCTTAGCGCACCGGTAGGATTTCTCCGGGAGTGGCCCTCGATTTGCACGCATCGACAATTAGGCTACTTATATATACACTGATATAGCACGAGACTGTAACCCGTACGACCTAAATAAAGTGATCGATACATCAACTTTTAAACATAACTCGTATGTATTAGCAAATTTACGATCATTGGTTCTGGCCAAAGGGTTTTACACAGCGGTGTTGTTCAATGCAAAGACCTGGCTACTCTGGAAAACGAGATGTGTCCGACCTAAAATGTGTTGCTCTTCAAAACGATCATGGACGTTTTCCTTGCAGTGTTCAACGTTTCGTTTGTACGGACGGTAGATGTTGCAAACGCTTCAATTTAAGGGACTGCCCGATCATCCTGGGTTCATTAACTATACCGCGTTAAAAATCCGAGTGTCGACTAGCTTTCCACCTTTACGCAGCGGCCAGTGCCGTTGTTTTATATGCTTATTCATCGGCCATGCCACATGCGTACGGCTCCAAAACACCGTTGCCCCTACATCAGTCCTTTCTTCCCAGCTTCCTATGTACCACCATATATGCTGTAGTGGGTATTTAATTGCAAAGGTTGATTGATAGGTAACTGAATCGTTTTACATGTCACACTATGACTGAGGTAATGACCTTCGGGGAGCTACGCGAATGTATGAACTACGTGAACTCTGCGTGATCGACCAATTCATATAATGTTGCGCCCTTACTGGCGCGTCAAACGTAGAAATGAGGGCCATTCGAGATTTTATTGCGCAATGGCGTGTCCTAGAATTAACTCTGCAATTAGTGCGGTAGTACGCTATCAAGTTTACGGTTCTGCAATGTCTATATAGCGTGTGAGGGGAGTGTGATCTCGGGAACGCAAACAAGCTTATCTGCATATGAATTTAGGACACGCCCGCTATCAGTAATGACTGCTGACGTCACTGTTTTTCCCACTGAAGCCATTCGCTGTGGCCATGTGTCGACGCGCAAGGCTCCAAAAATTGGTAGTTTTCCGCGATTTATTTTATTTTCCTGGGACTTTTTCTCTGAACAACTGTCATTCCCGGCCGACATCATCACTTGGTAACAAAGTATTTCCGTGTAAAGGCTCGTGCACGTCTAATTATCAAATGCCGTAGCGTAGAAGTATCAAAACATGTTTTTTGCGTTTTTCTCGAATTCAATGTGTGAATGAAGTACCCTTCTTTGGCACCTTGTCAATTCGCGCTCACAAACACTAGCTGCTTGAAATTCACACCGTCCATTGGAAACATAATGAACTCAAAATCCGTGTCTGGGATTTCCTTTATATGCCTTTGTTATTTTTTAATGCGCTCTTAAAGGTGTTGGACGAAGGTGCTTTTCAAGGAATTTTAATTATCACGCCATATAATTTGAATGGAGCCTCCGAGAAAAAATCGCAGACACGATTTTGAAGGATATTGTCAAGGCTTGTCAATGAAGAAATTCCAACCGGAACTCTTGCAGCGTGTTCGCATAAGGCCGGGAAAACCGGTTTTTGGAAGGTTCAGCAAAACGCTTGTCACGTGACTCTTATGCAAATAATGACCGTGCACTGTTCTTGGTCGGATAGCTCTATATCAGGGCTTTCAGAAAATGTATACTTTATTGGGGTTTGGGACATGTTCAATTGAGAAAAAAATAAAAATCTGAAAGTGTCTAAAAGGTATTTATCATCCTTAATATACATGAGAGTCACTGACATACTGTATCTGTAACTTATGCTAAACACTTGAATAAACTTAGTCTTAGAAGTAACATACTCAAGACTGTGCCTCCATTTAACACAAAAAATAACAATGTGTATCAATAAGAAAACTTAACTTCACTCAGGCTGTGCAGGATGTCTTCTTTCACACACTTGTGGATCAAAAGAGCATCCTCGTTGCCAATTATGTTGTGTTTTAGTGCACTTTTGATTAGAGCAAAAGACACACGATTCACACAGTGTAGCCATTAACTAGAATTCTACTTTATTAACATGATCTCATGAGTAAACTACACGTCATTTGTTGCTATTGGATACTTGAGGTAGTGTCTCATACTGGTGGCTTCCATCACTCAACACTTGTTAATATAGGGTGAATATACTACAATAGTCATGTTTATTTACACAAATTGCACTGTTAAAAGTACAGATAGGGTTTGCATGGTTCCCCAGAATGAAACTATAAAGTGACTGGTTTTTGCCTTGCAATAAGATAAATAATTGCAGGTTTGATGCAAACTGTGATTTTTTGGGCATAAGGTAGAAGACTACCCAGAGGCTATGCAAAAATAGTCATTGCACAGGATTGCATGTATTATGTAGAAACGTCAGAAAACACACAAGGAATATTGTCAATTTCATAAAACTTTCACAAATGATCCACTGAAAAGTGCTTTACTTAAAAATATAAAATTAATATAATGTTACTGTGCTTGATTTTTAAAGAGAATCATAATTGAACAGGGTTATTCTAGGAAGTGCCATTACGCAATTCGTGCAATAAAATCTCGAATGGCCCTCATTTCTACGTTTGATGTGCCACTAAGGGCGCAACATTATATGAATGGGTCGATCACGCAGAGTTAACATAGTTCATACATTCGCGAAGCTCCCCGAAGGTCATTACCTCAGTCATAGTGTGACATGTAAAACGATTCAGTTACCCATCGACCTTTGCAATTACAAATATATTGTATATATTTGGGGGCCAAGGAAAAAACCCAGGAAATATCGGGGGGGGGGGGGGGGGGGGGGCGCATAGATTTTCTCCATAATTTACCAGGGGGGGCCATGGAAAGTATCACCAAAAAAATAGAAAATTATCCAGGGCCCCCTGAAAGTAAATTCTGAACACTCCCTAAAATGAAAATGGACGATACAACTACAGAAACCAACTTAATGTATATCCTTATAATAAGGCTTCTGACATACGCTTTTGCTATGAAGGAAATAGGCATGTCAACACATTTTTATCACTTCAGGAAACACGGTTTCATATTTTTTCCCATAAAGAAAACAGCGTTACAGTACATTATTAAGTCACTCATCAACATGTGGTTGTTGAACTGAAGTTAAAGATGTTTGGGGTGTTATAAGGACAACAGTGTGCATACGTGTACAGAGACAGGTTGTAGCTAAAAATTCTAAACAGGATTCATGGCCAGATTCATGGCATTAACCCTGTTCAGATTGACGACTTTGCGTCGGCCTAGGGCCGGACATGGGCCGGGGCCGACGTAAAAAACCAATGTGGACACGCTGCGTCGGCCTTGGGCCGACTCAGTTTGGTCCCGGCAAGAAGGTGGGGTTCAGGGCCGACGCAGGGCCAACGCAAAATTTGGTCCGACGCAAATTGCCTGTGTGGACACGTTGCATCGGCCCTGGTCCCAGTTGACCAGGTCTCCGTCATGGATCGAAGTTGAACTAGTCATACTATTCGCACAAAACAAACGACGTTTGACACTAAAGTTTACACCTATCGAAAGTTTTCAATCCAGTCTTTACATTTTAATATCATCCCATGTACGCAGAACTTCCCACCAACCTTTGTTCCACAAACGAGACCATGTCATTCGATTCCACAGTGCACATAATAGACTAGAGAGGCATGTCAAAAATGCCGCGCACTGGTTATTTCTCAACCGCGGTCTTATATATACCATACGCTCATCCAATAAATAGTGAAGATCTCTCTGATGATTAAAAGGGTGAGGTTGTAGTCATATTTGCCCTTCTTGTGCGTAAAAACGCAGGAAAATCATGAACAGTAGAAACAGCGTGCCATATTCAAATGCGCCATTTTGAACTTTGAAAGATCAGAGGTCACAAAGGAAGGTAAAGTTACGTTGCCCTAATTCTGGTACCGGTAAGTGTGGACGCGGACCAAATTTAATCCCAAAAGGACAATTATTTTGCGTCGGCCCAAATTTCAGTTGGGTTGCCAATGGGAACTAAGTAATTGTGTCATGTCTGAATCCTCCTGGGACAAACTGATCACGCGATCGTGAAATACTCCCTTCTAAAAATAAGCATATCATGCTCTGTTTGGTATACACCATGTTGTTATTGTTGATGAAATGACTGTCCAGTGCATGGAAACTCTTGTCCTTGAGTTGATCACACTATGTATGGTCTTGATCACACTCTGTCTGGTCCTGACTGTGATCACACCTAACACCTAGTTCACATCGAAATTTAGTTAATTTTGTTATAAGGTTTCCCAATTGTACAAGGCCTGATCGATCTGAATGTCTCTTCATCGATAAAATAATAAGCTTTTGTAAACTGCACACTTTTGTTACACCTGTTCACTATTCTTGACAGCAGGCCACCTGGGTACTTGTGGGTTGTTACGTCATTTTTGCGTTGAAGACAAATGACTGAAGTTTGGATTTTTCAACCAATATTCAAAGTTACAATATACATAAATGACATAAATTTTAGTTCTGCTTTTTTCCACACAATTTCTGTATCGTCGCTCTTCTGTATCATCTGATATCTTATTCACCTTGCTCGTGTGCATTTCACCAACACTCAGAATAACAGTAGTTTTCGGACGACCTCAATTGTCGGACATTTAATGACATGCTGTTCGTTGTACTCACTTCGCTCTATATTGATAGTGTTTAATTTACAAGTCATGCTACCACCTATTAAAGTGCGAGTCCTGCCACATTTTTAGACTTTTTCGTTTGACTTGGGGCGTATACTCTAGTTCTGGTTGTCAATGAAATTGGTATAAATAAAACAAACATTTACACACACACTGAAGCTTATTTGAGCAGTTTTTAGACGGTTGTATAATGTTATTTCGATGAAACACGGGAAAAGTTGCACTTTTCGATTTCAATGATGGCGACATTTTCCGGAAATTGCCGAGCTCGCCCCGTTTTGGTGTAAGTAGCTGTGACGTCACTAATAGAACGGGTGGTGGTGACTTCGTGCATTGACTATGGAGATAGTGATAATTTCATGAGTGAAAGCAGTGCAACTGAGAATGTCATCGTCACAGAAGATATGACAAAGCTGTTCAGAATTTACAGGCCTGCAAATTTTAACAGTCGGAACCTTAACTTAAACGAGAACAAGAGCGGAACTCTTGTTGACCTCGTGTCAGTGACAAGCCCACCGTGACCACAGTCAAACACACCAGTGCACTACCATACACACAACCGCAAGCTACCAAAATATAATATAAGTCTGGAGTTGCCATCCCACCTTATTATTACTTCTCAACACAAATTGCCTCGTTCAAAATCTGTATATAACAAGTCATCGTTGATGACACAGTCCCCACTTGTTAATGGGTACTTTGATTACAGGTCCTCAGAGAGGATAGAGTCCTCTTCATTAGGTCTGTGATAAAAATACTGTGATAAAAATACTTTTGAATAAATTCGCTTGATACATGTCTGAGTTCAGAACATGAAAAAATCATAACAAAATGGCCGCACAGCAGCTATATTGAATTGTATCACAAAACAAATTAACGTGCAAATGTATGACCAATCGTATCACAAAACAAATTAACGTGCATATGTATGACATTGGTCAATCTCCTTTTACCAACTTTGAATAAAATCGCTTGATACATGTCTGAGTTATGGTTCTGGACATGAAAAAACGCAATAAAATGGCCACACGGCGGCCATATTGGATCGTATTACAAAACAAATCAATGTGCATGTGTATGACATAGGTCAATGTCCTTGTACCAAGTTTGAATAAAATCGGTTGAGATATGCCTGAGTTATGGCTCTGTACATGAAAAAATCGTAACAAAATGGCCGCACAGCGGCCATATATTGGATCGTATCACAAAACAAATTAATGTGCATAGCTATGACATTGGTCAATGTCCTTGTACCAACTTTGAATAAAATCTGTTGAAACATGCCTGAGTAATGGCTCTGTACATGAAAAAATCATAATAAAATGGCCGCCTGGTGGCCATATTGGATCGTATCGCAAAACAAATTGACGTGTATATGTATGACATAGGTCAATGTCCTTGTACCAACTTTGAATAAAATCGATTGAGATACGCCTGAGTTATGGCTCTGTACATGAAAAAATCGTAACAAAATGGCCGCACGGCGGCCATATTGGATTGTATCACCAAAAAATTGAAGTGCATATCTATGACATTGGTCAATGTCCTTGTATCAACTTTGAATAAAATCAGTTGAAACATGCCTGAGTTGTTGCTCTGTACATGAAAAAATCGTAATAAAATGGCCGCCTGGCAGCCATATTGGATCGTATCACGAAACAAATCAACGTGCATCTGTATGACATATGAAGTAATCCTTGTACCAAGTTTGAATGAAATCGCTCCAGGCATCTCTGAGATATCTGCGTGAACGGACGGACGCACGGACGGACGCACACACGGACGCACGCACGCACGCACGGACATGACCAAACCTATAAGTCCCCCCGGACGGTGTCCGTGGGGACTAAAAAGTTGAATTACGCCATGACGCTTGTAGATAAATGTAGTAGAGATCAAGTTGAAAATTGTCCACCGTTCATAACACACATCTTTCCTATCAACAGCTGGAAGTGGAACAGGTTGAGGGTCATGTTAGCATAAACACCAAAGGTAGTATTATTCTCGCCGCAAAATCTTCAGTTTAGCGTTATAAAACCTCACATGAACATTGGCACTTTTAAAAATATGTGACCATAAAGACATGTCTAGCCAAATTCTCGGCAAGAGATAAATTAAAATTGACATGATGTAAATATCGGGCACACTGGCACCCGAGGCTGGGCGGCTCAGCTGGCCATTTCTGTGACGGAGTGATCAGCTACGCTTCCGCAGGTTTTTTTCTTGATTAAGTGTCAACGATATAAAGCACAACGTTCATTGTTTCATGACTGCGAAATTCTCAAGAAGCTAAAATATTTTAGGGGAGACTTAGTCGAGTAGAAGGGAACAGATGACGACAACGCGACTGCTTCGTCAACAGTATAAACTTCTTTGCTACACGTTGTGTCACTTTTACTGGCAGCGCCTTGCTGTATTATACACAACCTATCGTTCAGTCTCGCAAAGAGTCAGTCAATCAATACGTAAACTTTTTAGGAATATAAAATTAGATATCTCCTAACGTTACTAATAATAGAGTCACACATGCATGAGATCTAGTACTTGTATTCATTTATTTATTTACAATCACTTTCGTAAAGCAGCTGAATTGGCGATCAGTCTCGGGGGATGTAAACACGGCCATACTTCTCCGCGGCCCCCGCATCCTTGACATGTTTTGGGCAACCTGTCACAGTCTTGCTGCTGTTCTCGCTCTTGTCCACAGTTGATGATGATACACGCGAACGCTTTCTGGTGACAATGGTCGTACTGGTACGGCATCGCGATTACATAATCGATGTAGTAATGAGTCCTGGAATTAAAGTCTATCTTACCGTACATCTGGCTTCCGAATCGTGTTTATTCGACGCGAAGTCACGGCACTCGAAAATGTGCACCGCAGAAAACGCTTGTCTTAATGCCTCTTTTCCGACCCTTTCTTGTAATTTTGGCAAATGCGGCTAATACGGCATCCTACAATGCAATAAACTGACAATGGCTGCGGTTACTTCAGCCACCAAAGGCGTAACTTATCACCATGTTGAAGCCACAGCGGTAAGCATTCGCTATGGCCGAGGTGAACACACTCACTCGTACATTCTATTAGTTACGTCATTTCCAATGGCAATGCCCGCGAATTCCGAAACGACCTGAATGGCAGCTATAACTTCAAAGTCGCACAACATATTGCATTTTTATAATATTTAACCGTGTCGTTTCATTGGGGTGATGCATTTATTTGATAAAGTAGGGGCGGCAAAATCATATAGCATGGCTCATTTTAAGCAGAATTAACTTTGAATTTATGCGGGACATACACTTTAAGTCAGGTGACGCTGCTGTCCCGTTTTGGATAGTTGCTTTTTTTTTCGGTAGAAGGTATGTTGGGCTACAAACTTGGCAAAGTTAGCCAGACGTACGATACAATAAGGTGCCGAAAGCAACACACAGAGACAGCCCATTGTCCGATGTGCTAAGGCGCCATACACATCAAAATATAGTTGCGTCGTCCATGGATTAAACATAAAGCTAATTTATCACAAAATATTTACATACAGTTTTCTAAACACATCGAAATTGAAAATCGTTGGCTTGAAGTTTCAAAATATCAATATTTAGCCCCTATAATCACATTCGTAATACAACGTCCGATTACTGAGATAGCAGTCCGATTACTACGCCCTTAACATGGGGTCAAATTTTGCAACGTTGACGCCCTAAATACCACTTCCGTTGTGATAACAATTTGAGGATAAACACAATAAAGTTTCAAAGGGTATTGTAATAAGATTTCGTACTGCTCGTCATTTATGAAACGGCTTTTGGCAAAATTCACCATACCCTGTCCGAAAACTGTCACACTGAGCTGAGTGTACTGACGTCACTCCGCGGTCGAGAATAAGTATACAGGGCAAATTATACTTTTTCTCACATGCTAAAAGTTGGGAAAAAAAATATTCTGTCTGTCACTGTCTGATTCGCAACACTAGTCGATAGTCTGGATGCAATCAGTCTGCAGATAGGGACACCTATTCTTTTGCTGGTTTCCATGGTCACTATCATGTGATAAATAAACTTAACAGCTGAGGTCGCGAAATTTGTATTCGCGTCTGAAGCACTTTTTAAATTGTATCACTGTGAAATATAAAATTTCTCTAATGTTACTCAGATTACTTATTGTTAATAAAGTACGCTACGTAAACCTAGATTTGTCACCATCTTTCAGTTATTTTGGTATTAATTCTTCGAAACGATGGGCATAGTTTATTGATTTGCGTATAAACATAGCCATATTAAAGCTGGATGTTTGACGGGGCGGGCAAATGTGCCGTACTTCCGTGACTGACTTTCTGAGGTGAAGACATCCAAAATGCAATGTTCGCCGATTTCGACATTATTTTATCAGCATGCATAATTGAGTACTTCGTTGGTAATTAGGTATTTTGCAAAGTTGTTTACTCATGTGTGTTTAGTGCATTTATTGCATGATTTGCTGACGCAATTCAGTTATGTCATTTTCCCACTTTGTACTATGAGTACCGTACCTTACAACACTCTCTGATATTGTATGTTGACAGTTGAGTAAGTACTAAAAATAAAATACAATATTCGAAGACAACGCATCAGAAATAGTGAGTCGAGTAGCGTTTCACTTGAAATGTTTCAGGATTATTCCACCCAGAGCGAAATGAATCCGCGGAGTTTATAGCCACATATACTGACCGAGGTTTTCTTCGAAATCTGTGCCGCCTTTGACGTAACACATGTGACATTCAGCGAATCCATGATAAAATATATGGCGCCGCGAGCATGCTATCGTTGTAACAATGATGTGTGTGTGTGTGTGGTACTCACTCACCTGATTAAAAGGCCGGACGCGCACGGCTACTTTCACACTATCCCCGGACATTCGGTTTACTTTCGTGTACACGTTGTCCATCATTGTTGAGACAAGTAGCCAGCAGAAGCAAGCATTAAATACAAACTATATCCGCATACCAGTGGGAGTCCAGCACCACACCGTGAGTGAAGCCCCTTCTGTTCTGTGGTTGGTCGTTCGATTTGTCAACATAGAAGTACGCATTCGAGGAATGGGGGTGTGTTCCATTGGAGGGACGCACGTTGTGAATCACAACGATAATTCTCTTTTCTTTCTCGAAAAAATAAATGTAATGTTATCCCTAAGATAATATCAAGACACATTCTTTTTATGAACATGGAGTGATAACTGTAGCTCTATATGAATTATGATACAAATAATAAGGGAACTAAATTACATATTGTATAGCCACTAAGGGGCGGACCATTAGATCTTGGGAGGGGGTGGTCAAAACTAGAAAAAAAAATCAGAGCAGAAAGTTAGGGGAAAAAATCTTCAAACTAGTTTGCAAAATAAAAAAAAATAAATAAGAATACAAATGTGTAAAAAAAAATCTGCAAAAGTCTTTAAAATCTTGAATTACTTTTAGATTTTACCGACAGGAAGCAGCTTTCTGTATTTTTAGCACATCCTCCAGGCACAGTTTTAATTTTTTGTATACATTTAGAGTGACTGTATCCCTTATACTGGAAGTTGTGATCATCTTATCTTTTCAGGACTTTTGTATTCTGATCACTTGAAAATCATAGCGAGCGCAGCGAGAGCGGCCAAAGGCCGCTTGTGAAGCGAGCATTAAGACTAACGCGTGTACATGAAATTTAGAATGGAATCTCTATATACCTACGAGTTTGAAAAGAGAGCACTTCCATGGAGGTGGCCATTTTGAATACTTTTACACGGATTGCGTGAAATTAAAGATATCATCTACCACAAATCCTACTCGACAATGTGTATTTCCGACAAAAGAATCTCTCTGTTCCAAAGAAAGTGTGAAATTTGGTTCAAAATGACTATTTTCGATCACTTTTGAAAGCCCGGTTCGGTCATCACTAGGAGCCGCCATTTTGAAACAAGCCAACTCTCGCGAGAACGAATGGTCAACTCACACGAGAATTAAAAATCGTGTGCTGAGAGCAACCGATGGGAATATCAACTACGTGTTTTACATTAGAGTGCCTCTGTTCCCGCCCCTGTTTAATATAATAAACTGACAAGAATCATATAATTTACCAGTTTTAAATAATTTTCGTTAGTGAACTTGACATTTCCGAATTACATTACTATAAATGTTATTCTAGAAAACAATTGACAACAATTCCACCTCAATGGCCAAAATATGCATCATGTATCAAACACAGAAATTAGCATGCTATTGCCTGAAAACATCAATGACGATATACCCTACGCTGGGCTCGCTCTCAGGTCAGACCTGTAACATATTAAAATTATAGAGCCTGTTTTTTGCTCACTTGTTGACACACGTGAGCATATGTCACAGCGATGTCTGTCTGTCTGTGTGTCTATCTGTCTGTCTGTGTGTCTGTCTGTCTGTGTGCTCAATATCTCAAAAACGGCTCATTAGATCAGAATCAAATCTGGTACATAGATTCAATTTGCAAATGGCAAGAACTGATTAGTTTTTGGTGGGTGTGGCTTGCTTACTTTTTGCTCATTTGCATAATTAATGATTTTAGAAAAAACATATATATTGACAACGACTGCTTACAATTTGATGAGATTTGCTACAAATGTTGATCACACCAAGATATATCAGCTGTTAAAGATATTAAGATATAAAGATATTAAGGAGTGACATAAAAGGTAATGGATAATTTGCATATTTAATGACTTTCCTAATTAGGGATATATATCTGATTTGACTTGATCAAAATTGACAAAACTTGGTATACTGAAGATACTATGATTTAACATTATTTAAAGTCATTAAAGCATTTTTACTTCATCAAACTCTTAATTTGCATATTTAATGAACTTTTGAAGTTAGGGATATTTATTTGAATTGACTTGACCAAAAATGATAAAACTTGCTATGTATATTAAAGATACTATGATATAACATTGTTTAAAGTTATCAAACATTTATACTTCAGTCACTTCCTTATTTGCATATTCAATAAACTTTCCTAATTAGATATATATATCTGAATTGACTTGACCAAAGTTGATGAAACTCACTATGTAAATTGAAGATACTATGATATAACATTATTGAAAGTCATTAAGCAGTTTTACTTCAGTCAATTCCTTATTTACATATTTAATGAACTTCACTAATTAGGGACATATATCTGAATTGAATAATAATAATAATAATAATATTTATTACTTTAAAAAAAAACGCTTTACATGTAAAAACATCTCAAAGCGCAGTACAAAACTGTTCTAAAAAGATCTAAAAATACTGTTTAAAAAGATGTGTTTTAAGATTAGCTTTAAAACTGCTAAAAGAGCAACATGAACGCAATAAAAATGGCAGCCTATTCCACAAACGTGGAGCACAAACGGAAAAAGCCCTGTCACCGTAAAAAGCTGTATTACAAATGGGTTGATGGAGCATATTTGTACCATGAACGATAGAACGTAAGGCACGACGAGAAGAGCAAATGGTTAATAGTTCCTGAAGATATACAGGGGCCATATCATGTAAAATCTTGTATACAATACAGAGAATCTTAAATTCAATACGTTTCTGTAGGGGTAACCAATGTAATTTACTCAACACAGGGGTAATGTGATCTGATTTCTTTGTTCTGGAAACTACACGTGCTGCCGAGTTCTGGATTAACTGAATCTTATTGAGTAGATTGCAAGGCACACCATAAAGAAGACTATTACAATAGTCAAGCCTAGATGTTACAAAGGCATGGACTAATTTTTCTGTCGAGTCTTGATCTAAAAGATGTCGGATTTTACTTATTCTCCACAAAGCAAATGACGCTGATTTACATAAATTGGAAATGTGTGGTTTCATAGACATACATGAATCAAATAATACGCCAAGATCACGGACTGTAGGTGAAGAATGGACGACGACATCACCAACTTGAATGTCGCACATCCGTGGTTGATTCCCCTTCACAAACTTAGAGGAAAATCTGATAACCTCAGTTTTACCTTCATTGAGAGCAAGCATGTTTTGCTCGTCCACAGACGAATTTCCCGAATACAACTTTCAACTTGATCACAGGGGAAATTATCACGTGAGCAGACGACATACAACTGGGTGTCATCAGCATAGCACATAGTTTCCAGCTTGTGTTTAATTATAATGTCCTCAAGAGGTGCTGTGTATAAAGTGAATAACACGGGTCCAAGTACGGAACCCTGGGGGACACCACAATCAAGTGATTGTACTCCTGACACCACCGACCCAACACTCACTTTCATTGTTCTGTCTTGTAAATATGATTCAATCCATTTAAGAGCTGTGCCATTAAAACCAAATCTGTGACGAAGTCTATGTATCAAAATTTTATGGTCGATGGTGTCAAAAGCGGCTGACAAATCAAGAACTAAAATAACATTATCCCGCTTGTCAAGAGCCCTCAATACGTCATTTTGGACCCTAATGAGAGCGGTTTCGGTACTATGACCTTCTCGGTAGGCTGACTGACATTTCGCAAATAAATTATTGTTGGCCAGATGTGAATTGATTTGAGTTAAAGCAGATTTTTCAATCAACTTAGATATGTATGGTAAGTTCGAAACTGGTCTGTAGTTTTTCAAAACATTTTTGTCAAGACCCGGTTTCTTCAATAAGGGACGTACAATGGCTGATTTACACAACTGTGGAAATTCACCTGATATGAATGAGGTATTAATTATATGCATAATTATTGGCGATACCTGGTGTATACACTGCTTTATCAGAACTGTTGGTACTGGATCTAGACTTGAGGATTTGGAAGGTAATGAACTGATTAATTTCTCAACAAACTCAATGGTTACTGGTTCAAAGGAAACGACCTAAGTTGATGAATCTTGCTACATATATTGAAGGTACTATTGAAAGTCATTAAACTTTTTTACTTCAGCCAATTCCTAATGTACATATATAATGAACTTTCCTAATTAGGGATATTTATCTTTATTGACTAGACCAAATTTGATGAGATTATGCTATGTACATTAAAGATACTATCATACAACATTGAAAGTCATTAAGCATTTTTACTTTAGCCAATTCCTTATTTTCAAATTTAATGAACTTTCCTAATTAGGGATATTGATCTTTATTGACTAGACCAAATTTGATGAAACTTGCTATGTACATTAAAGATACTATCATACAACATTGAAAGTCATTAAGCATTTTTTACTTTAGCCAATACCTTATTTGCAAATTTAATGAACTTTCCTAATTAAGGATATTTACCTGTCTTGACCAGACCAAAGCTGACAAATTGTTTTGTACATTAAAGATACTATGATACGAGATTATTAAAAGTCATTTAACATTTTTACTTCAGCCTATTCCTAATTTGCATATTTAATGAGAACATTTCAATCAATTCCTTATTTGCATATTTTAATGAACTTTCCTGATTGGGGATATATACTTGGATTTAGAATTAATCTGTAGTGAATATTATTCGTTATGTTGATCATAACACATTCAATGAAGTTGCAGAAATGTGGCAAGGGTTCAGTTTGCATATAACTGCAATATATAATGAAACACGTGGGCATTTTCAGTTCATATCTGGTTTTCTCAGCATTTTATTGCAATGATGAATGCAAGAATGGGTGAACAAGATGAATGTATGTCTGTCGCTATGTTTTCGTTTTCAAAAAATATAATCTTCATTGAAATCAGTGAACTGGAATAAAAGTTATGGAACACCGTCTCAGATTCTTTTCCTTTGAGTTTTTTATTTGAAAAAAGTATGAAAAAATACTCCCCAAGTGCCTCCAAATAACACCATTTTAATCTCAGTTTTTCAAAAGCTCCAATGGTGCCCCCCTCCTGACCTCGACCGCTTACGCGGTCGCTTGTGGTGCTTTGCACAACTTCTTTGCCCTCTTGTAAAAAAAACTGGGGAGAACACTGATTTCTCTCTAGCAAATACTGCATGACTAATCGTTTGTGTGTAGCAAATGCTGAATGTCAATTACCTGAAAAATTTTTCCACCACAAAAAAGAGCATGATTTAAAAAAATCTTTAAGGGACTTATGAAGCAAATTTCAAAGAAATTGGACAAGCCCTTACAGAGAATACGGATTTTTTTATCATAAATGGCATAAATTGCCCAAAAAAGACAAATATTGAAATTTCACCACATCTATACACATCCAATCAATTTGGACATTCTGCTACAGAGAAATGTTTTGATCAAAAACGGGCAAAAAGTTCCCTGAAAACATTGTATCCTCAGACAGCGTCGAACGAAAACAAATTATAAATCTGAAAATTTACTCAGAAAAAAAAAAATTAGCACAGCTTTTCTCATTTGGGAAAAATTTTTTTTAGAAATTTACAATTGTAAAAAAAAAAATTCACAATTTCATTGTGACCACCCCCCTCCCCAGATCTAATGGTCCGCCCCTTATTCGACCAATCGTATGTGCGTTTGGTATCGATCGTTCCAATCGAAAGAGTTTGTTAGTTCCACCGTCCGGGGGGACTTACTAGGTTTGGTCTTGTGCGTCCGTCCATACCTCTGTCCTTTAATTCAGGAAGATATCTCAGAGATGCCTGGTGTGATTTCATTCAAACTTGGTACAAGGATCATATGTCATACATATGCACGTCGATTTGTTTTGTGATACGATCCAATATGGCCGCCTTGCTGCCATTTTGTTACGATTTTTTCATGTACAGAGCCATAACTCAGGCATATCTCAACCGATTTTATTCAAAGTTGACAAGGACATTGACCTATGTCATACATATAGCCGTCTATTTGTTTCATGATATGATCAAATATGGCCGCATGGCGGCTATTTTTGTTACAATTTTTTCATTTAGCCATAACTCAGGCACTTCTCAACCAATTTTATTCAAAGTTGCAAGGATATTTGACCTATGTCATGCATATTGCGCATTGATTTGTTTGGTGGTACGATCCATCAATATGGCCACCAATGCGGCCATTTTGTTACAATTTTTTCATGTACAGAGCCATAACTCAAGCACATCTCAACCAATTTTATTCAAAGTTGGTACAAAGACATTGACCTATGTCATACATATGCACATCAATTTGTTTCACGATACGATTCAATATGACCACATGGCGGCCAAATTGTCACAATTTTTTTCATGTCCTTATAGCCATAACTCAGGCACGTCTCAACAAATTTTATTCAAAGTTGGTACAAGGACATTGACTAATGTAACACATATGCACGTCGATTTGTTTTACAATAAGATTGAATATGGATGCATGGCGACCATTTTGTTATGATTTTTTCATGTATGGAACCAATAGCTCAGACATGTATCAACCAATTTTATTTAAACTTGCATATCAGACAGTTTCTTTGACCAACTACAGTCAGTTGCGAGTAGGTCGACCTTTAAAGATTTGTTTTCGGCCCTAAGCGACCAAGCTTCTGTGTTTTAGCTTTAAGCTCTGAAAATTTCCATTTTCAGGACAGTCGTCTCACTCTGTAGGGTGTTGTACTGGTAGACAGCATCTACAAGTCTGTCTTCTGGGCTTCGATCAATACATCGTATCTGCACAGTCCTTCATTTGATCAATTTCCAACTGATGAATAGCAGAACAAGTATTAGTCTCACATTCTCTTTACATTTGTTGATTGGCTTGCACTACGTATTTTTTTAGTGCTGACCTGGTCGCCGTCACGGTCAACACGCACACACTGTCATCATTCTACATCAAGGGGCATATGCAGAAAGGGACTCGAGAGAAATTATAGGGAGGGAGGGCCAGTATTTTTCAAAATCACACTGCACGTAAAATTGTAACATTAAAAATTGATCAATCAAAATTCTGTACATTATTTTGTAGACCATATGGTAAGGTTGCTATATTTCAAATATCTAGGTCTTAAGCTATGATAATATTCAGAAGATCTTTACAATATTATTTTTGAGACTTGATGACCTTTCACCTGCCCTATCCCCCCTCTGCAACTAAGCTGTGGCTTATTCTACGTAAGAGTCAAAGTTGGCTGGTGTCTATCGAACTGTGACTGGTATGGGATACCAACCTTCGACCCTCAAATCATCCTGTACCTCACTAATTATGCACATATATAGTCTAGGTAACAGAGGTGGAGGTCTTAATTTACTCGACGGAGATGATTATGTTAACTAAGATTTCTGCTAAAATATCAAGCCGAGCGGTTCTGTCTGTGGCCTCTCAGCTAGGCGACTGATGCCGTATGTTGTGGGGTCGAATCCGATTGAAAACTAGCCGTATGGCTATATTCTGATGTTTGCTTGATGGCCAGTCATGGGAGGAAAGTGTACAGCAAAATATCAAGTAACCAGGATGACCTTTGACCTGAATTTAAGTTATTGGCCAGTATATTAGTGCAACAGCCTTCCTATTTGGTGGGATGAGGCGTCACATTATGAATTAGTAAATATTTGTCAAATAAAATATTATTGATGTTGACTATAGCACGTACAGGGATGGCATAACAATGGGGGAGAGTCACTTTTCTCAGCATCATTTTGAAAAATTCACCCTCCCGCCCTATATATTTTTTCCAGTCCCTTACTGGCCAGCACATGTTGAATTCGTGAACACACATATCGCAGGTCACTACTTTATGCACATACAAGGTGTCTATTAAACTCAATAAAGTGAATTAGAGTGAAAATGTACCTGTATATTAACATGCTAATCATGGTGTAAAATTTGATGGAAGTTCATGATGTCAAATTTGGTTAATTGTTAGTTACGGTAGGGAGCCCTCTAGTGGCTGGGTCCCTCAGCTGCTTTCTCCCATGATGCTTTGTAGCACGCCATTTTGTTGAACAGTCACATTTTCTAGCACTTCCCTTTTGAAATCCAATGTCATCCAAACCCCAAAGAGCGTGCAAAACCTGTCTAGTGGACTTGAAGCACCATAAAGGACCTTCCGGACATCTTTGTAGAGAAAACAAAGACAATTCTTTTGAGATGGATCTCAAATCGTCACCAAATGTCAACCTCCCAACACCGGCCGACCATTTGAAAAAGACTAGGGACACGATAAGAACAGAATGGTTGAAACCGGACACCAGCGAAGGTAATCTTGACATTATTACCCCTAAGAGGCAAATGATTGACGCCATCAGAAAAGAAAATGAAGAGCTGGAGATAGAAGTAGAGTTAAAGAGAGAGTTAGCAAGAAATGAAAAGCTGAAGGCAGCACGTGCCAAGGAGTGTCCAGACAAGCCCTCCATTCAATCCATTCGCCAAGATACTGCATTAGATCGTAAAGTCAGTAAATTTAAACATCGTATAAAGATGCTGGACGCAGATTCCACAGCCACATCGTCGTCTGGTACAGACTCTGACTCTACCACACAGTCTGAGCAGGGAGGTAAGCAGCATTACAAAGCCTTCCGTAAACCTCACAATAGAAAGAAACCCAAGTCTGGTGTAGTTCGTAAATCCAGTGAACAGGTGCGTTACCAAGTTCCATGGCCGCATGAGTATGACAATAGAACTGAAAATAGTAGTGGTGACCACTCATATGCTACCTTGTCAATGGCAGCATTAGTGCGTGGAGAGGTATACATCATCCACCATGTTGAGCCACATGCCACCAGGCTTGCCAGAGCCGACCACCTTATCGAATTGCTACATTTAGCAGAGATTTACCAATGGGCCGACATCAGGCAGTTTCATTGCACAGTCCTGCGTTCAATTGAAACAGGAGAAAGCACGTGGCAAGATAACTTTTCCAGGAAAGGCTAGATGTTTACATGTCAAGTTACCCAAGGGCACAATGAGAGCAAATACCTCCTACAAGCAGAAAATAAATCCAACAAGATATTGTGCTGACTACCAACTTGGAAATGCAAATTCAGCAGTGATCACAGCAATCAGGATGGTGTAGTTGAGCACCATATCTGTCGTTTTTGCCTGCGTATCCGTGACCTACATCTGCCCCATCCACCAAATGAATGTCCACACAAGCCAAAGAAGCAGAACAAGGACTGACTCATTGACACCTGCATCCAAACTGATCTTTACACCACTGTTGTAGCAGGGCTCGACATAAGCGCTAGCCCACTAGCCCGAGGCTAGTAAATTTTAAGAGGACTAGTAAAAATGTCGTCGGAGGTAGTCCTGCGGACTAGTGCAATTTTTCAATAGCAGTCCAGGAAAGTTTATCGCTACAAACTCATGGGACGCCGGGCCACTCATTCGATAAGAATGAACCAAGCCTCAATCATTTTAAAAATAAACTAACTTTTACCCAAACAAATTGGACAGTGAAACAGTGAAGCAAACTTTATTGATCACCAACTCTAAAATGAAACAATTTACCTGCTACATAGAATCAAATTGTAACATGGCCCCGGGAAACATGGCTCAACGCTGAGCATCAAACAGAATTGTCTGCACGTCGTGCATTTTGGTTTGCTTTAAGCTCATCACTTCGCCTAAAAACATGAGCAACCCCACAATTTTGCTCAAACACTGCATCCTTGCCTTTCAAGAAGATTTGTCTCAAGATTTCTTCAGGGGCATTCCCAAACAACACCTCAGATCGTTCGTAGCCAGCTTGACCCTGCTTTGGAATGTCTCCACATGCTGACCTCCATATATAGTCAAGACCCCCTAGCTTGAAGCTGATCTTAAAAAGAGCCATCTAGCTTGCCAAACAGTGCATGGCAAGTTGCTACTGCTTGTACAGGTGACGGAATTCCTCTCAGATACTAAACTTGGTGCAAGCAACTTATTGTTTTGCCATTTTAGTGGAAAAGTGTAAATTATTGGGGCAATAATAGTGAAGTGAACCTTATAACAGTAGTGAAAAAACAACGTATGAAATGGTGTATCAGACTGTTGTATCCAATCACTTCTGGGAGTCATTGGTTATTGCTAATCACATTTTGTTACCAGTAACTGGCAAAAACTCATGAAAGACACAAGCACATGAAATGGTAAAATGCAACATTTTTACAATTAAAAACTAAATTTTTCACAAACCATTATTACAAATGAGAGGTCCTCCCCACAAGCTGGTCAATTTTAAAATGTGATATATGTCAAAAATATGAAGGCACTCCACAGGAACATTTGTGAATGGCTGTACGAATTTCAGTTCTGGTGAAACAAATCTGTCCTCACCATGAACAAACATGTTCTTTGCCAATTAGTAGTGCACTACCTGAGCTATGAAGAATTTTCCGACAAATTAATCCCTACGTCTAATTTTATTCTTAATGGCAATAGGCTATTTTCATGACCTTTCCTCCTACACAGGATATTTTATTCAGGTCATTTTAGTGCTTTATATATGATTCAAAGTTAAACATTTTGCAGTAAGCAAATGTGGTAGTCTTGCATGAAAAATAATCGCAATCATACCATCCATAATCCAATAACACTAGGTCAGAATTTGTAAGACAATAGTTGTAAACATAGACACAAAACAGAACAGAACAGACAGTAAATAGACGGTACACAAACAAAGTCACATTCGTGAAAGAAAGATACATGGACCTCTGGTTATTGGGTTTAAAAACCTTGTGAAAAAAAATATGAGAATGGTCATATACACCTCTTTCCAACATGAGAGCAACATTTGGCTTTGCTTGAGCAGGACTAGTAGATTTCATTTAGGACTACTAAAAATGAACTGCTACCAGTCCTTCGGGCTAGTGGATGATTTGACCTTGCGTCGAGCCCTGTTGTAGACCATTCTATTACAAGCAGCACCATTGAGACGGCTGCCAGGTCATGGTCAACATACTTTACTAAATCTAACTCTATCTTAACCAACATGTCATCATGCAAGGACACAGATGATCCTGCCACAGATGCAGATACCCAGTTTTTTATTAATTTCCCCTCAGATGGAGCCACTAGAAAAACAGGCACAGATGGCACAGCTGTAGTTACCAACCCACTTCCTGTCATTACCACAGCCACTATTGCAGAGTCTTCTGAAACCACAGTTAGTAGTCTTTTGACCAAAACCAATGTTACCACTAGTGTGAGCAACCCAGCCACCACTGTGGCTATTGGACATGCTCATTGTCATCCACCGGCCGAAGTTATCAGACATGCGATCGGAAACAACCCTACCACTGTTGTTGTTCCCCCACCTCAGACAAACTTTACTACTATCACAGCTACACAGACCATTGACAATGCTGCTACAGCTATCCAGTCTTCATACCCCATGCTTACAAGTAGAAGGCAACAAACTGCGGCAGAAGTCATCACAGGTACACACCACCCCGCCACAGTTGCAGCTATGGAGCCCACTATCAATAACCCCTCAGTTGGTCAGAAAGTCACCACAGTTGCAGCTATGGAGCCCACTATCAATAACCCCTCAGTTGGTCAGAAAGTCACATACAATCCTGTTTTCATGACAACCACTCAGCTACCACCTACTTCTAATTCAGACACAATTGCAGCTCTACAGGACATGAACTGTGCAGTCGTTGTTCCATCTACACATATCCATCCCTCAGATACCATCTCCACCAGTGGTGACAGGACTAAAGGCTTGCAGCCACCAGGCACAGTTAATCGCCACCCACAAGCACAGCAAATGACTAGCACGGTCACAGTTCCCAAACCTCCAAACAATAACGGTCACTCTGATGATTACTTTAGCCCAGCATTCTGGTATGCTGACACAAGTGTTGACTACGCTTCAATGGACAACTTTCCATCCACACATCTGTACTACAAGTTCCAATACCCAAGTTATACCAACTTTGACAATTCCGATACAAGAAATCACCATAGACATGATGATACTGTTGGGTGTTTGCCAGCACACTTAGACTTTCAGAAACTAATTACTACCCACAGTATGGTAACGGCCTCAGGTTTTCCAAACTTCAGCAAGCTCAGAATTCCTGTACCATCAACCTTCGACATTGCTCAATGGCGCCATGACCTGTCGCACTACAGTGACAACATAATTGTTGACTTCCTACAATTTGGTTGGCCTATCAACTACACATCAGCACTTCTCCCCAGAGGTCACAACAAGAATCACACCTCTGCATTAGCCTTCGCATCCCACATCGACACTTACATTAAGAAAGAGACAGACTTCGGTGCTGTGATTGGTCCCTTCACGTGTAATCCGTTGAATTTGCCTCTCACCACATCACCACTTTCCTCTGTGCCAAAAAAGGGCTCTTTGGACAGAAGAACTATCATGGACCTCTCTTTTCCCTTCAGAGACTCTGTCAATGATGGCATCCCTTGTGACACTTACCTGGATGTTCCATTCAGACTACGCTATCCTTCAACAGACAATTTGATAGCTATGATAAACAAACATGGGCCTTACTGCCTTCTATATAAATGTGATATACGTCGCTGTTATCGTTGGATCCCAGTCGACCCACATGACTACCATTTGCTTGGGTTACAATGGAGAGACAAATTGTACTTTGACACCAAACTACCATTTGGTCTTCGCTCTTCAGCCATGGCCTGTCAGCGTTGTACTAATGCACTAGTTTACATTTATCAGAAAACAGGTTACGACGCCGTTAACTATATAGACGACTTTGCTGGTGCTGAAATACCTTCCAAGGCAGAGGATGCATTCAACAAGCTTACTAACGTTATCACTTCACATGGTTTCACATTGGCAGAGGAGAAATCTACACCCCCTTCGACCCAACTAGTCTTCCTTGGCAAGCTTTTTGATACACCTACCATGACAATTAGCATCCCCTCATCCAAACTCAGTGAAATACGTGAATTGTTGGATGTGTTCACTCAGAAGAAGAAATGCTCGAAGAGAGAACTGCAGTCCTTGGTTGGGAAACTAGCCTTTGTTGCAGAATGCATTCGCCCAGCCAGACTTTTCATTGCTCGCATGCTTGCCTTACTCAGGTCTATCAAACGGATGCATCACAGAGTATACCTCAATGCACAGTTCCGCAAGGACGTCAGGTGGTGGCAACTATTCATGGAAACTTACAATGGCATCAGTATGATTCCAAGCACTACATGGACAAACTCTAATGCTATCTCTACCGATGCATGTGCAACAGGTTGTGGAGGCTGGTTACAACTAAATGACATCACCGCTTCTTTCTTCCACTCAGAGTTCCCACAGCATTTAACTCAAAGTAACATAGCTATGCTAGAGATGCTTACGCTACTAGTAGCACTCCGCACATGGGCCACAACTTTAGCTGGTTTGCGACTTCAGCTACATTGCGACAACGCCGCATCAGTATCAATACTCAATACAGGCAGGGGTAGGGACAGTACCCTGCTCTCCATTGCTCGTAACATTTGGCTGGTCTGTGCCAGGCACAACATTCAAGTTTGGGCCTTCCATATACCAGGGAAAATGAACGTCCTAGCTGACCACCTGTCTCGCTGGCATTTGCACAAATCACACCAGGCTAGCTTTCTTCAACTTGCTGGGAAAGTATCACTACATGAAGCTACTATTTCACCTTCTGACTTTACTATAAATGACATAATTTGATTCTCTTCCAGGGCACAATACAGCATGGTCCAACCTGCAAGACCTTGTCAAATCCATTCAGAAGGCTGCCTTCCGTCCAGGCACGCAAAAGAACTTGAAAACTCAGCTGGACACTTACCTTCGCTTCTGCTACAAGATGCAACGCACACCTTTTCCCACATGCGGAGAGACTTTGTCAGCCTTTGCATGTTTCCTTTCACAGACATTCAAGAGTTCTAAGTCAGTTCGTAACTATGTTTCAGGCATTTGTACTTGGTCAAAGTTGCTAGGTCACCATTCACTGAACTTGTATAATATTGATTTACGATTAACACTTCAAGGTTTGGATAAATCTATGATTGCATTGCCGCATCCACGGCAACCTATTTTACCACAGCATCTACTTAGCATGCATCAGCTCATAGACTTGAATGACAGTAAAGATGCCACTATTTGGGCTTGCATTACCATTGCCTTTTTTACCTTTTTGCGTAAATCTAACATGGTACCTCTTTCAACCAACAAGTTTTCACCACTAGAGCACTTAACAAGAGGCAATTTTCAGTTTTGCTCTCAAGGTTTGCTAGTCTCCACCACTTGGTCAAAAACCAGACAGAAACATGATTTCAAGCATACTATCCCACTAGCTTTGCGGCCTAACTGTGCCGTTTGCCCAGTTCTAGCATACTGTAATATGTTAAAGTTAATCCCAGCCCCTCCGTCCTCACCAGCCTTTGTACTGCGTCACCATGGCGCTCTGAGGCCACTTACTCAAACCCAGTTAACTAGCCGTTTTCAAGTGCTTATCACTAAGATCGGTCTCAACCCTCTAGATTACAGTTTTCACAGCCTCAGACGAGGGGGGGCTACTACAGCATCCTTAGCAGGAGTTTCAGATTCTTTGATTCGTTTACAAGGGGACTGGCGCTCTATGGTGTACAAAGACTATATTGCTGTTCCAGCCACTGAGCGTTTCCACATTACGGAAAGCATGGGTTCTCTTTTCCAGTAGCCTAGCCAGTCTCTCTTCCTTGACAAATTCAGAGGAGTGGGGGGGGGGGGGGGGGGGGGGGGGGGGGGGGGGGGGGCTGTAATTATAGCAGTAGTTTTCTCCCATCTCACGTCTTGTTTGGTAGCTTTGCCTTGGTGGGGTGCTTTATGTAATCGGTTACTTTCAATTTTCCTGTTCTAGTGTTTTACTATTCTGGTTATTAAAGCACCTCCAGATCATGCCAAACGGGACGTGAGTGGGTCCTTTTCTGAATGCTTAGTTTTGTGCGCGAGCAGTGTGCTTCATCTTAAATAGAGTAAGAGCAATTTTGTAAAATTTGATGGAAGTTCATGATGTCAAATTTGGTTAATTGTTAGTTACGGTAGGGAGCCCTCTAGTGGCTGGGTCCCTCAGCTGCTTTCTCCCATGATGCTTTGTAGCACGCCATTTTGTTGAACAGTCACATTTCATGAATCGTCAACTTTGGCTCACGGCATGTGGCACATGAATAGTTCTGTGAGTGAGACACACTCATGGAGTGCCGTAAGGTACCATACTCTATGGGTACAATAAACCCTTACAAATAAGTGACATTTTGAACATGTAACATTTCACAATTTTTGACCTTTTAATACAAGGCGAAGGAATGGGCTTAATACAAAACGAAATGGATGCAATTAGATTAAGTGTGGACTAAAGGCAAAATGCGAAGTATAGAGTCTAAAGGTTATAATTTTCCGGTTACTTAATTATGTTTGTTTCGATATATGGACTGAAGGTCATTGTATAGACAAGTTTTGTTGTTATACCATACCTCTTACCTTTGTTGATGGTTTGGTCAGGCTGGTATTGCAAATTTGTGTCATTCATGTATAACAATTCTACTGACGGCACAAAATTGGTATGTTTTTGTTGTTAAGTGTGTATATGGTGTTTGATACAGCCACAACAATGCATTTTGGGATAACTGGGAAAAGGTCTATTATGTGTACTTTATGATTTTGTCAATCTTCATTGCTATATCTTTTCACTGTTTTCAGCAATTGCATTATCGGTAACTTATCAATTCATTCCTTGTTTACAGGAAATTGCGGTGGCTCATTGATAATTTCTGATACTTCCTTCTCACTTTGTAAAATGTAAGTTGGTGAGTAACTATATGACAACACTTTAGATTCTCGATTTAAAGTGTCAATGACATGCCCCAACAACATTCTTGAAAAACTTTCCTCCAGGGGTATTTTGTCCCATTATGCATCTGTATCAATGTAAAATGTGAAAAATACACAAAAATTTCTGTTTCTGCAGAAAGCCTGTAGGCACCTGGCTAGAGCATGCTGGCACGATGATGTGATTGTGACAAAACTGAGCGAGACGATGACAAGATTGTGTTGAAAATTTGCAATATTGGTAACGTCATATGCTCAAAACTCTATAGCTTAATGCCTACCAAATGGTGGTAGAGTGTCATAAGATAACGGATAGGTTATTGGGTTGGTTGATAAGATATCGACTAAAATTAAAGGATGCCTGGTACTCTAAAACCGTCTTGGCAGAACACTAACTGGTATTTTGTCTCACGAACAAAATAAGTTGCAATTGATCAGATAGATGTCAATGTTAGTTTCAGCAAATTTCACAAACTACTTGTCACAAACATTTCTACATTTAATGTCCAATCGCCCTTTTTATTCCCATATTTCCCGCATTCAATTGGCAAAATTGTAAATCTTCAGATTCTTCACAAGTTGTCGCATCTGGCTGACAGAAACTAAAAGCTGGGGACTTGTTGAATGTTTATGAGGTGACAAAGTCAAACTAGACAGTGAAAAAATAGTACCGAGTGAGGTAGTTCAGCAGTATGGTCATTGAGTAATCAGAATCCCTCGCTATTCACAGTTATTTTCAAGGAGAGCTGTAGAGGTGTAACCTCCCTTTGAACTTCAGGAAGGCAAAGAAGTCAACAGACTCCAGGCTTTGGGAGACACACCCACCTGCAACTTTTTTTTGCTTATAACTATCTACAGAATGCAACTCCCAATATCAGATATTAGGGATGGACCATTAGATCTTGGGAGGGGGGTGGTCACAATGAAATTGTGAAAAATTTTTCACTATTGTAAATTTCTAAAAAAATTTTTGTGCAATTGAGATTAGCTGTGAAATTTTTTTTTTTCAGAGTAAATTTTCAGATTTACATTTTTTTTTTAGTTCGTTGCTGTCTGAGGAAAAAGAGGGCAAAGATGTGGTGCAAAGCACCACAAGCGACCGCGCAAGTGGTCACGAGGGGATGGCAGGAGGGGGTTGTCCCCCTCCTGTCGTTGGGGCTTTTGAAAAATAGAGATTAAAACGGTGTCATTTGGTGGCACTTGGGGAGCATTTTTTTCAGATTACACATCTTCCCCTGAAACATGGTCTTCTTGCTCCTCAGTAGCTTCCTATAGTTTTGAAAATTGACTATTTTGGTTTCCTGGCTTCCCTTTGTACTGCGTGGTGAAATGCCTACATTCACCCTACCAAAAATCATGCATATCTCACGATTTACAATTGATTTTGACAAGCTGAGAAACTGTTTGCAAAATATAGTGAAATTTGCATATTTGTGTCTTTAGAGCAATTGTTGTCCTTTTTTGATCAAAACATCTATTTCTCTGTAGCAGCATGTCCAAATTGATCGGATGTGTATAGATGTGGTGAAATTTCAATATTTGTCTTTTTAGGGCAATTTATGCCATTCATGGTCAAAATATCTGTATTCTCTGAAGGGGCTGGTCCAATTTCTTTGAAAGTTGCTACATAAGCCCCTTAAGATTTGTTTAAATCATGCTCTTTTTGTGGTGGAAAAATTCTTCAGATAATTGTCATTCAGCATTTGCTACACACAAACGATTATTCATGCAGATTTATTCAGTATTTGTTATCGAGAAACTTTCAAAGTTCAACCCTTTTGTGTGTTGGGATTTGTTGGATAGATGGCATTTTACGCAGTGTATTGTTTTGTTGAATGTTAAAAAATGTGTTGCTGTTGTTTTTTGAGGCTGTTTTTTGAAGAAAAAGAATTGAAAATGCCTTTTTTAAAGCAAAATATTATATAATGACTTGATATATTGTTTTATCATTATTGACGTGTTTCTACTTGTTCACCCATTCTTGCATTTATCATTGCAATAAAATGCTGTGAAAACAATGAACCTGATATGGCCTGCATCTGTTTACCTTGATCTTAAAAGGCAAATATAACTTTCTGTCTTGACAACCATACCATAGTTTCAATGTTTTACCTTGTGTACCTGCTTGGTTTGTACCCAGGAAACAAGTAGAAAACAGGCTCTATAATTTTATAATTTTCAAGTGATCAGAATACAAAAGTCCTGAAAAGATAAGATAATCACAACTTCCAGTATAAGGGATACAGTCACTCTAAATGTATAAATTAAAATTAAAAATGTGCCTGGAGGATGTACTAAAAATACAGAAAGTTGCTTCCTGTCGGTAAAATCTAAAAAAAATTCAAGATTTTAAAGACTTTTGCATATTTTTTTTACGCATTTGTCTTCTTATTTATTTTTTTTTATTTTGCAAACTAGTTTGAAGATTTTTTTTTCCTAACTTTCTGCTCTGAATTTTTTTATTTCTGTTTTTGACCCCCCCCCCAAGATCTAATGGTCTATCCCTTAGTAGAACTTGTTATCTCCAAGGCACAGAGATTGATTTTAAAAGTTGCTGTTTTGGGCATGGCATAGACACTTTAAATTATTTCCTTTGTAGGTAGTCATTCATGCAATTATGAACAAACAATCAACAATGCTATTAAAATGCACTAAAACCTTGTTGAATGAAAGCTAACACAAAAATTATACTCTGCAATTTGTAAGACACTAAATCCCAGCTTGAAAAGATCAGTATCAGGATTAACTGAGGTGTTAAGATGATTACCGGGTATGAGGTGTTTCTGTCTTTTGTCTTCTTTTGAAATTGCAATCATTATATAAATATGTTGCTAGATTTTTGGATTAAGTCAGCACTGGGTATAAGGTAGAGGACTGCCAATGGGTAGCACACAGTCCCTTTTGTAGAGGGACCGTGGATTACCAGTCACCTTCTTACATTTGTTTGTTACAACATTGTCATTTTCTTTGAGCTTCACAAAAGACTTGTAATTTAAAAAAGTGGTGTCATTGTGCTATATTTCAAGATAAAATGCCAGAGATTATGTCCTCTAGCCAAAAGAACCTGAAATCAGAAAAATAGCAATATTCTTCCCGAGAAATTTTTTAAGAAATCAAGTGTAAGTGGACACCAAATAGGAAACGCGTGGGCACACACTCCAGAAAATGCCACTTTTTAGCTCTGCTGTCAGTGATGCAGAGCTTATCAAATAGGTTGATTTTCCGTCGTCGTCCGTTGTCGTCCATCAACAATTGCCTTCTCTTTTATGCAGTTCACTTGGGGTGACCTCACTTAGGTTTGTTCAAATCGTGGTGAAATTTGCATATTTGTATTGTAGGGGCATTTTTTGGTGTTTTTGGTAAAAAAATCTTCTCTGAAACCACTTGCTTTGAAATTTGATACGCAGTTTACTTAAGGTAACTTCAGTCAGATTTGTTCAGATCGTCATGAAATTCGCATATTTGTATTTTTAAGGCAATTTTTGTCATTTTTGGTAAAAAAGTCTTTAAAAATCTTCTTCTGCAAAACTACTAGTCAGATAGCTTTGATATTTGGTACATATGTCCCTAGGGATGATCTATTTCAGATTTGTTCAAATTGTGCAGAAATATACAAATTTGCATTTTTAAGGCATTTTTTGCCATTTTTGGTCAAAAAATGTATTACTCAAAAAGTACTGGTCTGATAGTTTTGAAATTTAGTATACAGGTTTCTATAGATAAACTAAGTAATATGTAATGAATTTCTGATGAAATTTGTAATTTTGTATTTTTGGGGCAATTTTTGCCATTTTTGGTTCAAAAATGTGTATTTCCAAAACTGCTCATCTGATAGCTTTGAAATTTAGTATACAGGTTCCTACAGATCACCTTAATGGTATTTATTGAAATTATGATGAAATCTGCAATTTTGTATTTTTTGGGGCAATTTTTGCCATTTTTGGTCAAAAAAGTGTCTTTCCAAAAGTACTCATCTGATAGCTTTGAAATTTGGTATACAGGTTTCTACAGATCACCTTAATAGTATTTATTAAAATTATGATGAAATCTGCAATTTTGTATTTTTTGGGGCAATTTTTGCCATTTTTGGTCAAAAAAAGTGTATTTTTAAAACTACTCATCTGATAGCTTTGAAATTTGGTATACAGGTTTCTATAGATAAACTAAATGATATTTATTGAAATTTTGATGAAATCTGCAATTTTGAATTTTTGAGGCAATTTTTTCCATTTTTGGTCAAAAAAAGTGTATTTCCAAAACTACTCATCTGATAGCTTTGAAATTTTGAATTTTTGAGGCAATTTTTTCCATTTTTGGTCAAAAAAAGTGTATTTCCAAAACTACTCATCTGATAGCTTTGAAATTTGATATACAGGTTTCTATAGATAAACTAAATGATATTTATTGAAATTTTGATGATATTATTGAAATTTTGATGAAATCTGCAATTTTGAATTTTTGAGGCAATTTTTTCCATTTTTGGTCAAAAAATGTGTTTCTCAAAAAGTACTGGTCTAACAGCTTTGAAATTTGGTATACAGGTTTCTATAGATGAACTGAATTTGATCTTTTGAAATTATGATGAAATCTGCAATTTTTATTTTTGGGGGCAATCGTTGCCATTTTTTGGTCAGAAAATTTTCTTCTCAAAAAACTACTCATCAGATAGCTTTGGTTGCAAGGTTCTTGGGGATGTTCCGATGTGATATATTCAAATTATGATGAAATCTTCAATTGTGTATTTTTGCAGCTATTTTAGCCACTTTTTTCTGGCCACTGCATTGAGGTATCAAAGATTTCCACCTTCTTCATCAACATGTGTCAAAAATAGATATTCTCTACATAAACACTGCGGAGCTATATCGGCTGCTTGGTCGCTTGTTAGTTTTTTCCGGCCAAAAAAGTGCAGTCAGACTGCTAAGTGGTCAGCATGTGAAGCGGCTGCCGATCGAACTCTGTGGTTATATTCAAATTCTTACACGAACTGGAAGTCGATTTTTGTAGGAAATTCGTGGGTTGGTGGTGGGGAATCAATGAGCATTGGTAATTTATACACTTTATCCTTGCCTTTTAAAGAAGTTATTGTTTCCCAAGATTTCTTAAACAGGAACTTCACCTATAAAGCAGGATTATCTTAAATCTATGCAAATGTGAAAAAGCCACGCTACTGATCGGACTCATCATGTTTGGTCCCAGAATCCCTTAATTCTGCCATGTTTCAGGCATTCATTGTCATTGAATATTGCGTTTACCGGTAATGTCTTTAAATATATGGTGACTAAACCTGAGTTGAAAATAAACTGAAAAAATGTTCCATTTTTTTGCCGGATAACGCATATGTTTCAAAATGTGTTCCCAGTACCATTTGACCCCTCTAAATTGCATCTTTCAGGAAAGTAATTGTTCAAATTTATCTTGCGGTCAAAGTGATGCTACCAGAATTGAAAAACTCTGATTTATGTCATCAGTATTCCCCTACTGTGTGGCCATGATCCTGTACCTTCCGGCTTTAACTTAGAGGGGCAAAGTCGCGTATTTTTTCATGAATTTTGTTTGATACGAGATACTACTCATATTGTCTCACATGTTCAAAGATACTGCTTGGATGGGTGACCATGCATATATTCGACCCTGATTTTAAACAAGTTAAATGAAACAATGGCGAAACTAAATTAATGGTCATGACCATGGTTTCATGTATGCTGTCTAAAACCTGGGTCGAATATATGCATGGTCACCCATCCAATCAGTATATTTCAACATGTGAGACAATATGAGTAGTATCTCATATCAAAGAAAATTCATGAAAAAATGGGCGACTTTGTCCCTTTAAGGGCAAGTCCTAAACAACACCTTGAATCGTTCGCAGTAGACAGTTTTAAAATCAAATTCATGTTATCAAGTGATCCAAAATGTTTGGAAAATCATGTTTCACCCATGCAAAAAAACTCATAAAAGACACAAGCACGTTAGGTAAAAACCTTTTTATTGTTGAAAATAGTGTCAATGACACACTGCTCCCATACAATGTAACAATGTAAGTAAAATTCGGTTCAAATATCATTTATCATAAAATATCATTTCTAGAATTGCGTCATTCCTATATATAACAACTCAGCCTGGAACAGCACAATCATACTTTTCTCATAACAAAACCATTCACACAGGCAGTACTTGAATGTGGATGAATATTACCTACTACATTTTACATGTGTGCATTGAAAGCATGGCATTAAGAGTACCAAAGCATATGCAAATTTCATTCACCAAGACACTTAAGGTCACTCTAGGAACCCAATTTGAAAGTATGGGCATACAGTTTTGAAGAAGATTTTTTGACCTCAAAAATTGCCCCCAAAAATACAAATATCTAAATTTCACTGTTATTTCAATGAATCCTGTTTTGGTAATCACAACAAAGCAACATATCAAATTTTAAAGCAATTGGACCATCGGTTTCAGAGACCAAGATTTTTTTACTAAAATGACAAAGCAATTGAGAAAAAATTAATTTAAAATAGACAGTACTTGAATTCGGATGAATGACCTACTACATTTCCATGTGTACATTCAAAGCATGGCAAAAAGTACCGAAGTATATGCAAATTTCATTCACCAAGTGATTTCAGGTCACTCTGGAATACCAATCTGAAAGTAATGGCATACACAGTTGCAAAGAAGATTTTTTGACCAAAAATGGCAAAAATTGCACAAATTTCACTTTTATTTCAATGAATCCTATTTGGTAATCACAACAAAGCCACATATCAAATTTTAAAGCAATATCCAACCATTGGTTTCAGAGACCAAGATTTTTTTACCAATAATATATGACAAAACAATTGAGAAAAAAATTCATTAAAAATAGACAACAGTCAATAAAACAAACAATATGGTTAAATGTGAATTTGGCCTAAGATAACTAAAAAACCAAATATGACAATGATCAGGTATGTAAGCAGTCTGAAATCACCAAAGTGCGCCGGCAAACTGCGCCGGCGCATTTCAAAGTGCGCCCCCATTTTGCGCCGGTATATTGCGCCGCCTAAACTGCGCCCTTACTCTGCGCCAAAACACTTCCTCCAAGTGTAACAACAACATCGGGTACTCGCACTTGCGTAGCAGGACGCTTTAGCAGTGTAGACTGTAGATATTATTATCCATGACAACGACTTTTCCGAGCGACCTGAAAAATGCAGGTCGAAAAATGACGTGAATTTGCAACAAGTTAAGCTTAAAGTGTATTTCCCGCATAAATTCAAAGTTAATTTTGCTTAAAATGAGCCATGCTATATGATTTTGCCATTTCTACTTTATCAAATAAATGCATCACCCCAAGGAAACGACGTGGTTAAATATTATAAAAATGCAATATGTTGTGCGACTTTGAACTTGGTTGCCATTCGGGTCGTTTCGGAATTCACGGGCATTGCCACCGGAAATGACGTAACCCTAATAGAACGTACGAATGAGTGTGTTCACCTCAGCCATAGCGAATGCTTACCGCTGCGGCTTCAAAATGGTGAGAAGTTACGCTTTTGGTGGCTGAAGTAACCGCAGCCATTGCCAGTTTATTGCATTTAAGGATGCCGTATTAGCCTCATTTGCCAAAATTACAAGAAAGGGTCGGAAAAGAGGCATTCAGATAAGCGTTTTCTGCGGTGCACATTTTCGAGTGCCGTGACTTAGTTTCCTGCCTACAGCAAAGGAACGAAGACGTGTCCAGTAAAGTGTGTTTGTTTCGATTGCTTTATTCAGCCAACATCAACCACGCGGGTAAACCGCCATTACAGCTAATATGTAAACTCAAAGCATGCTGGGAAACCCAGAAGTACACAAATGTTCAACAAGTCCAATAGAGGGCGCTAGACCGCCAACATCTCCTCTCCTTCAACAAAAGAAAATGTGTCTTCAACTAACCATTACACCAACAATAACATCTAATACAAGTGTTACTTTGAGTGATTTCCATCCTGACAATAAGTTTGATGAGTTCCAGTATTTGCTAATCTTCATCATAAGTCTCTCTTTTGAATTTTTTTTTTTTACTACTAATAAGACCAACAACTTTAACAACGGGTAGTCTGTGTGAAGCTTGGGTGGACTACCAAGACATCACTGCAGGTTTCCAGGGATTATTCTGCCCTTTTGTGGACACCCTGCATAGCTGGTACATGTTTACATGATATAGTCTTTATATTTTGATGGTAGGTGGGAGATCCTTGTTCTGGTTCTCACAGTTTGCCCTTGAATCCGAGGACTTTGTTGACTGGCTGGAGAGATCATCTGCTCAGTTGCCATTGGCACGGACTGGTGATTGGTGGTTTGTTGCTCTGTCACGGGTGTGTCAGCATTGTCACTGATGTCTTTCTTAGTTGTGTATGTTGTTGGGAGTTGTAACGTCTGACTTTGCTTTGCACTGTCACCAGAGTTCATTGCTCTGGTCACGTTCATGGAAGTTGTAGATATTGGTGATAGTGGCATGGGCTTTCGTAGTTCAAAAGGTCAGGGGATGGAGGTGCCGCTGGCTTGACCTGCACTCGATTCCGTCTCACTTGACCCCAGGGTGTTTTAACTGTGTACGACCTTGACTCATCATGGTGGATGACTGTCCATATGTCCATGGTTTACCTCTCAAGTGTGGTGGGGGTTTTACATATACATAGTTTCCCACTTTGATTGGCTTGTGCTCTGGTCCTGCAGATCTATCATAATGCTCTTTGCTTGTCAATCTCTTGTTCTTTATCTCTTGAGATACTTTTTCGTCATCTATTACTTGTCGTTGGAGTAATTGCTCTGATGTGGGAAGTAGGGTGCGTGTCCGTCTGGACATCATTCGCTGAGCAGGCGAATATGAGTGACCTTTGGGGGGCGTGTTTCTGTAGTTGAGTAGTGCACTGGGAAAATCAGCGGACTTTTTCAGCATTGACTTTGAGACGGCAACAGCAGCTTCTGCTCTTCCATTCCCCTTTGGATGATAGGGAGATGAGGTTGTGTGATTGAAACCATAGTCATGGGCAAACTCTGCGTATTCTTTGCTTATAAATTGTGGCCCATTGTCTGTGTGACATATCCTGGGAACTCCATACCTTGCAAATGGGCCTTGGTTTTGTTTACTATTGTTGAAGATAGTGTGTCCTCAAGCTCATCAACTTCAATCCAGTCTGAGTAGTGGCATACTGTAACTAGGTAAGATTTCCCTTCAAAGGTGAACAAGTCTTGACTTATCAGCTGCCAGGGCAGAGTCGGTATTGGAAGTGATTTCATCGGCTCCTTGGGGGCTGTTTTCCCATACTGTGCACATATGCTGCATGCATCACACATATCCTGAATACGATTTCCTCATGTCCTCATGCCTGGCCAAAACAAAACTTCTCTGGCCATGCGACTGTTTGATTCGGCTCCGAAGTGATTTGCATGTATTTTGTGTAGCATTTCTGAGTACATGGATTGTGAATCACTACCAAGTTCCCTTTGTATACTAATCCATTTTGAGTTGTCAGCTCATCTCTGTAGCCCCAGAATGGGCGTAGACTGTCAGGTAAAGATTCTCTCTGGTTTGGCCAACCAGATGTTATGACTGTGTGGAGCTTGGAAAGATATGGATCTTTTACTGTCTCTTCCTGGAGGAGTTTCTCAGTATCTTTCAAGAGTCTTGTGTTGGGTTTGTAGAAGTCAGGTTCCAGTTCTGCCCTGAATACCTCAAAGCCAGTAACTTTACATTCAACTGGTGTAGGAAGTGCTGCACGGGAAAGTGTATCAGCTAGGTGTAGTGATGTGCCTCTCCTGTAGGCGACATTGAACCTGTAGCGTTGCAATCTCATTAACATTCTCTGTAATCTGGCTGGCGCTTTGTTGAGTGCTTTCTTCATGATTGTCTCCAATGGTTGGTGGTCAGTATGTACCTCTATGTCTGTCTTGCCATACAACCACTGATCAAATTTCTCGAATGCGTTACAGATTGCGAGGCATTCTTTTTCAATCTGTGAGTATCGCTGTTCTGTAGGGCTCATGCTGCATGAGGTAAACGCCACTGGCTGCAATTTTCCTGTGTTATTCGGCTGAAGTATGGCACCGCCCAGGCCTTCATCACTGGCATCTACCTGTAGTATCACAGGCTTGCGTAGGTCATAGTACTGTAGTACAGGGGCAGTGGCAATCAGCTCTTTTGCTTTCTGAAATGATGATTCTTGAGCTTCTGACCAGCTGAAGGGTACCCCATTCTGGGTCAACATTGTGATAGGTCTGATTGTGGCACTCAGGTTTTCGCAGAAAGGGGATAAGTAATTCACCATTCCAATAAATCGCAGTAAACCTGCTTTGTTTCTTGGCCTCGGCATGTCCGTGATCGCAGCAACTTTGTCAGGGTCTGCTTTAATTCCGCTGTCAGTAATGACGTTGCCAACAAACTTAATTTCCTTAAGTTTGAATTGAAGTTTGCTTGGTTGGTATTTGATGTTCTTTTGAGCAGATCGCTCCATTAAGGCAACAAATCGACGGTCATGGTCGCGTTCAGCCTCTTCATATGTATTTCCTTCTCCAAAAACAAGGAGATCATCAGCTATTGATAGAATCCCGTCGAGACCCTCAATTGCTGCCATTAGTCTCATCTGGAATTCCTCTGGTGCACTTGTAATGCCAAATGGCAAGCGAAGCCATCTGTACCGTCCGTAAGATGTGTGCATTGTCGTCATCATGGATGATTCTTCGTCAAGGGGAATATGTAGGAAACCTTCACGTACATCAATGAGTGAAAAACACTTCGCATTACACAATTTGTGTAGTTGTTCATTTAGAGTTGGCATTTGGTATATTGGTCTCAGGATAGCCTTGTTAACAGTTTGACTTGGGTCTATACACACTCTGAATTTCCTTGGCGTTTCACGTATCAGCACGTTAGAGCACCATGGGGTAGGTTCATCTACCTTCATCAGTATGCCCTCTTCTACATATTTGTCTAGTGCAGCTTTTTCTTTTTCACGTTTCGCTACCGGTACTCTATGTATAGGTACTTGTGTTGGAGAGACGTTCTCTCTTACTTTAAAATGTACTGGAGGGCCTAGTTCACCTATCCCTTCAAAGTTTTCCGCGTATTCCTTGATGATGTCTTCTTTGCGCAGTTGGCCTGGTGGAGGAAGGTGTCTGGCAACCGGTATTTTGATCTGACATGACGGCAGTGGAGTAGGTTTGCACTTGCTGGGCTCATTGTTGTGTGCAGCTGCAACGTGGTTGCAAGTAGCTGGTGAATCAAGGGTTGACTCTATATACCTGTAACCTGGTAAATCGCTTGGATCACTCTCTTTAACATTGCGTAGTTCTTTGGAGAGAGAAAATACTTCATCAGCATGTATCTTGACGAGTCCTAGCCTTTCACAGTCATGTCCTGAGAGGAGGGCAGGTTTGTTCCCCATTACAGTGGACGGAAGTACTTGGAAAGTTAATGTCTCGTATTTGTTCTGTCTTTCACATATCAGGTCAACTTGACCAGCTGGCTTCAATGGCCTTGAGTTGCCATATGGATAGAGTAAGTATGGTGAGCGCATGACTTTCGTTCCAGGTATTAATGTCTGCAGCGACTGATCTGAGATTGTGTTGCATGTGGCTGCTGTGTCAATTTGAAATCTAACTGGAGCAAATTGTGTGCCATTGTTTGACATCAATAAATCGACGTAGTATCTCTTTCCTGATAATTTGGTATCTACTTTGTGTACCTGTGCCTCAAGTGAGTATATCTGCTGTTCTTGGTGTTGGTGATCATCTTGGTAGCCATCAGTGTAGTGTGTGTCAGGCAAAGTCTCCCATGATTGTAGCTGGTTAACAGCCTGTGTCCGCTGGTCTTTACGACTGGCTTGTTGTGCTCGCATCCTGTTATTTCTGTTTGCTTGGTCCCGGCCACGGATGATGTGTTTGTCTTCAGCTCACTGTTTGGTGGAGCACGCATGGTTTTGTTACCTTGTTCCAGACATACTCTAGCAAAGTGGTCGTTGCCCCCACACTTTGTACAGGTCCCCTGGCTGGGCAGATTCTCCAGGGATGGCTACCCGGCGATCTCCGCACCAATGACAGGTGCCTGGCTCACGTTTCAGTCTCATATCTCTATGCCTGGTCCAATTAACATGTTCTTCCATCCCTCTTGATGTGTCAACGATAAGTTTGTTTGCTTTCTGAGCTGACTCAAGCGCTTTGGCCTCTCTTACAACATCTGATATGGTTTTCTTGGTTCCGTCTGCCTTTAAATGTGTTTTGAGGAGTTCAGTTCTTATCGTATTGTCATGTAATCCAAATACAAATTTGTCTCTACACATCTCATCCATCAGGGCTGCATATTCACAGAGGCTACCGGCTTGTCTCACTTTCACTTCCCAGTCCTGAACTGACTCATGTGAGCTTTGGCTCATGTTCCAAAATTTGAATCTATCAGTCATGAGTGCACTTCCAACAGACCCAGTGTAATGTGTGCGCAATTTCTCCATCCATACCCATGGTTTTGTTTTGTCACCGTCCGGTATCTGTGGCTCTATCGTGTAACGAATCACTTGAAGGGCCTCATCGGGCATGGCCGATCGCAATGCAGCTATTTCAAGTTGAGGTTTTTTGTAATACTCCATCCTCTCAGTATGTGGGTCTTTTGTTAGGTCCCGGTAGTCAGCTTGTACACAGTAATCATCAAATCTTAGCTCAAAGTTCTTGAAGTTCTCGGACATATTACCAACCAGTTTGAGTTCGGTGCGTTTCAGGTTGGAAGCCATGCTTGAATGAAAGTTGAATCAACCTCAAATCTGAGTTTGCTCAATAGGCAGATAATATTCGTACTCACAGCTTGAAAACCTAAGTGAATGTCTTCATCGATCCCACTCCTGACACCAAGTTTCCTGCCTACAGCAAAGGAACGAAGACGTGTCCAGTAAAGTGTGTTCGTTTCGATTGCTTTATTCAGCCAACATCAACCACGCGGGTAAACCGCCATTACAGCTAATATGTAAACTCAAAGCATGCTGGGAAACCCAGAAGTACACAAATGTTCAACAAGTCCAATAGAGGGCGCTAGACCGCCAACAAATTCGCGTCGAATAAACACGGCTCGGAAGCCAGATGTATGGTAAGATAGACTTTAATTCCTGGAGCTACTACATCAATTATGTGATTGCAATGCCGTACCAGTACGACTATTGTCACCAGAAAGCGTTCACGTGTATCATCATCAACTGTGGACATGAGCGAGAACAGCAGCAAGACTGTGACAGGTTGCCCAAAACATGTCAAGGGGATGCGGGGGCCCGCGGAGAAGTGTGGCCGTGTTTACATCCACCAGGACTGAATGCCGATTCAGCTGCTTTACGAAAGTGATTGTAAATAAATAAATAAATAAATAAATAATAATAATAATAATAATGTTTATTGCGCAACAACACACTTAAGAAGTGTGGTAAGGCAAAAATACCTGTACAGTTAAACGAAGTGTGGTAAAGCAAAAATACCTTTACAGTTCAACGATACAAGGATTAACAAACACTGGTTGTAGCTGCTGCTGGGGGAGAAAGTAAGGTACTTGAAATATACTTAACAAGGGGTAATTTATCTGACTGACTAAAGATGTAAATGAACTTCTCTTTCTGGTCTAAGTCAACGAAACCAGGACTGCACATAGTTATTGAGGAAAATAACATCTCTCTGTAAGTGCTATATTTTGGACAGATCATTACATAATGGAATTCATCCTCTACTGAAGATTTACATTACTTACAAAATCTCTCATTTGCAGGGACTTTTGGGATTGATCTCCGACCTAATTCAATTTGTAAGTTGTGATCAGAGATTCGAAGTTTTGTAAGACACTTCCTATAAGTAAAATTTCTTATATCCAATAAATAATTTTCAAAGTGAAAAGAAGTTTTAAATTCTCTATATGTTCTGAGTTTATTTTTTCCTGAACCCGGGTTTCGTGAATCATTATGCAAATTTCTGAGCCAAGTCTGATGATAACTCTTACATAAATTATCAACAACAACACTTACTGTGGAATTGATATTACATACAGAAGTCCATACATTACTTTCACTGTAAGAATTCAAATTGTTATCCACAAAATCAGACCATTTTGAATTAAACGTCGATGATATGTATGCAGACTTAAGTAAAATGTCATCGGTCAAAACCAGTCTATGCCAGTACTTGAGCATATGTTTTGTAATTGTAAACCGAATTGGATATCTACCAAGCTCTCCAATAACACCAGCATTTGAGGCATGTTTAGAAACTCCTAGAATGAATTTATAGAAAGAGATACTGACATCATCAAGAAAATTAACTTTGTCATTAATTTCATGCCCCCATATTTCACAGCCATAAGTCATAATAGGTACAATTAATGTATCAAAAAGTGCTAATGCTACTTTTATAGAGAGTGAACTATTCTGAAATAGACCCTTACGAAGGCTAAAAAGTGCTTTCATTGCCTTCAATTTAAGATTACGAAAATTACCTTATTTACCATTTGGAGTAATGACAAAACCAAGGTAACAGTACGTACTCTTTCACTAAGTCAAGCGCTATTCTATTGTAAGTAAGGGTAACTCCTTTTACAAGATGATTACTTCTGTTAAATACAATTACTTTTGTCTTCTTTATGTTAATAGATAATTTCCAATTACAGCAAAAATCACGCAGCTTATCAAGACATCTTTGCAAGCCAGCTCTAGTTTCTGACATCAACAGGAGATCATCAGCATACATCAGACAATTTATATGGAGTGAATTCAAATTAATAGGACAGTCCTCATCATCACCAAAAATGCAAGAAATATCATTTACAAAAACATTAAATAAAGTTGGACTTAAATTACAACCTTGCTTGACACCTATTTTGGACTCAAAATCACCAGTAAAACAATTATTGCTTTTCACACAATATTGAACATTACTATACATTGACGTTATAAAAATTGCCATCAATTCCATATTTCTTCAATTTCCAAAGTAAACCTGTACCCCAAACTCTATCAAACGCCTTCTGAAAATCTACAAAACAACAGTAAAGATATCTCTGACTGGGATTGCTGCTCGAATGACAGGATTTAGAATATACCTGCCTTTCGATAGCAGAACGTAACACAAAGAGATTGTCAGCAGTTCTCCTCTTTGATCTGAAACCAGACTGGAAAGGTGAAAGAGAGTTATTTTTGCTTAAGTAATCGATAAGCCTATTATTCAACACTGAAGTAAAAAGTTTTGCAAGACAACTATTGACAGATATCCCTCTATAGTTAGATGGATCACTTGTATCTCCAGATTTGAAAATTGGGACCAAAATTGCGCTTTTCCAAGCATTTGGAAATCTACCTGATCTGAGAATGGTATTAAAGAGTAATAAATACAAGTACTACATCTCATGTATGTGTAACTCTATAATTAGTAACGTTAGGAGACATCTAATTTTTTATTCCTAAAAAGTTTACGTAGTGATTGACTGACTCTTTGCGAGACCGAACGATAGGTTGTGTATAATACAGCACAGCGCTGCCAGTAACAGTGACACAACGTGTAGCAAAGAAGTTTCATACTGTTGACGAAGCAGTCGCGTTGTCGTCATCTGTTCCCTTCTGCTCGACTAAGTCTCCCCTAAAATATTTTAGCTTCTTTGAGAATTTTGCAGTCATGAAACAATGAACTCTGTGCTTTATATTGCTGACACTTAATCAAGAAAAAAACCTGCGGAAGCGTAGCTGATCACTCCACAGGCGCTTGGCACATTGCTGGGATAATAATCGTATTTAATATGTAGAATGTCTATATACGACTTGATTATTCAGTAAAAGAATCACCGTACATGAGATATTAGTGTAGGCCTATAGGCCTAGTATGTTGACTGGCATACCGAGTGGCTATGGCTGCCTGGCTCGGGCCAGGTGACTGCATAATCATCAATGTGTAGAATGTCTACATGACTTGATTATTTAATAAAGAATAACGGCACATGATATTACTGTACATGTCGGCTAGCTTAACCGAGCGGCTGTAGCTGCAGGGCTTTGGCATACATTGCATGCAATGTATGCGCCTGTGCATACAACCCTTGGCAGATGACGTATTGTCTTTCAATCGCTCTTCTCTTGGACGCGTACGTTGCAGGAAGCTTATTCAAAATGGCCGGAGCGGGTTGGTGTGCCCAGCCGATTTTAGGACGATTTTCGCCAGTAGCATAGGGTAAGGTATGATTTTAGGCAAAAGGGCCAGTCGATCGATTGTTTATGCAACCACCTAACCGATGACCAGTTTTTATCACCGAAAACGCTCAGAGATCCTGAATTTCGCTGATTTATGAAATCGGGCGGTGATTAAGCTTTCACGCCTTGAGTTTATGTCTGTGCAGCGGTGGACAATGGGCCCAAGCCGGGCCAAAGCCCTGATGAGGAAAGTTCATTAAATATGGAAATTACCAATTATCTTTCATGTCACCCCTTAATGCTTCCCACTGCTTATATATTTTGGTGTGATCAACATTTGTAGCAAATCTCATCAAATTGTGTGCAGTAGTTTTTAATGTATATCCGTTTTTTTTCTAAAATAATTAATTATGCAAATGAGCAAAAAGTATGCACGCCAGACCCACCAAAAACTAATCAGTTCTTACCATTTGCAAACTCAATCTATGTACCAGATTTGATGCTGATCTGATCAGCCGTTTTTGAGATATTGGACCAAAGTCTTCGTTGGTATTTAAAATTAAACGAGTCCTTTTGTGCTGGGAGAGTTAGACTTTTTCTATCTATTCCCCCCCCCTCCCCCCCTGCTTCCTCACAGGACATTTCCAAGTCACCCATTTCAAATTGGATTACAAAAACGGTCCGTTGGACTTATAATTAAAGTTCAGAAACTGACTGTCACCTTACCAGAGTAACAGCCCATGAAGTTAGGGCTACCCTACTTCCTTGGTGTATTCAGCCGGTATTCCTGCAGACGATGTCCTTTGTGCAGGTACATGGCGTTCACCTAATTCATTTGTCAGTTTCTATCTTCGGGACATGGCATCAGAATTGGACAGTTTGTTTTCTCTTGGTCTGCTTTCTGTAGGCCAACAGGTTATTCCTGGTAATAAATACCAGTTTCTCTGCCTCCTAAGGTCTGTGGGATTCCGTGTTTTTTCCGATAGTAACTGGGTGAGTATTTCAAATAAGCAGAATTGTAGTTTATACCTAATCTAATTTCTGCTGTGTAGAAATACTCACCCTGCACACCCGCCTGCCTCCCCACTTGGTGTTTTGTATAACCTGGGGGAGTGTATTACACTAATTTTGTGGTTAATGGGTGTATTGTACCCCCTCAATACTTGGTTAACCGTTTTTCTGGTTGTTTTTGCACAAAATTGGCGTCCAATCTCACTATTAAACTCTGATTACAAAGCAGCAAGCAGATGTATGGCCATAAGAATCTCTAAAGATCTTCCATCCATAATACATCAAGATCAAACAGCTTTCATCAAAGGCAGGAGTATAATGGAAAACATTAGATTAATATCAGACTTAATAGAATATATGGAAAATGAAGACTTATCAGGAGCAATACTATTTATAGATTTCAAGAAAGCTTTTGACAGTCTTGAGTGGGACATAATGCTATTTGGTTTCGGGCAAGTTTTCTGCAACTGGATAAAAGTATTTTATAATAGTGTACAAAGTTGTGTTGTTAATAATGGCTTCTCCACAGGATGGTTTACTTTAGAGAGAGGTATAAGACAAGGCTGTCCTCTGTCAACAGCCCTATTTGTCATTTCAATAGAACTTTTAGCGATTGCTTTTAGAAAATCAGACAATTTGAAAGGAATTACTATTCCCCCAATGTACGAAAAAAGAATTTCTGGCTTTGCAGACGATACGACCTTATTTTTAGAAAATGAAAAAGATATTAAAACAAGTATAGTAATTCTTAATAATTTTATCATTTGTTCAGGTTTGGAAATAAATTATAAAAAAACATATCTTTTATTGTTTGGACGGTTAAAGCGATTATGGAAATACTCAGGTGATTTTCCACCCCTTTTCACAGAAACCAATGATCCTATCAGGCTTCTTGGAATTTATGTTGGACACGATAAAACACAAAACGAGAAATTAAATTGCTGGAATACCCTAAAACAACTGAAAGATAGATTAGACATATGGAAAGCCAGAGATCTAACATTAGCGGGGAAAGTCACACTTTCAAAATGTGTTGGAATTTCAAAACTTATTTACACATTGAAGGCCTTATCCGTACCAGACGACTTTGTAAAAGAAGCCAATTCAGTACTTTTTAGATTCTTATGGAAAGGTAAAAAAACACATATTAAAAACGCAACAATTATGGGTGACCTGGAAAATGGAGGGCTGAAAATGAGAAATGTCACAGAAATGAACAAAGCTTTAAAGTTATCTTATTTAAATCAACTTTTAAAAAACGACTCCCTGTGGACACACCTACCAAATTTCTATTTTCAAAAGTTGGGTGGACTAAATTTCGTTCTAAATTGCAATTACGATATAAAAACATTAAATATTAAGCTACCAAGATTTTATTCCAATCTTATGACATACTTTATGGAACTTAAAACAGCAACTATACAATCAGCCCAAGAAGCATCCCTTCAGATACTTTGGAATAACCAACACATAGTCGGGGGAACTTCCATATTTTATAGGTCATGGCTAGACCATGGTATTAAATATGTTAGTGATTTATTTGACGAATGTGGTACCCCGCTCCCCTGGAACATATTTCAAGAAAAATACAATATTAGAGTAAATTATGTAACTTACATTGGTTTATTAAAGGCTATACCAAATATGTGGAAAAATTTATTGAAAAATGAGACGTTTACACACGTAACTGAAAGAGATGATGGAGACTGTCTCAGACAAATTAATATTCATAAAGCCTCCACAAAGGAATTTTATGAACTTTTCAAAAACCGTACGTGCAAGCCTGCATCATCAGAGATTGTATATTCTAAACAAAATTATGCAAACAATGTAGAATGGAAAAAATCATGGTTATTAATTTATTCAACAACAAAAGAGACAAAACTGAGAATTTTCCAATTTAAAGTTATGCACCGCATTTTAGCTACAAACTTGTTTCTACATAAAAATAAGATTAAGGATACCCCACTCTGTTCGTACTATAATTCAGAAGAAAATATGGAACACTTGTTTTGGAATTGTCAAGAAGCTAGCATTTTTTGGGCTTCTTTCCAGTTATTCTTTCACAAAAAGACAAATCATGCTTTAAATTTGACATGTAAAGATGTTGTTTTTGGAGTACTACCACAAAAAGCGAATGAACTTTTAAACCAGTGGCTTGTTGTTAATAGCAAAATATTATTTGTATTCCAACCGCCATCCTTTCCAATCTTAGAAAAAGTAAGACATGTCCTTTTTCACAGAAAGAAGTATTGCTAAAAAGACTGGAAAGATGGAAAGCTTTAGATTGAAATGGCAAATCCTTTTACCCTTTTTTGAAGTGACTCTTTAAATTCCTTGGTACTTTTTTTTGTAAAGACAGTGCCTCTTTGTTGTTTTTTTGTTTTTCCTTCCTTTTGTCTCCTGTTTTTGTAATTTCTCTGTTTTGTACGTTTTTCTTGTGTCTTGTTTATTTGCAAAAAAAAAAAAAATAAAAAAAAAAAAAAAAAAAAAAAAAAAAAAATACTCACCCTGCACACCCGCCCGCCTCCCCACTTGGTGTTTTGTATAACCTGGGGGAGTGTATTACACTAATTTTGTGGTTAATGGGTGTATTGTACCCCCTCAATACTTGGTTGTTTTTGCACCTGGCGGTTCTTCTAGTAGTTTGGGGAAATTGTCACTTCCTAACTGTCGTACTCTAACGAGCGTGGACAGTCGCTTACGGAGTATAACTGAGTAACTTAGGGAGTCCAGTGACCTACGTCACAGGAAGTCTAAGCAGGAAGTTCAAGTTTTTAATCTTGCATAAATGGAGCCCCAAGGGTTATTTCCCGATAGTAACTGGGTGAGTATTTCAAATAAGCAGAAAATAGAAAATCCTCCAGGCTACCCCTGGAATTAAATTCTGGATAGTCCCTATGTAGGCATGTTAGTAAGTATGTGCGGATTTAATAATGGCCGTCCCATACATACATACAGATGCCACCGACTCACCATATAAGCTCTCTTTGGTATTTATACATATATCAAATATGAGCTGAAAAATAATTTGTCAAAAACCTGACACTATTTTCTGAAATGTGCAATATTTCTCTTGAAAGAAGAGTATGTGTAGAAAAAAAACACAACTATTTTGTTTTGCATTATCTTTCATTATGAAATGGCATGGGCTGAAGACTGACTTTCAATAAAGTGATTAAAATCATGATAAGCAAATTAAAATGCCTCTTATTCAAAATGTATGAACTTTATTGCCAAACAAAATAGTCATTTTGTTATACTGGCATAATATAGCATTTAACGAACATAATGTGAAAATTTCAGAAAATTTGACCCAGCCAGAGTCGAGATAAATCTTTGGAATTCTTGAAATTGGGAGAAAAGAGAAGCCAGCAAATCATGTGATTTGCATAATTGATGTTTAAACTTAAACTAATTTCTGTCATATAATTACCTACCTGTTTGTACTTATAGGACTTCTTCTCTAACTGCTCTCTAACCGCAGATAAGATCTTTAAATCTCGCCTAACACCCCCTTGGTCTATGAATAATTACACACGATACACCAGTTTTAATCTGCAGCATATTGTGAACTCACTAGCACACTGCATGTATCAACCTTTCCTGAAGGTGAAAGCCACCCAGAAAAATAGGGGTAATAACTCAAAATTTACCATGAGAAAATAATAACCAATGGAAATTACACTCACGGCAAATAAATACACACCAAACTGTGGGGAGGAAGGGCGGGAGCAAACAGGTAGGTAATTATATGACAGAAATTAGTTTAAGTTTAAACATCAATTCTGTCACCAATTACCTACCTGTTTGTACTTATAGGACAAACAACAGAATACCACAGACCTTAGGAGGCTGGGACAAATTATTTGCCTGAAACTACCTGTTGACTGACCGACAGCGGGCCAAGAGAATATAAACCCTCTAATTCCGAGGCCATGTCACATAAATAAAAACTGATGAAGGAATTAGCTGACCGCCAAGTTCCTGCACGAACGACTTCGTCTGCACACACTCCAGCTGATAAAGCCCATGATGTTGACAGGGCTCTAACCTCATGAGCGGTCACATTGGAAAGTCGTAAATTAGTAGAAGAACTTTCTGAATATGCCCAGCGTACAGCCGCAACTATCCACTTCGATATGTCGGCAGCTGAGCAATCTGTTTTAGGAGACGGAGGAATAGGTAGAAATAGTCTAGTTCTACCTGCTCGAAAATGCTCAGTCCGTTTTAAGTACCAGCGGAGGGCACGGACTGGGCACAAAACTCTCTCCTGTGGTTCAGGGCCTGTGAGTGTGTCAAGTGCTTTGATGATAACAGGCTGTGCTACTGAATCCAGTGCTTGGTTCTTGGCCAAGAAACCTGGTCTAGTGCGCAAAACAGCTTCCGTTTTGCTAATAGCCAGCAAGCCAATCCACACCAAAAGCGTGAATTTCACTTCTGCGTCTACCAAACAATACGCCTGATAAACCAAAAGGCGGGAAAGGCACCAATTGCCGGAAAAACAATCAAGAACAAAGTCTTCAAAGAAGAACAAAGGCGATTTAAAGAACACAAAAAAACGGCACAACAATAGTGAAGATACACTTAATAGCTGTCTAGTGAGTTCCCAAAAAAAACACCGAAAAGCGATCTAGAGTGGATAAAATCCAAGCGGTAACGAGAGCTTCTTCAATACACGTCCAAGTGTAATGAGCGCAGAGAAGAAACTGGTGTATCGTGGGTAATTATTCATAGACCAAGGGGGTGTTAGGCGAGATTTAAAGATCTTATCTGCGGTTAGAGAGCAGTTAGAGAAGAAGTCCTTTAAGTACAAACAGGTAGGTAATTGGTGACAGAAATTAATATTTCTTTATCACACAACTTACTACTACTTGACAAGCTAAAAGATGCAGCCAACCAATATTTTAATGTTTGGTTAACAAAGTAATTAAAGTTTAATTAATATTGGCAAAAAAGTGATTTTTGAGCAAAATACACTGTGTTTGTGTGGTGCAGTGCCCCTTTAATAAGAAATTTAGAACCTGAACATGACTTTTCAGTAAATGGCAGGGTATCTGCTGACAAAAGAGACTCAAAGGCCCTGGTATCTCTTAACATTTGACACGGGTAGCATTATGAATTAGAAAATATCCATATGCTGTCTTGAGAATTGACCTTGAACTCATTGACGAGGATAAGAGGGGTGTAACCTCAGGAAATGTGTTGCACAAATTATTACTGTCTGTTATTAGGCTCTAAGATGATGAAGAAATAAAGCCAGCGGGCTTAGATCCACTTTGACCACTCTGACCTTCACATTTTTGTTTCCAAATTTGAGACAATCTGATATTTAAATGGCTGTTGCACAAATTATTACTGTTATAGGCTCTAAGATGATGAAGAAATAAAGCCAGCAGGCTTAGATCCACTTTGACCACTCTGACCTTCACATTTTTGTTTCCGAATTTGAGACAATCTGACATTAAATGGCTGTCTTTCTCACAACAAATGGCAAGAAATCGTACTAAGTTTGCGAGATGGGGATTGAGACTTGGGATCTGATGACGTAGCGTTGTTACTTGAAATCTGTAAACTGTTGTCATTTGATTTCTATTCTCCATTGAGAAATTCTTTGATAAGTTAAATTTTTCTGCACTGTTTCAGTATGAGGACTGTGATGATTTGCTGACAAATGAAGTTTTATGAGTCAATAAATAATCATTGGCCCAATGAGCAGCAGCTGCTAACATATCTGCCTTTTGTTCATTGATAAATGTGTTGATGTCACTTTGAATGTAATTTAAAATTCCTGAATCAAAATGAGTTGCTATAACTTTTCATGGCAAGCATGTTCATTTGAACACTAGCTCTTCATCCTATGACATATTGCTTACCAAATAAGGACCAACAATCAAAAGAGCATTGAAGTTGTTGCAAATAGCATTTTTGAATGACAAAGAAATGTGGGACAAAACAAGAAACGGAAGTTTTGCAACCATAAAAACTTGCATATAAATTACAAAATACTATATTACGGAACCGTCATTATTTATGGCCTAGGGTGTCAGAGGAATTTTATCGGAAACTTTGAAAAGTTGAGTAAACACCCTCCCTGCCAACCATGATGAATTTGAGTAACTCCCTCTCTAACACAGAAATTTTGACTGACACTCCCCCCCCCTCCAACTTTGAAAAGTTACATATCAATACATGTATTTGTAAAATTTACAAAAATACAGTAATAGTAAATACCTTTGAAATCCCGGTGTACCCTGCTAGATTATCATCTCTTATTTTATCTCATGACAGCTGTAAAAGGTGAAAGCAACAAAATATGTATACAAAAGCTCATGCTATAATCAGTAACCAAAATAGCATTGTTTAATTTGGATGGGTGTCTGATTTGGCAGAATTTTAAAGCACAAGGGGGAGAACACACAAGAGGCTGGGGGGGGGGAAGTCTCAGATGGGGTGTCTCCTATCTTGCATGGAAAATTTTCAGAAATTGATGTGTGCAGTGGTACAGTCCAGTGCAATCTGAGAGGCGTTTTCAAATTGTTTTTTTTACCATGTAAAACTGAGCTCTGATTTTGAAAAGGCCACTTTGATTTGTAAATTTTTCAATTCATTTTTCAATAACAATATTGCTGCTGATATTCCCGATGTTGCTACCATAATTGACGACCAATTTTCTATTGATATTGATGTCGATAGTGTCGAAAAGAGTTGCTTTGCATTAGCACCAGCAAAGCTATAGGAAGTGATGGCATTCCCAATATGTTTTTGAGGGAATGTGCAAATGAACTTGCTATACCAATTACCATCTTATTCAATAGGTCTATTAAAGAGGGGATTTTTCCTGATATCTGGAAACGTGCAAACATTATCCCTATTTTCAAATCAGGAAGTCGTTCAAAAGTTGAACATTACCGGCCGATTTCCATTTTACCAAGTCTGTCTAAAATCTTTGAAAAGATAGTTCACAGACAACTCTCACATCATGTTTCCAATTCAATATCTACTAATCAGCATGGCTTTGTTTCAGGTAGATCTTGCATCACTAATTTATCTATTCTTATGAAAGATCTCCTCTCAGCAGTTAACAGCAAATCATAATGTGATATCATTTATACCGATTTTGCTAAAGCATTCGATAGTATAAATCATAAACTATTACTTCATAAGTTGACTTCTTTTGGTGTCCAGGGCACTTATCTGAAATGGTTTAATTCATATCTTGATAACAGGCTACACAGAGTGATTATAAAAAATGCTTTTTCTGAGTGGACTCCCGTACTTTCGGGCGTTCCTCAGGGTTCTCACCTTGGTCCACTTTTATTTATTCTTTTCATTAATGACATCTCTGATAATCTTGTGTCAGATTCGTTACTTTTTGCCAATGAAATGAAGGCTTATCTTATTGATTCGGATAATGACTCTTTAATGCTGCAATCTGATATCGATAGAATTGTCAGCTGGTCCGACACTTGGTTATTGAATCTTAATCCTACTAAATGTAAAGTTCTTACTGTTTCATTGAAAAGAAATGTTCATATTTTCCCTTACAAACTCGACACTCATGCATTGAGTAGAGTCAGTAGCATGAGAGATCTCGGTGTTATATTGACCAAAGATTATATTTTTGTGACCATGTACATGATTCAAGGTGCTAGAAAAGCTCTCGGTTTTATGAGGAATGGCCATCGTATTAACAGTGAGCACGTTTTAAAATTACTGTACTTTACCTTGGTAAGGTCTAAGCTTGAATATGCTTCTGTTATTTGGAACAGTATAAGTAATCACCAGTCTGATAGAATTGAAAGAGTACAGCATAAATTTTTAACATTTCTTCATAAAAGAATTACTGGTTTTTACAGTGATGACATTGACTCGTTGTGCAATATTTACAATTGACAGTCATTAAAATCAAGGAGGACTACTTTTGATCATATATTTTTATACAAATGCATAAATGCAAAGTTTAATGTTAATGCTTTAGCTTCATTTTTTAGTCTTCATGTACCAAGGTTTTCAACTCGGCGTACTACTTTGTTTCATGTGCCATTTGGTAGTGTTCATGACTCTCTTTTCAGTAGAATTCCGAGACAATTTAATTTGCTTTTAAACGAATACAATGACATTGATCCTTTTTCTGTAAATTTAAATGGTTTTAAAAATGTTTTAAAACATTGTTTTCTCAGTATTTGTTAAAGTTTGTTCGTCTTGTCTTCATGTTTTAACTCTGTATCTGTATTTTTACAAACATTCTTCCATAAATGGCCTCGGCTGTGGAAGTCATTATTAATAAAATAAAATAAAATTAATAAAAATGATATAACTCCCCAAGGGGGAGAGCATGAGAGGGAGTGTCCCCCTCTCACATTGACAATTTTGAGAAATTTATGTGTTTTATCATGCAATCTGAGAGGTGTTACAACTTATTTCACAACAAAAAATGAGTAAACCCCCTCCCTTATTTCTCTTCACATTTTGGGCACCCCCTCAGAGCTTTCAATTTTTTGAGTGAAACCCCTAAAATTCCTCTACCCCCCCTGTAAATAATGATGGCTCCCTGAAATGTCTTTTGCACCTTAAGCCACAAATACATAAGTTTTGCAGTCAACAAGGAGAATTCTTCATTATAATTATCACCACTTTATGGGTCAATGGCACAGTATGGAGGTATTTGCTCTTTCTCTTGACATGAGTATCCAGCATTCAGTTTTGATATTCAAATGATATGATATTCAGTTTTGTTCACCCTGTACAAATGCAAATAAGATGGCAAATGCTGATTGCTCATCAACTCACACAAACATTATTTGCTTCAAGTATAATAATATTCACTATTACAGCAAAAAACAGGATGGTTGGACAGTCTCATATACATTACGTTTACTTTTTTGTACGTCTCACACAAGTTTGTAGATACATTGTAGATAAAAAGAACCGACTCATTTGAGTGAAATACTATCATGTAACTCTCCACTCCACTGTTTATCTTTGTGTGTCTAGACAGATTGGCATCAGTACGTATACATTGTATTATGGTTTGTTTAGCCAGAGTGCTGTCCTAATTAACTAATTAACTCTACTATCAACTCGACAACTAATTTAGCAATTCCCTTGTGTGTTCAGTCCAGACACTCAAATGACTCTGTTCTTTTTATCTACAATGTTATCTACAAAACTTGTGTGCCACATACAAAAAAGTAAACGTAATGTATATGAGACTGTTCAACCATCCTGTTTTTTGCTGTAATGGCATGACAGAAGGTGATTTCCCAGTGAACTTCATAATTTGTAAGGTACATGCTTTTATCACAAGCCGTAGGATCAGGGTCATCTACTGATATTAAATATTATCAGTTACAGTACTTGAAATAATATTTTATCTTTGCAAACAATAGAGAAGTGCATACCTAAAGTCACTAAAAGCATCCACTTGTATAGTTGAGGCTATCATGTTATCTCTCACTTTAGATGATGAAATAATGATTGAATCTGATTAGGTTCCAAAATTTGACATGCATTTGAAATTGGAATTGACTTATTATCATAGGTGAAAAAAACTATTCTACCTACATATCTTGTGCAATTTAAATGAAAAAATATTTGTTTTAAATAAATGTTTTTGTTCAGTATTAGAACACTGTGTGCTAAACATCAAATTTGCTGAAGTATGTCTACATCAAATATGCAAATTTGCAATTAAATGACATGATCCTGCTGAATATACAGTGGTTTCAATTGGGTTTGAACTGACAACGTACAGCACCAAGTCACCTAGTGGAGAAGCCACACACAAAACCAAATCCCCAATCTCACAAAAATTGGTTCAATAACTGAGCTAAATTGTCACAATTTTTCTGACTGCAACCCTTCCACACGCTGTAGAGTTCATGAAGCACTCACACTTGTCCGCTCACTATCACACATTACACGCAAACTTCATCGAAGCGAAGCAATGAATTCATCGCTTAAACTGGGCAAAAGACATTAATGTTTTTGCACACAGTTAAAGCTTTGGTATGTGAATATCTATACCAAGTTTCATCAAATTTGAGTCAGTATTTTTTGATATATTATCGGAATTATGCACATTAGCAATTATTGACATGATCCTGCTAAATTAGTCCGTGGGCTGGAGGGCCCACCGTGCACCCCCCCCCCCCCCATAAACCTACTACATGGGTATTTTTTTGTTCTTTGGGATCTGCTGAACTAGAAAAAAGATGTTAACATTGGATATTTTGGGATGCACTACCTGTCTGCACTGGTTTTTGATTTGTATGTACCGCAAAAAATGGCGAAAAATGGGTAGGGGTAGGGGGTACTATATCCTCCCCTAAATTGAGTAAACTAGCATGAAATAGCACAAACCTTACATTTTTGGAAAGCTCAGATACTGCTCTTTCTGAGGAACACCAACTTTAGCAATATTAATTTATGTACACAGAATAGGATGGCTTTAAAATGAATTTTTTTGACAATTTTGAAATTTTTTACCCAGAATACCATGTAACAATTGTGATTTACTTTTTATTAAGCAAAATTTTCACAACTTTTTGTGTTTAAATTATTTATTCCAACATATTAAACAAGAAAAAAAGTGTTAACATCAGATATTTAACTTAACACTACTTCTCCAGAGTCAATTTTGAATTGCGTGTATCTGTATGGGGTGTACAAAAGCTGGGGGTAGGGGTACAACATTCTTTCCTTGATGAAGTAAACTGGCTTGAAATGCCATATACCTTATAGTTTTAGAAAGCTTAGATACTGGTCTTTCTAAAATGCATAAGGTTTTAGTAAAAAAATATGACGTCATAGAATTGGATAACTTTAAATCGATTTTTTCTGGTAATTCAGCATTTTTAACCGGAAGAAAATACGATAACTATTGTTTCCTCCCAATGAAGCAAATCGAACAGATTTATGGATGTTATTTACTAATTGCAATGTGCTGAAGAAGAAAATAAATGTCAAAATTGGGTATTTACAATGCATTATTGTCTCTACTCACTAAAATTGCAAGTTTTGCCACATTGGTATATCGTGAATGGGCATTTTATTGTTAAGTAATGAACTAATGCAAAACCTTAAAAAGAAGACTTTCAAACGCACACACATAGTCATATTGCCATTTTCTCCTTAAAGTAAATAGATTGTTGATGAGTGTCTGTTTTAATAATTTACTTTTAAAAAATATTTTTTTATAAAATGATTTTGATAAGACGTATTTGGAAAATTGTCTATGCTTCCTTGTCTTACTTATACAGCAAGCATTACTAACAATCTATTAGGCCGTGGGCTAGAGGGGGCGTCTACGTGCACCTACCCCCCCCCCCCACCGCACAGGATAACAAACCTGTATTTTTCAGAAGCCTTGGGATCCCTAGAATAAGAATTAGGATTTAAACAGACAAAATATACGGACTAAATAGCTGTTACGGTCATGTTTTGAAGGGTACCGCAAAATCACGATTTCGTGACCCACATGGATTTTTGTCAAACTTGTCTTCATCTATGTCATCTGCTGAGCTTACTGTTTAACATGACCTGGCTTATGGGGTATCATTAGAATGGTAATTTATTCTTCTTGAAAATGGTATATAGCAATATGCAATATCTTCTATACTTTTCATGAAATAGGGCCATAATTTACCCCATACCCCAAAGTTTATGTAGCAAATTACTGTCAAAACTGATCTAAATTCTACCAATTATTTACCCGGACATAATACAAAGGGCAATGCTGTGTATTAACTTTGTGTTATTTGCTACAGGCACATGTTAGAAACCTAAAAATAAACTTTTGACAGAAAAAATATTGGGATCCTGTAGCTGTAACAGTCATATTTTGAAGGGTCCCGCAAAATCAAAGTATTACTGAATCACATTCGTTTTTGTTAAACCTGTCTTCTTGTAAGTCTTCTGCTGAGCTTATTTCAACAAAAAAGAGGTATATGCGGTATCATTTAAAAGTTAATTTACTTTACTTTAAAATGATACATTGCAATATGCAATATCTTCTATAGTTTTCATGAAATGAGACCAAACCTTACCCCATACCCCAAAGTTTTATGTCGCAAGTTACAGTCAAACTAATGTCAAATTCTACCAATTATTTTCCTAGACACTTTACAAAAGGCAATGCTTTGTATAAAATATAGTTTATTTGGTACAGGGACATGTCAAAAATATGAGCTAGACTTTTAACGGACAAAATATTGGGATTGAATGACTGTTACTTGCATGTTTTAAGGGTACCGTGAAGTCAGAGTATTACCGACGCGCATATGTTTTTGTTAAATGTGTCGTCTTGTAAGTCATCTGCTGAGCTTAATTTTTTCATAGCCTAGCTTAGGGGCTGCCATTTGAAAGACAATTTATTTGGCTTTAAAATGACATATTGTAATATACAATATTTTCTATACTTTTTATGAAATAGGACAAAACCTTACCCCATACCCCAAAGTTTTATGTCGTAAATTACTGTCAAAACTAATCTTGAATTCTACCAATTATTTACCTTTACATTATACAAAAGGCAATGCTTTGTATCACATTTTTTTCTTTGATACAGGTACATATTAGAAACTTGAAATAAATTTTATACACAAAAATATCCGGATGCTGTAGCTGTAACAGTCATATTTTGAATGGTACTGCAAAATCACAGTATTGCCAACTCTCATACATATTCGTTAAACCTGTTTTCTTGTAAGTCGCCTACTGAGCTTACTTTTTAACATAACATGGCAGGTTGGGCATCATTACAAAGTTAATTTAATCTTCTATAAAATATTATATTGCAATGTGCAATATCTTTTATAGTTTTCATGAAATAGGACCACAACTTACCCCATACCCCAAAGTTTTATGTTCAAAATTACAGTCAAAACTAATCTCAAATTCTGCCAACTATTTACCGGGACATAATACAAAGGGCAATGATTTGTATTAAATTTAGTTTATTTGCTACAGGTTCATGTTAGAAACTTGAAACGAACTTTTAACAGAAAAAAATATTGTGATGCTGTAGCTGTAACAGTAATATTTTGAAGGGTACCACAAAATCACAGTATTGCCAACTCGCATACGTTTTTGTTAAACCTGTCTTATTGTAAGTCATCTGCTGAGCTTATTTTTTAACATAACTTGGCTATTGGGGTATCATTAGAAAGGTACTTTTTTCTTCTTTGATATGACATATTGTAATATACAATATCTTCTTTAGTGTTCAGGAAATAAGACCAAAACTTACCCAATACCCCTAAGTTTATATTGCAAATTACTGTCACTACTGATTTAAAATTCTACCAAACTTTTACCTACTACTAGACATATTACAAAAGACAATGATTTGTATGAAATCTGTTTTATTTGCTACAAAACATGTCACAAATATGAGATAGACTTTTAACAGACAAAATACTGGGATTGAATGGTTGTTGCTGTCATGTTTTGAAGGGTACCGTAAAGTCACAGTCTTGCCCACTCGTATGTGTTTTTGTTAAATGTGTCATCTTGTAAGTCATCTGCTGAGCTTACTTTTTACTCTAACCTATCTTATGGGCTATCATTGGAAAGACAATTTTTGCCTAAAAGCGACCGACATATTGTAATATGCAATATCTTCAATAGTTTTCATGAAATAGGACCAAAACTTACCCCATATCCCAAATTCGCAAACTGCAAACTTTTAGAACAGATGTAGTTTGCAAATCAAACTAAGGGCTGGGGTGATGAGGTTTTTGCTATTTCATTACAACTTGAGATGATAATGCACTTTATGATATGCTAAAAATAAGAGTGATAAAATCTTTGTAATGATACCCTACAATCTGGGTTACGGATAAAATAAACGTTGGTAGATAAATTTCATGGAAACCTGTTTAATACAAATTCACGGGTTTCAGCAAACATATCCTGCTATCTTTCAAACCATGGTGCTAACATCTGAAAATCACAATAATTATCCTGTTAAAGGTATCTTTCATAGTTGTAAATGTCTCTCTAACAAATAAAATAGGTTTCATACTAAGTTTGTCTTTTTATAGAATTTATCGAAATTAAATGCTAGTTTTGACAGTAATTTACGACATAAAACTTTGGGGTATAGGGTAAGGTTTTGTCCTATTTCATGAAAAGTATAGAAAATATTGTATATTACAATATGTCATTTTAAAGCCAAATAAATTGTCTTTCCAATGGCAGCCCATAAGCTAGGCTATGAAAAAGTAAGCTCAGCAGATGACTTACAAGACGACACATTTAACAAAAACATATGCGAGTCGGTAATACTCTGACTTCACGGTACCCTTCAAAACATGCAAGTAACGGTCATTCAATCCCAATATTTTGTCTGTTAAAAGTCTAGCTCATATTTTTGACATGTCCCTGTACCAAATAAAATATATTTTATACAAAGCATTGCCTTTTGTAAAGTGTCTAGGAAAATAATTGGTAGAATTTGACATTAGTTTTGACTGTAACTTGCGACATAAAACTTTGGGTATGGGGTAAGTTTTGGTCTCATTTCATGAAAACTATAGAAGATATTGCATATTGCAATATATCATTTTAAAGAAAAGTAAATTAACTTTTAAATGATACCGCATATACCTCTTTTTTGTTGAAATAAGCTCAGCAGAAGACTTACAAGAAGACAGGTTTAACAAAAACGAATGTGATTCAGTAATACTTTGATTTTGCGGGACCCTTCAAAATATGACTGTTACAGCTACAGGATCCCAATATTTTTTCTGTCAAAAGTTTATTTTAGGTTTCTAACATGTACCTGTAGCAAATAACACAAAGTTAATACACAGCATTGCCCTTTGTATTATGTCTGGTAAATAATTGGTAGAATTTAGATCAGTTTTGACAGTAATTTGCGACATAAACTTTGGGGTATGGGGTAAATTATGGCCCTATTTCATGAAAAGTATAGAAGATATTGCATATTGCTATATACCATTTTCAAGAAGAATAAATTACCATTCTAATGATACCCCATAAGCCAGGTCATGTTAAACAGTAAGCTCAGCAGATGACATACATGAAGACAAGTTTGACAAAAATCCATGTGGGTCACAAAATCGTGATTTTGCGGTACCCTTCAAAACATGACCGTAACAGCTATTTAGTCCGTATATTTTGTCTGTTTAAATCCTAATTCTTATTCTAGGGATCCCAAGGCTTCTGAAAAATACAGGTTTGTTATCCTATGCGGTTGGGGGGGGGGGAGGTGCACGTAGACGCCCCCTCTAGCCCACGGCCTAACAGATTGTTAGTAATGCTTGCTGTATAAGTAAGACAAGGAAGCATAGACAATTTTCCAAATACGTCTTATCAAAATCATTTTATAAAAAAATATTTAAAAAGTAAATTATAAAAACAGACAGTCATCAACAATCTATTTACTTTAAGGAGAAATGGTAATATGACTATGTGTGTGCGTTTTAAAGTCGTCTTTTTAAGGTTTTGCATTAGTTCATTACTTAACAATAAAATGCCCATTCACGATATACCAATGTAGCAAAACTTGCAAATTTTAGTGAGTAGAGACAATAATGCATTGTAAATACCCAATTTGACATTTATTTTCTTCTTCAGCACATTGCAATTAGTAAATAACATCCATAAATCTGTTCGATATGCTTCATTGGGAGGAAACAATAGTTATCGTATTTTCTTCCGGTTAAAAATGCTGAATTACCAGAAAAAATCGATTTAAAGTTATCCAATTCTATGACGTCATATTTTTTTACTAAAACCTTATGCAGTTTAGAAAGACCAGTATCTAAGCTTTCTAAAACTATAAGGTATATGGCATTTCAAGCCAGTTTACTTCATCAAGGAAAGAATGTTGTACCCCTACCCCCAGCTTTTGTACACCCCATACAGATACACGCAATTCAAAATTGACTCTGGAGAAGTAGTGTTAAGTTAAATATCTGATGTTAACACTTTTTTTCTTGTTTAATATGTTGGAATAAATAATTTAAACACAAAAAGTTGTGAAAATTTTGCTTAATAAAAAGTAAATCACAATTGTTACATGGTATTCTGGGTAAAAAATTTCAAAATTGTCAAAAAAATTCATTTTAAAGCCGTCCTATTCTATGTACACAAATTAATATTGCTAAAGTTGGTGTTCCTCAGAAAGAGCAGTATCTGAGCTTTCCAAAAATGTAAGGTTTTTGCTATTTCATGCTAGTTTACTCAATTTAGGGAGGATATAGTACCCCCTACCCCTACCCATTTTTCGCCATTTTTTGCGGTACATACAAATCAAAAACCAGTGCAGACAGGTAGTGCATCCCAAAATATCCAATGTTAACATCTTTTTTCTAGTTCAGCAGATCCCAAAGAGCAAAAAAATACCCATGTAGTAGGTTTATGGGGGGGGTGCACGGTGGGCCCCTCCAGCCACGGACTAAATGCAATCGGATGTGCGGTTTTTGTGATTTTTTTACCAAAAACAGCAACAAATGCCCCCAAAATACAAAGATGCAGATTTCACACAATTCCAACAAACTCAAGTGAGGTCACCCCAAGTGAACTGCATATCAAATTTCACAGCAATCAGATTTGCAGTTTTAGAAGAGACACGCTGAGAGCTGGGTACCAGATTTGCATAAATTCAAGGCATACAAATGATATTATAATGAGGGACAGCCTCTCTTTGAGATACAGCCTTGAGAGGCATCATGGCAGCCCTGCCGACCGCAGGATAGGGATCACCTGAAATTTCTTGCTCTATTTAATAATCCGTAATCGTTCCTTTTCAAACAAACAAAAATCATTTATAAGCATTTGAAGAGTAATGGACCATCATGTTCCTTGTTCGTGCAGTTTTATAAGCGAAACGGACATTTATTTTCCCCGTAGCTTTGTGGCCCGGTCCATAGCAACGTCGTACACATAGGGGAATACGCATCTGTAGATTAATTGGCTAAGAAACAAGGGTTAAAGGCTGTGAACCCCATTCAAACTCTGTATACATATTCATGATTGGTTTTCCCGCGTTCTGTATGAATGGGAACAGTGTAGGACTATGTTAATGCGAATGACACATTTGTAACTATGCAATGACCTCACCCAAGCGTTCAGCAAACTCCACGTATTTGATACCAGGTGGTAAGATGTTTAATGCTTTCATGAAGTTTACTATTTATTATCTCGTGTATAAAGATTCTGTATACATTTCTTTTGACATTGCTAGGGTTAATTGTCGATTAAAAGTGACGTGTAAACCCGGACGTTGTTTTGCCGTACAAATAACTACACGGTGCATCTGTGTTGGCGAAGCCACAGACGCTGCACAGACACGCGTGATACTGTGCATGGAGGGACATTACGTACAGATACCCACGTACCCTGTAACTGAAGTGGTACGTCCACGGTCAGTATATACATGTGTGTAAACTGGCGGCCATCTAAGTATGAAAAGGGAGAGGCGAAGTTTCGCCGGGGATTTTTCAGTAACTAGACCTTGAACACCAAAAATAATTGGTTACACAAAGTAATGCAGATCTGGTCTTGGAGAAAATACCCAATTGGGATCTTCAAAGACTTGTTAATGAAAACGATGTAATTTTTAACGGGACCTTGCACTGGCCGCGGTCAAAAATAACATCGGGGATTCACGAAAAACTACTCCACAGAAGTTGATTTTTCTCCCTCCAGACTATGATAACACTTGTTACGAACGCATAGAACGGACAACTTGAAAATCTATGGAGCACTTTAACAAAAATCTGTATTTTCCCACTACGGAGAAAACCGACCAACCGTCACTTGTGAGCACTGGGTGTGCGTGTTGGTTTGAAGCAAAATCCTCATTATGCATGCAAATTAGGTACCCAGCTCTCAGCGTGAGAAAGCAATTGTTGATGGACGACGGACGGATAGATGATGACAGAAAATCAGCCTATTTGATAAGCTTCATGTCACTAACTTTGGAGGTAAAAAGGGGTAAGGACAAGGTTGAATCATATGCATCATTTCCTATATTGAACTCTGACAACATAACACTGGTAAGTTTTTGGATCATATGATGGAAAACTTTTTTGGACACACTTTTTAAAGGGACAAAATCACCCATTTTCTACAAATTTTCTGATAGCAAATTTCCTCAGTCAAATCAATATTAGACCCAAATAGTGACCATAGATGGCTTAAAGGATATATAAAAGCGCCTTCTTGCTCTTTACAGCAATGTTCAATAATTGCCTGGGCGTCCGGGCGATTTGAATTAACTGCCATGGTTGAACCCCATGATAAATCAATGCGCACACTACTTCAGATCATCGTTTGGAAGAGTGCGTGAGCGGCCTGTAACCTTCATATAATCTTCAGTACAATGGATAACGACAAACACACACCAAAATGAACTACTGTGAAATAGTGAAACTTACACGTAAAAGGGACTATGCTATTTATCGAATGACACTTACTGTGAAACAGAAATAATACCATGGACCTAATTGTTCTATGATAAAGCTCAACCATTGTAAGATTGCTACCATGTGTTCGTGATACTGATAGTGAAACAGTTACAGAGTCATACATTTTCTTTGCATTTTATGGTGAGCAAATCTTGATCATAAACCTGCATCTTTGTAGACTTTTACTTAGCATTTTTCTGCCATTCCATGCTTTTTCAAACATGGCATGATCAAGATGATCGAACATTGAAACATCGCACCCGGAAGTGCAAATGAACGTCTGTGACATGGTGGAACCGCCGAGTACTATCGATCGTTGGTTACCGCTTGACACACAAAATCTGTGCGAATGTTATTGAACGGGGGATTTCTCTGTGCCTCATGTAATTATTTGTTACAGTTGAACTGTATTTCGAACCACTAGTGAGTAATACTATATGGATGACAATGACCGCGACTTCAAATAGCAGCAGTCGCCCAATGTCTTCCGGTCACTCACATCACATGGCAGTTTTTACAGCGTTTACTGCACTGACTGATAGTGGTTTGCCTGACCGCTAAACAAAAACAAATAGCCGCTTATCTGTTTAAAGGAAATCGGCCTTGATCACTAATTGCTGTGAATACCTTAAAAGTCATGCCACGAACAGGAACACATCGTTTGAACCTTTATCTTAGACTTGATCCATGTCGCCCGGCTTTCCTCTGCAGCTGAGTTACTGTAGCTGGTCAAGCAAGGCGTTTGCCCCATGACTACGCAACAGCCTGCCATTAGTTCGTCGATCTGCTGATGTTTAGTCCTTCAGTTTTGATCCCTAGGCCCTATATGCCCACAGACTTGGAGCAAGTCTATCTTTATCTGCACAATTTTGTGTTCGCCGGTACAGCTGAAACCACAAGACTGATTCCACTGGACATGCATCACTACTGGAGGCCTATAGCTAGTAACACACATGCAGACCCTGAGCTGCAGAACATTTTTGTATGGACGACGCCTGGGTTGAAACCTATTCCCGGGAGTGAAGCAGATTTCTGGGGATGAAGCTCTTATTCTCACAATTGTTTCTTTTCGACATGATAAGAAAAGTAGAAGTATGTCTACAGTATCTTACGGCGTATTCACGTAGTCATGACCGGGCATACACAGCATGCAGTAGTGCACAATGTACGCGTCAGTTGCCAAAGTATATTGCTTCAATCTGGCGATCACGTCAATACTAACATGACAATCTGCTGAAGTTTCTTCCTTTCTATGCCCACAGTCCATTGGCAAGTAAGTCTACATGGAGGCATAAACGAGACAAAAACAATCTGCTTTTTAGCCAGTAGATCACAGTGAGTGAGAGAGACTGTGAATAAACACTGTCGTCGGCAAACGGCTCCGTGATTGTTGCAGCTTACTCTTGTAGGCATTTCAAATGCCCTTTTAAAAAATGTGCCCTTTTGCAGCAAAGAACCGTGAATCGAAGAACAAGATTGGTCAAGGTCTGCAAGCAAAGCTGACCGTCAAAATGTAACTTCAGCAGACGGCATCGATAGTAAGCTTGGGTGAATCCAGAACACTGCGTTTTTGACCTGGAGCCATGTAATTATAAGCGGGAATCTGTGTTTTATCACAGATGTGTTTTGTGATACACCTAGCTATCTGCCTTCCTTACATCTTCACTGTCGTCCCCTTAGCCAATCGCTCTTCTACCCATGACTGTTATCAATCCTCCTTCCCAGCCAATCAGCCACGTTTGCACACGACACTACATAATCAAGCCTTTGTCTCATCGCTCCCATTCATTCATTCATTCATTCATTCATTCAGCCGCTGGGTTCATGCCATACCAGCTTCAGCTGGGCTCGCAGTTTACCTGTCCCCCCGGACCCCCCCCCCCCAAGCCGTATCACCACCGCGGTGATCCCTTGGGTGCGAGAACCTTGTCTCCATTTCATCACGTTTCCATCCGGGCTCCCACAGTTTACCTGTCCCCCGGACCCCCCTCCCCCCAAGCCGTATCACCACCACAGTGATCCCTTGGGTGCAAGAACCTTGTCTCCATTTCATCACATTTCCACCCGGGCTCGCACAGTTTACCTGTCCCCTGGGACCCCCTCCCCCCCAGCCGTATCACCACCCTGGTAATCCCTTGGGTGCGAGAACCTCGTCTCCGTCTGGGCTTGTACAGTTTACCTGTCCCCAGGACCCCCTCCCCCCAGGCCGTATCACCACTGCGGTGTTCCCCTGGGTGCGAGAACCCCCTTTACTAACATCATTCTCCATATCTTCCCTCCTTTTGGGGGTCACTTCAGTCATACTTCCTTCGTTTGGGCTTTGGATTCCATCCTGACCCCCTTTTTCTCGGGAACTCACTCCTTTCCCACATTTGCGGCCTCTCAGGATGGATTCATCTTCAAGGTCATTCAGACCTTGACCCCAAGGTCACCAATGCTCGGTTGCTTGACTGAAGGGGCCCTCTCCCATATATTTTGCTCATAATTTTTTGTAGGTTAGTTTGCTACTTCTATTTTGACTGCTTTGTATTGTAAGTTTTGATAGTACTTAGTTTGAGATTTGCGAGGGCACTAGTTCTATGCCCTTTACTGCTTTATATCTGCCGTTTCATTTTGTGCTTTATTTCTATACTTTGTTGGCGTTTCCGTTATCCTTTTTGCAATAAATCCTCCTGTCTTTCCCTCAACTTAGCGGTGGGTGTGTTCACAAAAGCGGGACGTGTCAGTGTGTGTGTTTTTTTTCACATGCGGATGCTCATACTACTCACAGCGGTGAACAGCCGAGTTGTTGGTCATGACCAACAATGCTTTCTCGCGATGGTTTTATCTATCGTGTCTAAAACCGGGATGGAATATATGCATGGTCACCTATTCATTCAGTATCTTTCAAAATGTCAAACAATATAAATAGAGTCTCGTATCAAACAAAATTCATGAAAAATGGGCGACTTTGTCCCTTTACGGCTATGAAGTGACAGAAAACAGAACTATGTGTTTCCAGAGGAATACCTATATAATGATTGTCAAAGTGGTGAGTGTACGCATATAGTTTTGCAGCCTAATACCTACGATAATATGCCTCACTGTGTCAAAGCAATTTTGGAATGCTGACTTTCAAAACTGATTTCTGATTTGTAAACTGACGTACACAACATAAACTAAACTGGTTTTACAAGGGACCCTCAAGGGGCACTTTATTGATACTTTTGTCCACATAATAATGATGTCCAATTATCAGTCAGTCAAAGTGATATTTTTCACTGTTAAATGTTCTTTGCATATGATATGATCTCTTCCTACTCTGATTTTCACAAGTAAACTCTCCTGCATTGAATTATAGAAACAAATAATGGTAGATGTTTTCATAGTATTTAGGTTTTAATTATACATCTACAGATACAGTCCTTCTGGTGTGCCTTCATTCTTTCGGTACAACACATTTTCTTTTGATTTTCTAAAATCTTCAGCATTAACTTTCATTCTCCTTTCACGTAAAGCCATCAGACCAGCTTCTGTACAAATTGCCTACAACAAAAAGAAAGCAGAATGTGTTAACCCTCAAAGTGCCATAGACTTTATATGCATCCCACCAAGGATTGTTTGAATCAACAAGTCAAAATGCTAGACTTCTTTTAACACATGCAGTTCATTTTATTCATGAAAAACCCTCAATAACCCAAATGAATTTTACACCCAAGAAAATTACCAAGCTCTCAGTATAATTTACATGTTTGATTGAACACATTTAGGGTGGAATATTGGGGTAAAAGTGCACCTTTTTGGTTCAAAATTCAATGAAAATGATTAAAACATTCTAAAAATACATCTAATTCCTCAAAAGCCTTGAAACTTTCTTAACATTTTCTCGTTGTGTAAAGACGCAAGTTCAGGTAAAAAAATTTTTACAGATTTATCATCAATGTAAACAGTAAACAAACAAGTATTGGCATTTGTAAGTAATATAAATGCTCCCTTCACTCTACATAGGAACATAAATGCAGAAATGTTTTTTTAATACAATGTAACAAATATAATTTGAAAACTATAGGATATGGAGCAGCAAAACAACTGCGTTGCCTAATATTCATATGTTACTTATGTTTGTTTGTTTATTTTCTTTGTTTGTTTTAGTGGAAAGTGAAAATCTTGCATTACCATCAATGAAAAATACACAGAAAAATCTTTGTGTATACTCATTATATTGGAATGTTTGAAATCAAGTGTATTTTCTGTTTTTGCCATGCATGCCATATGTCATAAAAGTCTGAAAATAATCATAGTTGTTTGCATGACATGTAAAGACAAACAATTAATTTGAATACACAGGCAATCTGCTTCCATTTTACTATATGGTACATGTATCACTGGGCAAATGCAGCAATATCTAGCTATGGCATGGTGGATGATTGTTAATGCACAAACAATGTAAGATTGAAAAATATGAAGACAACAATGCATCATTAAGACTTTTGGATCAATAAAATTCAGTTTTGAAACCAGCTAAAATCAGTATGAAGCCCGAAAACTCCAGCGTTTGGGTCTGAAGGCTTGGCCCCATCATGTCACGATCGATCTTCAGTCAAATATTCAAAACAAATGATCATGTCTTTATACGAGAGTACAACAAAAGTTGTTCACAAAGTTGAAAGAAACTACCAGATATTGGCGGTAAAAGTTCATACATGATTTATTTCGATCAAACAATGTGTTGTGTACGTTGGAAATCTATCACAAGTTCTTCACTTCAGTCTCCCTATGAAACGTACACAACTCAGTGACTGCTATGGCTGTCTTCCATGTCAGACGGAGCACATGATGTAACATCAAAGTTTTCTTCATGGAAATATTGGGTTCTCGATCATCAATCACTCGAAAATTAACAAGTTCGATTGAATTTTGATAAAAATCCGAACAAAAGTCTCCATGTAAAGTGTTTTTGGCTCACAAGACTTTGATCACAGAGCACTGTCTGGAGCGTTCATCACTGCGTTCAGCAAGATCAGCTGTAGCCGCCATTATGGATCGTCGCTCCACTTCAAAATAACATTTAATTGCTGATCACCAAAACTCTCCATTCTCCTAGATATTGTCTAAAAAAACCTTATATCCACTGTTTTTATCACTAACTAGGAGATACACTGACAAAATAATCACTGTCTTCCATGTACATGGCTTTTAACAGAGTGCAAAATGTGTCCCACTTAGGACGTACGCGTGAGCGGTCAGAGCGACCTAATTAAATATGCGGGATAAAAATGAGTGACCCGCTCAAGCAGAAAGGTTGCATAAATTACCGGAAATTTCCATACTTAAGCTAGATGATGTCATTATTTTAGTCCTTATATGGCTACTGAAGTGGGTTCAAAGGATAAGGATAAGGATATTCATTGAGTTTAGTTAGGCAACAAGTTGCTGAGTTTGGCATTACTGAGTGATAAAGCTTGTCGATGTATACACCAACGTGACGTGGAACCCGGAAGTGAGCTGTCAATGTATACATCGACACGGCGCTGTAAGGGTTAAAGCACAAATTTAAGAAAAAAACAACTCAATAGTATTCTTTGAGAACTCTTGTTACTCCAGTTTCATGCTTTATTATTATACCAGATAATTTCTGGATTTCCTACGATTAATGAAGCACCAAAGATTATAGTGCAGTCTTTTTAGTCTCCGCAGACACCGTCCAGGGGACTTGTAGGTTTGGTCATGTCGGTGCGTGCATGTGTGCGTGCGTGCCTGCGTCCGTCCATTCATGCATATATCTCAGAGATGCCTGGAGCTATTTCATTCAAACTTGGTACAAAGATTATTACCTATGTCATACATATGCCCGTTGATTTGTTTTGTGATCCGATCCAATATGGCCGCTTGGCAGCCATTTTGTTTCCTGTATTTGATGTCGGTGCGTACGTTCAAGCAAATTTCTCAGTGATGCTGGGAGCGATTCCATTCAAACTTGGTACATTTATTACTCCATATATTATATATATGCACATTAATTTTGTTTTGATCTGGTCTAATTGGCCATTTTGTTTCCTATATTTGACAGCCGTGCATCTGTTCATGTAAATTTCTCAGCGATGCTGGAAGTGATTGCATTGAAAGTTGGTACATATATTAATCCCTATGTCATATATATGCACGCTGATTTGTGTAATGATCCGATCAAAAATGGCTGTGTGATGGCCGTTTTATTTCCTGTATTTGATATCAATCCACAGGGTCTCCAGGATTCATCCACAGGGGCTCAAGGATGGTCAATTAAGAGATAATAAAGAATAATGCTATGTCCATGCATAGGAGCTGATGAATGCAGATATCTCAGATATGCCTGAGCCAATTTTTTAAAACTTAGTACAAGGATACTACACTATGGCATACATATGCAGGTCTATTTATATTGGTGTGGCATGCATAACTAGTGCTAATTTGCATAATTCATGATTAGAGCGCTGTTTCTGGCTGATAATTTGTTAGTGTTATAATTGAATGAAAAACGATTTGCAACATCCTGTCAATTAATTACTACTTGAGTTGTTTTTGTACTTTGGGTGGCAGCCCAGATTGGTTTTATGTTTTCACCACCATGGAGCTCATTCTCGGCCATTAAGCCTCATCTGTATTGTAGTATTTGTAATCACAGACCCAGTCAATGAACAGGACTCTATCCTCACTCCCCGAGGACCTGTAATCAAATTACCAATTAACAAGTGGGGACTGTGTCATCAACGATGACTTCTTAAAAGTGATGTTACTGCATTAATTGAAAATGAATTTTTGCAATTAGTAAAATGGAAAAGTGACAACGTGTGATTATATTCTGGTATTACAGTTCACTGGCTTCAAGAAGTATATAAACACTTTCTGGAGACAAATGGTAGCTGGTATTCTGACTTGACTGAATAAAAAATTTGTATTGAATTGAGAAGACAAGAATTCCTACATAAATTGTCAAGGAGAAGATGAAAGATGACACAGTAAAGGTTACCATAGTATGTTTCAGGCATATGAACTGCAACCACACAATTTACTTTTGTAAATTGTCAAACACAAAATGGGAATGTTCAAAATAATCAACACCCTTTGTGTTTTTCTTGTACACCACATGACACCATAACATTTCCATCAAAGGCATTGTACTATATTTAAAAATAGTGTCAATGACATTGTGTTCCATATATATAAATACTTAGTACTAGTGCACACATGACATTGCATTCCTACCGAGTGATTACTACGAAAATTCCACTGCAAGTCAAAATCAATCTTGTACCTCAGCAATATGAAATGCTCCACCTCATAATGACCTTTTCACCTACTTTACAAATAAAAGTGAAGGGATAAAGTTTCAAAGAAGAGTTTTTGACCAAAAACGGCAACATTTGCGCTCAAATACAAATATGCCAATTTCACAATGATTTCAATGGATCCTATTATGGTCATCCTTAAGAACCGTTGGTTTTACATAATTTTTTGACAAAGTGGCAAAATACAGAGAAAAAAATAGTGTCAATGACACTGTCCTCCTAAGTACTAGTACACACATGACATTGCATTCCTACAGAATGATTACTAAGGAAATTCCACTGCAAGTGCAAATCAATCTTATACCCAGCAATATGAAATGCTCTACATCATAGTGACCTTTGCATCTACTTTAAAAGTGATGTGATAAACAGTTTCAAATAAGAGTTTTTCACCAAAACTGGCAAAAATTGCCCAAAAATACATATTTGCAAATTCAACCATGATTTCAATGGATTCTAATTTGGTCATCCTTAGGAACCTGTACACTAAATTTTACAGCAATACTACCATTGGTTTGACAAAATAAAAAATACCGTCAATGACGCTGTACCTTCTCTAATGTGTGGCCAGGTCAGGTAATTGGTTGTTGGCATGGAGTTATTGGTAAATAGTTTGATGATGTAGGGGCATGAGGTGAGATATGGACCCAAAGAACCCAAAAGATGATTAAATACATCAATCAAAAAATTCTAAGCTACAGTATAAACTGCCTAAAGATAGTTCAGTGTGGAAAAAAGGTTAAATAATTCAGAAATAAGAATTAACAGTCCAAAATAGTAATGACGCACTTCCCTACTGACCTGAGTGCATGTGAAATACACAACCTGGCATCTGTAAATTAAATGTATACCAAGTGATCATTTTAAGTCACTTTTAACTGTTTTAAGGGATATTCCAAAGAGTCCTGTGGAAATGATGAAAACGCTTATCTGGTCTTGTGTTTGTAAAACCTCATGGCTGATAATTGTCATAGTATTCAAAAGAAATTGAAAGTGAAGAAATTACTGTTTTAATAGGCATATTTTCCTTGAAATACATGACCGTGTAAAGAATATATGCTAAAAGTGTTTAAGAGTAAATTTCTTTTCAAAAAATAATTTAATCTGTGACCAAAGGATTTTTATTCTTTGAGTTTACAGATTCAAACATTGCAATTTGTTCAATCATCTTGTGCAGTGCAAAATTTATAAAATGACTGAAAATAAAAAAAATTGGCAGAATTACAGTCTTTGTGATGTAAAATCATGGGTTGACATCACGATAATTGTTAATCTGTTCGAAGTACTTTCTATAATTTAAAAAAATACAGTTCATACAGAAACGGTAACATATATTGTCAGCAATGTAGTGTTAATTTTGACTTTACATCAAAATATGCCTTTGCTGGATACCAAATGTGTAAGTGAAATATTAAAATCAGCCGTGTTCAGCAAAATCCACACAACAGCATTGATCCTTTTCTAATTTGATTTGATTTGCTTATGTTATCCTTGTATGACAGTCAGTACAATATGGAACTTGAACACAACACAGTGAATAAGTATGCTGTAAATGAAATGGTGTGGCTGCATCCACATGCAGCATAAGAGTGCCTTTGTCTCTCACCCCTCATTTCCAGCCTGTCCCATCCCTGAAAAAATAGTTTGGTCTTATATTTATAATGTTAATAATTTCTGTATTTGTTAAAATGTGCGCATCTCAAAAACTTTTGATCATAAACATTTTCATTGTTTTTATAGCTGACCAGTCAGTTAACCTGTTTATTTTGAATATTTGCGCATTTTTTCTCAGTATTTGACATTTTCAGAATAGCTTCTTATTCATTATGTCATTTTCTAAAAGTTAAAGTGCTCCTTTGTGTGGTCAAGCTTTCCACAAGCATCAAATGTTGTACTTCATATAGGAAGGTCTGCCTCTAGAGGGCGGGCATCATGAATAGTGTTTGTTAGTTATTTCCTCCACATAAACTTCTGATTGTACTGTAAACATTGAACATGGCCGACGTCCGATTTTCCTGTCTAAAACTTTCACTCATTTTCGTTCATATGACTCTGAAACTCAGGAAACGATTGGGAAGAAAGAGTTATCTTGAAATATTGAGGTACTCGCCGATATTTTGCAAAATTAAATGAGAAAAAATGCAAGGAAAATGCCGACAGGCTTACACAATGACCGTTTTCAGACTCGGAGGCATATGATCATCTGCAGATTATGCAACAGGCCCATATCACGTGAGGCCATGAGGGGATATCCACGCAACTCAGTACCAAACACTAGCGCACACAGGGTGAGCAAACACAAAGTGAGTACCCCTAACGTCAGCTCAGTAGTCTGTAATAGATCGTAGTCAACTAAGAACCTTGGAGAAAGGCTTACATGTAACACTGTGGCTATGCCGCTAAGTCCCTTTTGATTTTTGTCACAGCTCAAAATCGTTCTCCTACACCTCAACCTGAACCATGAACACCCCCACCAGTTTATGATATGACCCATCACAATGGCATATAACGTCAACGGATCTTGACAGACGGAAGTATTGACAGACGGAAGTAGTTGACACCAGCATACTGGTTTTCAACTCTAATACCTTCTCTGTCTATAAATAGACACGAGAAGGTAAAAAATATAGAGAAAAAATAGCGTCAATGACACTGTGCCCACATTTGGTTACACATGGCAAGCCAGAGAAAGTGTATACCCAATATTAATAGCTTTTATAGACCTTGAGCTTGTGATATTCATAGTCAAGTGCATTTACAAATTTTTTTATGCACTGTTGTCCATTGAAATATGAAAAGGTTGGCAACTGTTGCAACTGTTGATCACACACAATTGGGCAATACCATGCAACCCAGTATATCATAATTAGAGATACAATCTGCCATAAGAAAGTAAAGGTGTCCTCTTATAATATTGTATTGTATAGAATTAATGTGGACAATATTTGGTCTTTCTATGGTCCATGGTTGCACAATAGGAGACTATTAAAGGTAACATGTATGCATGGGCATTTTAGAGCTTCCACTGGTAACGATGCTCCCACACCTACACGATAATGATATATCCCAAACTGCCACCAAGTTAAACAAGTCATGGTTGATGACACAGTCCCCACTTGTTAATGGGTACTTTGATTACAAGTCCTCAGAGAGGACAGAGTCCTCTTCATTAATTAGGTCTGTGATAAAAATACTTTGATACAGACGGTGCTCAATGGCCAAGAATGAGTTCCATGGTGATGAAAACATAAAACCAATGTAGGCCACCATCCTAAAGGTCATTAAATGAGTCAACTAGGAATTACAGTTGCCGCCATTATTCTTTGGTGGGGCAAGTTGGTAATTACCTACCAATTTAGCTAGGGATATTGCAATATACCAAGGGAACTTCCTAAGCTAAACTCTGTTTTCCTATCTGGAGCGGGAACATGAGATCCAAACAAACACAGCGGGTAACAAATTTTACCATTTAGACTTAGGTTTGTGCAAAGGGACAGAATGGGGGGAACAAAAACTATAAGCGACCTAGCGGCCGATATAGCTCCGCTGTGTTTATGTAGAGAATAACTATTTTTGACACATGTTGATGAAGAAGGTGGAAATCTTTGATAGCTTATTTCAGTGGCCAGAAAAAAGTAGTGGCTAAAATAACTGCAAAAATACATGATTGAAGATTTGAATATATCACATTGGATCATCCCTAAGAACATGTCAACCAAAGCTATCTGACGAGTAGTTTTTTGAGAATGAAATTTTCTGACCAAAAATGGCAAAAAATGCCCGAAGAAATAAAAATTGAAGATTTCACCATAATTTCAATAAATCATATATTAAAATAATCCCTTGGAACATGTATAACAATTATCAAAGCTATCAGACTTGCAGTTTTTGACCAAAAATGGCAAAAAATTGTACTAAAAATACAAAATTGCAGATTTCATCATAATTTCAATATGTCATATTTAGTTCATCTGTACGAACCTGCATATCGAATTTCAAAGCTATCAGACCAGTAGTTTTGGAGAAATACATTTTATGACCAAAAATGGCAAAAATTGCCCCAAAAATACAAAATTTCAGATTTCATCATAATTTCAATAAATATCATTAAGTTTATCTGTAAGAACCTGTATACCAAATTTCAAGCTATCAGACAAGTAGTTTTAGCATTATACATTTTTTGAACAAAAATGGTAAAAATTGCCCCAAAATTACAGAATTACAGATTTCATCAAAAATTCCATATATTTATCTGTAGAAACCTGTATACCAAATTTCAAAGCTATCAGACCAGTCCTGTTTGAGAAAGACATTTTTGACCGAAAATGGCAAAAATTGCCTTAAATTTCAAAGCAGTTGGACTTGCAGTTTCAGAGGAGAAGGCAATTGTTGGCGGACGACGGACGCTGGACAGACAGAAGCCGGACGCCGATGGAAAATCAACCTATTTGATAAGCTCTGCGTCGCTGACAGCGAAGCTAACAAAGAGCAAATACGATCTTAAGAGATCATATTGTGTCTTGTGTCATTTTGTGTACTCTGTTTTTGATGTGCAAATGATGATACTTCCAACGATCACAGAGATTACAATGCGCTAACCAAGCTGGTTACTAAATGGAATGTTCCAACAACATTGCGTGAATTTCAAGGTGGAAAATTTAACACAGATCATCAGCCTAATTCACTTGGTGCTGAACTGACGCACACAGCAAAATGTTTCAATTTCAAATAGCGTACCGAGGAAAAACTCGCCAAGTGTATGCCACCGAAAAGCACAAAACTTACCACGGCCTTCTTCAGTTCATACGGGAAAAAATCCCTTCACTATGCAGTGCATCGTTCCAGGTTCAGTACCTAAATGACGAAGGGACGCTGATAACACTGAGTGATGACGATTTTGATTTGGGTGATTTATACAGATGTGCCCTTCCCGTGCTGAAGGCAGACTATCTAAGAATTAAACTCGTGGTAAACGAAGGCTGTTCCCCAGCCATATCCGTAAAGTCTGCCAATGCAGTAGCTGCTAAAGGTATGGATTCGATGGGAAAAGGTAACAACCTGGTTGACGCTGTTGAAACGGAAAGAAATTCCCTCGCAAGACAACTTGACTTTGGAAGCGGCGAAGGTTGGAAGCAGAAGAAAAGAAGGAAAGTGATATTATTGCCGAAATACGCAGTCTAAAAGACGAAAAAATGGCAGCAGCTGACCAAAGAAAAGAAATGGAAAGGCCAGAAATGGAGGCAGAACCGGTCGGAACAAATACACGAAGCATGTGTAATGTGTGCCATAGACGTGGTCATTGATCGACTGGTAATAAAAACAATGAGGGTTGCCTCGTGGGAGAGCCTTGCAGAGGATACATTTTCTGTGGGCGCAAAGAGAAACATAAAAATACCGCAATTATACAGTGTCGCTCAAATTTGATCAGAATTGGTATATACAAGCATGGGCTACCAATGATCAACAATAAATATTGTTTCTATCTGCTCAGTGCAGGAAAATTCTACGTTGATGTTATGGCAATGATTTCTGCACAGTACAACCAGAAAAACAACAAGAAATATTTAAACCAGAAAAACAAGAATGACAAAAGTAATTAAGGTCTAACTTTAGGTACTGGAGGTCAACTTTAGCAACATGCATAGCAGAAACAAGCCCCTCTTAGTTTAGTATAAACGGTCTTCCCCCATCTACTGTCTATGGTTGCAGCTGGTGTGTTAATATGTAACAGTTCATAAACAATGACAGGAAATGAGTCAAGATCAGTGGAGTTTGCCTGTTTCTCACTGGCATGTCTCCTGCACATTTACAGGATTTCACTTTTTCTTACCTCATTTGCACATTTTTGACACCGATGTGTTCATTTGAACAAATTCACATCTCAACCCCTGCATCTACGTGTACACCAAATACTGAGATGGTAGCTTTGGCGGTATGGGAGCCTTTGTGTGTGACAGACATACATCCGCACATACCCACAAATATACAGACATGCAAATCAGATGCAAATGAACTGATTCAGCTTATACGATAACCTCACATTGGTACACCAAATGTGAGCTAAAAATGACTATTTTGCGCAACTGAGAACACTTAAAGAACAGGAAAACTAACAAAAACAGTATAGGAAAAAGAAAATGAATTGAAGCAGTTGAGAGAGTTCAAAAGTAGATCTCAGAGCAGTTTTACCCTTGCCATTACCCAAAGGTTGCAAGCTGCATTTCCCGAGAAATACAGCTTCAAATCAAAACAGGGAAAGGTTGCATTACAACACGACATAAGTGTTCTACGGAAAGCATACACCAACAATGTGTACAAAATTCCACCAGAAACGAGCATCAAGAATGACAGGAAGGAATTTACCAACGCCATAGAGCAACAACTCAACTCGGTCATGAAATCAAGCAATGATGTGAACCAAGTGAAAGTGAAGCAAAGATTTACGATATGTTGACCAAGTGTAAGTAAGTCAACTTATTTGTTAGCACTGATCGCAAATGACATCACATTTTCTCTCATTAATATGCATAAAATTAATATTTCTCCGCATTTTCAACATAAACGATGAAAAGATAACCTGCTAGGGTTATAATGGCTTCAAAAAGTCAAACCGATTCGTTAGCATTTATGGTTTAGACTACAAGCTACAACAACAGCCGTGCAAACAACAACAAAATTTCAAATTTCAGGCAGCGTTGTCCAAAGTCGCACAGCTATTATTTAGTAACAAACCTGAAATCGCGACACAACCTTGTCCGCTGAAGGGATGAAGTGCAAAAGACAAATGCATTATTCAGTGTTATTTTTAAAAATAGTATAATTTTTCTGCCATAGATTAGAGTTCTCATGTGCTAATTTCCTGTATTATCAACCACGCAGGCTCTCCTGTTACAACGCAGGCTCAGAATTGTAACCATGCCAGCTCTGTGGTCGAAAACCCTACAATTCCCCAAAAGCTCATGAAGAAACATTACAATGTCCACAGCTCCGAAGGGGATGATTCGGGTGATGAAATGGATGCTTTCGGAAAGTACAAACCTGTGATAACAGAAACTGCTCGACAACCGTTGGCGAATTGACACTGGCTTTCCAAACATTCACACTCCATTTCGGGTTTATCCCTATATGATGTCTGCTCCACAGTGCTACATACATCAAGTCGAACCTGGACAGCATCCCTAATATCATTGCGATCGTCACCCAAGTTCATCAGTTTCGTCTATGTCGCATGCAGCACCCGGACTAACATCGACATCCGAGCCGATCACCTCAAACCTTGTGATGTGCTTGGCTGCTCTCCATCTTCTATCAATTTGTCACCCACATGTTTCCCCGACTAAGAATTTGACGTATTTGTTCCCTTGGACACGATTTGGTCCGAATTAGGGGGGTTTAAACCCATGAAAATAAACGCCTATCCCCTAGCGCCGATCAAACGATTGTGTTGATTGCGATCCGAGATTGATCGTCACTGCAGAGCACAGGTGCCTGGAGTTGCCAGTGTAGTATACATAGAGAGAAGGTATACTACAGTTTAACACAAGTCGTCAATCTGGCAAGAAAGATTGTTGGTATAAAACAACGGCAACTTTCAGTAATATATTACCAATCTTTGAAGAGGAAAGCCATTCAGATCCATCAGGATCAAACACACCCACTTAGCACAGAATTTAAAATCCTCCCGTCAGGTCGATGACTTAAGGTACCTTTTGCGCGTAAAAACTTGTACAAAAAGTCTTTTATACCTTTAGCCGTGGCGGTTTTAAACTCGGAATTTTATACGTAACTTATTGATTTTTTCCCCAAGACTGTGTATATATGTGTGTGTGTTTTTATTGTAAGTCAGGAGTTTTGTGGTGCCGAGAGAAAATTTTCCATTTGTGGATGTGCGTGTTTCATTAATGGACAATAAAGTAATTTGAATTGAATTGAATTACACTGGCAAGTCCAGGCACCTGTGCTGCAGAGTACACGTGCCTACACAATTAAAGCTGGGATTTCCCGAAATTCCATCAGTGATACAGTGCAAGTGTTTCAAGTTCCGCTTTCAAACTGCACTGCTCTCAAAACATCAACATAAAATTCCACTTGTACACATGGAGACTGAACCGCAACTAGGTTGTTGGCTGTTCTTTTCAATGCGTACACTCCACATCATGAACGTCACCAAAGCTGAATGACAGGCGATATTTTGTCTTTTCCGAGGGAGTATTATGACTAGAAACAACAGCAAATTCACAGTTATCTACACTATGCACTTGGGTCATCCTCATATATCAGTATATGTGGACGTCTTTGCTTGATGTGCGTGATTTCCGCGCAGTCAGTAACTTTTTCAGGGCAGACAGTGACTGGAGTGCGCAATTTGCGCAATTGCGCAGTCGAGAGAAAACCCTGTATATATATATATTAATTAAAGAAGACATAACTCGATATGATCCCGTAAGATCGTTTTTTACTCATTGTAATTTTTATTCCCCCCATTTTGTCCCTTTGAACAAACCTACATGAAAATGGTTCAGTCTGGTTATCGGATAACGCTGCCCGCTGTGTTTATGGGAATCTTATCTTGCCGCTCAAGACAGGAAAACAAAGTTTGGCTTTGGAAGTTCCCTTGGTATATTGCAATATCCCTAGCTAAATTGGTAGGTAATTACCAACTTGCCCCACCGAAGAATAATGGCATCAACTGTAATCGACAGGATGTTGCCAAACATTTTTGCATACTATCCAAACACTAACAGATTATCACCTGTACCATATTTCATAAAGTTTGATGCAGTATTTACAACACTATGAGATCAACACCTGTATCAAGTTTCATCAAATTTGACGCTTGACGCTGTATTTGTGGATATATCACTATAATTAGGAAAGTTAATTACATATGCAATTACAAATTAATTATAATGACACTGATAAATGTCTTTTTCACTGTTAAAGCAATATGAGCTTAACATCTGTACCAAGTTTCATGAAATTTGATGCAGTATTTCTTGGCATATCAGCCTAATTACGAAACTTCAATAATTGACATGATACTGCAACAATATTTATCAATTTTGTTCACATCAACACAATCTGAATAAGTTATGGTACTACCACTCAATGGAACCTCCATGCCAAATTTCAAACAAGCACTGGAAGGGGTGGTTGTACAGATAGAGTTTACCAAGAACAACAAAGAAAAATACCTTCAAGGACAGTGTGCTCACATTCGGTTTGATTTGGTCCATTCGAGAAATATATTAACCAGGAAAAACAAGAATGACAAAAGCAAATAAGGTCTCCAACTTAGGTACTGTAGGTCATCTTTAGGACAAGCATATCAACTTCTATAGCAATGGGACAAGTAGATCCTAAATACATAAGCAAATGTCAACAACAAAAAATAGACAGAGAAGGTTTGATAAAAGAAAAAGGTGGGGTGGTTAAAAAAATGTACAAGGGAACTGGTAAAAAGTAATGCTACCTCATCAATCTTCTAGACCCTACCCCCTCCTGAATATTAAATGTTCCATCCCTTGGTATTACATAACGCCAGATGACAGGAAATATATTTACAACCTTGGGGAGTTTTTAATAAAAGCCGCAATTTTCAATCCCAGTTTTTCCCATTAGTGGAGTTCTCCTCCCAGTCAACCACCTGGCCAGTACCATGTTTGATTTCTATAACATTAATTACACAAACTGATCTCAACCTTTTGTCACCTTTTGCTTATCATGCAAACAGAGTTTATACAAGCGTTTGATCAACGTTCGGTTCAAACCGCCAACGGTTATGATTCCCCCCCCACCAACGCTCAAATTTCCTAAAATATCGTCTTCAAGTCGCGTTAGAATTTGATTATAACCACTGAGTTTGATCAGCAGCAGCTTCGCGCTGACCGCTTGGCAGTCTGTCTGCGTTTTTGCGGCCGGAAAACACTAAAAAAGTTACATTCTCTGGAGCGTGTGCCCTCGTGTTGCCTGCTTGGTGTCCACTTACACAATGAACGCCACCATAGCTTCGCACCCTTTTAAAGGGAGGCTCCACCTTTAATGCCATGAGTGTTATCATTCTAATGTAAACAGCACTTAAGTTAGTTACAGATAGTGAAATACCTTCCACTGTGGGCGGTGATTACAACATCTGGAATTATCCTGGATCCAAATTTCTCATCAGTATGTCTTACATAGAAAAATTGCAAAAATTTGTCCACAATGAAAAAATTCACCTCAGCTTTGTTTTCTGGATCAAATTTTCCTACAAATTGATACCAAATATGACAAAATATGTTCACAGCCTTCGAAACTGTCTCACAACATATCCTGGGTTGGTGTAGGTCATTTAAGGTCACAAACTGGGAAAATTACCTAAAATATACAAATTTGGGGGTTTCCCAACACAATGAGCAGAAAATTTATCTAATAACATCCCTCGGGGCTTTATACCAAATTACATAAGCTATCAAACGAGTAATTTTGAGAACAAGTTTTCTTGACCAAAAATGACAATATTGTCTTAAAAATACAAATTTGTATATTTCAGGACAATTTCCACATATCTAACTATTGTCATCTCTGTACGTCTGTGTACCAAATATAAAAGCTGTCTGTCCAGGGGTTGTAAAAAGAAAATACTGTTCAAGATTTTTTGACCAAAAATGACAAAATTGCTCCAAAATAGTAATTTTCCCAATTTTGTCATAATTTCAACAAATTAGAAGAGTAACACCCTCGCAAAGATCTAACCAAAATTTGAGAGCGATCGGGCTGGCGGTTTCAGAGAAGAATGTTTACTGAAAATGAGAAAAATCTACAAAAATTTCAGCAAAAATACAAAATTATGGAGATCTTAACAATATTCATGAAACTGTATAAGGTTTCACCTAAGGTACTTGCACACAAATTTTCAAATCAATTAAAACAGCGGTTCTTGAGATATTAATTCTTGACCATTTTCACATTTTGTAAGCTCATTTGCATAATTTTGGCAATGCTGACTTCATTTGAACAAAATGCCATCTATAGCCCAGGATGCATCCACACACCAAATACCAAGCTGAAATGTGCAGCGGTTTGCGTGTTTTTTATGTTGACGGACATACTGTACATGCGTACATACTTGTATACATACATACATACATACATACAGACGCCATCGACTTTAGCTTATACGATAAACTCACATTGGTATAACCAAATGTGAGCTAAAAATAGTGACAATGTCACTGTTTGCTCCCATATAGTTATCAAAACAAGCCAACAATTGTGTAAAACATTGACATACATACAGACAGACTGACATACACAGACTGGCACAGAGTGATGACATTGGCCCTCAAGTGTGCCTTGGCCCATGGAGAGTGATAAAATACTTAAATATAGGCCTACAGGCACTGAGGGTGAATATGTTACAGCAATTTGATTAGTTTCTTTTCCTTTTCTACTTCTGTGATAATTTTTAAGACAATCAATCTGCAAGTCAGTTTATGTATTGACAAATATGTTATCTTTTACAACCACAAAGCAATCCGTTCTTGATTTTTCATTTACAATATTTGACATAGACTGAAATACGCAACATGCAACCAATGTTTACATTTTGCCCATTCACCAGATACATGGAGAGATTTCAACATACAATCATTAACTCAGAAACACTACAGGGAAAAGTATACATTGTTTTCTTCGAGGACAACTGGTGCATCAACATCTGGAACAACTTACAAACTTAACCAATTTCACAAGGATGATGACACAAGAGATAAAGTTAAGAAATTTAACTGTGGTGAACTTGAGTATTCCTTTCAAATCCTTACCTAACTAAACATCTTAAACTTATATACACTGCATGATTAATTGCCCGCAAAAATACATCAGGGGTGGACCATTTGATAAAGGGGGACTGTCTGGAAGATTGATGAGGTACATTATCTTTTTTATCCGATCCATTGTACATTCTTTATTTCCAACTCTCCCACCTTTTCTTTTTGTCAAACCTTCTCTGGCCGATCTTTTTTATTGACATTTGTTTGGAATTTTTTTCAAAATCTGCCAGGAACCCCTCCTCAGGATATCAAATGGTCCACCCCTTTGTATTGACCATCTTTGCATGAGATACACAATGACCAGATGGCAGGAAGTGTGTCAACTATTTACAACCTTGATACTTCTAAACATTGGAAAAAATTGGAATATATTTGTTGGAAACCAAACCTGCTAAAATCCCCTCAGCTATGTCTTCTAACGATTTTTTACCACATTTCAACACCAAATACAGTTTTCCGTATTAAATGCTTACTAAATCACCACATTATATACTCTTAGTTCCAGTAGGTATAAAATTACCAAAAAAAATCTTAAAAATACAAAATTGACAGTTTTGCAAAGTTGCCCCCAAAAATTCAAAATTCCAGATTTCAACCTAATTTCAATATGTCATATTAACAAAAACCCTAGGAACCTGTTTACTAAATATCAAAGCAATCAGACTGGTAAATTTTGAGAAACAAATTTTTTGACCAAAAATGACAAAAATGCCCCCAAAATACAAAATTGCAGACTTCATCCTAATTTCAATATATCTAATTCAGTGTTGGCGCTAGGAATTTTTTCATTGTAGCCACAGTCTGTTAGTGTGGCTAAAATGATCAAATTTGTTTTAGCCACAAGCAATTTTTATTAGCCACACCCAACAAATCAATTTCACATACAAATTGCATAAACCCTATTTTCAATAACGTTTGTACTTTATTATCCACATGTTTGGCCAGGGCTGTTGTACATACACTTTAATTTCTCGACAGATAAACCGCTGAGCACATTTTCTGCCAATTTTATAGCTGCAGATAATAATGACCAGGAGAAGAGTAAAACTCCAGGTCCTTTGTGAAAGTTGTATGTCCTTCAATTAAAAAAATATGTATTAAACAAAAATTGGTCTTAATTTTTCATGAATGCTGGTAAATAAATTGACCCCTCTCTTTATAGACAGGGACAAATAAACTTCTGTTTATTTTTAACTTTTATTATGACACAAACAACAAATAGAGTTCTTGGAACAAAACTTGCACAACATGTTATGAAAAAATCATCAAAGTCTTATCATTGGCCATAATTGTTCCTCTTTTTAATCTTTTACTAGGGGGGTCGCGCGCTCAACTAAATTCCTTCACTGGGGTGTGCTCATTGAAATACGTATGAAAAAGTGCCATCATGAAGAAGGTGAAGTCGTCGTTCAAGAAGAAAAAAAACAGTGTAATAAAATAAAACTATTTACAAACTTTGTGTGTGTTCTTTTCTGTTCTTTAATTTTTATTTTGAGCAATGGTTTTCTCCGCTGAAAAGTCAGTGAAATTTGGTTCAGGCTGGCGTGCACTAAAAAACGGCGCGTTGATTTACGTCGTTGCCGTAACTTTGAGACGAAACCCGGAGGCCGTCTTTCTAGGTAGAAAAATCCTATATGTCTCATTTTATAGACCAGAATTCAACCTACATGATGGTGGTTACGTATCGAAAATCGGCTAAATGACAGCAAAAATACACCAAAATACAGATTTAAAACTTGATTTTCCTTTTTTTCTTCCGTATGATTCATATTATACGGAGCAAGTTCATAAAAATTTGAAATTTCAGCTTTCTAATGATATGAAAATTGTACGGATTCGAGTGAACATGGTCTCAGGAAATTACAAAATACTTTCTGTGACAGAGCGTAATAGCACAAGTTGTCATGGGGGGTCATCTGAACAGTACGCCGACCAGACCTCATGGAGCTTCTACGGATTCATATGCAAATATTTCAAGTTCTCACAAAGATAAAGTTTCGGGAAAGTTTTCAGGTAAGTCAAAATAAGCCTTTTGAAGTTGTTTTTGTGTCGATCTGATTTTTAGTTCGAAATTAGAATGTTCATTCTTTTCTGTACTTGTTGCCATGTTACGATCTTTTTCAGTTTGTTGAAGTCGCGTTGTCGATCGAATCGAACGATTTTAAATTCTCCCTACTTGTGGCGGTGTGCTGAAGTCCCGGGACTTCGATCAGCGTACAAATGATCGTCATACATGTTTGAAAGTTATAAAATGTTCAAATAAATTGTTGTGTCCAAGTTTTCCGTTGTAGCTGTTGTGTGTTCGTCCACTAGACTGGAAAATTTGCGATTCGCGTTTTCCCGTGTACCGTACCGTGCAACGTCAATTTGATCCCGGAAGTACCGGTAACACAGGTCATGGTCCGAGCGAGCGTTCAGAATAGGGAATGTAAAATCTATGTAACTGCGATTTTCGTCATGATTTCACTTTAAAAGGAGTTCCAATCGGTAAAAATGTACTATCGAAGAATTTGAAATTCTCGTTTGCTAAACCGCGCGAAAATGAAATTTACCGTGACTGAATTATGAATGAGAATGAAAACATGAATGATCGATGAGACGGCCTTGTTGCAATACAGTTTACATCGCGGACGGTAACATCGCAACTGCAGATACTTTCTGGAACTAAATTTCAAGTACAGAGAGGTTCAGTTTACACTTCTTACCGTTTATTTAATTCCGTCGATGTCAGATAAGCGTGTACGAAAAGCTACTAAATGTCGGAGCTGGAAGACAGATCAAGTTAGCATGATGAATCAGCTGAGCGATCTAAAAATAGCTACTGTAGACGTCTGTGCGGAACTTCCGGTTTATACATCCGTGGTGTTGCAATGCGAACGCTCGGTGTTTTTCATTTCTACATGATAAAATTCAACACTATGAAGCAGTAACGAAATGATCGAGTCGTATTTAATATTTTGATGACGTAAAATCGAATTCATGACGATCTTGTATCGCTTATAACATGAAGACAGACCATTTGGTCATGCTTGCATTGTGCTTATGCCCTCTGTGGGTCATTCAGTTTTAGTGTTTACTATGTATTGCGTCTATTACTCACTGCTGTACTGATGAATATGAAGTTAGCATTCAGATTTTTTATTTGTAATAGTTATCCTGTTTGTAAATACTACTACTACTACCACTACTACTACTAATAATAACAATGATGATGATGGGGATGAATTGTGATGATGATGATGATGATGATGATGATGACGATGACAACAACAAAAATATTCATTTCTATAAAAAAAGTCTGGTAATTTCTGATTATTACCAATCTCTGATGACATGATGCAATCTACAAAATGACTTATTTGAAATATAGTAATCATTAAGAGTTTTGACAGATAAAAATATGATCTATTTTTTATTTTTGCTTTAAGGTCATGACAAAGATAAATCAAGAAAAATATATGTAATTGGAGAAGAGTGTGACAGAAAGGGGATAACAAGAGAGATACTGGACGGAAATGGTGTTTATGCTGTACAAAATATAACTGAAATGGTTATAGCTGAGCCAGAAATTTATAGAGCCAAAGAAGGGATAGAGTGGAAGAGAATCTGCAATTGGATTGACAATTTGTATGAAGAGAGAAACATCCTTCAACAGTCACAGCCAACTTCTTTCCAAAGTATGACGGCAAAAAGAGACAAAGCAAAAAGAAACCATACTATTGCATGTATAGAGCAGATGAAACAACAAAAATACTGTCTACCAATTAAAAGAGAAATATCATCCGGTGCAAGAAACATGTACTGTACAATAATTTGTTTATTTTATTACACTGTCATACTTCTTGGACAAGTTTCATGTTTTTCCAAACGAACTTCATGATGGCTGACCCAGTAAAGGAACTTTGAAAATCTTCACAGCTTCTTGTTTATTAGCGCAACACACGTATAGGTCACACAGAATACTGAAAAGAAATACTGTCAGAGCACCATTAACTAATCTTTTAAGGTTTTGTTTCACTATTTTGATTGAGTGTGTGTCAGTTGTTCGATCTTGTTCTACTTCCAAAACATGTTGACGCAAACACTAATTATCTTATCAGTCAGACACACTGTTATTGTTGACATTTCAATTGTAGTCTCTACTAGAATTCACTTGTAAACAATAACAATACAGATAACACTCTCACATGATAAATAGATAATGTGAACCTGTGCAACTTACCATGCTTTAGGGAGTAGTTAAAGAATCTACAATAGGTAAAACGGGGAATTCTAAGGCGCGCATGCTTACAGTAACCATTGTACAAACAAACCTATGTGGCCTAAAGTGACCATAGAAATATGTGTATTCCTGTGTACATGCTCACTCATAATGTTTTTTGTTTGTACTCTATCACATGACTTCTTCCACGTTCATTTTCCATGGAACACTACAGTAGTCTGCACACAACATTTTTATTCCAGAGTAGGCCCACTGACACTCACAACAACAGTTAAGAAATCACTGACAAATGGCAAATACTATGGCTTTCTAATAATGTCATTTCTGTTGTCATGGTGATAAGAAACACCTATAATTACATAAAAATATTCTCTCGATGATATTCAAGCAAAATAACTTAATTGAACATTGTTTTTGCTTTTAATATGGATATTTGAAAGTTTTACGTCAAACCAGTATTTGTTGCCATGGAAACCAATTCATAATATAACGTTTCCATAGAAATCATATAATTTGGCATTTTTGACAAATTCTGATACCACCAGTGTAAAGAGCACCCTAAGAAACCTAAATGTGTGGAAAATCTTCTATTTTGGTTTAAATATGAAGAAACTATTAAGAATTTTAAATTGACCAATGGCAAGCTACCATATCCTAAGTTTTCAGCATTTGACCATGGTGGGTTTTATCAATTTTTATGAATTTAACAGTTTTTTAACGAGAAAACTGTGTCTCATTGAACAAATATCATTGTGGAAAGTGATAGTATGGAGAAAATTGAATGTAATTTTTATGTTACATCAGAAATTTTTAAATTCCTCTCAAAACGAGAGCGGCCTAAATATGTTAATTTATGCAAATTGGCATTTTTACTACACTTTACTCAAAATAATTCACAATTTTTTTCACTTTCAATTGGCGATATCTCGGCCATTTCTGGGTCAATTTTGATCAAACAAAAAGCTTTCTGTTTCTTTTTGTAAGATCTAACAGGAAATACCAATACAATATGCACATCTAACTTCTAAAAATTTCATGTGACCCCCCTACTTTTACATGATGTAAAAACTGCTGTACATGACCATTATCTGGTGATCTGGATAAAATTACAGTGATTGCCTGACTATGCAAAGTATGGTCCATAAAGTATCAAAGAAAACTATTGGTATAAAAAAATTGCTTATGTTTTGAAAATTAATTAAATTCGCAAACTCAGTGAAAAATCAAAAGAGCAGTTTGTCGATATGACAAATCTATGATCAACCGACTCATCTATAGTCTCACATTTTATACTTCCGTGCACAGACAAAAACCTTGCTGTAATTTGTTCGACCATGGTCTAGACCGTGGTTCGTCTGTCTTTGTTCTCTTCTAGGTGGTTTTCTTATTACCTTTTTTATACATTATAAGCTATTTTAAACCTAGTTTCTTTCCCAGCTGACAACAATCAATGAACTATTTGTAGTTGGCAATCGTAGCTGCCCCCAGCCGCATCACATGCATCGTACCGTGCGTTCGTAACACATTTGCATTGTTTGGGTGTCTCGAAACTACCCAAACTGTACACGACCGGAGTATACAAACTGGGGATCTTGAAACTTTTTTGCGCATGCTCATTTTAGCTCTGGGCAAAGTCCAACGCCATCACTTCAGTCTGTCAGCATGCTCAGGAACCCTGCCGTTGATCATCGGTCGACGTACGACAGAACAACAAATTATTTCGTTCAAAGGCTAGATATTTAAATAAATGAATATTTCGATAATCTGACCGATCTAAGGGTTATTTTGATACGTTAAAAGTGACAGAACCGGCGTGATCAACGATGGTGCATGCTGTATGGAATACGTTGTGCTGCTATGCTGGCCCGCGTGAACTCAAATTACATCCTGACGCGACGTACGTGGTCAAATGTTTCGTACGATGCTTGCAGCGTTTATGCTGGAAAATTTGGATTGCGGAAAATAACGTAGACTGATTTGTAAAAACGACTAGTTGTTAGAATAGTAGGCTACATAAATAATCCAGTACATATTTTGGATCGATCACAATGAACACCCTCATGTCAAAATTCTTGATCCTTCGGGAAAACAGTCGGTCTGGGATTACAGGACTTACTGACGTGACTTTCGAAGCCGTCCAGGGTCAATGATCCCAACATGGCACCCGGTCACGAGCTTTCGCCACGCGTGGCGAAGGCATACCAAATTTTTTTCGCCACATCGGACATTTATTTGCAATTTGCGACTGTGGCGAACGTTAGCGTGAACCCTGTAATTAACATACACCCTAGGAATCTGTACAATAAATATCAAAGCTACCAGACCAGTAGTTTTAGGAGAAAAATTTGTTTGACCCAAAAAGGCAAAAATTGCCCCCCAAATAATCGCTTTAATAACAACTGTCATGACTGGCATTTGTTTGTTTTTCAAGATTTTGGCTAAGTGTTGATATAAGCTCTAGATAAGTCGTCTTTCCCTTTTATGAATTCATCAAAATTCATTTTACCTTGATATCAGCACCAGATAAGTCATCTTTGGCAAGGATGAATTCATCTAAATTCACATCTTCTGCTAATGTCATCCGGTTTGTATGGATGTTGAAAATACGCCTTTTGGTTTTTTCATCAGGCATTGGAAATTCTATTTTCCTATCTATACGACCTGCAAGGGAAAAAAGACTCAGTTGTACAAAGGAAGTTGAACAGGCAATTTCCGTCAACAAACTACTGGTAAGGCTTGGCCTTTGCAATTCAGGTAATTTTCATCAGACACTGAGGAGATCAGAACCCCACTCAGCTATTGCAGTATAATTTACAGTGTATTGGTTTTTCCAAAATCATAAAAAAACCTAAAAATTGACAAACAACATGGTCTTTCAAACAAGATGTTACTAATGCCAAAAACTGATAATCTTCTAAATGCTACGCCATGCCATGCTGAGTATGCATAGTGCAGTTGACAACAAATCACATTCACCTTTTCCAATAAAGCACAGTCCAACTTTGAATAAACCTATCATAGCAACATTAACCCTTTTCCTGCAAAGTCCATATTTCACCATCAGGTCAAGATGGTTAAAATAAGTGAAACACAACATATTCCATATGGTGTATTTTAACATAATATTGAACTTTTGAAGGCCGTTGAAAACATAAGTGCTGTAAACTTGATTTTTATGGACTAAAGATGCTATAACAGACCAAGCCAAGTGGGTGAAAATACGTCATACTTTGGCTCAATACCGCTTTTTACTGACTTGGCTGATGGGGAAGTGATACTGTCTGGCAGGAAAAGGGTTAATCAATCAAGCAATCAATCAATAAATCTTAAATAACCCATGACTGGGCAATTGACATTGCAGCAGTGACAAACACAAATCTATCAGTCAAATGGATTTCTGCAGCCCCAAACTAAATTAAAGCTGTAAGCAGCATTGGCGAGGCCAAAGCAGTTGCCATGGTTTAAAGGGCCTACGACATGAACATTAAAACATTTTTTGACCCATTTGAGCTGTAGCACAATCCATCTATTATCGACTTGCCAAATTTCTTTGCCATTTGTGCATTTCTTGTGCATTATATTCGCTTTTTAAGATGCGGTATTTGCTGGCAACTTTACTGCTTCTGCAATAATGCTGTCGCCATGTTGTTACGTCATCAAAGGCACGCAGTTCGCCAACAGGCTGGGCTACCACAATACACAGCGCGCAATGGCATTTGCTCCCACCTGATGCAGATTTCGAACATGTCAGCGAGCAGAGCGTTGGCATGAGTGATGTTTCCGAAACAATTGAGAAAAAAATAGGCGACAGTAATAACTTCCAAGTAATTATAAGGAATTGACAGCAAATTACACCTTATAAGACTGCCACACACGAGAGTAAGCACGAGAGTAGTACACGAAAGTAGCTATGTACGCTGAGTAAAATTTCATTCGAAGCTGTATGTGCTCAGCCATTCTCTTAACAGGAGATTTTTCATGACTTTTTCCTTTTGTGCCGTCGTGCAAAATATTCAACATGTTTGGTATTTTTGCCTCGCTAGGGAAATTTCTCACCAGGTGCACCGGATCGGCGAAAGTATTTTCCTCAATCACGCCCTTTTCACTGAAGCATGTGTGTGGAGATCATATATGACATTGACAGTACAATGCACCGCCCGTACGATAGCCCAAAGCATTGAAACACAGTGGCACACGGTGAACGTGAAGGATGGCGGACAAGATAGATTTGTCTCAGCGTTGCCACTGGTTCGAAAATAAATATTTGTGGAATCTTGGGCCATTATTTTGTTGGTTTCCATAACTAGCAGTGGTCTTTGGTATTGAGATCTTGACTTGTTCAAGTAAATCATAATGAAGGGCTAGTTTCGTCGGTGACGGACAGACGTGGCTGAGCAGTGTACACCCGGAGTGTACAATCACACAATCAACGTTACTACTTGTTCGAAAATCAACATTTTAGAGACTGGGACTATTAATTTGTAGGTTTTTATAAAAGTAGTTGTCTCTTTACAGTGATTAGTAGGCTAATTTTCTGACAGGCATCGATACGAGCCAACAGCAACAGGCAGTGAAATTATATTGACCAGCTCTTCACCCTCTGTTTTGGCTTCAAGGGCTCAGTGTCAACCTTTTCTTATTCAATTCATATGCAAATATGGTTGTCACTACTTCCAGTGGCCGGGGAATAAAGTTTGTTATATTTTTATAAATAAAACGCTGTTGTAAGTAATTCTCAAAGTGGACAGTTTGCGCTTCAGCCAGTGTGCTATAATAGCCCCATGCACGTACACATACAATTGTCTGTTCATGGCTAGATGATCTTGGGCGATGAAATGTTTGAAGTGTTATCTGGTTATCACAGATTTTGCTGCCTCTACAGTATTTGTTTTTGATTGGCCCTTTCTTTTGATGGATGTCAAGACATAATCACGTGCCATCAGTTTAAACAAAGATATGCCTGATATAAATGCACATGGGTGGGGGCCGTGTCCTTGCCTCTTTTTGTCTCATTATTAATTGGCCATTGGTATATGATGCCTGTCAAAACTTAATCACGTGCTATCAGGATAAACAAATTGCGTGAATGTGTAATGAGATAAACAAGGCTGGCCCTGCAGTATAGTCACAACATGCTTTGCTTGAGTGGTGATTTAGAAAAGTCTGTCTAGACTTTTTTAGGAATAAGAAATGCATATGAAATTACCTTATTCCTCAGATTCTAAAACCCCGCCCCTTCATAACACCCCCAAGGATTATTTTATCGATTCGTAATTGGCCGTTAGTTTGTTTATAACGCCCCAAAGGGGGGCACACGCAAATTCTGACTGGAACAATAGAGCCATTGTCATGTAATGAGAAAAGGATATCCGTGACACCTACGTCGCTAATCAACGTCACAAACAAGTGCCAAAGTGAAGTATCAGACCTCAACACAAGCACACTATTGTTTGGTGTTGGAACATGTCAATCGGGAACGGTTCTTATCGTTCCTGGCGATACAATATTCCACTTAGATTTCGCTACGTAAATGAACATTAAAAGAGTTGGATTTTTGAGCGTCTTGATCTAGTACAATGCCGTCTTTTAGTCATTGTCATTTTGCTAACGTCAAAATAAGTAGATTTTTGAACACCTTGATCAAGTACAAATCGAATATTTCGATGCCATTTGGCTACCATAACATGAACATTACGATAGTCTGGTTTTTGAACGTGTCAATCAAGTACGATTCGCTCATTTCACGTGGTGAAAAAAATCGTTCCTTTCCACCGGTATCGCGAATCACTTGACGGAACTATGGACAACATGATTTCTGAGGAGATTCCGGTACTCGATGATGACTTATCAAATGAAGCCCTGGGACTTGTGTTTGATGACGAGGGGGAAGATGACGATATAGACTTCGATGGGTTTGACTTCGATGAAGAGGACAATTGTATCGACAAACGCGACATCTGAAGTTTCTTCCGCGCATGAACTGAACATTCTTTGAATTTCTTTCTTTAATGTTTTATCAATAGTGTACAATTTTTTTCTCATGTTATTTAACTTATTAATGTATTTATTGTTTGAACCGCATTTCTTGCTTTTGTGTGTCCTTTCCCTGAACTAGTCCCGGCAATGAGTAGGCAATAGTGTAACAGATTTTCAAGATTATGCATGCTTTTGAAGTCTTGCGAGGGAAAATTACCCAACTTCATAAACGGCCCTATACACTTACAGTTAGAACAAAAACGTGCATGTTTGTACCATCCCGAACAGATGATCACAGATGACAATTCCACATCAAGAGACATTTCGTTCATCGATACAAATGAAAAAACTTCAAAGTTTTATTGCCAAAAATTCAATTCATCAAATTGTAAGCATATTGGCGAAGCAATCTTTCGTCTCGGCCAGCCGGCCAATGCTTCAACACTGTATCAGTTCGAGCCTAGCGCCTGCCTTTTCATAAGATCACATTTCGTTTCGAGATACGGTTAGACTTTTTTGAAACTACCGTAGGAGCAAAATAATAAAACTCACAACACGTAATTGATCGTTTATTTTAAGGAGTACACTAATTGAAAATCGTAAATAGAAACACAGTATCGTGGTGATTATCCATACACAAAATACGAAGATTTATTGCTATCGCATTGTTTAGCAAAAGAGGGTATGGCAAATACGCTAAATTTCAAAACTTGTCGATCTCCATTAATTTATACCGTACAGATTCTACTGTCAGTATTGACGCAGCACGGCCATGAGTAGATATCACAAAGTATGACTTGTCTGCAGCGCTCACATGAATAAAAAAATACCGTCAAGGACAGTGTGCTCACATTCGGTTTGAATTGGTCCATTCGAGAAATATTTAAACCAGGAAAAACAAGAATGACAAGAGCAAATAAGGTCTCCAACTTAGGTACTGGAGGTCATCTTTAGGAACATGCATATCAACTTCTATAGCAATGGGACAAGCAGATCCTAAATACAAATGTCATCAACAAAAAATAGACAGAGAAGGTTTGATAAGAAGAAAAGGTGGGAGTGGGTAAAAAAATGTACAAGGGATCTGGTAAAAAAGTAATGCTACCTCATCAATCTTCTGGACCCTACCCCTTCCTCAATATCAAATGTTCCATCCCTTGGTATTACATAACGCCAGATGACAGGAAATATATTTACAACCTTGGGAATTTTTTAATTAATGCCATGAGTGTTATCATTCTAATATAAACAGCACTTAAGTTAGTTACAGAAGGTGAAATGCCTTCCACTGTGGATGGTGATTACAACATCTAGAATTATCCCGGATCCAAATTTCTCATCAGTTCTTGCATGTCTTACATAGAAAAGTTGCAAAAATTGGTCCGCAATGAAAAAATTCATCTAAGCTTTGTTTTCTGGATCAAATTTTCCTACAAATTGATACCAAATATGACAAAATTATGTTCACAGCCTTCAAAACTGTCTCACAACATATGCTGGGTTGGTGTAGGTCATTTAAGGTCACAAACTGAGAAAATTACCTAAAATATACAAATTTGGGGGTTTCCCGACACTTTGAGCAGAAAATGTATCTAACAACATCCCTCGGGACTTTATACCAAATTACAAAGCTATCAAAGCTATCAAACAAGTAAGAGACTGAACTGAACAGATAAAACAACTGCCATTGAAAACTTACTAGCGTCATGGAAAAGACGCCATCTTACTTTATATGGTAAAATTCTCGTCACTAAATCTTTAGTATTGTCAAAAATAGTGTCAATGACACTGTGCTCCCATTTTACAGAGATACTAAGTACTATTACACACATGACATTGCATTCTTACAGGTTGATTACTAAGAAAATTCCATTGTAAGTCCAAATTAATCTTATACCCCAGCAATATGAAATGCTCCATCTCATAATGACTTTTACGTATCTGATAGAAAACTTCCCTAGGATCAAGACTACCATGTTTTAACGCAAACCAACAAATACTTTGGGAGAAAATGATTTTTTGACAAAAAATGGGGAAAATTGCCCCAAAAATACAAATACGAAAATTTCACCATAATTTGAATGAATCTGACAAAGGCAAACCCTAGGATAATACATACAAGTTTTCAAGGCAATGGGTTGAGCGCTTTCAGAAAATAAGATTTTTTGACCAAAAATGGGAAAATCCCCCCAAAAATACAACTTTCAACGTTTCACCACAATTTGAAGAAATGTACCTAAAGTCACTATAAAGAGTCTGCATACCAAGTTTCAACCAAATCTGGTCAGTGGTTACAGAGTTTTAGCAATTTGCAGGATTTTTCCTTCCCCCCCCCATTTGCATATTTTTGACTTTGGCATATTCATTTGAACAAATTCACATCTTCACCCCTGGGTGCACCTGTCCACCAAATACTAAGATGGTAGGTGCTGCGGTTTAGGAGTTTTTAATGTGGATGGACATACATCCGCACATACTAACATACATACATACATACATGCATGCATGCATGCATGCATACATACAGACAGACAGACAGACAGACAGATAGACATGCATACATACATACATTTATTTTTACAGCTTTTAACCTCCAACAGCTGCCCAACCTATCAATATCAGCTTGTTCAACTTGATACCTGGTACTACTGCTTATAATAATATAAATAAGAGTTAATTACATTCTAATTAAAGTACACAAGCCTTGCTTATCAAGATTATGTAAAAAAAACCCCAGCATATCTGTCAGGTTATAAAGAATCTTCAGCTTGTTATCTTTATCACTATTTTCATCCTATTAACCAAGCACATTTTAACTTTCAAATTAACATTGCAAGTAAGTTCTGTTGAATAAGTTGAGACTCTACGTACTCAGAGAGAGAACACTGAAGAGACAAATGTTTGCAACTTAAGAAGTTCAAGGTCATCAAAAGCATTATAAGGAATCATGTAACTCTTTCATTGCACTGTTTATACAGATTGCATAATTGCTATAAATAGAACATGAGGAATCTTACAGCCCAGCTTTACCATAAAAACCCTATCACTTTGACCACTCTTTTAATTGACCACTCTATTTTTTTTCCTCAAAATGTAATTTTATTTAATCCTTATCAAGTTGACCACAACTGGAAATCGGAACTTTCTCTATCTCTCTTTATTAGGCAAACCTATCATGACAAACTATTATGAGCAATTTCTTTTAGATAACATACAGAGAACAATACATGATGGTACACAATATGTCAAAGTTGGGATTCAGGAAAGTTGCCTTTACATGTTTTAATCATCCAAAATGGTAAACATTTCACTATGAACTGTCAAAAATGTTGAACTTTCTAATAATTCTACACTAAAATTATTTTGGCTTTGTTGATTTCCTAATCAATTCAATTGTTTAAAATCATATTAATTATTTTTTTCTGGGTGAATTGATAGGTTTTATACAGTACAAGAGTTACATACAATGTAAGTCAAATTCAGTTAAATATCAATTACCGTCTAACATTGCATCATTCCTATAAATAACACCTCAGCCTGGAACAGCACAATCATAATCTGCTCATTCACACTGGCAGTACTTGACTTTAAATGAATGACCTACTACATTTCACCTGTGTACCAAATTTGAAAGCATGGCAAAAAGTACCACAAATTTGCAAATTTAGCCTTTAGTTTACCGAGTCATCTTCAGGTCACTCCTAGGAACCTGCACACCCAATTAGAAAGTAATGGCATACACAGTTTCAAAGAAGATTTTTTTGACCAAAAATGGCAAAAATTGCCCAAAAATACAAATATGCGAATTTTGCCACAATTTTGATGAATTCTATTTTGAGTTATCACAAGGCACCTACACACCAAATTTTAAAGCGATCCAAGCATTGGTTTAAGAGAAAAAGATTTTTTACTAAAATGGCCAAAAAAAAAATAGAGAAAAAAATTCACTAAAAATAGAAAGCAGCCAACATTGACACCAAATCTAAATGTTTGAATGAGTGGGGCCCAAGGTACCTAGAAACCAAATATGACAATGATCAGAAGAGCAGTTCCTGAGTTATTGATTTTTTACCATTTTGGCCCTTTTTCCTACCTCATTTGCATATCCATGAGACTAACAAGTTCATTTTACAACGGCACATCTAGACCATATATGGCATCACTACACCAAAAATCAGCTTCATACGTGCAGCAGTTTCGGAGTTTTTGCGTTGGACGGACAGACATCCATACATACATACATACATACATACAGACATACATCTCAGATACAGACTTTTTTCAACCATATAACCTCCCAATTGCCATATATGTATGGCAAATGGGAGCTAAAAATTGCATACTTGTCATCTGTCATTGGTATCCCTGACGATATGTGCTGTAAAATTCAGATTCTTATTGACAATTTTGTTAAGGGTAAAAGGAGAATTTCAAATAGGGTTCTCCAAAGAGAATACAACTATGGCGGTCTAAAGCATGGTAATGTACAATTTCAGATAAAAGCAATGTATGCCATGTGGGTTAAAAGACTAGTTGAAAGTAGAGATGCGACATGGTCTGTTTTACCATGGTCCTTTTTTCAGTTAGATCAGTCGACGAACTTATTACAACAATTTGTTGCGTGGCATAAGATTCCAAGTCAAGTTCTGTCAATTTTACCAGACTTTTATGTGAATGTTTTGAAAGCATGGTATAGTGTAAATACCAGTCATAACACTGTTCAACACTTATTACTTGATTGGTCTCACAAATTTAGTTGTTTTTATGCCAAAAATGTTGATGAAGATGACTATGGTGTTGTTATCAATGATTCAAAACTATCACTCAGTAAATTGACTTGTAAGACACTTTACACAAAACTTTTACAGCAACATTCAATCCACACCAGTAACAAACTTCAAAAATAGCGTCAATGACACTGTTCCTTCTCTAATGTGTGGCTAGGTCAGGTAATTGGTGTTGGCATGGAGTTGTTGGTAAATAGTTGATGAGTAGGGGCATGAGGTGGGATATGGACCCAAAGAACCCAAAAGATGATTAAATACATCAATCAAAAAAATTCTAAGCTACAGTATAAACTGCCTAAAGATAGTTCAGTGTGGAAAAAAGGTTAAATAATTCAGAAATAAGAATTAACAGTCCAAAATAGTAATGATGCACTTCCCTACTGACCTGAGTGCATGTGAAATACACAACCTGGCATCTGTAAATTAAATGTATACCAAGTGATCATTTTAAGTCACTTTTAACTGTTTTTTAAGGGATATTCCAAAGAGTCCTGTGGAAATGATGAAAAACGCTTATCTGGTCTTGTGTTTGTAAAACCTCATGGCTGATAATTGTCATAGTATTCAAAAGAAATTGAAAGTGAAGAAATTACTGTTTTTAATAGGCATATTTTCCTTGAAATACATGACCGTGTAAAGAATATATGCTAAAGTGTTTAAGAGTAAATTTCTTTTCAAAAAATAATTTAATCTGTGACCAAAGGATTTTATTCTTGAGTTTACAGATTCAAACATTACAATTTGTTCAATCATCTTGTGCAGTGCAAAATTTATAAAATGACTGAAAAATAAAAAAAATTGGCAGAATTACAGTCTTTGTGATGTAAAATCATGGGTTGACATCACGATAATTGTTAATCTGTTCGAAGTACTTTCTATAATTTAAAAAAGAAAAGTTCATGCAGAAACGGTAACATATATTGTCAGCAATGTAGTGTTAATTTTGACTTTACATCAAAATATGCCTTTGCTGGATACCAAATATGTAGGGCGAAATATTAAAATCAGCTGTGTTCAGCAAAATCCACACAACAGCATTGATCCTTTTCTAATTTGATTTGATTTGCCTATGTTATCCTTGTATGACAGTCAGTACAATATGGAACTTGAACACAACACAGTGAATAAGTATGCTGTAAATGAAATGGTGTGGCTGCATCCACATGCAGCAATAGGAGTGCCTTTGTCTCTCACCCCTCATTTCCAACCTGTCCCATCCCTGAAAAAATAGTTTGGTCTTATATTTATAATTTAATAATTTCTGTATTTGTTAAAATGTGCGCATCTCAAAAACTTTTGATCATAAACATTTTCATTGTTTTATAGCTGACCAGTCAGTTAACTGTTTATTTTGAATATTTGCGCATTTTTTCTAGTATTTGACATTTTCAGAATAGCTTCTTATTCAATTTGTCATTTTCTAAAAGTTTAAAATGCTCCTTTGTGTGGTCAAGCTTTCCACAAGCATCAAATGTTGTACAATGTACTTCATATAGGAAGGTCTGCCTCTAGAGGGCGGGCATCATGAATAGTGTTTGTTAGTTATTTCCTCCACATAAACTTCTGATTGTACTGTAAACATTGAACATGGCCGACGTCCGATTTTCCTGTCTAAAACTTTCACTCATTTTCGTTCATATGACTCTGAAACTCAAGGAAACGATTGGGAAGAAAGAGTTATCTTGAAATATTGAGGTACTCGCCGATATTTTGCAAAATTAAATGAGAAAAAATGCAAGGAAAATGCCGACAGGCTTACACAATGACTTTTTTCAGACTCCGAGGCATATGATCATCTGCAGATTATGCAACATGCCCATATCACGTGAGGCCATGAGGGGATATCCACGCAACTCAGTACCGAACACTAGCGCACACAGGGTGAGCAAACACAAAGTGAGTACCCCTAACGTCAGCTCAGTAGTCTGTATAGATCGTAGTCAACTAAGAACCTTGGAGAAAGGCTACATGTAACACTGTGGCTATGCCGCTAAGTCCCTTTTGCTTTTTGTCACAGCTCAAAATCGTTCTCCTACACCTCAACCTGAAGTTGACCATGAACACCCCCACCAGTTTATGATATGACCCATCACAATGGCATAACGTCAACGGATCTTGACAGACGGAAGTATTGACAGACGGAAGTAGTTGACACCAGCATACTGGTTTTCAACTCTAATACCTTCTCTGTCTATAAATAGACACGAGAAGGTAAAAATGGATTCACAATCTTCAAGTAATGCCAAGTTATACAGATGCTGAATGTCACATTATTTGGAAACATGTGTATACCATTACTAATGAGATAAAGTTAAGGGCATTCCAATGGAATTTACTTCCGTGTAACAAATATTTGTACTTTTGGAAGCTGGAAGATTCCATGTACTGTCCAGTTTGTCTTCAAGTAGATTCCTTGGAGCATAGATTTCTAGATTGTAAAATCGCTGAAAGGTGCTGGACAAAGGTCAACAACATTATCTGTAATATTACAGGAGAAACCCTACGAGTGACGCCTCTTAATATAATTTTTGCTGATTCTTTTCAAAACATCAATTTAAAAGACTATAACTTTTTCCTGCAACTTCTGATTTTACTGGGTAAATGGGGTATCCATAAATATTGGATTTTCCAGACAAACATACCAATCGAAGTTATATTAAAGAATGAATTTACCTTAAGATACAACTTAGAGAAAAAAAATATTATAGAGCAAATGTAATGGAAATATTCGAGAAAGTTAATAATTAGATTTGAAAGTATATAATTTTTTTTCCAATTTTCTCGTAATAATTTATATTCTGTATTTCTTTCGTATATATAACATAAGGCATTTTAATAAAAGATATAAAAAAAACAAGTAATTTTGAGATCAAGTTTTCTTGACCAAAAATGACAATATTGTCTTTAAAAATACAAATTTGTATATTTCAGGACAATTTCCACATATCTGACTATTGTCATCTATCTACGTCTGCGTACCAAATACAAAAGCTGTCTGTCCAGGGGTTTTAAAAAGAAAATACTGTTTAAGATTTTTTGACCAAAAATGACAACATTGCTCCAAAATAGTAATTTTCCCAATTTTGTCATAATTTCAACAAATTAGAAGCGTAACACCCTCGCAAAGATCTAACCCACATTTTAGAGCAATTGGGCTGGCGGTTTCAGAGAAGAATAATTTTTACTGAAAATGAGAAAAATCACCAAAAGATTCAGTTAAAATACACAATTAAGGTTATCTTCACAATATTCATAAAACTGTATAAGGTTTACCTAAGGTACTTGCACATAAATTTTCAAAGCAATCAAAACAGCGTAATTCTTGACCATTTTCACATTTTGTAAGCTCATTTGCATAATTTTGGCAATGCAGACTTCATTTGAACAAAATCCCATCTATAGCCCAGGATGCATCCACACACCAAATACCAAGCTGAAATGTGCAGTGGTTTGCATGTTTTTGATGTTGACGGACATACTGTACGTATGTACATACATACATACATACAGACGCCATCGACTTCAGCTTATACGATAAACTCACATTGGTATGACCAAATGTGAGCTAAAAACATTAGCATAAAATTTGCATAACATTGCATCAATTAGCATAAATTAACTACGACGTTCGATTTCGCGGTGACATCCGTTTATACAACACCCCACATTTTTTCCGTCACCTTTTGTTCTGAAAAGGGAATTTTGAAATCGGAGGAATACGGTATGTGTAACTGTAGATTTATTTGGATTATCTTCTGGGCTTTTGAACATTTAATTTACCTTCTTGCTACAATCATGATCTACAACCTAAGGTGAGACTAAATTAGTGCAAACTCAAAGGTATTTTTCACGGTAATGAAGACTGAGAAAATGTTATACTGTCCGTGCACTCACGGTTTATGTTACTCTACCCTACGTAAAGCAACTGCAACCATGGTGCACTCTAGGCGTGAGACTGCACTTCCTTGCACAGTCTTGTCTTCAGTGTTCAAAGCAAAAAATTCCCAAACTTGAATTTAACTTGATGAGTGTACTGGTGAATGTTTTGGTCAATCTGATTTTTGTTCTTGCCCTTGTTAAAATTTAGTTGCATTTGAAACAAAACATCAACACATGCTCAAAATATGCTAGAATAACTACAGATCAGTATATTTCAATAAAATGAAGGTTTGTTGCAGTTCCCCTTTGTCAGACTTGAATCCCTTCTGCTGATGCCATCATGAGTGAAATACCATCCATCATTACGTAATACATGTCAATATGCAAATTAGTTCAAGGTGTATTTTTAGACCAAGCTTTTGGAATGAAACCTAATGGAATTGGAGAAAATTCTAGGTTATTTTGAATGTCAATTCAATAATAAACACAAAAATACCAAAATATTCACATAACTTGAAGCATTTTTTATTAAAATTCACTTATGAACTAAGTTGATCAGATAGGTACTCAAAGTCTATGTAAACAGAAAGTGCATGCCAAGAAAAGTATACGGTCGATTTTAATACAACAAGATCGGTATTTCAATCCTATCATAGAACATTTATTGCAAATGGGTACCCGCTGATGTAATGTACCGTATAAGACTACTGAAGAACATTAAAATAAGAGAAATAATTTGAACAAGTCATTGTTGATGACACAGTCCCCGCTTGTCCATTTTGTTATAATCTTTGGTGTCTAGGTAGCTGTGGTCTAGGTAGCTGTGGAATGACATTGATGCAAAGTAATCTGAGGAACGTTCGATAAAATTGACCCATCTCTGCTGGTAATGACCATTGAAGGAACTTTTGATTACATCACACATAACGATGCCCTCACTGCCTCTAGTGTCATGATGGCACATACTATACACATGGTTTGGTGGAATTTTAGAAATGGTATGGGATCGGGTATGTTGTTGTAATCAGCCATTTCGGATCATATAATGAAACAAATTAATGTGCACAAGAATGCAGCCATATCACGTTTAAACAAAATCAGTCCATCGAAGGACAGTGACCTATGTTTATGTTTCAAAGACATAAAAAATCACACCAAAATTGAAATCAAATGGCTGTCTATTGACCATATGGATCATAGCACAAAGTTAGTAGACATGCATATGTATGCCATAGTACTTTATCTTTGTACCAAGTCTCAACAACATTGGATAAGGAATATTTGCATATCATTAAGCCTCAAAGACATGAAGAAATCCAAAAATGACCATCTGGCAGCGATATTGAGGAAATATGACATCTGGCAACCATATTGGAACATGTCACGAAGTACATTGACATGTATATGTATGCGATAGTGCATGATCTTTGTGCCAAGTTTGGACAAAATTGGTAATGACCTTTGAATTAAGCTTCAAAGACATGCAAAATTCCAACAAAATGGCAGTTCTGCAGCCATATTGGCTCCTATCGCAAGGTTAATTGATACATGCATATGTATGCCATAGTGCTTGACCTTTGTGCCATGTTTGAACAAAATCGGTTCAAGGATGTTTGAGTTATGGTTCACAGACATGAAAAAATCGCAACAAAATGGCCGCCTCACTTCCATATTGTACCTTAATTTGTTACATTTCAAGCAGCAAAATCTCCTTCCTGAAGGCAATAATTCAAATGAGGAATACAAAGGATGCTTTACGTCAGCAGTGATTGCTCGTGCTTTGCGCAGTATTGCATTATCTGTAAGCACTGAAAGGGACGGGAGTGGGTCTACAAATTATCTTAGCAGCTGTTTGCGAGATTTTCAACAACTTATTGCGATTTACGGTAGAGAGCAACGAAAAGCAGCAGATATTGCAATAAGTCAGAAGTGGTTCAATAACACTCCGAATTAGTGAGAGTAACAGATGTGAATCCACATCAAAGGAACGCAGCCTTCTAAGCACGTGCAACCTCTGCTGACTATTCTTTTGAAGGGCTGTTGTATGATGACTAAATGAAAGTTTACTGTCAAGAATTACTTGAAAAAGGTCACCTGTTCAACAGATTCTCCGTCAATACAAATTGGGTCATTTTGGTCAGGAACCTGACGAAAGTCGATTGTAAGCTCTTTCGTCTTTGATACATTTAGCTCTAGAAAATTCGAGCTACACCATTAGAAAAATATTTAACCGAATTTATGTAATCAATTTTCGAGTTTAAGTCACTAAGGAGAGCAAGTACAGCTGCATCATCTGAAAATTTGAAAAATAGGCTACTTGGAGAACTATTTTGGCAATCATTTGTATACAAAATAAACAGGAACGGACTAAAAAAAACCACATCCTCGTGGGGCACCTGTGTTTGTAGAAATCATCGTAGATTCGACATGCATATGTAGGCCATAGTGTTATGCCTTTGTGCCAAGTTTGAACAGAATCGGTTCAAGGATGTTTGAGTTATGGTTCAAAGACATGAAAAATCGTAAAAATATGGCCACCTTGCGGCCATATTGGATCGTATCGCAAAATAAATTAATGTGCATCTGTAGGTCATAGTGCTATGCCTTTGCGCCAAGTTTGAACAGAATGGGTTCAAGGATGTTTGAGTTATGGTTCAAAGACACGAAAAATTGCAAACAAAATGGCCGCCTCACGCCCATATTGGATTGTATCGCAATATAATTCTACATGCATATGTAGGCCATAGTGTTATGCCTTTGTGCCAAGTTTGAATAGAATCGGTTCAAGGATGTTTGAGTTATGGTTAAAAGACATGAAAAATCGTAAAAATATGGCCACCTTGCGGCCATATTGGATAGTATCGCAAAATAAATAAATGTGCATCTGTAGGTCATAGTGCTATGTCTTTGTGCCAAGTTTGAACAGAATGGGTTCAAGGATGTTTGAGTTATGGTTCAAAGACACGAAAAATCGCAAACAAAATGGCCGCCTCACGCCCATATTGGATTGTATCGCAATATAATTCTACATGCATATGTAGGCCATAGTGTTATGCCTTTGTGCCAAGTTTGAACAGAATCGGTTCAAGGATGTTTGAGTTATGGTTCAAAGACATGAAAAATCGCAAAAATATGGCCACCTTGCGGCCATATTGAATCGTATCGCAAAATAAATAGATGTGCATCTGTAGGTCATAGTACTACGCCTTTGTGCCAAATTTGAACAAAATTGGTTCAGCAATGTCTGAGAAACGGCTGAGGACGGACGGACGGACGAGACCCAATCTATAAGTCCCCGCTGGACTTCGTCCGCAGGGACTAATAACCAAATGTGGATGAGGTTGGATCACAAGCAAAATGCCACTGTCCAAATGGAAAGCTTGTTTTCAAATCTGTTGCTTGTAAATACGCACATGAATCTCTACAATGCCTTTGTTGATACAATTTGTCATACAATGACTTTCCTACATAAAGAATTGAATCAATACCAGTTCTGTGCCAAAAACATTTGTTAAAAGTTTGTAAATATGCTAAGGCTATCTTTGCCATGCATGTGCTGGTATCAGCAGCACCGACTGAAAATGTAGGTGACCCCGATGCAAGTTGCCTTAAGTTTAATAACTTTTTTCATCACTGCCTCATTAAATACTGGTGTAGTGTCAGGGCTTGGATTTGTATCAATATCATCTCCCAAAACAAGTAGTGCTTTCATATATTGATTACACAAAAAATTTGGATGATCTATGTTACAGAAAAATACTGTTGTTGTGCCATTTTAAGATAACTTTAAAGTGAACACAATGAAAACAGCCAATTGATATTCTGTACTGCTGCAACGAGTGACTTATGATTGTGATATGTTTAAAGTCGTATCAAAGATATTTGTGAAGGAAAATATCAGATTCTTCTTTTAATAGCTCACACTGTTGTATATTTTATTTTTGGAGAGTTTTTACACAGGAAGTATTATACTGGTATGTTGTTGTTTCTTTGACTTTGTTAGTGTTATCGGTCAGTAATTTGTGTTCGGCAAGTGACAAGTTATATCAGTGACATGTGTTTTGCAACTCCTTGTTTCAACTCCTTATATACCTTGCTACTGACTCCTCCTTAGTTTTTATCTCCTGTTATGCTTTGTTTTTGACTTCTTGTTTTTGGCCTTATCTGGCCAGTGACTAACTTGATGTGCATGCCAAATCTCACTTTTATCCCCAATGTAGGGAAAAACTCATGCTTTGAGTAGTGTTTCGTATTGGTGTCTGTGCTGTAGAATGTATGTGTTGTATGATGTTTGTGTGGATGTCAAGCAAGACCAGTTACCAATCACTGGAGTATACACCTGCAAAAAATAAAAAGTGGAACATTAGAAAATTGAAAATATTTGACAAGTGACCTAATTGCCGATATAGCTCCGCTGTGTTTATGTACAGAATAACTATATTTGACACATGATGAAGAAGGTGGAAATCTTTGATAGCTCATTTCAGTGGCCAGAAAAAAGTGGCTAAAATAGCTGCAAAAATACACAATTGAAGATTTCATTGTAATTTGAATATATCACATGGGATCATCCCTAAGAACATGTAAACCAAAGCTCTCTGACGAGTAGTTTTTTGAGAATAAAATTTTCTGACTAAAAATTGCAAAAATTGCCCCCAAAATAAAAATTGCAGATTTCATCATAATTTCAAAATATCAAATTTAGTTCATCTGTAGGAACCTGTATACCAAATTTCAAAGCTATCACATGAGTAGTTTTTGAAATACACATTTTTTGACCAAAAATGGCAAATATTGCCCCAAAAATACAAAATTACATATTTCATCAGAAATTCAATATATATTATTACTTAATTTATCTGTAGAAACCTGTATACCAAATTTCAAAGCTTTTAGACCAGTACTTTTTGAGAAACAGTTTTTGACCAAAAATGGAAAAAATAGCTCCAAAAATTCAAAATTGCAGATTTCATCATAATTTCAATAAAATCATTTAATTCATCTATAGAAACCTGTATACCAAATTTCAAAGTTATCAGAGGAGTAGTTTTGGAAATACACATTTTTTGACCAAAAATACAAAATTTCAGATTTCATCAGAAACTCAATATATATTACTTAGTTCATCTGTAGAAACCTATTTGATAAGCTCCGCGTCGCTGACAGCGGAGCTAAAAATTCATTTTGTCCTTAGCTCATTACCGTATGTTGGCCTCAAATTATTTGAACCACGCTTGCAATGCTTGACCAAAACTACAAATCAGAAAGGTTTATTTATATTCTGAATTTTAAAACACTCTGTATAAAAAACCAAATTGTTCAGGAAATGATTCACAACTTCTATATCAGAAAAGCCAAACTTATTTGATACGGATAGACTGGCAGTGTGTCACAAACATCTGTTGTTGATATTAAAGGTCTGGTGAAATGCCCATGTTGCAAAATCACAGAAATACAGTTGATGGTCTATAAAACAGTTACATTCATTTCTTTTTTCGTTTAGCGCGCGTGATTATGAAATATGGCAAAAGAAAAATGCAATGTGGGCGTGTCCCCCGAGCCTCTCCAGTCGACTTTTTTCGGCTTTCCGAAGTTTGCCCGACTCCGTATCTCATAACGGGAAGTAAGTATTTCACACCTCCGTAAGCTCCCCACGGGTGGTAACTTCTAGGGTTTCCGCTTACATGATCAGGACAGTGTCCTCCTTCACTATGGAAAGACGTTGTTCTTTTGGTGGCTGAGACAGCGGCAAGAGCATGAACGGCTCAACTGTAAACTTCTTCAGTGTTGAGTGTTTCAACCATAATGTGCTTGTCTCTTCTGGTTCGTACGATCAGCCACGGTCCCTCGGCTGAGCCTGCCTCGCTACTCGCTACACACAAGGATGTAAAAAATAGACATGCTACACAGAAGGTTGGGACCGTAATGCAAATCAACTGCCTGAACACCAACACTGACTGCCACTTATAAAATGCACAAGTCTGAACGTCGGGACTGCAATGCAAATCGACAGTAACTTAAAACGTAAATGGGACAGTGATTAAAATGAACTACAACACGGAAGGTTGGGACCGCGATGCAAATCAGCTGCATGAACAGCAACACTGAACGTTGACCATTAAAACAACACGGAACGTAGAGATCGCGATACAAATCATGGAGGTAGAATCCTCCCTGATACAAATCGACAGCAACACGGAACGCGTCGTTAGGACGGCGATTAAATTGACTGAATTGAAGAACACTGAGAACAACGGGGAATACCGGATCACGAGGACTGGACCGCAATGCAAATCGACCCTCAACATGGAATTAAAATGCACAACACAGAACATCTAGACCGCAATGTAAATCAACTGCAACACTGAACCTTGTTCATTAAAATGCGTATGTCTGCTATGTATAGCAAAAGTTTCAATTCTCGCGAGCGAGCGTTCCTATGCCTGCTGTACACTATAGCCCTGCTAAATGTGGTAAGCGGGGCGATAAGCTGTAGCGGAACACACAGCATCGTACGCAGGGCTAGCTGTACACTAGACAAAATTACGTCAAATTTATCGCGAGGGCTCGATTGCGTGTGTCAAGTTTCCATTCTCGCGAGAGCCATTTACGCATGTTGTACACTAGACTAAATGACGTCAAATCTCTCGCGAGACTTGGCTCGATGTACGACGGAAAGAATGCAATAATACGGAAGTAGACACAGTTTTTGTGAATCGCCGAGAGAGAAGCGCAGATTAAACAAAAGACTAAAAAACCCACGTTTTTTCTTTATTTTACCATATTTTTTAAACAAAAATCAGTTTCGCCACTGTGGCGAATTAGGATCGAATTTTTTCGCTACTTCGGATTTCGATTCGCATTGGCGAACGAACGTGGCGAATGGGCAGCACGGGTACGAACACTGAGGCTGTTTTGTTAGCGGATACCGGGCAGAGATAAGGCGGCGTTGGACCGCTATTCGATGTAAATGAACACACCTGTGACGTCACAGACGGCCAACCATGATCCCCGCTGCGGGCGTGACCTGAGTGTCGCAAAATGACCCCATGAAAGCCGAGCATAGAAATATCAAAAAATTAACACTTGCGCGTACTTTTAGGTTGCAATTATGTTGCGAGTGTAATAGTATTGACCCCCTGGAAGATATTCAGTCACATGAACGGGACCATTTCACCAGACCTTTAAAACCATGCAACTTTGCTGTGTGCATCAAATAGGACATCTGATTACATACATACAATGTCAGTGATGTCAGCCAAAAAACTGGAAAACATTTGCAGTGCCAGAAATTGTTCAGGAAATCATTCAAAATTTCTACCGTGAGAAAAGCCGAACTTATACGATATAGAGAGGCACTGTGTCACTAACATTTGTTGTAGCTCATCATGATCGTTAATCAGCTGCTTGAATAAAGTTAATTTTTACTGATAAAAAATGCGATGTTACCACAGTACACGATGAAGCCATGCATATTTATATTGGCCCTTTAAAATTTGACCTGATTGTACAGGCTAATTAACGCCTTTACAACTTTTCTCTGCAAAGAATCTTTTCTTAAACCTTGTAAAGTTACCTTTTTTTTAAACATTGTAACCGATTCAGCATTTCCATGGGATGACGTGTGTAAATAAAGTCACGGCTACTCTACCCCCAGTGTAACCATGATAAACTACCATGCGAAAGGAAGGTTAAGACAGTCGATGTTCATTTGTTTTGATCTTGCATAGCAAGAATCAAAATGGCGGCACGCATCGATCCCTCTGCCGCTTAGAGGCAGTTTTTCGTTGTTTTTAAGTAACTGAAGATGTTATTGTGATCGTAACCCCTTTTCGAAAATATCTCGTGCCCATACGGATAATCCGACCTAGGATTCTGGAACCGATTTGCTAATTTGGTCCACCGTCACACATTATCGTTGCGGTCCCGACTTGGACCGCAAATCTCCACTTTTTGGCCCAGGCGTTTGTATGGCGGAATAATGGGAGGCGGCGTAGCCTAGCCGGACACTCCCACCATACTCCAAGGGCTGATTTGTTACCATGTGTACGCATTTTGAACAAAGATGCTAGGAAACCCATATATAAAACATAGGGCCAAAGTCCCTGAAGCTACTATAGACATGGATACAAAATTAAGTATTTCCTGACTGTATGAAATTATCTCACTAAGGTCATCCTAGGAACATGTAAACCAAATATTAAAGCTGTCTGACCAGCGGTTTTGAAAAAACAAGCGACTCAACAGTTGACAGAGCTCTGCTGTGTTATGTAGAGAATAACCTTTTGTGACACATGTATTGATGAAGAAGGTGGATATCTTTGATAGCTCATTTCAGGTGGCCTGACCAAAAATGGAAAAAAAATTCCGTAAAAATACAGATTTGCATATTTCATCAGACTATATTAGTCTATAATAGCAAATAAACGAGAGTTAATACATTCTAATTATAGTAAACAAGACTTGCTTAAATCAAGATTTACGTCATAAAAAACAGCATATCTGTCAGGTTATAAAGAATCTTGAGCTAGTTATCTTTTAATACCAGTATTTTCATCCTATTAACCAAGCACATTTTAACTTTCAAATTAACATTGTAAGTAAGTTCTGTTGAATAAGTTGAGACTGTACATACTCAGAGAAAGCACACTGAAGAGACAAATGTTTGAAACTTAAGAAGTTCAAGGTCATCAAAAACATTATAAGGAATCATGTTACACTTTCATTGCACTGTTTACACAGATTGCATAATTGCTATAAATAGCACATGAGGAATCTTACAGCCCAGCTTTACCATAAAAACCCTATCACTTTGACCACTCTTTTAATTGACCACTCTATTTTTTCCTCAAAAAGTAATCTTATTTTATCCTTACCAAGTCAACCAAAAATGGAAATTAGAACGTTCTCTATCTCTATTTATTTGACCACCCTATCATGACAAACTATTATGAGCAATTCCTTTTAGATAACATTAATGGTTGTTCAGAATATATCAAAGTTGGGATTCAGTAAAGTTGCCTTTACATGTTTTAATCCTCAATTCACTATGAATTGTCAAAAAAAGTTGAACTTTCTGATAATTCCACACTAAAATTATTTTGGCTTGATGATTTCCTAATTAATTCAATTATTTAAAATCATATTAATTATTTTTTTCTGGGTGAATTGATAGGGTTTATACAGTACAAGAATTACATAGAATGTAAGTCAAACTTTGACCAAAAATGACAAAAAATTCTTTAAAAATACACATTTGCTATTTCATCACAATTTGAACAAATTTAAGTTGGGTTATCCCTAGGGACCTGTATACCAAATAACAAAGCTGTCTGACCAGCGGTAGAAGAAGAAGATTTTTTACCAAAACACCTTTTTTGGCATTAATTTGCCTGTTTTCAACAATATCAAAAAATAAAAAAATTAGTTTCTCAAAATCATATTTTTCATGTACACAACAAATATCAAATCAGTAAGTACTGCGGTTCTCAAGATATTTGAGTGGACGGACGCCTCACAAACGGACATACATACATACATACATACATACAGACTGACGCCGGACGCCGGACGGATACCCATCCCAATAGCTTCTATAGACTATAGTCTATAGTAGCTAAAAAATGATTTTACCAAAGCGAGTTTGTTACCGTGTACACATTTTGAACCACAATGTCAGGAAACCTAAACGTAAACATGATTTTACCAAGGTTCACGGATAAACTACATCTGAAAACTAAAGGTCGACATCAGATGCACATGGTTTTCAGGCCGCGTAGTTACACTCACTTATCACACGTTGATCTTTTGGTAGCTCCATGATCATATATTATCATCATTCAAGACACAATCGATTGTCTTCGCCATGTCCCAGTTTATATCTCCCATTAAACAATTGAATGAAATGATCTATATATACTAAGGTGAAGCATTGCCAATGTAAAACAAATGTGAGCTAAAAAACACCTACCTTTTTATCCCTCGAATTTTAGGTAGAATGTGGCGCGTCCTTTGTACAGATACAAACTGGGATCTGAGTGTCTTTTCACGTTCAGGATAGACGATTCAACATTCATTTTGGAATCGGCTTCAGAGACATCATGTCGGAATTAATACCAGACACCAAGGTTAATTTTAGATTCTCATTCAGGGGTGGTAGCTCGTAATAGCTCAAAAATGTGAATCCTTGGTAGCCAAATTGGGTATTTTGTGAAGACAACAGGCGTGTATTGGGAGGCCATAGGGTAGTATACTTACACCAAGTAGTTGACAAATCGCCTAAGAAATGACTGAGAAATGGCTGGTTACAGATGAAGGATGGACATGACTTCGGATTTGGATTCAGAAAATACAAGTCTGAATACCAGATGTCAAGGGTAATTTTGGATTCAAAGGATGTAGCTGTGAATAGCCAAAATAACTGAATTTTTGGTGGTCAAATTTGATTTTTTTGTAAAAAAAAGTGGCGTGCATTGAGTGGTCATAGGGTACTATACTAAGGCCAAGTTGTTCTAAAATCGCTTTAAAAATGACCAAGATATCATTGGAGACGGATGCACGGACGGACGGACGGGACCTAATCTACTAATCTTCTGCGCTACATGCACGGGGACTAAAAATAGCACCTGCAATGATTCAGTCACAAACTCCAACTAACATGCAGAAGGCATTGACCAAAGTGCTCATCTTTCCAAATTTCAGCAAAAGTTACTGAAGAGCTTTCAAACAGTAGGTGTATACGGCTCATGGTGTACGCCATACGGCATACAGCATACAGCGTATATGGAGTGATCAAATTAGTCCTTTGGACCATGGTCCAAAGGACTTAAAAATTCTATTTCAATCCCTGGACATAAATTCTCTTGAAAATGGCTGGTCCGTTCAGAGAAAACATTTTGTAAGATTTCAGATACTCACCTGGTCTGATAAGAGCAGGATCTAATGTTTCAATACGATTAGTTGCCATAACAACTTTGACATCACCTCTTGAATCAAACCCATCAAGCTGGTTTAGCAATTCTAACATGGTTCTCTGGATTTCTCTCTCTCCACCAGAATTTGATTCATACCTGCAAGACAATGGGCAGTTATTCTTACATATTTCTGATTGATTACATAAATTTGAAAACTTAAGATACCGTACTCGTCCGAGTATAAGCCCCCTGTTCGACAACACTAAACAGCGGTAAAAGTAGGGGAGGGGCTTATACTCGAGCAACCCCATGTTATCTGGCACAGACGCTTAATTTATGCTAATTTTATGCACAATTTTTTTCAACACCACTCGATCTTTCTATCACTTTCAAAATCGACTTACACATTCAAAGAAATTGATTGTACAATCTCTGAATACAGAAGTGACATTTTGGTGAAATTTCAGCGTCGAAAAAACCCCAAACTTGAAACAAAGACGTCATGTATGCTGCTGATCAACAGTAATGTGAACAGGCATGCATTGCCTACACGGAAAGGCAACTCAATATTCCAGTATCAAACTGTCTACATCTTGTGAAAACAACAACACATAGCTGTGAAAATTGTAATAGTCACCAGGAAAAGTCTTCACAAATGAAGGGATAATTGCTTTAAACAAAAGAAACTGCATGTTTGAAGCATGAAAACATCGTGGCTATGAATGACAACAAGCGACCTAGCGGCCGATATAGCTCCGCTGTGTTTATGTAGAGAATAACTATTTTTGACACATGTTGATGAAGAAGGTGGAAATCTTTGATAGCTCAATGCAGTGGCCAGAAAAAAGTAGCTAAAATAGCTGCAAAAATACACAATCGAAGATTTCATCATACTTTATCACATGGGATCATCCCTAAGAACATGTCAACCAAAGCTATCTCATGAGTAATTTTTTGGAGAATAAAATTTTCTGACCAAGAATGGCAACAATTGCCCCCAAAAATAAAATTTGCAGATTTCATCATAATTTCAAAAGATCAAATTTAGTTCATCTATAGAAACCTGTATACCAAATTTCAAAGCTGTTAGAGCAGTTATGTTATGCTATGTTATATCAATTTATTAAAGTGTCATGTGTGGTCTTAAACAGCTTGGTTGCCTCACCCAGCCCCAAGGGCTTACAAGACACGAAAACAGTATATTTTGAGAAACACATTTTTTAACCAAAAATGGAAAAAATTGACCCAAAAATTCAAAATTGCAGATTTCATCATAATTTCAATAAATATTATTTAGTTCATCTGTAGGAACCTGTATACCAAGTTTCAAAGCTATCAGATGAGTACTTTTGGAAATACACATTTTTTGACCAAAAATGGCAAAAATTGCCCCAAAAATACAAAAATACAGATTTCATCAGAAATTCCATACATATTACTTAGTTCCTCTATAGAAACCTGTATACCAAATTTCAAAACTATCAGACCAGTACTTTTAGAGAAATACATTTTTTGACCAAAAATGGCAAAAATTGCCTTAAAAATGCAAATTTACATATTTCTGCACAATTTGAAAAATCTGAAATAGATCATCCCAAGGGACATATGTACCAAATATCAAAGCTATCTGACTAGTAGTTTTGAAGAAGAAGATTTTTAAAGATTTTTTTACCAAAAATGACAAAAATTGCCTTAAAAATACAAATATGCAAATTTCACCACGATTTGAACAAATCTGACTGAAGTCACCCTAAGTAAACTGCATATCAAATTTCAAAGCAATCGGACAAGCGGTTCCAGAGAAGAAGATTTTTTACCAAAAACACCAAAAAATGCCCCAAAAATACAAATATGCAAATTTCACCACGATTTGAACAAACTTAAGTGAGGTCACCCCAAGTGAGCTGCATATAAAATTTCAAAGCAATTGGACTTGCGGTTTCAGAGGAGAAGGCAATTGTTGACGGACGACGACGGACGACGGAGGAAAATCAACCTATTTGATAAGGTCCGCGTCGCTGACAGCGGAGCTAATAAACAATGGCCGACGTGAGTGAGACTATTCTATTTAGGCGACGGGGGTGAGCAGGGTCAAAGAATCAAGATAGTACTGGGAAAACGTGTCATTTTCCTTACGATGCTGTCAAGGGAACTCCAGTTTCCCATTGTTTTAACATCTTTTAATGGTTTCTTTATTATCTAAAAGTAATTTTACCAAGTTAAATGACCAAATATACTCTCCTAACCTTTCTGTATTTGAGTTACACTAGGGTAGGGGCTTATACACGGATGTAATGCATTTTCTAAAATCCTCTGAAATCGGTAGGGGGGCTTACACACGATCGGGGGCTTATACTCGGACGAGTACGGTACAATAGACTTGAAATATTTGAGCAAAATAGAAAATCCCACATGATTTTAATTCCTGCTAGTTATAAGGACAAAACCGATCGCAGTTTGCATATATATGTAAATTACGAACCTTATGCAAATCCTCCCTTCAAGGGTAGACCCACCTTCCTTGAGTGATTTTGGTCATTTTTGTTTTATGGTAAATTTTGAATCCGTGTAACAGGGTTCTCAAAAATTTTTGAAGTAGGCGGAAAATTCAGAAAAGTAGGCGGTTAGCTTCTGTGCGTGCGTAAATATTTTTCTTAAATTGAAGACATTTCTGAGCAATTTCATGCATTCTTATACAGTGTATAAAAGCCTATTCCAACATACACACAGGGGAGGGTTTCAGGGAGGGCGTAACCTCCCTGTGTGCAAGAAATTTTTAAAATTTGAAGACATTTTGGAGTAATTTCATGCATTCTTGTACTGTATGAAAGACCATTTCAGCATAAGAGTGTAAGGTGTTAAGGATTTTTTTTTTTTAATTATAAGACATTTCTGAGCAATTTTATGCATTCTTATACAGTGTATGAAAGGCTATTTGAACATAACACACAGGGAGGGGGGTTTCAGGGAGGGGGTCCCCAGCCCCTGTGAGCAAGAAATTTTTAAATTTTGAAGACATTTTGGAGTAATTTCATGCATTATTGTACAGTATTAAAGACTATTTCAGCATACAGAATAATCCTTATCATTGTCAATTTACAACATGTTTTCGCGGGATAAAGTTTTAAAAAACGTCAGAAAAATTTATTTGATATTACTCGGGCCTGTCAACCTCATTCAGTTGACAAGGATAATAGCAAAATTTCACCAGACTGTTGTGTAGAATTATGTTTAGCTCTTGACTTGAAAAAACATTTTGAAATACATCTTAGGCCATAAAAAAAAAGAAATGTTTCTGGTCAGGTCTTTCTTTAAAAAATGGTGCGGCGATGCGCATTTTATTTTTTTTTTTTTTTTTTTTCTGTCAAGGGAGGGAGGAGGGTCAGTTTTATAGTTTTATCAATACAGTCACATATATACTGTTCATGCAGTCACTGATCATCCCCCCAAAGAATTTTCTCTTTCTCTTCAGCCATTTTGGTTTGGTGTCAGCCACGGCCGCCGGCCATAAACAGAAAAACAGGGTGACGCGCTGTTGTTCAAGTGACGCGCGCGCTGACCAGAAACATTTTTTTTTTTTTTTTTTTGCCTTAGATAGGGGTTTTCACAACCCGGAAAACGATCCGCTAGAATCCTGACCAGCCTGGCTGTACAAAGTTTTTTACTGATTTAAGTAAACTTGACTGAAAAATCAAACAGTTTATTCAATTCAATGAATTATAGGAAAAATTTTCAGTGATTTTAATTCACTGTATTAATTTCACAATAAAATGCATCCGCCAGCTGATTATTGATTTTTTGGTGATGTTGAATATCATTGAAAAAGAGAGCTAAATTTCAGTGTTCATGTTTGATAAAACCTCAAACTAACGACACCGAACGCCAACCTGTACCACAGCACCGGCAGTCAATTGTAACACAATACACACAACGCGATATCGGTCGACCTGAAATTTGACACTGTGATCGACGTAGTGTTTCAAAAATACGAAAAGTAAGACCACGTAATTTTTTGCTTATTTAGATTTGATCTAAACCTCCCAAAACCAACAGCCAAAGTCCTACTCTTACGCAGAAAATCAAAGTTTTTAAGCGTCGACTTTCTCTTCCGCGATGCACACAACCACGGCCCCTCCACAAAACGCGATGTCGATCGACTTCAATATTGGCATCATGATTGACCATAGACGGATTAACATGGCGTTTCAAAATTATGATAAAAGGAGACTCAGTAACTTTTGGTCACTTTAGATTTGATCAAAAACCTACCAAACCCATCAGACAAGGCCCTACTCTTACGCAGAATACCAAAGCTCTCAAGCGTCGACTTTCTCTTCCACGTTTGAGTGAAACAAAAGTCGGCTTCATTCGGAAATGGTCGGCTATTCGCAGGCATAACGCAATTGTATGTAGCCTAATTTTCGGCTATACCCAATGTGAACGTCGGAATAATTCGGCCTGTGATCAGACAAGCAAGGTTGACCTCGAGAGCAATTCCAGGTAGTACAACAGGTTCGCTGATCGCGGTACTACAGTGATAGCAACAAGTTTACTGCATAAATTGCTAGACTACATATAGCCACATCGGCACTTCTGAAATATTATCTCCGGCTTGCAAGACCACCAAAAAAATCAAAATATTGTTATCAAAACCAGAATTTCCGGGCCAGAGAGGGAAACAGTGCTGAAAAGTAGCCGGCCAAAATACAAAAGTAGCCGGTCAATTGGCCGGCATCCGGCTAAAAATGAACAGGCTGTGTAATATAGCCTTTGAGTGGACAATAAGTTTGAAACCATAACATACATGTGTTAGATTTTAACAAAAATGAACATTGTAGGCCAGTTCACATGCCATCGTTTTTCTTATGTCTTATCGGTTTCCAGATTAGTCAAGGCTATCTCAAGAGCATAAGTAGATTAAGCTAATCCTATCTGGAGGAGTGCGCATGCGTCAGTCTTCTTCCCAGCTGCCAGCAGGAAGTATATCATGGCTACAGAAGGTGGCCGTTGATGGCAAAAGCATGGTCCGCAAAAGCGAAATATCAAGCACATGGCCGTGAATGAGAGAACAGCTGATATTGTCAGTGTTACAGTCCACCTTCCGATGCGTTGAAAAGGCGTGAACTGGAACTGGTCGCAACCGCTCACTGTAACGCAGAACGCTAAGCTTACTCATTCAACACTAAAACTGAGCTCCGAAAATCAAAAAATTACGTCTTTTTCTGATTAAAAGTAAACATGTTTGTCTCCACCTAATGAAGTCCGACATTCAAAATTGATCCCGCTATGAACTAATTGCGACTGACAATAAAAATGTTAGATGTCTTTTATGTCTGCAAAAACCCAGTGAAGTCCGGCAACCTAAACTGTTACGCTACGGTTTAAAGCATGCAACGAAGATTACGTTCCAATACATTACCACAAGCTTTCTATCTTTTTTTGTGAAAATGGTTGCGACGTCTTTTTGTGTCGACAGTTGGGCAAGCAACATTCCTCTCAGTAGAAATTAGAAATATGCCAACAGTTCGAACTTTTACAGCGGCAAAATCACTGGTGTCTGCTCTGCCCAGTTTTGAAACGCAAACTTATTGTTTTGTAAGTTCTATGCGGGTACAGAGGGAATGTGATGCAGGTAACGCATGTACAGTTTTGCTATATTACATTAGAATGATGCTGTGATTTACAATGTAAACACCATGTTGACCTAGCATTTGTTTTTCAATCTGTACTGGAGCTAATCATAGAGCAGACAAAATTTGTCTCGACCAACTGAACTTTATTGGCAGACTGCTCATGAAATAAGTCGAAGTCAATGGTCGAAGTCAATCTCGATTATAAAGTATGCGATATTTCACAGCACAAATTCATGTCAGTATAGCTTTAAAATCATTGCGATTGAATTGTTATTACGTAATTATACACTTATGCAATAAATTTAAAGAAACCAAAATAGAAAATAATGGAATAATTTCCATGAACTTGAAAAAAAATAAACAAGTCATCCTTGATGATACAGTCCCGCTGGATTAAGGTGTTTGAATTGTATCTGAATTAATTATTAATCTTATCGTTAAACGGTTCAGAGAGAAATTAGTGAAAGATATCGAGTTCCGTGGATTAATTACTTACACAGTGATGTGAGGACGCAATAGTGCTGATGAAAATTAAAACTGAGAATGTATAGTCAATTTAACTTTCTTATCTTGTGAAAGGTATTTGATGGATATTAATGTAAACTGCAGGAAATTGATTACAAAGCTCTGTATTTCTGATCACGTTCTAAGAAACAATGAGTTTTGGGGACAAGAAGCCTCTTAAGGTGAAGTACTACGAATTACGTCAAAATTAGGTTGTGGTGTCATTTTCTTGAAACTTTTGCACAAATATTCTTGGAAGTTGTGCAAGTGCAAAAATGAAATAAAAAATGGGGGTCACCACGCTCGTTTCCATGGAAACGGACGTTAAAATGGCGTCGTTAGAAATAAATAAAAATGATATAATTCACTTAAACTAAAGAAAGCAATTATAAAACGCTTAGCAAATGAGTTAATTTTAATAAATACCAAGACTTAAGATCCATATCTATCTAATGTATAGTTTTCATGATGTTTGTAAAGAAATTTTAACATAAGTATCGATTACAAAATGACGATATCGAAATTCTATCACTACATAATTTTCGAACTTTCTTCCTGTCGCTTTGAATGGTGTCATTTTGACCAAACTTGGCAAATAAAATCCTGACATAATACCATTTAGTTTACACTTTTAATAAAAGGGTGTCACCACGCTACTTTTTACAATATCTCCAGGTATATGGGTAATATGCGCCATGTAAATGGGAGAGAAATGTTAATTTTTCGCTAATATTGAACAAGTCATCGTTGATGACACAGTCCCCACTTGTTAATGGGTACTTTGATTACATGTCCTAAGAGGATAGAGTCCTCTTCATTAATTAGGTCTGTGTTAAAAATACTTTGATACAGATGGCGCTCAATGGCCAAGAATGAGTTCCATGGTGATGAAAACATAAAACCAATGTAGGCCACCATCCTAAAGTTCATAAAATGAGTCAGCTAGGAATTAATCAACAGGATGTTGCAAAACATTTTTGCATACAATTCTAACACTTGATAGATTATCACTGGTACCATATTTCATAAAGTTTGATGCAGTATTTACAACACTATGAGATCAACATCTGTATCAAGTTTCATCACATTGACGCTGTATTAATTTGTGGCTATATCATCCTAATTAGGAAAGTTCATTACTTATGCAATTACAAATTAATTAAAATGACACTGATAAATGTCTTTTTCAATGTTAAAGCAATGTGACCTTAACATCAGTTAACATCTGTATAAAGTTTCATGAATTTGATGCAGTACGTATTTCTTGACATATCAGCCTACTTACGAAACTTCAATAATTGACATGTTGCTGCTACATGACGTGAAACAAATTGACGAGCATATGTATGAAATAGGTCAATGTCCTTGTACCAACTTTGAATGATACTGGTGGAAATATGTCTGAATTATGGCTCTGTACATCTGAAAATTGTAACAAAATCACCGCCATGCAGCGATATTTGATCTTACTGTTTAAAAAATCAACATGTATATGTATGACGTAAGTCAATGTACATGTACCAACTTTGAATAAGATCAGTTGAGACTTGCCAGAGTTATGGCTCTCGACATGAAACAACCATAACAAAATTGCTACCATGTGGCCATATTGGACCATCTCGTGAAACCAATCGACATACATATGTATAAATAAGTCAATGTCCTTGTACCAACTTTGAATAAATTTGCTTGATACATGTCTGAGTTATGGTTCCAGACATGAAAAAATCGGAAAAAAAATGGCCACACGGCGGCCATATTGGATTGTATCATAAAACAAATCAATGTGCATATGTATGACATAGGTCAATGTCCTTGTACTAAGTTTGAATAAAATCGGTGAATAAAATTAGTTGAGACATGCCCAAGTTTTGGCTAAGGACACGAAAAAATTGTAACAAAATGGCTGCCATGCAGCCATATTGGATCATATCAAGAAACAAATTGACATACATATGTATGACATAGGTTAATGTCCTTGTACCAACTTTGATAAAATCGGTTAAGATATGCCTTAGAGTATTATGGCCCTTGACATGAAAAAATCGTAACAAAATGGCCGCAAGGCAGCCATATTGGATCGTATCACATAACACATTGACATGCATATGTATGACATTAGTCAATCTCCTTGTACCAACTTTGAATAAAATCCGTTGAAACATGTCTGAGTTATTGCTCTGTACATGAAAACATCGTAATAAATGGCTGCCTATCTAGCGGCCATATTGGATCGTATCACATAACAAATCGACGTACATATGTAAGACATAGGTCAATGTCCTTGTACCAACTTTGAATAAAATCGGTTAAGATATGCCTGAGTTATGCCTCTGCATATGAAAATATTGTAATAAAATGGCTGCCTGGCGGCCATATTGGATCGTATCACAAAACAAATTGATGTGCATATCTATGACATTGGTCAATGTCCTTGTACCAACGCTTGATAAAATCGGTTGCAACAATGTCTGAGTTATGGCTCTGTACATGAAAAAATCGTAATAAAATGGCCGCCTGGCGGCCATATTGGATCGTATCACAAAACAAAATGACGTGCATATCTATGACATTGGTCAATGTCCTTGTACCAACTTTGAATAAAATCGGTTGAAACATGTCTGAGTTATGGCTCTGTACATGAAAAAATCGTAATAAAATGGCCGCCTGGCGGCCATATTGGATCGTATCACAAAACAAATTGATGTGCATCTGTATGACATATGAAGTAATCCTTGTACCAAGTTTGAATGAAATCGCTTCTTGCATCTCTGAGATATCTGCGTGAACGGACGGACGGACGCACGGACGCACACACGCACGGACGCACACACGCACGGACATGACCAAACCTATAAGTCCCCCCGGACGGTGTCCGTGGGGACTAATAAAAACCAGCTGCCTAGGGGGTCAAAATATGACAAGGTTATAGGTCACATGTATTTCTAAGAGACTGGGTCAAAAAATTAGGTAAAAGCGCAATTTCAACAATGACAGGTGATGTTAAATACATGTGCTACAAAATAACCCATTTGCGGCAGGCTGGAGTTAAATCTGCGCAGAAACGTTCTAAAGCGTGTGCGCGTCCGAATTCGTCGCCCTTTACCTTAAGGTACATTTCTTTTGACAGATTCAGACTTTCAATTAGAGGAATTTTTGGAGATCTTGTTTGAGTTTCCTTGATACATTTTGTTGCATCATCTTTTAAATCAGAATCTCTATTGATGTCCACGTATGAATGATGTGGAAGTTATAAATTCTGTACACAAATTATGATGGTCACAAGGTAAACTGTCAGGGGCATGAAGAGCAAGTGATGTCATTTCAAAGGGCACAGCTTCAAGAGGTTTGTCTATAATGTGCAAACTAAATGGTGTAAATGGTTACAAGGCCCAGTCACAGAATCAATAACTAGGACTAACCAAACATGGACACGGTGGGACTACAAGTAAAATGGTACAGTCCAAATAAAAAACTTGTTTTCACATCAATTGCCCGTTAGTATGCACATGAATCTTTATTATGCCTGTGTGGATACAATTTGTCATACAATGACTTCCCAAGATAAAGAATTGAATCAATAACAGTACTGTCCCAAAAATGTATGTCCAAAATTTTTAATTACGCCAGAGCTATAAGGTTATTTGCCCTAGTTGCACTGAGTGAAAATATAGGAGAACCTTGGTGAAGATTATCTGTAGTAACGTTTTTTAAGACTTCCCTTGGAAGTACTGGTGCAGTCTCTATTGTTTCAATATCACCTCGCAAAACCAGTAGCAACTTCATATACTGATTACATAAACAAATTTGGATGAGCCATGTTACAGAAAAGCACTGTTGCTTTGCCATTTTCAAGTTTACAGTGAACACAATGAAAACAGCCAATTGATATTTTGTACCGCTGAAGAGAAAGACTCATGACTGAGAGAAGTTTGGTCTTGCATCCAAGAACTTTCAAGAGTTTGAAGGAAAATAGATATTTTGTTACAAAAGTAACAGCCCACACTGTGTATTATACTTTATGACAGTTATTAAAGCCCGGCTCGAAATGGACCGGGATCAGGATTAGTGTCAAGTTTGGGTTGGCTTTTTTGGGCATGGCTCTGCATAATGAGTCTGTTGGCAACGGTTGCGATCTTACCAGCCCTCCGATCACGACATGTCATTTCCACGTGTAAAAACACGTGCACATACAGCCGTTTTCGGGGCCAGCATATATATCCAAAACAACTGTTCAGTACCATCACGTTCGGCCGTAGATTTGGAAGGGGGAAGTTGTTAAAAACGTCGATCTCTTCGACTGACAATAATTAAATTAATCATGGAGGCTACCGCCATGTTTTGATGGTTATTTTCGATGCCATTCTCAGTGCAAACTACGGACTCTGCTTACAGTTTTGTTAAGAAAATATTACGCGCTTTTCGCTAGAAAACATTGTACTACAGGTAAGCTTACTGACTAGTCCTCTTGCAAAGTCACGTCTGAAAATGGTTCACTTTGGTGATGTCATTGCACCATAGACGCTAGCAAAAGAGTTGATGACAATTTACACAAAGTTTTCATCCTTTGCCCGCTGATATAACTCTAAGCGTACACATGGTTTGTTTACATCGTAATTGTTCTCGTATGCACAGCAAATGTTTGACCAGTTTACGCCTCTGCGCGTCACCGAATGATTGACAATTGTTTGAATCATGGAACGACTGTCTCCTGAGGGCCATTCCCTTTGTTCAGAAAGCGATTTTTCCCCTAATCGTCGTAGTTTTAAAAAACTTTGTGAAACTTTGCAGATACCTGTATGGCCTAGGTGTTTATGAAACAGTCTATGTTCATGGTATGCCAATAATATTTGTTTGAGAATCGTTTAGGCCGATTTTCATGGAGCCATCTACCTAGCTATTGCCAGTTGTCACTCAAGCACCATTATGAATTTTCAATAAGTTAGGGGCCTTTTTCACCCCGCACACCGGTTAAAGCAGGTAGTTTATCTGTATGTCTGTTTGTATCTTTGACTTTGTTGGCAAAGTATGTCAGTAACTTGTGCTTGGCAAGTGACAAGTTACATAACTCCTTCTTTTTTACTCCATACACCTTAATGATGACTTCTTTATGTGTTACTTTTAAGTTCTTTTTATGCTTTGTTTTGGACTTCTTGTTTTTGGCCTTATCTGGCCAGTGACTGGCTTGGCGCGCTTGCCAAGTCTCACTCTAATCCCTTATGAAGGGAGAAACTCATGCTTGAGTCATGTTTTTTGTAGTGGTGTCTGTGTTGTAGAATTTATGTGGTATATAATGTTTGTATGTATGTGAAGCCAGACCAGTTACCAATCACAGAAATTAACACCTGCAAATAATAAAAATAGAAGCATATTAAAACTCGCAACTATTTGAAATCACACAGTGTGTTGCTATTTTAAGAACTGAGCTCTAAAATTCCTAGTGACAATTCTTGAACCAAACTGAGGAAAAGAAGGGTTTATGCATTATTGGATTTTATGTAGAAAAACATAAAAATTGTTCAAAATATATCAGAGAATTTCTAACACAAAAAGGACAAACCTATATGATATAATAGAGAGACACTGTGTCATTGACATTTATTGCAGATAAGGAATATAAATTTTGCTACGTGTATCAAATATATCATGTAATTTTAGCACGACAGCGTGGAAATGGGAAACTGCCACGTTGGAATCAGACTCGTTAAATTTCCCTATACAGATTGATAGGTAAAATCTTGCAATGAGAGCACAAAAATGAATCACTTTTTCAGAAACTTGAAGCACGTTAAAAATAACAAGAATTGCTGATGAAATTTTGTCTAGTCTAGTAACGCCATCTGGTTTGGGCTAGCTCATCGCAATCCTTTGCAAGTTCTATTCATACTCGTACGGCCTTAGAAATGTAATCACCTCTTATGAAAACGAAGACGGAGAGTGCAAAATCACGACTGTAAAACAACTGAAAACTTCCAACTATACACATTTTTTTCCATGTGGGTCATTCTGAAATCTGAAGTTCGTACAGATCGCTATATACTGCAGACAGGATTGGTATTTTCATGATCAGTCCGTTATCAGAAGGAATTCTGTGCACTGTCATTGCGATCCATTGCAAGCTAGTCTACAAAATAACAAGTCATCGTTGATGACACAGTCCCCACTTGTTAATGGGTATTTTGATTACAAGTCATCAGAGAGGATAGAATCCTCTTCATTAATTAGGTCTGTGATAAAGATACTTTATATATCATATATCTTTCTTTCATGAATATGACTTTGTTTGTGTACTGTCTATTTACTGTCTGTTCTGTGCTGTTTTGTGTCTATGTTTACAACTATTGTCTTACAAATTCTGACCTAATGTCATTGGATTACGGATTGGTATGATTGCGATTATTTTGATACAGATGGCGCTCAATGGCCAAGAATGAGTTCCATGGTGATGAAAACATAAAACCAATGTAGGCCACCATCCTAAAGATCATTAAATGAGTCAACTAGGAATAAATCAACAGGATGTTGCAAAACATTTTTGCATCCTATCATAACACTCATAGATTATCACTGGTACCATATTTTATAAAGTTTGATGCAGTGCTTCTGGACATCAACCTAAAAACGAAAGTTCATCATGTAAATGCAAATTAGCAATAAATTTAATTCATTGGATTGTATCACAAAACAAATTGACGTGCATATCTATGACATAGGTCAATGTCCTTGTACAAACTTTGAATAAAATCGGTTGAGATATGCCTGAGTTATGGCTCTGTACATGAAAAAATTGTGTAACAAAATGGCCACACAGCAGCCATATTGGATCGTATCACAAAACAAATTGACATACATATCTATGACATTGGTCAATGTCTTTGTACCGGCTTTGAATAAAATCGGTTGAAACATGTCTGAGTTATGGCTCTGTACATGAGAAAATCGTAATAAAATGGCCGCCTGGCGGTCATATTGGATTGTAATCACAAAACAAATGGACGTGCCTATGTATGACATATGAAGTAATCCTTGTACAAAGTTTGAATGAAATTGCTCCAGGCATCTCTGAGATATCTGCGTGAACGGACGGACACATGGACAGACACACGCATTCATGCACGGACACAAGCATGCACGGACATGACCAAACCTATAAGTCCCCCCGGACGCTGTCCGTGGTGACTTAAAATGAACGAATCACAGCCTCCGGTAGATATGTCAAATGTACGGGGACCAATCACAGGATCCAACAGATGTTCTCCGCAGAAATTTTTGCAAGAGTGGCGGCTAATTGGCATAACACTTTACATAAGTTAACCTATGACCTTAAGTAGGTTAAAAGATTACTGTTGACATATGCAGTGTTATGAGAAATGTAACATGCAACAGCCTTTCACATATTCATAGACTAAAGTCCAGTGTTATTGGATCTGTTAATAAAGTAATTGCCTTTCTGTCAGAAAAATCAGGTAAAAAGGTACCTACCACCAGAACCAATGCTTGTAAGATTGGTCAGGTATTGTTATCAGGATGATTGAGGACTGCACTCAACTTCAAAAAAATCGTCTGTTTTTTTGTTGGAAAATGTTTTCTCTAACTATTGAACAACGACAAGTAATATATTTTTCTTAAATTGCTGACTCTCCATTTCAAGTGATTATAGTTTTAACTAATAACACTTTGAAACATTAAAGTAAATTAATCTTATGCTTGACTGTTTACGATTACTGGCGAATGAACTTTCCGATCTCCAAAGTCTGGGCATATTGGCATGGACGTTAGACAAAACGCATGTATCCGGTGCATGTATCCCATCGTCATCCGATTTGCAAGCAGTTGGAAAGAGTAATGGAAAGGGCTAAATTTAAAGCTAAAACCCTCTTCATACAATTCTGGTCCCTGTGCTACAGAGCTTGTGCCGACTAAGAGTTGAATTATGGTACTGGTGAACTCCCGAAATAGTATTGCAAACGTTCGTATGGAGCTGTGCACAACTTTCTAACATGGAAACAACATCTCCTGCCCGAGGCATGGTTATTCAGAAAAGTCTACAGCGATTTCACAGTTTTCAAGCATCAGAAGTTCAAGCCACAACGTCTCCTACCTTGACTGTGTAAGCTTAACATCCAGTGCTAAAATATTTTCGCGGATTGATCGGACCGCTATTGATAGCCGCGACGGCAGCACGACTGCACGCTTGAAACAGCCACCATTTTTGACATCTCTGTAAGGCTTCGGGAGAGAGTACCTTTGTCCAATAGAAAGGTGGATGTCATAGCGGAAGTAGACCCAGCAATGAAACCGTAGCATTATGAGCGTAGACATACAGTTACATATAGTACACGATCGCTGATTGGTAAAGACAGGAAGATTCCATTTAGGAGGGACTGCTATCGGGTCAAAGCAAGACCCAGTGATAGCAGTTCACGGCGTGTCAGAATATAGATTTCGATTTGTGTTCGCTGTAGAAACTTTGTTGTGAACCAACAAATTGCGTCAATTAACACCTTCGAAATTCAAGGGCAGCAACCTGAACAGGCTAAATACTCTGCACGCCAATCACTCTGAGCGTAAGAAATTAAATGTTTTTGATAGGATTCAATCCATGAATGAAACCGACAATTGATCGCCTTTCAGACACTGCCTATATGTCAACTCACTCAGATGATTTACACGTACACCACAGTTGAGTCCGATATTACATGTACATGTCTGATGTAGCATGCTTTGAAATGACGCGACTCCGAACGTCGCATCGGCAGAATCATGCAATGAGAGCACAAAGATGAAAAATTTTTACATAAAACCCGCTGGATCATAAATTATTATGACCTGACTGATAAACTTCTGTGTATTTTAAGAACGCCATCTCGTTTAGCGAGCTCATCGCGATGCAATCATTCTTTAGAATGCTTACTTTCTGATGTCAAGTGCATGGCACATATAGGCGATAGCTTGGCAGACTGCATGCTTCGAAACGTGTCAAGAATGTCGGCACAGAAACACAGTAACTCTGTTGGATTGATATTTATTTAACATGATACTAGATTTTACTCGTGCATTACAATTTCTATGCAGTAAAGTACATGTTATTGAAATCTTTTCCAAAACCAGTCTGTCTCAAAAATGGTCTGGATTTCCCACATGCATTGTTGCCATTCATGTCTCCCAAATAAATAACAGAATGATATGATCTATATATACAATGAAGGGAATATTAGTCAAATGAAAATATACCCACCTTTTTATCTGTCACGATTACGCTGGGGTAAAATGTCCTTCACGCATCCATGTATGTACAAGATAGAGTGGGCACTTGCCACGTGGGGTGAAGTGGGTCGTCAGTAACACTTTTGTTAACAGTTGTTTTGTTGACAGTTGCCCCCGTAAGTACTGACTAATAATGGTAGTCTAAATAAAAAATCGCCCCTATAAATAATGGTACAGTGCAAAAAATTACATCATCGGATACTTTACAGTGACTTCAGATTCGGATTTAGCTTTGAATACCAGATATCAAGACTAAATTTTGGATTCAGATTTAGAAAATGTAGCTGTGAATATCAAAAAACGTGAATCTTTGGCAACTAAATTAAGATGTTTCGAGAAAATAAGTAGCGTGCATCAAGAGGCAATAGGGTACTATATTTCTGCTTAGTTATACAATGATCGCTTCAAAGACGACTCTGGAATCGCTGATGACACGTTCACGGACAGACGGAACCTAACCTACTTGTCCTCGCTTTGCAGGACTAACAACCACGAACATGCTTTTTTTGGAATCATCAACTGCTTTTTTCTGTGGATAAACTCAATCTCGCAGAAAAACAGGGTGCTGCTGGTATTTCTATAATCGTTACTGTGTTAGTTCAACAGAGAGTCGCCACTGAAGAACGACGAATACTGGTTTCAACATATCAAGAACGCAATATTCAACTGTTTGACTGAAGTTCATGTATTTCATTACTTGTACAAAACTCAACCATTGCGATTTTAGAATGAGGCATTCAGTTATCAGTGTGGTCACAGATTCACATCAGTATTACCACAGTCCCTTCTTTTGTGGAGGAACATGGTTTTACGTACTCACGAAGCCAAAACAAGTCGCTTTTAGAATTGTTCAAGTTTTGTGTCTGAATCAATTTATTTCAGTTTTTTCGCCAACTGCTACTTTATAACTTACTATTAGGAAATCATTTTAGATACCAGATATTGTCTGATGTTATATTTAGTTTAGCCTAACGATGGGTTCTAACCTGGCACAACACAAAGTTAGCCCTGCACTATCAATTGCTGCTCTGAGGTCGGAAACCATGTTCATGGAGCTGTCCGTTTTAAGCTTAAGGTGGACTGTGGTCAAACTTCAACATGTAGTACAGAATGTTAAAGCTAGCGTACGCAACATGGCGTCGAAATGAACTTCGGCTATGTCGGTATGTACGACATTGTAAATTCATTGTCACGTGTCTCTCTCCGGGCAGGAAGCTCAAAATGCAGTGATGACTGTGCACCCAAAAGACAGGAAAACACAATGTCATTGAACTGGGCATGAAAAATCACATAATTTATACGAAGTATATACAGAGCCAGCCATTTCTTGGCTTGATAATCAGATTTTAACTGGTACACTACAGTACACAGTTAATATGCTAATTTGTATTTAGCAAGAAGATTATCACCAGATTTAGCTCGGAGTGACAGTTGTGTAAATAAAGCCTAACGTTTACGCCGCGAACTGGCGGTTTCAGTGTTCATCATGTTTCTTCCAACTTTCACGTCATGTATCATTTCATTCATACCACAAATTCAGACAACTGTGTAAAAAGTCTTGTGCTTCATAACGGGGTGGGAATTTCCACCGAAAATGTCAGAGAACCTGAATTTTAGCTGACTTTGTGCGACCCCAAGGGTCGCATACACATTTTTGCAATTTACGAATATTTTCTCGGTCATTATTTCATTTCCCCTCCTGTATCATATCTTTATGTCATGTTTCCATTCCCTGACATTGTTAAAAACCAATATTTCTTGTTCTGTCTTCCATTTCCCCATGCCCCTGTTGCGTATTCTATGTCCCCTTTCATTCTCCAACATTGATAAAAACGAATATTTTCTTGTTCATTATTTCATTTCCCAACATCTGTATCTTATCTTTCTGTCACGTTTTCATTCCCCCACATTGTGAAACATAGGGCCAAAGTCCCTGAAGCTACTATAGACATGGATACAAAATTAAGTATTTCCTGACTGTATGAAATTATCTCACTAAGGTCATCCTAGGGACTTGAAAACCAGTTAATATTAAAGCTGTCTGACCAGCGGTTTTGAAAAAACAAGTGACCCAACAGTTGATAGAGCTCTGCTGTGTTATGTTGAGAATTAAACCTTTTGTGACACATGTATTGATGAAGAAGGTGGATATCTTTGATAGCTCATTTCATTTAATAGAAATAGTTTCTCAAAATTACATATTTTACCTACACAACAAATATCAAATCAGTAAGTACTGCAGTTCTCAAGATATTTGAGTGGGCGGACGCCTCACAAACGGACATACATACATACATGCATACATACAGAATGACGGTGGACGCCGGACGGATACCCATCCAAATAGCTTCGATAGACTATATTAGTCTAAAGTAGCTCATAAATGAGAGTTAATTACATTCTAATTAAAGTAAACAAGACTTGTTATCAAGATTAACGTCATAAAAAAAAACAGCATATCTGTTAGGTTATAAGGAATCTTCACCTGGTTTAATCTTTATCAGTATTTTCATCCTATTAACCAAGCACATTTTAACTTTCAAATTAACATTGTAAGTAAGTTCTGTTGAATAAGTTGAGACTGTACGTACTCAGAGAAAGCACACTGAAGAGACAAATGTTTGAAACTTAAGAAGTTCAAGGTCATCAAAAGCATTATAAGGAATCATGTAACACTTTCATTGCACTGTTTACACAGATTGCATAATTGCTATAAATAGCACATGAGGAATCTTACAGCCCAGCTTTACCATAAAAACCCTATCACTTTGACCACTCTTTTAATTGACCACTCTATTTTTTTCCTCAAAAAGTAATTTTATTTTATCCTTACCAAGTCAACCATAAATGGAAATTAGAACTTTCTCTATCTCTATTTATTTGACCACCCTATCATGAGAAACTATTATGAGCAATTTCTTTTAGATAACATACAGAGCGCAATATATGATGGTTCAGAATATGTCAAAGTTGGGATTCAGGAAAGTTGCCTTTACCCCTTTTCCTGCCAGACAGTAATAACTGTATCACTTCCCCATCAGTCAAGTAAGTAAAAAGCGGTATTGAGCCAAAACATGACGGATTTTCACCCACTTGGCCTGGTATGTTATAGCATCTTTAGTCAAAAAAAAAATCAACTTTACAGTATTATGTTTTCAGCAGCCTTCAAATGTACATTATTATATGTTAAAATACATCATATGGAATACATTTTGTTTCATTAATATTAACCAACTTGACCTGGTGGTGAAATATGGACTTGGCAGGAAAAGGGTTACATGTTTTAATCCTCCAAGATAGTAAGCATTTCACTATGAACTGTCAAAAAAGTTGAACTTTCTAATAATTCTACACTAAAATTATTTTGGCTTTGATGATTTCCTAATTAATTCAATTATTTCAAATCTAATTAATTATTTTTTTCTTGGTGAATTGATAGGGTTTATACTGTACAAGAATTACATGCAATGTAAGTCAAATTTTGACCAAAAATGACAAAAAAATTCCTTAAAAATACACATTTGCATATTTCATCACAATTTGAACAAATTTAAGTTGGGTTATCCCTAGGGACCTGTATACGAAATAACAAAGCCGTCTGACCAGCGGTTATGAAGAAGAAGATTTTTTACCAAAAACGCCTTTTTCGGCATTAATTTGCCTATTTTCAACAATATCAAAAAATTAAAAAAAATAGTTTCTCAAAATCATATTTTTCATCTACACAACAAATATCAAATCAGTAAGTACTGCGGTTCTCAAGATATTTGAGTGGACGGACGCCTCACAAACGGACATACATACATACATGCATACATACAGAATGACGGTGGACGCCGGACGGATACCCATCCCAATAGCTTCTATAGACTATAGTCTATAGTAGCTAAAAATGAGTAGTTCTTGTTTTTGCTTTAATTTCCTGTCACACGTATCAGTCCCCAACATAGGTAGACAGATGTGAACAATTCTTGACCAACATGTGTTATAGTCTAAGGGTATTTGGTGCATTAAAATGTTGTGAAAATTATAAAAAATAACATCACCGATCGTGAGAAACGTGGTGTTGAAGAACATATTTTTTATGAAGACTATATGACGACCATTTTCTGTAAGTATAGCAAAGTTGGGAAATAAACGTCTAAAGATTTACTTCCAACACTTTCGGATTTGTTCTACCCTTGTTATAAGATTAGTAAAATTTCTGGAGAGTTGATGTACATTTTCAACACTTGTGCAGAGTCAAACCGAAGCTATATCCCCGAGTACGAAAGACTATGATCAGTTCGCGACAGCGTCAATCAATCTCAAAATCTCTCTCTCTCTCTCTCTCTCTCTCTCTCTCTCTCTCTCCATTTCGATGTTTTATTTCCTTGACATTTATATCACGGCTTCAGGTCACTGCTGAATGCAATCTTGATGTCAATTTCCGGTATCGGAATAGTCTCTGTCGTCACTCTCAGACTGTTAGTTTTTTTCCTGTCATATTCAGTATCATACTCAAAAAAACAACGCAAACAACGCTGATAATATTGCATCTCTCATATTGAAAGCCGGCAAAGTTCTAACTGGTGACATGTCGCGGCCTGGAGCAAGGTATCGCCATCGATCGAATGTCTGTTACGCTTTTGCTTCCATATGGACCTGATAATGACATGCTTAGGCAACTTTGTGTGTAAATATGAATTTCACCATTGAGAAAGTCTATGACTTTTAAACTGGTCGTACAACCACTGGTGAAAGTGAGTCATCGGAATTTTACCCTCGGGCTACTTGGCTTTTAATTTAATTTTCAATTGCTCTAATTAAAGCTAAAAACATGAAAAGTTCAGTATTCTCTGTAAATTGATTACGCTTTTGAACATGAAAAAATCTGATATCTGAACTTCAACATCAGCTACGTAGCTTGAAAGTTGTTCTGTGAAGCCAAATTTGACCTTGCAGCAATGGAAACTGAAGGGTCATTCATTGTAAGAGTGTGTATTCTGCTCATGCTCTTTTGAGCCGTAGACTTTTTCGCCGTCTCGCCTAAACACTGTCTTATTACCTAATCATGCACGATACCATTCTAACAATCACACCATAGTTCAGGAACACGTGTCTTCAAATTTTGATACATAATCTATCAATCATCAACCATGGAACGCATAAAAAACAATGCAGGTTGCGGCTACGGATTCAAGGACGGACACCATCATTATATAATGAGTGGCGCACAGAATTGTTTTGACTAGTTTTAGAGTCATCTGTGTCGCTTCGCACATCGAATCAGTAGCGTATGCCTTTCACCTTCGTAATGTATATCTTTCACTGTAGAGTTGTTTTTATCCAAAACACATTTGTGTGGAAGGACTGTGATCCGACAGAGCAGTCAAATGAAAGGATAATTGCTTTAAACAAATGAAATTGCATAAGGAAAGAATGAAAATCAACATCCCATGGTGGACGTGATAAACAATAGCGCTTAGGCTTGGAGGACTATTCTATTAAGTATCGGGGACGGAAGGTCTCAGAACCGTAAAGGTACTGGAAAATGTGCCGTTTTCCTCACGATTTTACCAACTGTAACGATCCTTTATTCTTTATTCACCTTTTCATACTTGAGTTAAACTCGGTTTTTAGGGCTTAATACACACAGTGTACATGGATGTACAACATTTTAAAAAGTACTCTACTGGGGATGAGCGGGGGGTTTACACCCTGAAGTGTACAGTACAAAACAATCGTCGCGGCCACAGGTTCACGAGGACGTTCACGTACGTGCAGACATCATGGAAATTTTGAGAAAGTATTTGATCGTCTGTGTACTATCGCACATCGAAATGACAGGTGTAGGCTTATAATGGCAGTAGTAATAGCAGTAAACATCGAATAATAAACGAGACAATTCAGACTGGCCATGATTACTCGACAGGGAACAAAAACCGTTTCGATTGAAAGACTTACAACAAGAGAACTTTGATCATAGACCCTCAAGAAACTAGAAGGTATATCTATTTTTGTACATCCACGTTTGTAGTAACACCCCCATTTGCGTTTTGATCTACTCTGTCCCCAGTCATATGAACGAACTGGTTTAGCGTCGGCCATGGCCGACACGTTTATCTTTCTTCGGCTGTTTTTTCAGCGTTTCGCAAAAGATATCGCCAACTTTTCCTTGTAGCACGGTGCACATCTGTCTACGTGTGCCATGTAGGAACAAGTATCGTGCGGTATAGAACATGATATCTGTCAAATTTAGGAAGGACCTTGATGAAGAAAATACTGTGTTCGATTCACATACAGAAGAATCAGTAAATTAAAATCGACAGGGCATGGACGTTATTCAGAATACACGATGAGAAAGTAGGTAATTTGGTCTGATTTTCTTCAATATTAAGGTGAGAAAATAATTTCAAAACCGGAGAAAAACTTCACGCATATTTCTAAAGCGGAGACTGATATCCGGCTCACCAAAATCAGGTTTCTGTTGCCTCATGTACGTTGAGAAAACAGTGAAACGACTTTTTTTGCCGTCCTTCAAATTTCGTATTTTACATTCACTGCGGCATCTGCACCAGAAAGTAAGCTGTCAGATTTTCGTCATTTTCGAGGCCAGTATGAAGTACGCTGAGTTTTTTTGTGTGCAAGTTTACTGATGAGACGAACACGGAACAGGGACCTTTATGAATAAAATAAATAGAACGAAATGTAACATTAAACCAACCATATAAAGACGTACCTGGGTCCGTAATCATAGAAAAAGATCTAACAAGCGACCTAGCGGCCGATATAGCTCCGCTGTGTTTATGTAGAGAATAACTATTTTTTACACATGTTGATTAGGAAGGTGGAAATCTTTGATAGCTTGATGCAGTGGCCAGAAAAAAGTGGCTAAAATAAGCTGCAAAAGTACACAATTGAAGATTTCATCATACCTTAAATATATATCATAGGATCATCCCTAAGAACATGTCAACCAAAGCTATCTGATGAGTAGTTTTTTGAGAATAAAATTTTCTGACCAAAGATGGCAACAATTGCCCCAAAAAATGAAATAGCAGATTTCATCATAAAATCAAGAGATCAAATTTAGTTCATAACTTCATCTATAGAAACCTGTATACCAAATTTCAAAGCTGTTAGACCAGTACTTTTTTTGAGAAACACATTTTTGACCAAAAATGGGAAAAATTGCCCCAAAAATTCAAAATTGCAGATTTCATCATTTAGTTCATCTATAGAAACCTGTATACCAAATATCAAAGCTATCGGATGAGTAGTTTTGGAAATACACGTTTTGACCAAAAATGGCAAAAATTGCCCCCAAAATACAAAATTACAGATTTCATCAGAAATTCGTTATATATTACTGAACTCATCTGCAGAAACCTGTATACCAAATTTCAAAGCTATCAGACCACTAATTTTTGAGAAACACATTTTTTGACCAAAAATGGCAAAAATTGCCCCAAAATTACAAAATTGCAGATTTCATCATAATTTCAACAAATGTCATTAAGGTGATCTGTAAAAACCTGTATACCAAATTGCAAAGCTATCAGATGAGTAGTTTTGGAAATACACATTTTTTGACCAAAAATGGCAAAAATTGCCCCAAAAATACAAAATTGCAGATTTCATCACAATTTCAATAAATATCATGTAGTTTATCTGTAGGAACCTGTATACCAAATTTCAAAGCTATCAGATAAATAGTTTTGGAAATACACATTTTTTGACCAAAAATGGCGAAAATTGCCCCAAAAATACAAAATTTCAGATTTCATCAGAAATTCAATATATATTACTCAGTTCATCTATAGAAACGTGTATACCAAATTTCAAAACTATTAGACCAGTACTTTTTGAGAAATACATTTTTTGACCAAAAATGGCAAAAATTGCCTTAAAAATGCAAATTTGCATATTTCTGCACAATTTGAACAAATCTGAAATAGATCATCCCTAGGGACATATGTACCAAATATCAAAGCTATCTGACTGGTAGTTTTGAAGAAGAAGATTTTAAAGATTTTTTTACCAAAAATGACAAAAATTGCCTTAAAAATACAAATATGCAAATTTCACCACGATTTGAACAAATCTGACTGAAGTCACCCTAAGTAAACTGCATATCAAATTTCAAAGCAATCGGACAAGCGGTTTCAGAGAAGAAGATTTTTTTACCAAAAACACCAAAAATTGCCCCAAAAATACAAATATGCAAATTTCACCACGACTTGAACAAACTTAAGTGTGGTCACCCCAAGTGAACTGCATATAAAATTTCAAAGCAATTGGACTTGCAGTTTCAGAGGAGAAGGCAATTGTTGACGGACGACGACGACGACGACGGACGACGGACGACGGACGACGACGGACGACGACGGAAAATCAACCTATTTGATAAGCTCCGCGTCGCTGACAGCGGAGCTAAAAAAGAGACGTCAATATAGTCTAATCGTTGAAATTCACTTTAGTATTGATAAAGTCGTGCCAACCACAATACAGACTGATGACACGACTGTCGTCGCCAGAGAGAGAGAGAGAGAGAGAGAGAGAGAGAGAGAGAGAGAGTTACAAAAATTAAAGCAAGAAAAGTTGAACAGTGCCTCCTCGATCCTCTGCACCTGGCTTACTCTCGATATCACGGACAGGAATGTCGGTCAAGTCTGCAATTAGCATGGTTACTGTGGAAACGGTGGCTATTTCCAAGAAAGGCGAGCATAATGCCAAGTAGCCACACTTTCACTGTTTCGACAACACGACGTAGCATAATTCTGGCATAATTCACAATAAGTCACCTCTGACATCATGTCGCTGCTACAAGATCTGTAAGTTGCGTAAAATTTGTGTCTGGCATGCTTCAAGCACAGTCCAGAACTGTGCTTCAAATACAGCTTGGCGTTCCTATAGTCATGGACATTCACGAGTTAGGGAAAATTGAAAAGGCTGTTGCTGAATTTTAAATGAGTTTGAGACCTTTTCAAAGCTAGATCGTTTTTTAACACCCATGGTCTATATTTGTCTGTCTCGCTTCTACTCTATGGTGAAACGAACTCAATTCAACCTGTTCATTGCTACCTGGAAGCAATACGTTTGTTTATTCGTGTCTAGCTGTTGTTTTATTCCATCATCTTTCGTAAGAGCAGGTGCAAAAGGAAGACTCCGTGACCAATATTATGCTGCGCTCACACACTTATGACGTAAATTGAGGTGTTATTGTATCCTTTTACATCGGCCACAGCCACATTAACTCAAGGCCATTTCGGAGCTCACGTTTCTACCACATTCTGTTAGATTTCGCTCACAATATTCTCAATATCACCTAAACAAGGATAATAACAATGGACAATGTACAAGCAAACAACACTACATAAAGTTTTTATTGAATTTTACTACTGGTACGTACAAACAGATGTACACATGTAAATCCAGTTTCCGAGTTTCCGTCCTCAAAAACAACAAACACCCTCACTGTTCCAGACACACCAATGGCCTTGAAAAGAACACTTGTATCTACATTGCATTGGGCAAGAATTCAACACGTGCGGTAGAGCTACCGGTAGTCACGGGGACTCTATACCTCAACCTTGTTGATTTCCGCTGACAAGTACATGTAATTGTTATGCATTCACGTGTGCTCCAGTGTTTACGCTCATGAGTATTCGTACAAACTCATGAATATTCACCGGTATAAACCGGCGTCGCGACAGATCACGACGTGTCCCGCGGGATCGCTAGTGATCGCGGCCACTTTGATTTTGACAAGGTCCCTTAATTTTAACCATCTTGACCTGGTGGTGAAATATGGCCTTGGAAGGAAAAGGGGTCCCATTTACGAGCGCAACTGCTTAATAGGGACTCCATAAGTCTGATAAGACCAATCACATAGACTTGCACACAAACAAAACATTTCCAGCTTCCCCAAAACATAATTAAGTCCGAAAACAATAATGAATGTAAGACTTTCAAGGCCTATCTGATAAACATGATGAACTATAGTTGTAACTCATGAGAAACCTGGCAAAATATAAGCAAGTTGATTTCTTTCAACATTCTTGAAACATTTTTCAGATATCACAAACATATCAACACTGGAATAAAGTATGTCAATTCTTCAGAAAAGCTCTAGCTTGTTGTTGCCCATGTGGAAAAGAGTTTTGACTGAGATAATATTTTTATGATACAGAAGGAAATGTTGGTTGATACAATATGCTGACTATACAGTTTACTTCATCTCAAGTATATCATCAAATAATAGAGACATTTATTTTGTGAATGTTATCAACAGAAGATCTATTTCATGAATATTAAGAGATAAAACAGAATCAATTTATTTAAGAACATAAGAACATTGTCCCTGTGAAGCTGTATACCAAATATCAAACCTATAAAACAAGCGATTTTTTGTGAAAACAATTTTTGACAAAGAAACAAAGTTTTTGACAAAAATGACAAAAATTGTCCCTTCACCTTTGTCCACCAGATATGAACTGAAAATGCTCACCTGTTTCATTATATATTGCAGTTATGTGTAAATTTGAACCTTTGCCACATGTTTGCAACTTCATTGAAAGTATTATGATCAACATAATAAACAATGTTCACCGCCGATTAATTCTAAAAGGTCATGAAGTACAAATATGTAATTAGCTGAAATAAAAATATTAAAGTTCTTTGACTGCTGTCGTTGTATCACTACTTTATATAGCAAGTGTAATTACCTTTGGCCAAATCCTTCAAGCCATATATGCCAAACTGTGAAAGCTCATTAGATATGCAAATTATAAATTACCTGAAATGAAAATGTGAAATGACTTTCGATATTGTTTTAACCTGATATAATCATTAATGTACACAGCATGTTTTGCCAACTTTGATCAAGTGAATCCCAGTATATATCCATAATTAGAAAAGATCATTGAAAACGCAAATTAGGAATTGCCTGGAGAAAAAATGCTCAATGACTTTCAATAATGTTGTATCATAGCATCTTTAATGTATATTTCATCAACTTTGGTCCAGTCCATTCAGATATATATCCCTAATTAGCAAAGTTCATTAGATATGTAACTTAGGAATTGGCTGAAGTAAAAATGCTTAATGATTTTCAATAATGTTGTATCATAGTGTCTTCAATATATATAGCAAGTTTTGTCAACGTTGGTCAAGTCAATTCAGATATATATCCCTTATTAGGAAAGTTCATTAAATATGCAAATTAGGAATTGGCTGAAGTAAAAATGCTTAATGACTTTTAATAATGTTAAATCATAGTATCTTCAATATACATACCAAATTTGGTCAATTTTGATCAAGTCAAATCAGATGTATATCCCTAATTAGGAAAGTTCATTAAATATGCAAATTAGCGACTATCTTTCATGTCACCCCTTAATGGTTCCCACTGCTGATATATCTTGGTGTGATCAACATTTGTAGTAAATCTCATCAAATTGTGTGCAGTTGTTTTTAATGTTTTTTCTAAAATCATTAACTATGCAAATGAGCAAAATGTATGCAAGCCACACCCACCAAAAGCTAATCGGTTCTTGCCATTTGCTAATTGAATCTATGTACCAGACTTGATTCTGATCTGATCAGCCATTTTTGAGATAACGGACCAACAGACAGACAGACAGACAGACAGACAGACAGACACACACACAGACAGACATCACTGCGACATATGCTCACGTGTGTTAACACGTGAGCAAAAAATAGTTACATTGTTCAGCGATGGTAATACTATCACATCTGTTGATAAGATACATAAATGTAATTCATTGATAATCTACCTTTTCGTTCCTATTGCATCTATTTCATCGATGAATACAATAGAGGGAGCATGTTCCTCAGCAACACGGAATAATTCTCTTACAAGTTTTGGTCCATCCCCCTGAATTTAAAAGAAAATAAAACACTTTACTATATATTTGCCATCTTGTCTTTATAACATTAGCATGCAAGTGTTGCATATCCAGGATATGCTAGCATACAGTAGCACTTCTACAGATTATGTTATAACAACCATTATTCAGGGATCACTTTGGGGCGCGATAACGCGATATTTTCGTTCACAAATCAGAAAATCGCATTCAGAAAAATCAATTGGGCAAAAAAGTTGCGCTGATAATGCAAATGGCGCGTACATGATACATTTATACGATCTAAATTCATCGGTAATATTTGGCAGATTTTCAGTACAGAACCACTCATTGTGTTGCCGTAGAGAGCCCTATAAATAAGCTAGAAAAAGCTAGAACCAAACAGCATTTGTGATTGGTTGCCAACAGGTCGAAGTTTTGCATTCATTGACAAATCATTGGAGTCAATACAGCAAGTGTTCATTGCTGATGTACAGCGTGCTGTCGTCGCTCAAAATGGCGCTTTCGAAGGAATTCGTGTCCAGTACGAGTAGTAATGCGAAGAAAAAACAAAAATGCACTATTCTGGACTACTGTACTTCCGTTACTACGGCACTAGAAAGTATGAATTTGATCGCCTCCAATTACAACTACACTCAGTGTGACAGTTTTTGGACAGGGTAGTGAAATTCGCCCAAAGCCGTTTCATAAATGACGAGCACTACGAAATCTTATTTTCATACCTTTCGAAACTTTATTGTGTTTATCCTTAAACTATTAACACCGACAGAAGTGGCATTTAGGGGGTCGAAGTTGCCAAATTTTTTACCCATGTTGAGTGCGTAGTAATCGGACTGCTATCACAGTGATCGGACATTGTATTTGGAATATGATTATAGGGGCTAAATACTGATATTTTGAAACTTCGAACCCAGATTTTCAATTTCGATGTGTTTAGAAAACTATATGGAAATATTTCGTGATAATTGGTTACGTTTAATCCATGGACGACGCAACTATATTTGGACGTTTATAGCGCTTAGATATCGGACATGGGCTGTCTCTGTGTGTTGCGTTCGACACCTTGTATCGTACGGTGTGGCTAACTTCGCCAAATTAATTTCTAGCCTTAAATAGCTTTTACCGAAAAAAAACTATCCAAAACAGGATGGCAGCGTCACCTGACTTAATATGCGGTACCATGACTTGTAAAACGCTATCAATACGGAGCGAAGCGAGTACAACGAATAGCATGTCATTAAATGTCTGAAAACTGAGCCGGGTCATCCAAAAACTGTCACGTTGAGTGTATCGTTATGCAAATTAACCAATATGTAGAAAATCAAGGAAAGTAAGGTTCCCACAGACTTTGAAATTCTCCCCCAGTTTTTTTTTTTATGTGGGATTTTATCTCATGCAGTTCTTGAGCCAGGGTAATCCCTGATTATTATACATTTACCATAAAAAACAAGTCATTGACAATGGAATAGTCCCCACTTGTAATGGGAGTATTAGTCTTGATGGGGCAGGGAAATGAGGTCATTAAGAAGTATCACTGGAGTGTATATGTTCAGATCTATGGACACATAGGTCTATGTCATTGTTCCTAATTTGAAACAAGAGGCATGTCTAAGTTATGGTTCTAAATCGGGAAAAAAGATCAGACCTCTAGCTGTATTGGCCAGCCAAGAAATACATATGTGCATAATAAATGAGGTACAAGATGTGACATCTTAAGGTCTATTATCCTATCAAAATTGAAGCGTAAAGAACTTGTGGTTACTGAGTTATGCATATATATGCATATTCAAGGTCAAAGGTCATCAAGGTCACGTGACATTTTGAAAAAAAACATTGTATTGCTAATTAATCCATATATTCAGACATCTAGCTCTATTGGCTTGCCCACAATTATATATGGGCATAATTAACGAGGTAAAGCATGTGTTGTCATAAGGTCTCCCATCCTACTAAATATAAAGGACATAGCACTTGTGGTTACTTATTTATTGACATAATTGTGTATTTTAGGTAAAAGGTTATCGAGGTCACACGACATTTTGTCAAAAACTTTCTATCCTATAGTCTATCCCTATATACCAAAAATCAAACATTTACCTCTATTGGCTTGCTCAAAATTAGATATGCACATAATTAATGAGGTACAATATATGGCGTCATAAGGTGTCCCATCATACCAAATATGAAGGGTGTAGCACTTGTGGTTACTAAGTTTTGGACAAATATGTATATTTGAGGTGAAAGGTCACCGAGGTCACGTGACATTTTGTCAAAAAAATTGTATTACCAAGTTATCCCTACATACCAAAAATCAGACCTCTAGCTCTATTGGCTCGCTCAAAATTAGATATGTGCATAATTAATGAGGTACAATATGTGGCGTCATAAGGTGTCCCATCATACCAAATATGAAGGGTGTAGCACCTGTGGTTACTGAGTTATGGACAAATATGTATATTTGAGGTCAAAGGTCAATGAGGTCACGTGACATTTTGTCAAAAAAATTGTATTGCTAAGTTATCCCTACATACCAAAAATCAGACCTCTGGCTCTATTGGCTCGCTCAAAATTAGATATGCACATAATTAATGAAGAACAATATGTGGCGTCATAAGGTGTCCCATCATACCAAATATGAAGGGTGTAGCATTAGTGATTACTGAGTTATAGAAAAATATGTATATTTGAGGTGAAAGGTCACCAAGGTCACGTGACATTTTGTCAAAAAAATTGTATTGCTAAGTTTCCATACCAAAAATCAGACCTCTAGCTCTATTGGCTCGCTCAGAATGAGATATGCACATAATTAATGAGGTACAATATGTGGCGTCATAGGGTGTCCCATCATACCATATATGAAGGGTTTAGCACTTGTGGTTACTGAGTTATGGACAAATATGTATATTTGAGGTCAAAGGTCACCAAGGTCACGTGACATTTTGTCAAAGTGTCTGAGATATCTGCGTGAATGGATGGACTCACATGGATGGACTCACGGACTGACATGACCCAATCTATGAGCCCCCTGGACTTTATCTGTGGGGACTAAAAACTGTCACTGCATCCTTTTTGCAATATGAATACGATGAGAAACTAAATTTTTATTTTTCTTGGCCTTATACATGGGAGTCTATGGACTGCCTTATACATGGGAGTCTATGGACTGCCTTATACATGGGAGTCTATGGACTTCCTTATACATGGGAGTCTATGGACTGCCTTATACATGGGAGTCTATGGACTGCCTTATACATGGGAGTCTATGGACTGCCTTATACATGGGAGTCTATGGAGGTGAAAACTAAAAAGTCCTCTAACACGGCCAAATTTGATCGCATTGTAAAACAAATCGACGTGCATCTGTATGAGGTAGGGTACTATCCTTGTACCAAGTTTGAACGAAATCGCTCCAGGCGTCTCTGAGATATCTGGGTGAACGGACGGATGCACGGACATGACCAAACCTATAAGTCCCCCCGGACGGTGTCCGTGGGGACTAACAATAGAAATTTTTGTGAGCTCTAAAACAGACGTACGGAACGCCCGTGCCTTAACATGTACGGTTTCCAGGCACCCCATCCCCTGTGGCTGTATCTGTGCCTTTACTGTCAAACGGTTTCAAGGGACTCATTGGACGAGTGCTAGAACATGTCTGGCACGTGCTCTGTACATATGTATCAGGGCTCGAAATTCGCTTTCTTTCTTGGTAGCCCGAATGGGCAGCTTGTATCAAAATTTGGTAGCCCCAGGGGAATGCGTGACTGGCAGTCAAAATGCACACATTGCTAAATAATATTTTTTAGTGTGTAATTGACAGTGCTTGAACAAAATATATGTTTACCAATATATACCCAGGGTTTTGCAGTGATTTTATTTTCTGGGAGTCCCTGGGATGCAAGATGTTTGAACAAGGGGGTCCCATCTACAAATCTGGAAGTCCTCAGATATAAGGGAGGGGGGTATCAAAAGACAGTTTTGTAACTGCCTTAATTCCCTTAAAACACTACACAAAGGTAATGATACAGTTCACTTTTTATTATTGGTTTTCATGACAGCAACATGAAGTATTTTAATGTGGTATATATCATACAATATGCATTATATCACAGTGTTTTACATGACGTAAGATATTTTTGAACAGAGTTTTTTCAAAGTTTGGTGACTTTAGTATGCTGAAAACATCTTGTCACTGACATGTACCACTGAAATGGTCATTTTACAAACTCTTTACAATCTGCCTACAGCTCCTTCAGCAAATAACCTGGCTGCCTGCATGAAATCAAAGTCGTCAATTACAGGACCAACTAGTTTGATAAACATCAACCTGTTAAGTCGTAGAGGGTTCAGCCTGTTCCTTGCCCTCTGTTTAATGGCATTCTGCACTGGGAAACCCCTTTCACATGGGGCAGATGACACTGGGATTATTAAAGCAATTTGACTCAGAATGGCAAAGTCAGGATACTCATCCTTAAGAAGAGCAATTCTATGGGATCTTGTAAAATGCTTGAATGAGAGAAAGTGTGACCTTGCTCTGTCAGCATCAATACCTGCTGTATTGTTATAATGATGTAACAAATTGTCAAGTTTGTTTATTCCATACTCTGGCAGATTATTCACATTTTCTGGATATCTATTTGGATTTAACACCACATCAAAACATTCCAGTATATTTAATTCTTCTTCTGGGAAACTATTTTCTAAATTCTGAACAAGTTTATCAATGTATCTTTCCCTCAAACTTCTGAATCTTTGTCTGAGTGGCTGATTGTCAGTTATCTCAACATCATTATATTTATTTTTCTGACCATTTGGGGGAACCTCACCTAGCTCAGTAAGGACTTCTCTCACGGTCTGGGAATCATGTGTAATTGTATTCAAAGTTTCCTTGGTAGAATCAACACTTTTCCTGATGAGAGACAAGTTTACTGAGTCTTTCTGAAAAGTCAGACTCAATATTCCAATAACTGTTAGAACATCAATTAGCAGTGCAGAGAACAACACAAACAGGGAGTTTGACATGAATTTCAAGAGCCCGTCAGCTTTACCACCCTTTTTATCACTCTGTAGTACAAGATAAATGGGCTGAAAAGCAGTGAATATCATCTTTACAGCAAATTCTACTGACAGCCAACGTACCGATGTTGGTTCTGTGATTTGTTTTGCTTTACCGTTTAGTATACATTGTATCTCTCTCAGTTTGTCATATCTGACTGAAGAGTCGCTGAAGTACTTGTACAAAGAATGAATCATGTTATGGTACTCCTTGCAGTAATCTATTTCTTTGCCCGCTTGAGATGCAGCGAGGTTGAGTCTATGAGCAACACAATGTACTTGCACAAGATTTGGGTTACAGCCTTTCAACTTAGTGCCCAGTCCATTCAAATGACCCATCATGACAGCGGCGCCGTAGGTGCCAAGTCCGCATACTTTATGGATATTTTCATCGCAGATTCCCTTTCTAATCAAATAGTCAATCAGTGCAGTTTCAACTCCAGCAGCGGTACAGTCCGTGATATGTTCATTACCTGGAAACGAAACCATCGCTTCACCATTTTCGATGCACCTAACGTAGATGGCGAGTTTCTTGTGAATTGTGATATCACATGTCTCGTCCAACATTATACCAATGTAGTCACTCGCACTGATGCTATCCATCAGTGACTTGGAAACTACGCGTTTGATGCACTCCTCAAATTCCATGACTATTTGAGGTCGTTTATAGTAGTCAATATTCAAACCATTCAGGTTTTGGACATACATTAAATCTGTGAACACGTCGCACCGGAGATCGCATTTTGCTATGAGGTAAACGGTACGCAACTGGGCGACATACGACTTCATACTATCGCTCTGACCTCGGGACTTCAAGTCATTGCGGCTTTACAAGCAGAGGCAAAGTTAGACTTCAATGACAGAATCTGGATGCTCTGAACATGATTTCTTGAATCTTGGTGCCGAGTAAGGGTTCTGAAAATTAGAACATCCATCCGTAAAAGGGTTCTTTGAATTAGCTTTCATACATACGTCGCACGTCATTACATTTCCATCTTCGAAATAACGCAACCATTTAATCTTGTGTAGCCAACTTTTTTGGAATGTATGGCCCTCCTTTTGTAAATTCAGTAGGGTTCCATCAGTTTTATCCGAATCGCCTGGCGTCGCTGCTTTCTCCGATACCGTATCTGATTTATGAAGCCGGCCTCTGCTGGTACCAGCACTACCGCCAAAGAATTTTCTGAGATCGGACTGACGTGGTTGTTTTGCAACCGCCATGATTAAAACATGCCTGATTCTTTGTTATGGACAATTGTCCAATCAAAGGGCGGTTTTCACAGCGAAAGCAGTCCCAATATCAGAACGCGTTCATGATACATGTGACCGTTGGTTATGTATGTGACAAGGTATCCGATTGGTAATTTGAAACAGCAGCCGAAATCTATCATGCGTCATAGTACCACGATTTTACATATAAGGAAGTTGCATTTTGAACAGACCAATGATCTTTGCAAATGTGTGGACATTCCATTTCATGGAGGGACGGCCAGTGACTGTACGGATGTGCATGTGTGTGTTTATTTTCTGCGTCCCATTGGACGCAACATTTATTTTTTTAGCGTATGGGTTGAGGTTTTATGCGTAAGGACGCAATATCTTGCGTCATGTAAACCCTGTATATCATTTATGAAATGAGTACTAAATTCCTTCACTCTTTTACATGGTTTTCGTTTATTGCAAAACGAACGACTGTTAGACCAAGGTCTGTCATTCAGATAGTATGTGTAACACTATGGAGGTAAAACAAAATTACTCCAGAAAGCTTTTACACAATAATGAACTTGGCCCAGCTTATCCATTTTCATATCAGAAATTGCAGAAGTAACATTTAAAGTTTGATGAACGCAGAGTTTGAAAGTGAGAACATGTGGTTCAACACAACAATACAACAACGTGAAATAAATAAAGCTAAACGAGGCAAAGGTAGCTGCATGTAGTCCGGTCCCCTGTCCATTTTCTGCCGATGGTTGTGTCGTCATGGAGACGAGACAGAGGCAGGGTATTTCAATTTGTTTACACACTTATGATACTGTATCCAATTTGCGACCACTGAATGCATGCATTGATCAAATCCACTTTCAAGGTCTCGTCAGCATTATTATACGACTATGATGGTCAGTTAATTGTATATCACCTAGGACGACTATGATGGTCAGTTAATTGTATATCACCATTAACAGTTCTTTCACGAAAATGACGTTCACTCTGACCCAGTTCGTGGGCAAGTAACTGCAAGTTGTCGACTGCCTGAGCAAGTCCATATGTTACTGATTCGATCGAAGTATCATTTGCTGGAACAGAAATGAAAGGTGGCTCAAAACTCTGTATATGTCGATTAAGACAAATACATGTTCCATGAAATTAAACTGCGTCAATTTCTGCAAAAATCCTTGAGCTTTACTTTTAGAGTCATTGGTATGATCACTTCCTGGCGTCACAATATCCTGCATATCCATCGTCATCAGCAACCAATCACGATCTAGGGCTTTAATGGCACGCTTATGGTGTTCAATCCAACACGTACCGAGAACGTTGGCTGGTTTTAACACGGTTACACCCGTTACATTCCCTAATTCCCGGAGAGCAACGTAATTGTGAGGGGAGTTCATATACAATTTTTAAATGTTGATGAGAAAATATTCTGTTTCGAAACATGGCGAACTCCTTTAAAGCTGATTTTAAACAAAACTCCAATGGTTAGCTGTACAATGGACATTTATTACATGTTGAACGTCTTGACGAACGGGTGTTGTTACACCTCCTCATGCTCCGATCATTACAGAAGCGCCATCAGATGCCATCCAGACTACGTTGTGTTTCATTCGTTAGGTTCAACGGCCAGTTCAGCACAAAAAACTCTGTCTATGGCATTGATTATCGACTGGGCATTACACTATGGCATCGGCTGCAAACTTAGAAACCTAGTGGCCGGGCGACCATCGTGAAGTACGCGTATGTAGACTATCTCCTTCTCGACAGTCGATCTGTCCGTAGATTAATCCTTGAGCACAGAATGCAGCTTGCTTTCAATTATTTCCTTCACTCAATCCTCGCGAGGTGCTTTGGCCATCAAAAAGATGAAATAAGCTGCTTGTTTTTCATTTCTGTATGAATTGCCGACTTTCACACGGTTCTGCTCTTGTAATGCCAACAAACCAGTGAAACAACTGAATGGCTTTCCGTTTGTACTGCAGTTTGTCCATATCCATTACAGATGTAACAATGGGACGTGGCACGGCATTGCCTTCCATTATCTTTCTGGATAATATCAATTTTGTCTAACATTAGCATAAGTGATGCATCATTTTTACCTGACATGCAATGAGCTACAACACAATGCCATCACAGACCAAATTCATTAAGAGGACTCTATCCTCTCTGAGGACTTGTAATCAAAGTACCCATTAACAAGTGGGGACTGTATCATCTACGATGACTTGTTTCAGTCATTTTAGAATGGGGAAAATAACAAACAGAAAGGTTGGTTGTCACCGACAGTTAATTTTAGGGTTTATTTGCCCCGAAAAATGAGTCAGTGTCTGTTCACTGAATTCAAAAACCGGGCCCATTGACGCTAGAGCTTGCTTCCATGCTTGTGCAGTCTGCACTGTGCACATTTCTGTGACAGTAAAGTCCAATTTTTCGTGTCAATTTTGCTATCAGAATTATTTTCAGAGTGTTATGGACATTCATATGATGCACAAAAACTTCAGTTTGTCTCCTTTTCTAAATCGTACAGAGATGATGTGACACAGAAACCTTATCGGGCTAGGGCAATGAACTTTTGTGAACGTAACTCTCAACTGGCTGATAGGCTTTCATATGCAAAATCAGCGTAAGGAAATTTACGCGTGGTATTGTTTCAACAGCATTTTATGGAAGTAGTTCAAAAAGTACCAAAATCGAACTAAAATTAGTTTCATGCCTTTCACGTTTTTTCATATCATGATTTTTACTTCCGGGTTTACGAAGCTCTAAAAAGTCAAGGGTCGGGGGGATCAAATTGCGGTAGGTTGGGTAATCGGAACAGCACATATTTTTTTTTTGGCCTTATCCTTATGCTTAGGTAACGTTTGACAAGATTACACTTGTAGTCACTACCAATGTAATGATAAACACTCATCATTTAATTTCTTTTGATGATAAGACATTGATTGCAACGCCATTTCAGAGGAACAGGGGGAAGAGGTCGATGATGTTCCACATGTAACTTGAAGTTTTAAAACAATCTTCACATGCCCCATCTACAAAAATACCGCCAATGGCGCTTGGACATAATGACCCCCTAATATTATCGGTATTTATCAACAACCCCACTCACTGTGAATTAGAGAGACCATGAAGTCAGTGTGCAACATATAGCTGAAAGACTATTTTTCACATTGCAATTTAAAGTCCATTTTTGTGGGAAAAGGGACATGTATATGTATATGGAGAAAAAGCAGAAGACATTCGTAAATGGTTTGTTGAGTGAAAATCATGTATGCATCTCTTGAAAAATTTTGGTGTTATAAGGTATAACAGTAGTGTAAGAATTATGGGGTTAGAATAAGTTACTAAAGCTAAGTTGACAGTAATTAAGATTACAATATTATACACTAATAAGCTAAGGAAATCTGAATGAAATAAATGTTGAAAAAGGTATACCAAGTGAAAATTTTAAAATCACTAAATTGCTTTTTTAATGCATTTTCCAAAGAGAGCTTGGGAAATGATGGAAATGATGAAAAATGCTTTTTATCTGGTCAAAATCGGTTTAGTCATTCAAAAGTTATGAAGATTTTTGTGTATGTAAAGGTCATAGTATTGGAAAAAAGTTAAAATTGATGAAATTATAGATTTTAATAGGCTTATTTTCCCTGAAATACATGACTCTGTAACAAATATGATGCTAAAAGTATTTAAAAGGAACTTCCTTTTACAAAACAATTTAATATTTGAAGAACGGACATTTACTCTTTGATGTAAACACATCCAAATATGGCAGTTTGTCCAATTCTGCATCGCAGAAAATTTATAAAATGACTGAAAAATACAAATTTTGGCAGATTTACAGTCGTTCTGATGCAAAATAATTGGTGAACTTACAAAGCATCGTTAATCTATATGCAGTGCTACTGTAGTGTAATTAAATAAAAGGAAAGTTCATGCAGGAAAGGTAATTAGATAGTCAAAAATGCAGTGTTAAGTTTGACTTTAGTGCAAAATGTGCCTTTGCAGGATATCCAAAAATAGGGTAAAATATGAAAATTAGCCATGTTTGGCAAAATCTACTCAAGAACATGACATTTAAAAAGTGCAACAAAAAGCATATCAGCAAAGAAAAACAATTTTTCAACAAGTTTCAAATATAGATATGGTAAACTTACTTCCCAGATCACTTTATTTTTGACCAAAAATGTCACTTTTGTACAAAAAATGACATTCACATCCGGTGATAAAATATGAAAAGTTACCATGTACAAATGTATACGCAATGTCTGAGCAAGTATTTTATAGTGTCAAACCATCTTTTCTGGGTTTTCATCTCTAGAAAACCCTTGGTTATGAGTACCAATGAACATTCAGCAACAAAACTACTCTAAATGATAAAAAATACCGCAATTATACGGTGTCGCTCACATTTTATCAGAACTGGTACATACCAGTATGGGTACCAAAGATCAACCAGAAAAACAAGAATGACAAAAGCAAGTAAGGTCTGCAACTTAGGTACTGGAGGTCATCTTTAGGAACATGCATATCAACTTCTATAGCAATGGGACAAGCAGATCCTAAATACATTAAGCAAATGTCAACAAAAAATTAGCCAGAGAAGCTTGACAAAAAGAAAAGGTGGGAGAGTGGGGAAAAAAGAGTAGGAAAAAATATAAAAGGGATCTTTTAAAAAGGTATGCTACCTCATCAATCTCCTATCCCCTACCCCCTCCTGAATATCAAATGTTCTATCCCTTGGTTGACCATGTTTACATAAGACCAGCTGGCAGTATATTTACAACTTTGGGGATGTTTTAATTAATGCTATGAGTGCTATTATTCAAATGTAAACAGCACTTAAAGCAGTTACAGATAGTGAAATTCCTTCCACTGTGGGGGGGATTATGACATCTGGAATTATCCTGGATCCAAATTTCTCATCAGTTCTTGTGTGTCTTACATGCAAAAGTTGCAAAAATTGGTTCGCAATGAAAAACTTTACCTGAGCTCTGTTTTCAGGATCAAATTTTACTACAAATTGATATTAAACAAGACAAAATTATGTTCACAGCCTTCCAAACTGTCTCACAACAAATCCTTGGTTGGTGTAGGTCATTTAAGGTCACAAAAGAAAATTACCTAAAATATAAATATCTGGGGGTTTCCCAACACTTTGAGAAGAAAATTATTCTAATAACATCCCTCGGGACTTTTGTACCAAATTACAAAGCTATCAGACAAGAAATTTTGAGAACAAGTTTTCTTGACCAAATATGACAAAATTGTCTTAAAAATACAAATTTGTATATTTCAGGACAATTTCCACATATCTAACTATTGTCATCCCTGGACATCTGTACACCAAATGTAAAAGCCAGTCCAGGGGCTTAATATTTTTTACGATTTTTTGACCAAAAATAACAAAAATTGCCCCAAAACAGTAATGTTTCCAATTTTGTCGTAATTTCAACAATTAGAATGGTAACACCCTTCCAAACACCCAATCTAAATTTGAGAGCAATTGGGCTAGCGGTTTCAGAGAAGAAGAAAATTTACTTAAAATGAGAAAAATAACCAAAAAATTCAGCAAAAATATAAAATTCAAGATATCTTCACGATATTCATCAAACTGATTTGGATCAACCTTAGTAACCTGTATAACAAATATCAAAGCTATCAGATTAGTTATTCCTGAATAAAAAAAATTTTGACCAAAAATTCGGAAAATCGCCCCAAAATTACAACTATAAAAATTTCAATTCAATTTGTAAACACTTGACTGATGTCATCCTGCGGAACACGTATACCAACTTTCAGAGTAATCAGATGAGTGGTTTCAGAGTTAAACATTTTTTGACTAAAAATTGAAAAAATTACCTGAAAAATAGAAACATGCAAAGTTCATCCTAAATTTTACACATCTGCTTTAGAATACCTAAAGGAACCTGCACAACAAGTTTCAACCCTATCTGACCAACGGTTACAGAGTTTTAGCAATTTGCTGGGTTTTTCCTTTTTTCCCCTCATTTGCATATTTTTGACACTGACAAGTTCATTTGAACAAATTCACATCTCCACCCCTAGGTGCACCTGTACACCAAATACTAAGACAGTAGGTTCTGCCGTTTAGCTGTTTTTGATGTGGACGGACATACATACATACATACATACATACATACATACATACATACATACATACATACAGACATGCAAATGGCATGCAAATGAACTGATTCAGCTTATACGATTACCTCACATTGGTATACCAAATGTGAGCTAAAAAATAGCGTCAATGATGACACTGTGCTCCTCAGTGCATTTAGCGGTAGGGATGCCAGGAGAGAGGTTTGGGGAATGTTGCTGAGAAAGATGCAAAGAAAGGGTTGAAATGTGAAACTGTAATAAAACCTATTGTTTTTTTAGCAGTGAGCGTCCAGCTTGGTAAACATGCCATCTTGTACATGAAGGCAAAAAACATATTTTTCACATGTCAACCGAACTTGGAATTTGCATAGATGTACATAGATCATCCAAATTGATTTATCTGCAAGATTTTGTATGTTCCTTGCAAAAAAATTCTGACCCAATTGAATTAGAACAGGAGAACATGCACGCATGATTGGACAGTGTGGACTGTGTTTTGCATGCACTACATCTGCTGTGATGATGGATTGCTAGACGACCACACTGCATCAAAGAACTGTAGTTTAAAACGAAAGTATAATTCTAAAGAAGTCATTGACAATGACATAGTCCCCACTTGTAATAGGAGTATGAATGGTGTGGCACTTGTGGTTACTGAGTTATGGACGAATATGTATATTTGAGGTCAAAGGTCATTGAGGTCACGTGACATTTGTCAAAAAAAATTGTATTGCTTAGTTATTCCTATATACCAAAAATCAGACCTCTAGCTCTATTGGCTCGCTCAAAATTATACATGCACATAATTAATGAGGTATAATATGTGGCGTCATCCCATCATACCATATATGAAGGGTGTAGCACTTGTAGTTACCGAGTTCTGGACAAATACGTATATTTGAGGTCAAAGGTCACCAAGGTCACGTGACATTTTGTCAAAATGTCTGAAACATCTGTGTGAAAGGATGGACTCAGGGATGGACGAATGGACACCATGACCCAATCAATAATCCCCCTGGACTTCATCCATGGGGACTAAAAACTTTGTCACTGCATCCTTTTTGCAATATGAATACGATGAGAAACTAAATTTTTATTTTTCTTGGCCTTTGACATGGGCGTCTACGGAGAACTGACTTATACATGGGAGTCTATGGAAACTGCCTTATACTTGGGAGTCTATGGAGGTGTAAACTAAAAAGTCCTCCGAGTCTTACATGGCCAAATTTGATCGCATTTTGAAACAAATCGATGTGCATCTGTATGGGGTAGGGTACTATCCTTGTGGAAAGTTTGAGAGAAATTGATCAGGGCATGTCTGAGATATCTGTATGCATGAACGGATGGACGGACTGACGCACGCACGCATGGACAGACGGACATGACCCAATCTATAAGTCCCCCCAGACTTCGTCCGTGGGGACTAACAAACTTTCTTTGTGTCGTTGATAGCCTTAATTTTCTTTGGATATTGAATGGACACATTTATTAAAGACGTCACTTTAGCTTGTCATTGATAGTGAAATGATTTTTTGCAGAAACATGATCGGTCCAGCAAAGTACACATGCTTACTCATAACAGCTGGACTGCGATGATCACAACATTATTTTGTGATATTCCGATACAAAATTAAAAATAATTTTATTAATATGTCGCATTGACTATAAAGTTGCAAATGTTTCCTTGGGTGTTGAAACATGTTAGCATAGTGTACGTGTTACAAACCAACACACCAAACAGCAATGCTATGTCTGTTTCCCCTTTAGCTTACGAAAATTCTTAGTAAATTTACAAATTAAGTCTCAAAAGTTTTGAGTAAATTTCAAAATTGATTGTATTCATTAAATTGTCAGTTATTAACAAATTCCTTTTGTATGCCAATACAGCTCATCTCAGAACCGGACATACTTATATACATAGAAGATATGGCAACACCCTGACAATTAAATAATCTTCAACAGCACTGATTTACATTTACAAATTATTCTATGTGAAGTAATTCTTCAATTGCAGATACTATGACAGAAGAGTTCAGCACTGCCAAGATATGAGTATAGCACACTGAATTTTGAACCAGAGTTATGAAAATGACTGAACTGTGTCACAATAAGTTTCTTTTTATTAAATTAAATCAATCGTTTCATTTTTTTCTAAGATTGTAGAGACTAAGGGTTAAAGATATTAATAACTTTAAACCAGGAAAAAATACCAATAAGTGGAAAGGATCAAAAGAAATCAACTTATTTATTTCTTTACATATTACAAAACCAGAAAGTTACACATAATAGCACTGATCGCAAATGACGTCACTGTTCTCTCTTATCAATATGCATAAATAAACATTTGTCCGCATTTTCCGCATAAACGACGAAAATAAAACCTGCGAGTGTTAGAATGGCTATTTAGCGTCACACTTATTTGTATGAATTGATGACTGAGACTACAAGCTGCAACAACAGCCGCGCATACAACGACAACATTTGTCCAAACTTCAGCATATTTGTCCGAAAGTCGCGCGCGTGCAGCTATATTTAGTAACAAACCCGAAATTGCGATCAACGCTATTCTAATTTAAGTGATTTAAGGCTACTTTTACAAGCTTACTTGTCAATGTTTGATGATGGAAAGAAACACAAAATATAACTAACTTAAACAATAATTATAAAAAATAGCGCCAATGGCACTTGATCACAACTGGCACATTGTGAAACTACTCATAATTAATGAGGTACAATATGTGGCGTCATGCGGTGTCCAATCATATCATATATGAAGGGTGTAGCACTTGTGGTTACTGAGTTATGGACAAATATGTATATTTCAGGTCAAATGTCACTGAGGTCATGTGACATTTTGTCAAAAAAATTGTATTGCTAAGTTATCCCTATATACCAAAAATAGCGCCAATGGCACTTGATCACAACTGGCACATTGTGAAACTACTCTAATCTCTGGGTACACCTGTACATGAAATACTGAATGGGTAGGTGCTGCAGGTTTGGAGTTTGTCAGTAAATGCACACAGAAAACAAAGTCCCGAAGTAGCGAATTCCAGCCATTTTCAAACCACACTGTTTGTCAGTGGGGTAAGCAATATTCGCAAAAATCACATTTCCAGGCTAATAGACTATGTTTTACGAAATCACACGTCCTTATTACAAAATAAAACGATCTTTGTCTTTAAATCAATGCGCCAGTAAACAGGTCCAGCAGCTAGTTATGTCATCAAGTCTGTAATGTTAAGGGTCATAACAAATGTGAGAAATCTAAACGTTAAATATGTTGTTTTTTATCAATTTTATTACCAAAAGCGCATGAAATCTCTGATACTTTGAATCAGCCATCCTGCATATTTGTAACATTCATCAAAACCTCATTTCTGTTCCACAACTCATTAAATAGTCCACAATGCAGGATTGGTGTACATTCCAAAACTAAATATATGAAAGACCCCTAAAATCAATTAGTTAAAGGGGTGATTTCCCAAAACTATCTAACCGCTGCTCCGTTTGGCTCCATTTTTCAGAATTGGAACCTTGGAATTAGTCTGAATATCTCTACCAAATATCAATGCAGTCTGTTCAGCGGTTTTTGACTTTTTGTCATTTACGGAAAATGGACACTGTCCACCACCGGTTGAAGCTACCCCTATATCACAACTTCCAGATGTGATAATGACCTATGGTCATTATGTTAAAAAATACCGCCAATAGCGCTTGGACATAATGACCGCCTACGTAGTATTATCGGCATTTATCAAACAACCACACTCACTGTGAATTAGACAGACCACGAAGTCAATGAGCAACATATAGCTGAAAGACTATTTTTCACATTGCGATTTTAAGCTCATTTTTATGAGAAAAGAGACATGTATATGTATATGGAGAAAAAGCAGAAGACATATTTGTAAATTGTTTGTTAAGTGACAATTATATATGCATCTCCTGAAATTTTGTGGTTATAAGGTATAACACTAGTGTAAGAATAATGAGGTTGAGATAAGTTAGTAAAGCTAAGTTGACAGTAATTAAGATTACAAAATTATACACTAAGCTGGGGAAATCTGATTGAAATAAATGTTGAAAAGTAGCAAAGTCATGGTCATCTTTTGTCTAATACCTTGTGTAAGTTCTTGAACTTTACATAAATCTTGCTATAGATTTGTTGCTAATGGGCAATAACTGTGTTTCAGATCATTTGAGAGCAATCTATCCATGACAGGTTTAAATTGTAATATACTTCTATTTAAAGGAGAGAAACTTCTCAAATAATTTTTTTCCCTGTGATTTGCTGTGAGAACACATGGACAGATGCTCAGGACTCTATGCTGGTGCTACCTTGATAACTAACCTACAACTTGTAACGTCATTGTCTAACCTGTTCACCCCAATTTCCTGTAGACAGGTCCACACTCTCCATTGATAACAATGGGTTTGGGCCATACCATTGTAGTGAAAGACTGTAACATGTGAGGTTGTGGATACTTAATCTCTGGAATGTCAAAGTCTGTATATTGACTCAAGGATGTTTACTTAACAAATGCCTAGGGTCATCTCAAAAGTGAGAATCTAAACTATGAAATATGTTTTTTTTAATGCTTTTGAGCCCAAAAGACCATAGAAATCTCTTATACTTCGAATCAGCCATCCTGCATATTTCTAACATTCATCAAAACCTCATTTCTGTTCAACAACTCATAAAACAGTCCACAATGCAGGATTGGTGTACATTCACAAACTACATATATGAAAGACCCCTAAAATCAATTAGATAAAAAGGGGGGTTAGAAATTTCCCAAAACTATCTAACCGCGCTCCGTTTGGCTCCATTTTTCGGAATTGGAACCTTGGAACCAGTCTATGTATCGGTATCAAATATCAACGCAGTCTGTTCAGCAGTTTTTGACTTTTTGTCGTTTACGGAAATGGACGACATCAAACACAGGTTGAAACCACCTCTATATCACAACTTCCAGTTGTGATAAAACCACGAATAAACCTCAAAAGCAACAAATTCCAAGCATAACATTACACGATGGTTCAGAATGTTCATTTACAAAGTTCACTCAAAATGTACTTTGAAAACGATAGTATTTTGACAGCTGTTATCGCGGCTACTTACTAAAAATCTGTTGAAAAAGAGTACTAAATATCGTTGTTTTTCAGGTCAACAAGTGATTGAATCAAAAACATGTGTCATGAAACAGTAAAACAACAACTGATAAATAAGTAACTTTTCTCAAGAGTAACTTGAAACGCCTCGCCTGAAAGAAAATTTCATCCCGTTTCACAGAAACTGACTGCGTATTCGAGCGCCACAGCAATGAACGAACAGTCGGGGAATCCCCACGAAAATCGCTCACACGTACGTACTCGTCCAAAACATTGATTGTTCACTTTTTAGCTGCATGATTCACTTGCCAAAAATATTTTTATTTTGTAGATAAATAATTGAATTTCTCATTTTTTATTTCATTTGTTAATGAAAAGTCATTTTAATGTTTTTAGATGCCTTAAAAAATTTCAAAACCCGCTAAAAGCGACTATTTGGCCAAAATTCAAACGAAAAACACGAAAACCAAGCTTGAATCATGGGCTATTTCTGTATGAATACTCTCAGTCTCTACTCTCGCCAATGCACGATTTTTGCACCGAAATTTTAACTCATTTTCGTTGGTATGACTTTGAAACTCCAGGAAGCGATTGAGAAGAAAGGGTTACCTTGAATTATTGAGGTTTTTGCTGATAATTTGCCAAAACACTTTGAACAAGTCATTGTAGATGACACAGTCCCCGCTTGTCCATTTTGTTATAATCTTTGGTGTCTAGGTAGCTGTGGTCTAGGTAACCGTGGAATGACATTGATGTAATAGGTGCATCAGGCCTGTGACTTGCATAATAAAGTAATCTGAGGAACGTTCAAGAAATGACTCATCTCTGCTGGTAATGACCACTGAAGGAACTTTTGATTACATCACACATAACGATGCCCTAACTGCCTCTACTGTCATGACGGCACATACTATACACATGGTTTGGTGGAATTTTCGAAATGGTATGGGATCGGGTATGTTGTTGTAATCAGCCATTTTGGATCATATAATGAAACAAATTAATGTGCACAAGAATGCAGCCATAGTATTTTATCTTCGTATCACGTTTGAAAAAAATCAGTCCATCGAGGGATAGTGACCTATGTTTATGTTTCAAAGACATAAAAAAAATCACACCAAAATTGAAATCAAATGGCTGTCTATTGACCATATGGATCAGAGCACAAAATTGGTAGACATGCATACATATGCCACAGTACTTTATCTTTGTACCAAGTCTCAACAACATTGGTTAAGGAATATTTGCATATGATTAAGCCTCAAAGACATGAAAAAATCCAAAAATGACCATCTGGCAGCGATATTGGAAAAAAATGACAATCTGGCAGCCATATTGGAACATGTCATGAAGTAAATTGACATGTACATGTATGCCATAGTGCTTGATCTTTGTGCCAAGTTTGGACAAAATGGGTGTAATGACCTTTGAATTATGCTTCAAAGACATGCAAAATTCCAACAAAATGGCAGTTCTGCAGCCATATTGGATCCTATCGCAAGATTAATTGATACATGTATATGTATGCCATAGTGCTTTGCCTTTGTGCCAAGTTTGAACAAAATCGGTTCAAGGATGTTTGAGTTATGGTTCAAAGACATGAAAAAATCACAAAAAAATGGCCGCCTGTCGGCCATATTGGATCATATCACGAAATAAATTGGTGTTCATATGAAGGGCATAATGTTTTGCTTTTGTACCAAGGTACAAGGATGTTTGAGTTATGGTTCAAAGACCTGAAAAAAATCGCAAAAAATGGCCGCCTGTCGGCCATATTGGATCATATCACAAAATAAATTGGTGTTCATATGAAGGGCATAATGTTTTGCTTTTGTGCCAAATTTGAACAGAATCGGTTCAAGGATGTCTGAGTTATGGTCCAAAGACATGAAAAATCATAACAAAATGGCCGCCTCACGCCCATATTGGATCGTATCGCAATATAACTCGACATGCATATGTAGGCCATAGTGTTTTGCCTTTGTGCCAAGTTTGAACAGAATCGGTTGAAGGATGTTTGAGTTATGGTTCAAAGACACGAAAAATCGCAAACAAAATGGCTGGATCATATCGCAGAATAATTTGACATGCATATGTAGGCCATAGTGTTATGCCTTTGTGCCAAGTTTGAACAGAATCTGTTCAAGGATGTTTGAATTATGGTCCAAAGACATGAAAAATTGCAACAAAATGGCCGCCTCGCGACCATATTGGATCATATCACAAAATAATTTGACATGGATATGAAAGCCATAGTGTTATGCCTTTGTGCCAAGTTTGAACAGAATCTGCTCAAGGATGTCTGAGTTATGGTCCAAAGACATGAAAAATGGCAACAAAATGGCCACCTTGCGACCATATTGAATCGTATCGCAAAATAAATCGATGTGCATCTGTAGGTCATAGTGCTATGCCTTTGTGCCAAGTTTGAACAAAATTGGTTCAGCAGTGTCTGAGAAACTGTTGATGACGGACGGATGGACGGACGCACAGACGGGACCCAATCTATAAGTCCCCGCTGGACTTCGTCCGCGGGGACTAAAAAACACTACGAAAATTTCCACACGCTTACACACTGAGTGTTTCAGAGGCCTTTCATGTTCGTGTGGTACAACATGTGATCATGGAGGTAGTAGGAGACTGAGGTTTCTTGCATGGTCGCGCCGATGAAATTGGAAGCTGAAATTTTCGCTCGTAATTTTGCAAACGAAATCGTAAATCCACTCAAAACTTCGTTTTTTTTTTTTACATATTTGAAACCCATGAGGAACGTAATTCATTCTCCCCTGCACAGTAAAAAGGAGATCAAAACGACATGCATGTCAGACTAAGACCAGACGCACCCAAGATGTCCATCCACATCCACCAATCTCGTAATTTGCACTGACAGAACAAAAACAATTTGATCGAGCATGGACGTTCTAACGTATATGCATCATTGTCTATCACATTTTCATGTAAGCCAATACACTCACACGTACGCTCTAAGTTCAATTATAATGTCAATTCAACATGATAATATTTTCGCTGATAGTGAGTGTGCAGCGTGAATGGTATGCTATTGTCGTTAGATAACACTGATCACGTGGTGTGACAAAATAGTTTTACGGAAGTGGTGATCACCTGGTGTGACAAAATAGTTTTACAGAAGTTGTTGACGGAAATGACGTCAATTTTGCCTCTCCCAACCCTATAAGCTTCCACAGTTACGAAACTTCGTCGCTAAAAATGTGACAGAAAAACCCATTTATGCAAATTTCTCGCTTTAAATGAGTCGCCACCTGAGAGCCTGCGTGAATGTACTTTTGTTAGACCACCAGCTATGAAAATTTAAGAAATTTTTAAAAATGTTTATGAAGTTCATAGCAAAATTTTGATGAAGGAATATCTACTTTAGCAAAAATAACCTGCACCTAGTGTTTCCATGGCAACCATTCTTTTAAATAAGTTGTCAGTTATCAACAAACTCCCTTTGTATGCTCAGAACCAGACATACTTATAGACAAACATGATTTGGCTACACCCTGAAAACTAAATAATCTTCAACAGCTCTGATTTACATTTTCATAATTTCCTAAATATTTTTGTTTTTTATTAACGCCTCCAATTATATAATTTGATATTACTGTACCTTTAGAATATGTGAGGTTTTAATCTTTTGTTTGGAACATTCAAATTGACAGTAAATGGAATTTGAAACTGTTGATGAAATGTTTTTAATTATTCTATGTGAAGTAGTTTCGATTGCAGATACTATAACAGAAGAGTCAGCACTGCCAAGATATGAGTAAAGCACACTGAATTTTGAACCAGTTATGAAAATGACTGAACTGTGTTACAATATAGTTTCTTTTATTAACCCTTTTCCTGCCAAGTCCATATTTCACCACCAGGTCAAGATGGTTAAAGTTAATGAAACAACGTATTCCATATGATGTATTTTAACATAATACTGTACATTTGAAGGCTGTTGAAAACATAATACTGTAAAGTTGATTTTTTTTGGACAAAAGATGCTATAACATACCAAGCCAAGTTGGTGAAAATACGTCATGTTTTGGCTCAGTACCGCTTTTTACTGACTTGGCTGATTGGAAGTGATACAATTATTACTGTCTGGCAGGAAAAGGGTTAAATCAATCGTTTCATTCTTTTCTAAGATTGTGGAGACTAAGGATTAAGGATATTAGTAACTTTAAACCAGGAAAAATACCAATAAGTGGAAATGATAAAAAGAAATCAACTTATTTATTTCTTTACATATTACAAAACCGGAAAGTAACACATAATTCTCATTTAAGTGATGAGGGCTTGTTTTATACTTGTCGATGTTTGATGATGGAAAGGAACACAAAAAATAACTAACTTAAACAATCATTATAAAAAACTACGAATAAACCTCAATAGCAACAAAATTCCAAGCATAACATTACACTATGGTTCAGAATGTTAATTTACAAAATTCACTCAAAATGTAATTTGAAAATGATAGTATTTTGACAGCCGTACCGGCAGCTACTTACTAAAGTCTGTTGAAAAAGAGTACTAAATATCGTTGTTTTTCAGGTCAACAAGTGATTGAATCAAAAAAATGTGTCATGAAACGGTAAAACAACAACTGATAAATGAGTAATTTTTCTTAAGAGTAACTTGAAATGCCTCGCCTGAAAGAAAATTTCATCTCGATTCACAGAAACTGACTGCGTTTTCGAGCGCTGCAGCTATGAATGATAGGTCTGGGGAATCCCCGCAAAAATTGCTCACACTTGTCCAAAACATGGATCGTTAGCTTTTGAGCTGCATGATTTAGCTTGTAAAAATATTTTTATTTTGTAGATAATTAATTAAATTTCTTATTTTTTTCTTTCGTTTGTTAACTAAAAGTCATTTTAATATTTTTAGATGCTTTAAAACAATTCAAAACCTGCTAAAAAACAACTATTTGGCCAAAATTCAAACAAAAAACACGAAAATAAAGCTCGAATCATGGGCTATTTATGTATGAATACTTTCAGTCTCATGTCACGCCTTAATGGTTCCCACTGCTGATAAGTGATATATCTTGGTGTAGGTCATTTACGGTCATAAACTGAGAAAAATACCTAAAATATACAAATTTGGGGGTTTCCCAACACTTTGAGCAGAAAATTTATCTAATAACATCCCTCGGGACTTTATACCAAATTACAAAGCTATCAAACAAGTAATTTTGAGAACAAGTTTTCTTGACCAAAAATGACAATATTGTCTTAAAAATACAAATTTGTATATTTCAGGACAAATTCCACATATCTAACTATTGTCATCTCTGTACGTCTATGTACCAAATATAAAAGCTGTCTGTCCAGGGGCTTTTAAAAGAAAATACTGTTTAAGATTTTTTGACCAAAAATGAAAAAATTGCTCCAAAATAGTAATTTTCCCAATTTTATCATAATTTCAACAAATTCATGCACACATACATACAGACGCCATCGACTTCAGCTTATACGATAACCTCACATTGGTATACTAAATGTGAGCTAAAAAATTGTAACAAAATGGCTGCATGGTAGCCATATTGGATCATATCACAAAATAAATGGGCATGCATAAGTATGACATAAGGAGTAATCCTTGTACCAAGTTTGATGAAATCGCTCTAGGCATCTCTGAGATATCTGTGTGAACGGACGGAATGATGAATGGACGGACACACGGACACGCGCTTGGACATGACCAAACCTATAAGTCCCCCCAGACGGTGTCCGTGGGGACTAATAAATATGCATGAAGACACTGTTAAGAATGTGGTAGTAGGAGATTGATGTGCAATCTTCAGTGTGAGAGGTAAAAAATTTAAATTAATGAAAGGGTCACTGTGAATGATGTCATGCAACAACAAAGGTAAACGTTTGTTATACAATAATTACTCACCAAATATTTTTGAATGAGCTCTGAACCAACAACCCTGAGGAATGTCGCTGATGTCTGGTTAGCTACAGCTTTCGCAAGGAGTGTTTTACCTGATTTGAGAAAAATAAATAATTTTTTATTTGCTTAATATGCGAACAATGTGGAAGGCATTTGTATTAAGGTAATATGCGCCTCGAAAATGAAAGACTTAAAACCTCTGCTCAAACTTTTGTAAATGAAACTTTTCACCATTCTCTTACCAAAGCAAGAATAACAGGATATGAACTGAAAATGCTTACGTGTTTCATTAGATATTGCAGTTATTTATAAATTTGAACTTTTGCCATATGTTTGCAACTTCATTGAAAGGTAATGATCACTATAATGAACAATATTCACCACACATTAATTCTAAAGGTCATTATGTATTAAAATATATAATCAGCTGAAATAAAAATAGTTAATTTCTTTTACTGGTGTCATTGTGTCATCACTTTATATAGCAAGTGAAATTCCCTTTGGTCAAGTTGTTCAAGCTATATATGCCAAACTTTGAAAGCTCATTAGATATGTCATTTATAAATTACCCCCTATCAGTGTGCCCTCTAAGGGAGGCGAAAAAAAAAAAAAATTTTGAGTCCAACTGAAGAAAACTTGACTTTGTGTGCGTCAACGCATGCATGAAAATGGTTATAAATAAAAGTCAGCGGTTGTAAGTGTAGCGCCCTCTATGGTTGTGTGTCTTTCTCGATTCCTGATATTCTCGTGTGAGTCAGTGAGAAGACAATGAAAACAACAATGGCTGCCTCCTTCCCCATCGATTGATCGGCAAGACAAGTGTACAATGGGCACGTAGTATCACTGCAGAGATTTATAGAAATGACATATTCAGCTACTTTTTCGCCCAAAAACTACAAGGAAACATGTTATCTGTGAAAATTATAAATCTGCTGAGCATTTCTAGTCATTGGCAGGCTTTTTACAGTTGCGTCAGTGACGCATCATATTACTTGTAATTTCAGTGCATCAGGCGGATTTGCTCTGCATCATGACGCGTCAAATTGGCTTAGCGGGCACACTGACCCTATCTCCCTGGGCATTCATAATCCAACATGAGTGGCACATGGTAGCAGCGTCAACGAATGCTCCCGAAAATCTGGGTCTTTCAAGAACCATGGTGTAAATTAAAGCACTGTTCCAACATCACCTTGTTGGCGAAATTCTGTTATTTTTTCCATTTTAAGTTGGTTTTTATGCCAAAACTGCTTCGATGCTGTATTCGAAGCGTTCAAAGAACAATAGATGAAAGCATTCAAACAGCTGCCAATCACGAGGGGATGCGCAAAGGTGCAAACGATCAAATATTTGTTGTGTACATCAGATCGGTGACAGTTGTCGGGAGGTTGTTCAGAAGAAAAAACATTTTCTGCGCTCTCCCTGGCCTTTCAAAATTGTTAGTAAATTTACGAATTGGGTTCAAAAATTATTAGTAAGCACAAATTATGTAATGCTGAGCCCGCAAATTTTCAACAAGCACTTCTGGTACTCAATGAATGATTTTAAGGGGATAGAAATGATGTACGATTTCATCATAGACAAAGGAAAATGAAAAATTCCTTTTTAGTTTTTTTTGACACTCATATTTTGATGCATGTGTTCAAAAGATCCATTGAATAACAATAATAATAATAATGTTTTCACAGAGACAGTCACATTTTTAAAACGCTGCAGATAATCGTAATTTTTTTTGTTAAACTTTCCTTGTGCGACTGTGCACAGCATTGCCTCTGGAGCATCAGAGAAAACTATCAGTATTCAAAACATTTGCTGAGAGAGTTTCTTGTAAAATATTTTGAAGGAAACCTATTAAAATTGGAAAGTTCACAGAAAAATTCAATCTGCATAACGTCAAATGACAAATCTATGACAGCTAAGATTTCCGGCTAAGATTTCCGGCTCACTTTAGTGCCTCCATGCACAGACAAACAATTTGTGGTACGTCGTTCAACCATGCGCGGTCCAGACTGCAGTTCGACTCTTTCAGGCTGACTGTTCTTGATCTCTTCTCGGCGGTTTCATTGTTTCCAATTTTTTTCATATCAGTTGCCGTTTTTATCCCTAACTTTCTTTCCCAGCTGAGGATACTATCCATCTAAAGAATTTGTTACTGCCTGCTTCCCTCGATCCACTTCAACCGTCCATTCGGAAAGTTGACAGCGTGTGAGTGTTTGGGTGTCTCGAAACTCCCGTAATGCATGGCACACCAGTATCTTAGTACACGACCTGAGGATCTTGAAACCTTTTCGCACATGCTCATGTTAGCACAGGTCAAAGTCCAAAGCTATTGCCCTGTGTCGATGCGCCGATGATAGGGGCAGAGTAGTTTTTGAAATACGAGATATGATAGTATTTCCCCGGAATTCATAATCTTAACCGAAAATCAGGCTTCAAAAATAACAAAATTATTCGTAAATGGCGGATCGGGCATTTATTTTTTTTCGTAAATTTTCATTTTTGTTCGTAATTTACGAACGTTACGAGCGACAGCAAGAGCACAGATTTTGTATTTAGAGGCTGCAGCTTCAAATTTTTAAATGATAAACAACCCATTATACTTTTCCTATATCTTTGAAACGGGGATTACTGTAATCTTTCCTGTGATGAAAATGTTGTGAACGTCTTTGCAATGTGTTCCCACGATGAGTGTGAACTGATATTTTGTTAGTAAGAATCGTGAGAAAGGGTCCCTTGACCGTGATAAAATAAAAACATGCAAAATATTTGCTGTCTTCTCAGCAGAAATAATCCATTCTTACACGTTGTGTATAAGAAGCACAAGCAGGTGTTCGGCGGTCAATTGCTTCTATCATAATAATCTTGATCGCAGCTATTTGGTGAGAAGACAGCTGGCTCTTATATAATCTCACAAAACCGGATATGAACTGAAGATGCTCACGTGTTTCGTTATATATTGCAGATATGTGTAAATTTGAACCTTTGCAACATGTTTGCAACTTCATTGTAAGTATTATGATCAACATAATGAACAATAATCACCGCCGATTAATTCTAAAAGGTCATGAAGTAAACAAATATGTAATTAGCTGAAATAAAAATATTAAAGTTCTTTGACTGCTGTCATTGTATCACCATTTTATATAGCAAGTGTAATTACCGTTGGCCAAGTCTTTCAAGCCATATATGCCTAGCTGTGAAAGCTCATTAGAAATGCAAATTATAAATAAGCTGACAGAAAAATGTGAAATGACTTTCGATATTGTTTTAACCAGGTATAATCATCAATGTACATAGCATGTTTTGCCAACTTTGATCAAGTAAATCCCAGTATATATTCCTAATAAGCAAAGTTCATTAAATATGTAAATTAGGAATCGAAAATGCTTAATTATTGTCAATAATGTTGCATCATGGTATCTGCAATATATGTAGCAAGTTTTGTCAACTTTGGTCAAGTCAATTCAGATATATATCTCTAATTAGGAAAGTTCATTAAATATGCAAATTAGGAATTGGCTGAAGAGAAAATGCTAATGACTTTCAATAATATTGTATTATATGTCTTTAATGTACATAGCAAGTTTCATCAATTTTGATCAAGTCAATTCAGATAAATATCCCTAATTATGAAAATCCATTTAATATGCAAATTAGGAATTGGCGGAAGTAAAAATGTCTTTTGACTTTTAATAATGTTATATCACAGTATCTTTGATGTATATAGCAAGTTTCAACAACTGCAATCAAGTTAATTCAGATATATATCCCTAATTGGGAAAGTTCATTAAATATGCATATTGGCTGAAGCACGCACGCACAGACATGTCCCAATCTATAAGCCCCCTGGACTTTATTTGTGACTAAAAACTGTGTCACTGCATCCTTTTTGCAATATGAATACGATGAGAAACTAAATTTTTATTTTTCTTGGCCTTATACATGGGAGTCTATGGAGAGCTGCCTTATACATGGGAGTCTATGGAGATGTAAACTAAAAAGTCCTCTAACACGGCCAAATCTCATCGCATTGTGAAACAAATCGACGTGCATCTGTATGAGGTACGGTACTATTCTTTTGCAAAGTTTGAGAGTAATTGACCTGGGCATCTCTGAGATATCTGCGTGAACAGATGGACGAACGCACGCACGGACATGACCAAACCTATAAGTGCCCCCGGACGGTGTCCGTGGAGACTAACAATGCTTTGAAAGTTCACCAATAATTTTGCATCAGAATGACTGTAAATCTGCCAAATTTGTATTTTTCAGTCATTTTATAAATTTTCCGCGATGCAGAATAGGACAAACTGCCATATTTGGACGTGTTTACATCAATGAGTAAATTTCCTTTGGTCAAAGATTAAATTATTTTGTAAAAAGAAGTTACTTTTAAAAATATTTAGCATCATATTTGTTACAGAGTCATGTATTTCAGGGAAAATAAGCCTATTAAAATCTCTTATTTCATCAATTTCAACTTTTTTCCAATACTATGACCATCGGCCGCGAAGTTTTACATACACAAAATTCTTCATAACTTTTGAATGACTGAACCGATTTTGACCAGATAAAAAGCATTTTTCATCATTTTCCAAGCATTCTTTTAAGATGCATTAAAAAGCAATTTAGTGATTTTAAAATTTTCACTTGGTATACCTATTAGTGGCCTCTTTGGCAAATTCAGTGAGCTTGCCAGTGAATAGAGCCTTAGGATCCAAGGGCACAACACGGGTCCTGGCTTAAAGCTTGTGCACCGACCCAAAATGGCAAAAATTGCCTAAAAAATACAAAATTACAGCTTTCATAAGAAAAAGATTTATTATATATTACTTAGTTCATATGTAGAAACTTGTATACGAAATTTCAAAGCTATTAGACCAGTACTTTTTGAGAAAAACATTTTTTGACCAAAAATGGCAAAAATTGCCCAAAAAATCCAAAACTGCAGATTTCATCATAATTTCAATAGATATCATTAAGAGCATCTATAGGAACCCATATACCAAATTTCAAAGCTATCAGATGAGTAGTTTTGGAAATACACATTTTTTGACAAAAAATGGCAAAAGTTGCACAAAAAATACAAAATTACTGATTTCATCAGAAATTCAATATATATTACTTAGTTCATCCATAGAAACCTGTATACCAGATTTCAAAGCTATCAGATACGTACTTTTTGAGAAACACATTTTTTTACCAAAAATTGAAAAAATTGCCCCCAAAATACAAAATTGCAGATTTCATCATAATTTCAATAAATATCATTTAGTTTATCTGTAGGAACCAAAAATACAAAATTACAGATTTCATCAGAAATTCAATATATTTCTTAGTTCATCTATAGAAACCTGTTTACCAAATTTCAAAGCTATTAGACCAATACTTTTTGAAAAACACATTTTTTGACCAAAAATTGCAAAAATTGCCTTACAAATGCAAATTTGCATATTTCTGCACAATTTGAACAAATCCGATATCAAAGACCTATGTACCAAATATCAAAGCTATCTGACGAGTAGTTTTGAAGAAGAAGATTTTTAAAGTTACGGTTACGCGGGGGGGTCAATGAAGGCGCCATCCGTGTATCATACGTATACGTGTATGATGACTAAATAAGTAAAAAATACCGCAATTATACGGTGTTAGTCAAATTTGATCAGAATTGGTACATACCAAAGATAAACAATAAGTGTTGTTTCTATCTGTTCAGTGCAGGAAAATTCTACGTTGATGTTATGACAATGATTTCTGCACAGTACAACCAGAAAGAAATACCGCAATTATTCGGTGTCACTCAAATTTGGTCAGAATTGGTATGTACCAGTATGGGTACCAAAGATCAACAATACATATTGTTTCTATCTGTTCAGTGCAGGAAAATTCTACGCTGGTGTTATGACAATGATTTCTGCACAGTACAACCAGAAAAACAACAAGATATATTTAAACCAGTAAAAAAAGAATGACGAAAGTAAATAAGGTCTGAAACTTTAGGTACTGAAGGTCAACTTTAGCAACATGCATAGCAGAGAATCTTTCTACCATGGATGTACAAAAATAGACATCCATGGTTTCAGCAGATCTGTTAATATGTCACAGTTCATAAACAATGACAGGAAATGACCAATTAGCTGTTTCAGTTACTGCTACCACTCCCAAACATAACAGGTACCCTGCATACAAACAGGTTAAAGGTTGAAATCCTCTTATTCAGATGTGTGGGCTGATTCAGATCACTGCCGCCACCACTCCTGCACACTTGCAGTATTTCCCTTTTTCTTACCTCATTTGCACATTTTTGACACTGATGTGTTCATTTGAACAAATTCACATCTCAACCCCTACATCTACCTGTACACCAAATACTGAGACGGTAGCTTTGGTGGTATGGGAGCCTTTGTGTGTGACGGACATACATCCGCACATACATACCCACAAATATACAGACATACAGACACCACTCAGACTCATCATATAAGCTCTTTTTGGTATTTATATATAAAACAAAATATGACCTAAAAACTAATCAGTTCTTGCCATTTGCTTACTGGATATATGTACCAGATTTGATTCTGATCTGATAAGCCATTTTTGAGATATCGGACCAACAGACAGACACACAGACATACAGACGGACAGACAGACAGACAGACATCGCTGCGACATATGCTCACCTGTGTAAGCACGTGAGCAAAAAACTTGAACTCAAGGACAACCGGTACGCGGCACTCACCTGGGCAAAACCAAGCCTCAGTGTATTCATGGACGTTGTACATCCGTTATGTACTGTAGCATGGAGGTAGCAGGTAGCTACCTCTCTTGATTGAAGTATCGAACAGCAACAATGTTTGTTTTACATACCAGGGAATTTGTAACTTTGTAGAAAGGGGAGTAAACTGTTTCAATACATTGCAACTTTGTAGGAAGGAGGGTACACTGTTTCAACATCTTACAACATTTTATTGTGAGCTGAAGTTTTTTTCTCATGTGTTTCCACATGTGAGCATATTATCTTGTTCACATTGGCAACCCAACTGAAATTTGGGCCGACGCAAAATAATTGTCCTTTTGGGATTAAATTTGGTCCGTGTCCACACTTACCGTTACCAGAATTAGGGCCGACGTAACTTTACCTTCCTTTGTGAACTCTGACCTGTCAAAGTTCAAAATGGCGCATTTGAATATGGCACGCTGTTTCTACTGTTCATGATTTTCCTGTGTTTTTACGCACAAGAAGGGCAAATATGACTACCACTCACCCTTTTAATCATCGGAGAGACCTCACCATTTATTGGATGAGCATATGGTATATATAAGACCGCGGTGGAGAAATAACCAATGCGCGGCATTTTTGACATGCCTCTCTAGTCTATTACGTGCACTGTGGAATCGAATGACATGGTCTCGTTGCGGAACAAAGGTTGGTGGGAAGTTCAGCGTACATGGGATGATATTAAAATAAAGACTGGATTGAAAACTTTCGATAGGTGTAAACTTTAGTTTCAAACGTCGTTTGTTTTGTGCGAATATGTGACTAGTTCAACTTCGATCCATACTGGAGGCCTGGTCAACTGGGACCAGGGCCGACGTAACGTGTCCACACTGGCGATTTGCGTCGGACCAAATTTTGCGTCGGCCCTGAGTCGGCCCTGAACCCCCCTTCTAACCGGGACCAAACTGAGTTGGGCCAGGGCCGACTCAGCGTGTCCACATTGGTTTTTTACGTCGGCCCCGGCCCTGGTCGGGACCTGGGCCGACGCAAAGTCGTCAGTCTGAACGTACCATATGTCACAGCGATGTCTGTCTGTCTGTCTGTCTGTCTGTCCGTGTGTCTGTCTGTCTGTCTGTCTGTCTGTTGGTCCAATATCTCAAAAACGGCTTGTCAGATCAGAATCAAATCTGGTACATATATTCAGTTAGCAAATGGCAAGAACTGATTAGTTTTTGGTGGGTGTGGCTTGCATACTTTTTACTCATTTGCATAATTAATGATTTTAGAAAAAACGGATATACATTAAAAACGACTACACACAATTTGATGAGATTTGCTACAAATGTTGATCACACCAAGATATATCAGCAGTGGGAACCACTAAGGGGTTACATGAAAGACAGTTGCTAATTTGCATATTTAATGAACTTTCCTAATTAGAGATATATATCTGAATTGACTTGACCAAAGTTGACAAAACTTGCTACATATATTGCAGATACCATGATACAACATTATTGACAATCATTAAGCATTTACTTAAGTCAATTCCTAATTTACATATTTAATGAACTTTGCTATAACATTCGTTGCCACTCTTAATTTGGAGGTTCGTTTTCGAACGACCTGCGCATGCCCAGATCTCAACTCGATTATGTCACTGACTTCGAAGTCTTCGTGTTTGGTTTGGGACATCTGCTAATTTCGGCCTTTGTTTTAACGCTATGGAAGGTCAAGTTTGGAAAAATTCGGTCGTGGTTAACCTCATGACTAACCTCACTACAACATCATGGCAGCAAGAGAGCATGGTAAATAGAAATTTGCAACTTTTCGAGCTTTCTATTTGACGTAGTGCGATCGTCACCTCAATGTTTTCAGTATTGGCATGTGACAGGTCAAGCACCTGCAGTTCATAAAAGTCCCATTTGCGCGTACTTATGTGTTTGTGAGCAATGTCATTCGAGTTATTCAATCGCAGTTTCATTGAACTACGTTGACGGGGGACGTTGGGGGACATTTTTGAAAATCGGTTACCCTTCCAAATGTATTCGTTTAGCATGGTAAAGCCAGCGAAATTGATGATCGCCGAACTGTGGATTGTTCAAAAACTTTGAATGTGCATATTTTTGATAAAGAGCTATGTGCAATAGAGGAAAAATTTTAGAATAAGACAGGGTTTGCCTAAAACTAAACCAAATGCAACAGTTACTTCATATTGACCCAGAATTGAGTCAGAATTTATAAATGCCCCAGCCATCTGTGTGTGTGCCGGGGGGGGGGTATGGCGATTTGCTTCTTGATTTTAGGGTTTCCAAGTTGTCTTTCCCGGGGTTGAGGCATTTGACAAACTTCATAAGATTATTTCCATATACCCCACACTAGGGTAGTACGTGGGTAGGGGTTGACATTGACTTAGTACTTTCAACTGTCCCTTAAACCACATCGTAAATAAGCTTATGTTGAAGCTTCAGCATGCTCGAGATACATGTTTTAATACAGATACACTGCTGTTAGTCAAATCACGTATCACACATTCAGAACCGACCTAGACACATTGGGCATGGAGTAAAATCAGTTACTTTGCACGTCGCCTTCAAGTTCAACTTAATTCGCATTCCGAAACTTCATCATTATACTATAGTACATACAGTGATAATACCATTGCCAATGAATTGTTCCCGAGAATTTACCAATGAATGGGCGTTCAGTTATGAACACGGAGGAAAATGTACAGCAAAGCGAAACTTGAGGTCTAAATCAGCTTGAAATTGGTGTGTAAACAACCTATATATCTTCGCTAAGTGATCGGTCCCGGCATTATTACCACTTGCTCGGCTGCACTGTGGCCGGTCACCGTCCATTTCCGAGTGCGTACAGTTCAACCGCTGATTCCCGCTGTAATCTGTGTGACGTATACGCGTAATCGGGATTGAATAGGCATGCGCGTATCAAAGTTCAAAAGGTCGTACAATCTGCGATTGCGCGAACGAACCTCCAAATTAAGAGTGGCAACGAACTGTATAAGGGATACATACTCGGATTTACTTGATCAAAGTTGGCAAAACATGCTATGTACATTGATGATTATACCTGGTTAAAACAATATCGGAAGTCATTTCACATTTTCATGTCCACTAATTTATAATTTGCCTATCTAATGAGCTTTCACAGCTAGGCATATATGGCTTGAAGGACTTGGCTAAAGGTAATTACACTTGCTATATAAAATGGTGATACAATTGACAGCAGTCAAAGAACTTTAATATTTTTATTTCAGCTAATTACATATTTGTATACTTCATGACCTTTTAGAATAATCGGCGGTGATTATTGTTCATTATGTTGATCATAATACTTTCAATGAAGTTGCAAACATGTGGCAAAGGTTCAAATTTACACATATCTGCGATATATAATGAAACACATGAGCATTTTCAGTTCATATCTGGTCTGTCCAGGAGACACTGTCAAAAAATTCAATAGCCACTAAAATATGGCCTACTCAGATTGCGTCATTGCGTCACACAACGGTTATTTTATCGGGACAAAACAAAAAAAATTGCGTCAAATGTCGCAATGCCGCACACTGGCTGAAACACTGTGTATAAGGTCTACCTAAGGTACTTGCCAACTTATTTCAAAGCAATCAAAACAGCAGTTCTTGAGATATTAATTGTTGATCATTTTCACATTTTGCAAGGTCATTTGCATAATTGGCAATGCAGACTTCATATGAACAAAATCCCATCTATAGCCCAGGATGCATCCACACACCAAATACCAAGCTGAAACATGCAGGGGTTTGCGTGTTTATGATGTTGACGGACATACATACTTACATACGTACATACACAACATACATACAGACGCCACCGACTTCAGCTTATACGATAACCTTACATTGGTATGCCAAATGTCAAGCTAAAAAAGGGAGTCAATAATTTCCCACATCTATCTAAATGCTGATCTGTTTGGCACCATTGTAACAAACGACCTACGGTCATTATGTTAACAATGTACATTATCATAGCCGACACAAAAGCCCTAAGCCCCATCTTTGTATAAAGTTGATGAGATATATTTGAGAACGCCCTCTGCAAACTACTTACCAGTACCTGGAGGTCCATACAAAATAACACCTTTTGGTGGTTTTATACCCATCTCTTCATAGTATTCTGGATGTGTAAGAGGCAATTCAACCGATTCTTTTATTTCTTGTATCTGAGTATCAAGACCACCAATATCAGCATAGGATTCCTGTGGTGCTTTGTCTAATTTCATTACAGTAACCATTGGATCTGTATCATCTCCAAGAACTCCAACAATTGCATGAACCTACAAATATAGAGAGATGACACAAAGATCCTAATGGTTTGTGTTTATAGGAGATTATGCTGACATTTTCTCAGGTCAATAAGTAGGTATTCCAATGCAAAATTAAGAGTGATGGTTTTTGAAATAATCAATATTTAGGTTGAAAGAGCAGGAAAAACATTGATGAATACAACAAAACGCATGAAAATTGATCAATCCATTCAAGATATACTGTATTAAAATATGCAAATTTTGGGCCTCTGAGGGTGAAATATGCATAAATAATGCAAAAAGAGATAAAAGTGCAATTTTTCACATAATTGTGTAAGATTGTGTAAGTCGATTTTGAGAGTGTTGTTCAAATGGTGTTTGCATAATAGTGTTCATGACAGATAACACGGTTTGCTCTACTGTGAGCCCTCCCCTTGTTTAACTGCAGTTTTAACAAACCAGGGGCTTATAATCGGATGAGTATGGTACAAAGCAGTACTAAATATTAGGCTTCATTCTACCAGCTTGTAATTTGTATAAATCATTTATTTTTGACTAAACAAAATTTGCTTTCCTTAAACCAATCTGAAAGAAATAGTGATGGTGTTCTGATGTAAGGACATATGACATGTGGAGAGTCATCTATTTTCCTATCACTTACACGATTTATTTCAGTATATAATCTGACACTGTGAACAACCATACCTTGTGATTCATAAGGACTGAGCATCCTGGTTCAAGCTGGTCTTTATCTACAAATGACAGAATGCTGACATAATGTTCAGATCCAACTGATGTAGATACTATGGCATGATTATCGTCTATTATCTCCTCTAGGTTACCAACAGACATTGGACTTCCGCGCAAGTCATCTACCTTAGAACGTTCTTCCTGTCAAAGTAACAATAGAATACTTAGAAATACATTTATATCAGATTCTGCATTTCACTTTAACCCTTTTTCTCCCAGACAGTAACAACTGTATCACTTCCCCATCAGCCAAGTCAGTAAAAAGTGGTATTGAGCCAAAACATGACGTATTTTCACCCACTTGGCTTGGTATGTTATAGCATCTTATGTCCAAAAAAGTCAACTTTACAGTATTATGTTTTCAACAGCCTTCAAATGTACAGTATTATGTTAAAATACATCATATGGAATACGTTGTGTTTCATTAATTTTAATCATCTTGACCTGGTGGTGAAATATGGACTTGGCAGGGAAAGGGTTAACATGACAATTATAGAATGTCATGTTAAAAACATTTCTGTGAATCACAATTTCATACAATTACATAACTTTTGACAAGTTTTTCTGGGAAACCGGGATTGGAAGAACAAACAGTAATACATACAAAATGAAATTCACTAACAAGTCATCGTTGATGACACAGTTCCCAATTGTTAATGGGTACTTTGATTACAAGTCCTCAGAGAAGATAGACTCCTCTTTATTAGGTCAGTGTGATAAAAATACTGTGGTAAAGATGACACTCAATCGCCAAGAATGAGTTCCATAGTGATGAAAACATAAAACCAATGTAGGCCACTATCCTAAAGGTCATTAAATGAGTCAACTCGGAATTAGTTACAAAACATTTTTTCATACTATCTTTACACTAATAGATTATCACCGGTACCATATTTCATAAAGTTTAATGCAGTATTTACAACACTGAGATCAACATATGATCGTCAAATTTGACGTTATATTTGTGGATATATCACTCTAATTAGGAAAGTTCATTACATATGCAATTACAAATTAATTAAAATGGCACCGATAAATGTCTTTTTCACTGTTTAAGGAATGTGAGCTTAACATCTGTACAAAGTTTCATGAAATTTGATGCAGTATTTGACATATCAGCCTAATTATGAAACTTCAATAATTGACATGATACTGCTACATGACACCAAACAAATTGACGTGCATGTATGAAATAAGTCAATGTCCTTGTACCAACTTTGAATGATACTTGTGGAAATAAGTCTGAGTTATGGCTCAGTACATGAGAAAATCGTAACAAAATCGCCGCCACGCAGCGATATTTGATCTTACTGTTTAAAAAATCAACACGAATATGTATGACATAAGTCAATGTCCAGGTACAAACTTTGAATAAAATCAGTTGAGACTTGCCAGAGTTATGGTTCTCGACATGAAAAAAACCATAGCAAAATTGCCACCATGTGGCCATATCAGACCATATCGAGAAACAAATCATCATACAGATGCAGTGTTCTCCCTGAATAAGGTAACAGGGGCGTGGCGCCCTCTTGTAAATTCCGAGCGCCCCTTTGCCAGAAATGAAAAAGATTCATTTTTAAAAAAAATAAAACAATAAAATGTACGGGGAAAAAGTTGACAGTGATTTACAAGTAAAATGCAAGCGTGAGCGTCGATCCTGCAGGCTGCAAACATAATTCTCATCGATCTTGCAAATCTCGCGAGTTTGTTATGTAATCCGAGATAATAAGCCCATGTGCAACTCATTGATGGCACCCATATTTGCATGGCTCAGGCCGTAACGTTAGCCACGGTCCCTCCATAGGGACTGTGCATTAGGTAACCGACTTAGCTGAGTAAACATGCCTAGGAGCTGAGGGTAACCAAGGACAGCAGCGTACTCTGAAGTTTTTTATAGGAGGTTAGAATTTCGCTTGTGTATTCCTTCCCAAAGCAAAACGACCTATTTTTAGGTTGGGTCGGACGTGTACATGTATCAGGCTGAGAACGCGTAAGCTTAAGTGTTATGGTGATAATTTTGACATTGATGAATAAATGTATGTCATTCACTGTATTTTTGTTTTCAAAAAATGTAATCTTCATTGAAATCAGTGAACTGGAATAAAAGTTCTGGAACACTGTCATAGATTTCTTTTTCTTTGAGTTTTTTATACGAAAAAAATCTGAAAAAATACTCCCCAAGTGCCACCAAATAACACATTTTAATCTCTATTTTTCAAAAGCTTCGCACCACATCTTCGCCCTCTTGTAAAAAATTCCTGGGGAGAACACTGATATGTATACTATAACTATAAGTCAATGTCCTTGTACCAACTTTGAATAAATTTGCTTGTGGATGTCTGAGTTATGCTTCAGAACATGTTAATATGCAAATAAGTATTTGGCTGAAGTAAAAATGCTTAATGACTTATATGAGTTTATATGAGTTATATACCTAATTATAAAGTTCATTAAATGTGCAAATGAACCCTTAATTAACTCCACACTACTAAATGCTTTACAATGAAGTTAGATTTCTGTCAGACCAATATATGCAGCAGTTTTCATCACATTTGATGCAGTTATTTCGGAGTTATATGACTAATTATCAAACTCCATGAAATATGCAAATGAGCTATTTATTAACTTGACACTGCTCCATGCTTCTCCGTTCAATTGGATATTTATGAGATCAACAACTGTAGCAAGATTCATCAAATTTAATGCTGTAATTTTGGAGTAATATCACTAATTACAAAGTTCATTAAATATGCAAATGAACCCTTATTAACTTCACACTACTAAATGCTTTACACCACAATTAGATATCTGTCGGATAAGTATCTGCAGCAGATTTCATCACATTTGGTGCAGTTATTTTGGAGTTATATGACTAATTACAAAACTTCATAAAATATGCAAATGAGCTATTTGTTAACTTGACACTGCCAAATACTTCTCTGTACTATTAGATATTTATCAGACCAATATCTGTACCCGATTTCACTGACTTGTGTGCCTTAATTTCAGAGTTATATACCTAATTAAAAAATTCATAAAATATGCAAATGAACCCTTAATTAACTTCACACTTCTAAATACTTTACACCACAGTTAGATATCACTCGGATCTGTATCTGCAGCAGATTTCATCACATCTGGTGCAATTATATCAGAGTTATATGACTTATTAAAAAACTTCATAAAATATGCAAATGAGCTATTTATTAACTTGACACTGCTCAATGCTTCTCCGTACAATTGGATATTTATCAGATCAACATCTGCAGCAAGTTTCATCAAATTTAATGCTGTAATTTTGGAGTAATATCACTAATTACAAAGTTCATTAAATATGTAAATGAGCAGGTAATTGACATGACACTCACAGTATCATGATAATGTTCTGAGATTGTCATCTGTGTAAAGTTTCATGAAATTTTGTGCAGTATTTCTTGATATATGTCTACACTGTCATTACCGTCTCCAAAGGAAACCATTGTATGGAAAAAAACGATATTGCATAACTTCATTAATATGCAAACCATCCTAATCAAAATCTAATCAGTTCTTGCAAACAGCATATGGTACCTGTCTACCAAATCTGACTTGAATACGTTCAGGCATTTTTGAGTAATCGTGTAAACAGACAGACAGACAGACACACACACACACTAACACACACACAAACACACACACACGGACAGACAGACAGACAGACATTGCTATGACATTAGTCCACGTGTTCACACACATGAGCTAAAAATGGAGAGTTGTTACATTAACATAAGACTGCTATTTCTAAAACAACAATTTTCATGACACACACTACAATTCTAAATTTTAAAAAAAACTTGTTAGTGTTTGTCTAGTACAATGACTCACTTCATGCTTCTCTTCTTGTGGTTTCAGTCTCTCCTGATTCCTGATAAACTCTTCTTCCATTAATAAATAATCCTTGATTCTTTCTAATTTCAGTAGCTTCAGTCTGCATCTTGTGTATGGAGTGACTATAATGCAACAGATGACTATTCATTTCTGATAATATATACATGTATAGGCTATGGACTATGGACTTAAGAGTAGGTGACCAATGGTTCTACTCCGGAATAAAAATGACGCGATGCGTCTACAGACTCAGTACGCCCAAGAGATCACGTGATCGCGGTACAAACAAACCAACATGTGCACTATACGCATGTGGAAATACATGTTCGTCCATGCGCGTTTACACACGTGGATTTGTTTGTACCGTGGTCCATTCAAATTCCGGGTTTTACCTATTGCCTAATGTATGGAGGGCAACTGATCTCCTGCCTCGAGGGCACATAGACCCTTTTTTGGGCTATATTGTTTTTATTACATGCCTCTGTAGCAAAGTTTTCACTCCAAGTTTTTGGATTTACATACAATGACCATCATAATGTGCTTAATTTTGATGTTAGACGGAAATCTATGACAAAAATAGAACTATTTTCATCGTGGAGCATTATGTGGTATATCAAATTTTCATGCATGATTTTCTAAAAAACATTATTTACTATGTAAAACGTAATTTTAGTTTATTTAAATCCTATAGTCAAGTTGAAAACAGTTCCGCTTTCAGTCTAATGATGACTATGCAGCCAACAACATCAACAAGTTACCATTGAATCCTATGGAGCATGTGACATTTGATGTATATGAGGCATGTAATAAAATGTAACAATACTTAAACGTTGTTATCATAGGCACAAATACCAATAGTATCAGTCACTTGTTACATGCCAGTACATATGTTTTGTGTGTACATGTGTTTTGTAAACATTACATTATGACCATTTAAGGGGGAGACCACCTTCACAGACACCTATCTTTAACCTGTTTGATAACCATTAAAATGAATCTTTAACCCAAGATGTAGTATATATTTGGGTAGCTCAACAATTGAAGATCATGAAAATTATGAGAATATTTCAAAACCTGTTTGCGTGTGTTTGTTTTGCTCAAAAATGTGAGTTTTTGAGTTTTTCACTTAAAAAAGTAAGTAAAAGAGGGTGATGGTGAGCCGTTTTCTGCAATCAATAGCAGGATAAGGTGTGTAAACCAGATAAGAACTGAAAATGCTCACGTGTTTCATTATATTACAGTTATGTGTGAATTTGAACCTTTGCCACATGTTCGCAACTTCGCTGAAAGTATTATGATCAACATAATGAAGAATATTCACCACATTAATTCTAAAATGCCATGAAGTATACAAATATGTGATTAGGCGCCGTAAAATAAATTCTTTGTTTGCTGTCCGCGTGTGGGTAGGTTTTTGGATGAAATCTGAAAAACAAACACAGATCGTATGCTCGAAAATACGGCACAACGTCGCAGCAGTTTACTTAAATGTCGCAAAAACGCAAATGTCGTACGATCGTTTCAATACAAATCAGAATACCTATCGTAAAGGGGTACATCAACCGCTGTATGTAAAATATACATGTGCACCTCCTGTTGTAGCGGACTGGAGTGTATCGTAAGTGAAGATCGATTGACCCGTTTCAAAAGTTGATTTCCCCCTCAAAGTTTTCAAGTCGGCCGAAGTGCGTAAAATTGTTTTGGTCTCCATACAAGATGGATCGAAAACAATTCTTGACTGGTTTAGCTTCGAATAAGGAAGGGAACTGATAACCATCAGCTTTTCCCAGGCCGCGATCCGCGATTGATCACGATATTGGATCTGCACCGGGACAAGCCTGTTCGTTGTTGAATGCTCAAAATAGTTTGTACGCAGTTGAAGTTGCTCTTACTTTGGACATCTTTCCGCTAAAATAGATTTGTCCGGATTAGAATTCAGTTTTCAAATAAAAGCAATGCCATTCGGCATTGCTGTCTTGACAAGCAGAATATTTAGCATTTTAGTATGCAATAGCACTGATCACTTAAAGGCAGGGGGAGCCTATAAATACCCCGTATCTCCCTTGGCATTCATAATCCAACATGAGTGGCACATGGTAGCAGCGTCAAAGAATGCTCTCGAAAATCTGGATCTTTCAAGAACCATGTTGTAAATTATAGCACTGTTCCAACATATTACGTTTTGTGAATACTTGTGGAATCACTTTGTTGGCGAAATTCTCTCAGCATATTATCTTCCATTTTAAGTTGCTTTTTGATGCCAAAACTGCTTCGATGCTGTGTTCGAAGCGTCCAAAGAACGATAGATGAAAGCGTTCAAACAGCTGCCAATCACGAGGGGACGCGCGAAGGTGCAAACGATCAAACATTTGTTATCTACATCAGATTGATTACGATGTCAACAATCAATAAACGATTCTAACTTTACTGAGCAAAATACTTGACCAATGGTTACATGGACAAAACACAGTCCCTCCACGGGACCGTGGACAAAACCGGCGACATGCGGACTCATTTTGGATTGACCACGAAAAACTACTTTTCTAACTACTTTCAGCCAAAATCAACTCGATTCCGATCTATGCCTACACATGGAGCTACCAAAGTAGTACCTCCATGGCCAACCCAAATCACTCAACTGCGGCGAAAAATTGCTTTTGTGACGTCCAAAACCCGGAAAACCGTTGTTATTGGTGATGCACAGTCAAAGGCCAATGCACGGCCACTGGATACGTTCATGCGACATTTATACAGGTGCCCATGAGCTGCATTATTTCCCGACGGTCAGGTCGGGGCAATGAAACTAAATCGCGATCCATTCATCTCTGTTGGAGTTGTCCAAAAAGAGACACTTGCCATAGAATATAGTATCAAATGTTGACCGTTCAGACTGAAACATGATGAAAGGTCTGAAGATCGCCGTGATGTTGTTCTTCTCTATACGTTTTTCTGAGTTTGTTTTTGACTAAATTGCTCTAATATTATCTGACGTTTGTTTGAAATCTTTATCAACTTTTCTTTCCGGACCAGGGCAGAACATTACCTTTCACTTTCATAGTATTAAACCTAGGATTCATTTATTTCGCTGATTAATAGACTCTTCTGTTCTTCCTTGATTGTCTATAACTGACTTTACTGTCTTATCGTAGGATTAATGAGACTGATGAGATTAATGAGGTCCATATATCTTTCTTTCATGAATATGACATTGTTTGTGTACCGTCTATTTACTGTCTGTTCTGTGCTGTTTTGTGTCTATGTTTACAGCTATTGTCTTGCGAACTGTCATTGGTTTATGGATTGGTATGATTGCGATTACTTAATGAGACTTAAATTGCCAATACGCGTGTTTGTTGGTTGTTTGTCGGCTCCAACTATTTATCGATTATCGCCAGAAAAAACAGACGTGGCTGGGCTTCAGCTCTGCAAGTTCAAGCTAGGCAACGTCCTTCACCGCCTTGGCCGTGCCATTCAATGGACGTGGCTTTGGATTTTTTATTTATTCCATCATCCGAAGTATTGGCTCTGGTTTGCGGACAAACATATCCTGTTGCCGACGACTTTGGTTGCTACGTACGCTGTTTGTGTACCGAGAATTCAAGAGGGGATATGAGGTCAATGCTACGGGGATACCACCTGTACTGAGCAGGGACTGCTTTTGTTATGCAAACCAGCTAGCTGTACAATGGCCGCCAGGCATGTGGAGACGTTGATGGCTAGAACAATGGAAGCATATTGCATTGTACCCGTGCATGGCAAAAGTGAGACTGACGACTTGGGTGTAGTGACTGGTTATCACTGGTTAGCTGCAGCCCAAGCCATGACAGTACAAACCCGTACCTGACTGAAGACCGCTCGATTAAGTCGGTAATGAACGGTAACACTCCTAAGCCAACTCCCAAATGAGCTGGCTAAACAACGTGGAAGCTGTGTGTCAATTGCTCAGTCATGTCGTTGGTACAACGGCAAAAACGCAGTTTTTGTGCTACACTGCCAAGTCGTTGAAGGTACGTATTCAATTGACCCTACCCTGGGGAAAAGGGACAGGTTTGCCGGTGCTGCCACACCCCTAGCACAACCCTAAGGGTCTCTGACTAACAGACGAGCGAGGTGATGTTTGTGCATGGCAGACGTGCCCAATACTGAAGGAGCTTATTTCCGTAAAAGTAAGCATGAAACGGCAATAAAATGACACACCCCCTCGGGCAAACAAAGCCGGTGACCTCAATTTTTTTCTGCAGTAACCCTTGAGCACCTTCCCCTGTCTACGGGCATGTAGAAATTATCGAAGTCTAACATGTATAAGTAAGGCTAAAACTACCCTGAAAATGGGTGGTTTCTGCCAAAATGCCTGGCAGGATAATGTGCAGGAGAGCCAATCTTTTGCAGGCACATATTATGGGGCCATTTTCTACTGACTTGGCAGGATAACGGGCAAGGGCGCTTGGCAGGAAAAGGGATATGGAAGGTGAGTCTACCCCTTAACACTGTAAATGACATGTGATGGACTTGATATGAAAATAGTGTAACAATAGCTTCTTCAGACCTCTTGTGCTTCTGCAGTAAAATCAACACGGGTCAAAAAAAATCACTTGCCATTAGATATTTGATGTCATTTCATATTACAGCTTTAATTATGATACTGATTTTGTCTTACCCTGAGGAAGTTTATTTGCGGCATCAGGACCTTTTGTTTTTCTTCTCTTCTTACCAACCCTTGTCGGTACAGGAGGTTCATATTTCTTTTTTTTGTCCTAAATTGTCAAGATCAATAATAGTTAAAAAGCATGGTTATGGCGTAGAGTTCATCGACTTAAACTTGACATTACACAGTGTATTACAGGAACAAATCCTTTTGAGCAAACAATAAACCAAGAAAGAAAATACATGTACCAAGTCTAGCCTCAATGTTCTTTTTTGTCTATGATTGTGTACCACCACACTCATCTTTTTCAATAACATGGGGCCTGGGGGCACCAACGTGCTTTGTACCTTCTCAGTATTTCTTATTTGACATGAATGTGAAGTTTATTGAAAAGTCAAATTCATTGGACATAAATCAATGAAAATTATTTGAACTGGTTGGTTACTGCTCCAGCATAACAAGAACTAAATGATATTGTCAGGAGCTGGAATATGTAAATTCAAGTTTGGGATGTAAGTATCAACAGCCTTTGATATGTGTGAAAGTGAATTAAGATATGCGACTAAATAGGATGAAAAGTATCTAAAACAGAAAATGGTTAACATTTAAATAATAATAATAATAATGGGTTCTTATATAGCGCACATATCCACAAGTACATGTTATCAAGGCGCTTTACAATTATTATTACCCCTGGTCACTGGACCTTTGATACCACTCAACTCAATGTCCTTGTACCAAATTGGATCATATTGTGAAACAAATTGACGTGCATATGTATGATATAGGTCAATGTCCTTGTACAAACTTTGAATAAAATCGGTTAATACATATACCCTCGAGAAAAACGGGACAGGCAACTGTGATAGAGAACAAAGGGTCTATGGGATTAGCAGCGTGCGATCCTACTTGGAATAATTAAGAGGTGTTAACTGGTGTGCAGATAAGAATGGACAGTGAAATTGATCTAAATGTTGTCACACTTGTGTAATTGGTTTGTAAAGTTGTTCCAAAACTTGTCTCAGAAGTTGCACTGACTTGTTATAACTGCGGTGAAAATCAGAGAGCTTTTATGGACCCATAATAAACACACACCAGGGAGTACACTTTGAAGTGCACTTCACATACACAGACTCATATTACATTCCTTATATGCTGCTTTGAGTTACATTGTATCACAGCCAAGTCAGAGTCTAGTTGTCATTAGACTCTTGTTGCCTTTGCATTGTAGAAGTTCTTTGCCAAAAAAAATCAGGATTTACAGGAAAAGAGGTGTACATACGCCAGAAATAATAAGTGAGAAAGTTGTCGAAATGTACGGGGATAGAAAGTCAGAAAATCTTTACCCTACACACACAGACACTAATCAGTGTCTACTTTATTGCTTTATATCAACAATTACAGCAGAAGCCTACTGTGAAACAACACTATAATCTGTCTTTAGTTTGCCGCAACTCAACTTAAGTTACCGATCCTGTAGTAAATTTTCAAACAACTTTACAAACCAATTACACAAGTAGTGTGATAACATTTAGATCAATTTCACTGTCCATTCTTATCTGCAAACGACAGTAATGGGTCGGGGACGGAACGGAAGCTGGACCCATTCGACTGCACAACGTCCGGTTCATAGATATTGCATGCGCCTATACTGTAATAATGTTTTCGGATTACAAGTTATTTCGGATTACCCGCAAGTCCATTTTTAGAAAGAAAAGTGTTACAACTATTTTGAGAAGAATTCGTCAAAATGGTTTTGAAATACTTTTTAGCGAGATTCGATGCAACTAGAAGTCTGCAGGGAGTCAGTATGTTGCTGTAAAGTGACAAAGTTTCGAATAGAAATCCGAAACACATATCACTGCAGTTCCAGACTTGACAGCAGTTGACATCACAGAGTTGTTTACATTCCGCAATCGTCCGTGTATCTCCAAATTTTCCCTCGTTTTTGCAGTTTTTTAACCGTCGGAATATTTTCTGTGCGAGGAGTGCTCCATGATTCGGTAAAGTATGTATGTTAACTACTGAAATGTTGTTTTTTGAAAACTGTTAATGGCCAAATTTTGGAGGACAGCGTTCAGCTTTGTTTAAATGCATGTCTACTTTACTGCTTCTGACTCCACCAACCGTTGTAGAGTCCCGATTTATCGCAAAGTTTCTCCTGACAGCGAAAGTCAGTATTACAAATGTATTTTCTAGTACTTTGTGGGTGTAGACATGTGTAGCATATCTGAACTTTGGTGTTTCTTTAGGCTAAAACAGTACCAAAATGTTAGAGGTCGTGTATTTGAGCTCCGATGGAGTAGTCATTTTTTGTATACCCTGATTTTCGTCAAATTTTGCGTGACAGATGAAATAAAGGTCAGATTTTCGTTTCGCAGGACTGGGGAAGTGTAGACCTGTCTAACTTGTAAATGTTTGTTGTTATCGGAGATTTTTATGGTAGGGAATGTAAACTTAAGATGTCGATACCTAGCAAGAGTTTTCTGTAGCGTCTATGGCTAAATGTACACTGTTTTTATCGTCTGGTGTTTTCCTGTTGGCTTTGGCTAGAATCCAAATTGTGATCTCCATCGTTACCAAAACATTCACCATGACTGGTATCAAAAAACCCTCAAAATTCTCTGTGTCATTACTCGGAATGTGCCATGCAAGAGCAAAGTGTACATAAGAACGTCAGTTTGATCGTTAATGGGATTCAGTGTTAAGTACGAAGTATTGTTGTCGGTGACCACTTGGCAAATAAACTTAACATATTCCAAGATAGATCGCACAAAGAAACCACAACAGTTGCCTGTCCCGTTTTTCTCGAGGGTCTATGGTTGAGATGTGCCTGGGTTATGGCTCCTTACATGAAAAAAAATAGTAACAAAATGGCCGCATGGCGGCCATATTGGATCGTATCACAAAACAAATCGACGTGCATATGTATGACATATGAAGTAATCCTTGTACCAAGTTTGAATGAAATCGCTCCAGGCATCTCTGAGATATTTGCGTGAAGGGATGGATGGACGCAGGCATGCATGGACATGACCAAACCTATAAGTCCCCAAGACGGTGTCCATGGGGACTAATTACAAAGTTTCAAAGAGAGGTCCTGTCAACCCCATTTCTTCATGCAGTGAGGTCACCAGCCGGGCGGGCGGGACTTTAGCACCCATTTACTGTATTGTGGAAGCTATGCCAAAATTGATACTTTCAGCCTTTTTCAAGCAACAGCTGGATTACGCCACAAAAATTGACAAAATTTTCATACTTGCCCTTTATTCACACACATTGAGTTCGCTCCATTTGTCCGATGATCGCATGCCAAGTGACCCAGATGACATTATTTTACCTTTATTTTGACAATGGGGTACATTTAATCTGCATAGTTTGGCGATTGTCTCTTTAGACCAAAAATACCGCCAATGGCGCTTTGACATAATGACCTTCTAGTATCATCGGCATTTATCAACAACCCCACTCACTGTGAATTAGACAGACCACAAAGTCATGTGCAACATATAGCTGAAAGACTATTTTTCACATTGTGATTTTAAGCCCATTTTTATGAGAAAAGAGACATGTATATGTATACGGAGAAAAAAGCAGAAGACATATCTGTAAATGGTTTGTTGAGTGACAATTACGTATGCATCTCTTGAAAAATTTTGTGGTTATAAGATATAACAGTAGTGTAAGAATAATGAGGTTAGAATAAGTGTAGTAAAGCTAAGTTGACAGTAATTAAGATTACAAAATTATACACTAAGCTAAGGAAATCTGAATGAAATAAATGTTGAAAGTAGTAACTGAAGCTAAGATAGGAATGAACTGAGTTACTGCAAGGGGGCAAGATGATCTAGAACATGTAGGGCAGCAAAGTTATGGTCAGCTTTTTGTCTAATATACCTTGTGTGAGTTCATGAACTTTACATAAATCTTGCTATAGATTTGTTGCTAATGGGCAATAACTGTGTTTCAGATCATTTGAGAGCAATCCATCCATGACAGGTTTAAATTGTAATATATTTAAAGAAGAGAAACTTCTCAAATAATTTTTTGTTCCCTGTAATTTCCTGTGAGAACACAAGGACAGATGCTCAGGACAGATGCTGGTGCTAGCTTGATAACTAACCTAAAACTTGTAACTTCATTGTCTAACCTGTTCACCCCTAATTCCCTGTAAACAGGTCCACACTCACCATTGATAACAATGGGTTTGGGCCATACCATGGTGGTGAAAGGGTTAAGAGACTGTAACATGTGAGGTCGTGGATACTTAATCTCTGGAATGTCAAAGTCTGTATATTGACTCAAGGATGTTTACTTTACAAATGCCTAGGGTCATCTCAAATGTGAGAATCTAAAGTATGAAATATGTTTCTTTTATCGCTTTTGATGCCCAAAAGAGCGTGGAAATCTCTGATACTTCCATTCAGTGCATCCTCCATGTTTCTAGCATTCATCTAACACACATTTCTGTTCCATAACTCATAAAACAGTCCAAAATGCAGGATTGGTGTACCTTCCAAAAATACACATATGGAAGGCCCCTAAAATCAATTAGTTGAAAAAGGGGGTCAACAATTTCCCATATCTATCTAACCGCTGATCCGTTTGGCACCATTTTTCGGAATCGGAACCTTGACATTAGTCTAAACATCTGTACCAAATATCAACGCAGTCTGTTCAGCAGTTTTTGACTTTTTGTCGTTTACGGAAAATTTTCAATGGACGACATCCCACTCAACCCCTATAACATAATGACCTACGGTCATTATGTTAAAAATTACAAGAATTTAAAGTTGAGTTCGTTAAAAATCAAGTAATTTTAGCTACCCGAATGAAAAGTGATAAAATTATATTTCAAAATATATATATTGCCAAATAATTTGTCAACAATATTCTTCAGACCTATTGCCGACACTTACCATCTCAAAAACAGTGAAAATATACCTTAGTTTATTTTTGGGGATATTGCTGGCTTTTTACTTTTAATGACGCCACTGAAAGACGCCATTTTTGCCAATATTACCCATCATGCAATAGTACCGGAAAAGCCTGGTCGTCATACAGACTTATACATGTATGAAGTACCGAAGATTTGTATCTTTGTTGCCAAGGGCATTGCTAGGGCCTTTATTCAGAACTGGTAGCAGTTTTGAAAAATTCCAATGCAAATATTTTTTGACCGTTTTTATTTGTCAAAATAAACAAGCAATAAAACTTTCACTCTTACTCTTCACAAGACCTATAAACAGGCATTCCCACTTGGTAACATTTTTAAAACACATTTTTTAATGCCAACTGTCGATATTTGACATGGCGACTGCACGCAGATTGCGAGATATCGATAAAAGTATGTCATTTCTCGAGCGTATTTTTCACAACCTGAAATTTTACGATCGTTTCTGATTATGACCCAAAATCCTCTGAAGGTTTGTTGTTGTGCTGATTGACGATATTCTAGGGAGTCTATAATAAGTTAGAACGACGCAATTAATTTACCTCCCACTGCGAAGACTTGATACAGTACACAACGAAACTTGCCTTCAGACACGGCGGGTTTTTTGACGGCGATTAGACGCGTTCAAGACGCGTCTAAAACACGACCCTTCCAGCTCATTATCTCACAATGGAAAGAAGGTCATGAGTGGCCTTTGTTATGTAAATACAATACTCCACTACGTCACGTTTTTGTCACGTTCTAGACGCTCCAATTCCTTTCGTCTACTATGATAAAATGTTGTCTAATCTAGCAACATTTTGCCTAGTCGATGTCATGAGATGTCGATGAGAAAGTCATTATCGAATGGCCTGGACCGATGCCACGAAGTAATTGCTAGTACATGAAATCAAATCTTTCGTTCTGAAATATTTTGAATATCGAAATATCCAAAGTACTAGTAGTAAATGTATGTACAGTCGTGGTATGTTGACAAAATGAACAGAAACACTATTCATTCATGTGTCTGCGAGCTTTTTTATTACACTGTATGCACATTATTGCCTGATTACTGTATTACTGTTTAACCCTTGTGTCCATTTTACACAGGCATAGGATTAAAAAACACCAAGAAACGACAGCCCGCATAGGAAATAAAATTTATTACGAAAACCCAGATCTTGTATTTTTCGTCTTTTCCTTTTTTTCATAATCGTTGCGAAGTTGCGTTACGCGTTAGATGAAAGCCACGCAATAAAACAGAGTGATTAGTTGATGAGTACGTTGTTACGAAAAATCATGTCTACGCAGTTGTAATTTGTTACTCGTTCGCGGCATAATTGTCGAGCAGGTGATAGTCAAGGGGCTGAGTCGATACTAAATACGGTCTCACATTTATTCCCCACCGTTTGGAAAGGTAGCACGTATCAGTTATTGTTAAAACGTAACGATTTAATTCCCATTTGAGTAAAATAACTCGACAGTTGTAAATAAAAATTCATGTTCGAACCCAATCGAAATTTACCTCTGCTCTGGCGGAAATCAACCATAGGCAGGCTTTACGCAGCTTTCCCGCAATTTCGATGATCATGTCATGTCCGCAAACGACATTTTACGTCTTCATTGTCATTATTTGCAATACCAGGGAAATGAAGACCATCGGAAACACAGAATACCAAATAAACATTTAAAGTTTTAAAAAGGAACTTCCAAATATGGAGGGAATGGCTCGGCAATTTCAGGGTTGTACTAAATTCTGAATGAAGTTACAAATGCGAGTTCGGAGTCTGGCAACAAACTTTTTTAAATATATTATTATTCGATCACTGTGTTATTGTTTTAACCACTTGAACCCTTTTTACACAGGCATAGGATGAAAAGACCAAGAAATGACAGCTATCATGAGAATAAAATTAATTACGAAAACCAGCTTGTATTTTTTGTCTTTCCTTTCTTCATAATCTTTCCGAAGTTGCGTTGTGCGTTAGATGAATGCTACACAATAAAAAAGAGTGATTAGTTGATGAGTACGTTTTTACATTACATTACACTTTCTACCTCCATGGTTTTTACGAAAAAATCATGTCTACGCAGTTGTAATTTATTACTTGTTCGTTGCATAATATTGTCGAGCAGATGATGGTCAAGGGGCCGAATCGATACTAAATACGGTCTCGCAGTCACATTTCACCATGTGGAGAGAGCGCGTAGCAGCTACGGTATTGTTAAAAACCCAACAATTTCATTCTCATTTGAGTAAAATAACGCGACAGTTGTAATGCAATTCATGTCATATGGTTATGTCGAAAACACTGGCGCAAACTGTAAGATAAATAACCCGCGAAATTATCGAGAAAGTGAAGATCGCATCGTCATTGCAAAAGCATGGCCGCCATGCACGACATGTACGATGACCTTTGGACTCTGCATGACCTAACACATGACGTTGTCATCAAGGTGGCAATATTGTCGATTAAAGTAATTTCAAAAACAACTGCAGTGATAAATATTTCTTCTCAAATGAATCTGCTAAAAATGACACGGCAAACGAGGTTTAAATCTTCTTTCTTTTCCATTGTTTGAGATCATGACAGAAGCATTTCATTTTAATGTGAACGTAAACGAAATTTACCTTTGGCGGAAATCAACCATAGGCAGGCTTTACGCCGCTTTGCTCTTCCATTTTAACCCAGGCAATTTCGATGGATATGTAATCTCGTGTTGGCGGTCAACAACGCTTTCAGTTGTGACGCAACATACTCTGAATTTACAGGAAGAATGTATTCTTAAAGGTTACCTTGTCAGTTGCTTGACATGTATCATGTCATTGTCACTTTACAGCGATAATGACATGATGATGCTCTGACACTCAGAGAGTAATAACTTATCCTTGTCACTGTCGCCAAACGTAACCCAAATGCAGCAAAGACAATGTCGTAATTCTACTGGTAATGTGCAGTATTGTACATGCTGTTACGCAACTGGATTGATTGGGAGAACAAATGTTCATGTACTTTTATAAGTGCACATTCATGAGCTGCCATGGACATTCATTGATAAATACGAATATTTCTTGAACTCTCTTTTATTTGTCGACGCGTACGTCATATTTCTGTCTTGTTTTCAATTCCCGAAACGAATACACAACTTGTATATACAATGTAACAATGCACACAACGATGCAATCGTACATTCTTCAGGGGGCGCAGATAGTCTTAGATTTCAGGTTCCCGCTAACGTTCGCCACAGTCGCAAATTGCGAATAAATGTCCGTTGTGGCGAAAAAAAATTGCAACGCCTTCGCCACGCGTGGCGACAGCTCGTGAACTGGTGCTGTGTTGGGATCATTGACCCAAGACGTTGTCTTCGAAAGTCGCGTCAGTCCGCGATCCCAGACCGACTGTTTTCCCGAAGGACCAAGAATTTCGACGTGCGGATGTTTATGGTGATCGATCCAAAATATGTACTGGATTATTTATGTAGCCTACTATACTACAACTAGTCGTTTTTACATATACGTGTACGTTATTTTCCGATATCCAAATTTTTTAGCATAAACGCTGCAAGCATCGTACAAAACATTTAACCACGTACATCACGTACGTGTACGTCGCGTCAGGGTGCAAGCGTGAAGGGTAATTTGAGTTCACACCAGCATAGCAGCACAACGCATATTCAAAACAGCGTGCATCATCGTTAATCACGCCGGTTCTGTCACTTTTAACCCTTTTCCTGCCAAGTCGGTGAAAATCCGCTTGAAATTCGGTGTAGCCAGAATCTAAGCACTGGTGACCGTTATTCTCCCAACCCGGTGGAAATCGGACCCTTTTTGGGTACCCCCTTTCCTGCCAAGTCGACGGCACTACGTTTTGCTATCCCCTGTGCGTTTAGGGGTCATCCGAGGAGAGGTTTTCTGACAAGGAACGCCTTTTCCCCTCGAAATGGGTTCGCAGGGAGTCGATAGACAGGGAAAGGTGCAGAAACCTGTCCGCCAGTCCCCCACACCCGAGGGGGGCTGGTTTTTTTTTTACCGCTTTTTAGCGGACTTGGCAGGATAGCATGGTGACGTTTTCTGGCGGAGTTGGACGTACTTGGCTGCCTGGCACTATAGAGATGGCTGCCTGGCACTATAGAGATTGCTGCCGAACTTGACCAACTTGGCAATGCTAATCTAGAAGGCTACCTCTTGCAAACGACTTGGCAGATATGCCGATGGTGCGAGACGAAAGTCACTTATTCAGTTGTGCGTGACTGAAAATGAGAACGTATTTTTGACGGGACGGCTCGACTTGTTCCTCCGATGGAACGGATATGAACGACTCGGAAATACCATTACAAACTGGTGTCCGACGTACTAAGCTGGGCTTCAGCTCTGCAAGTTCAAGCCAGGCAACGTCCTTCACCGCCTTGGCCGTGCCATTCAATGGACGTAGCTTTGGATTTTTTATTTATTCCATCGTCCGAAGTATTGGCTCTGGTTTGCAGGCAAACGTATCCTCTTGCCGACGCATTGGTAACTACGTACGCTGTTTGCGTACAGAGAATTCAAAAGGTGACATAAGGTCAATATGCTACGGGGATACCACCTGCATTTAGCAGGGACTGCTTTTGTTATGCAAACCAGCTTGTAGTACAATATTGCTGCCAGGCATGTGGACATGTCGATGGCTAGAACAATGGAAGCATATTGCGTTGTACCCATGCATCGCAAAAGTGAGACTGACGACTTGGGTGTAGTGACTGGTTATCACTGGTTAGCTGCAGCCCAAGCCATGTCGGTACAAACCCGTACCTGACTGAGGACCACTCGATTAAGTCAGTAATGAACGGTAACACTCGTAAACCAACTCCCAACTGAGCTGGCTAAACTACGTGGAGCTGTGCTTCAATGGCTCAGCCATGTCGTTAATACAACGGCAAAAACGTAGTTTTTGTGCTACACTGCCAAGTCGTTGTAGGTACGTATTCAATTGACCCTACCCCTGGGGAAACAGGACAGGTTTGCCGGTGCTGCTGCACCCTTAGCACGACCCTCAGGGTCTCTGACTAACAGATGAGTGAGGTGATGTTTGTGCCTAGCGGACGTGTGTAATACTGAAGGAGTTTATTTCTGAAAAATAAACATGAAACGGCAATAAAATGACGCACTCCCAGGGGCGACCAAAGCCGGTGACCTCAATTTTTTTCTGCAGTAACCCTTGAGCTCCTTCCCCTGTCTACGGGCATGTAGAAATTATCGAAGTCTAACACGTATAAGTACGGCTAAAACAACCCTGAAAATGGGCGATTTCTGCCAAAATGCCTGGCAGGATAACATGCAGGAGAGCCAATCTTTTGCAGGCACATATTATGGGGCGTTTTTCTACTGACTTGGGAGGATAACGGACAAGGGCGCTCGGCAGGAAAAGGGTTAACGAATCAAAATAACCCTTAGATCAGTCAAATTATCGAAATATTCAGTCATTCAAATATCTAGCCTTTGAACAAAATAATTCGTTGCTCTGTTGTACGTCAACGACCGATGATCGACGGCAGAGTTCTCGAGACTGAAGTGATGGCGTTGGACTTTTCCAAGGGCGAAAATGAGCATGCGCGAAAAAAGTTTCAAGATCCCCAGTTTGTATACCCTGGGTCCATGTACGGTTTGGGTAGTTTCGAGACACCCAAACAATGCAAATGTGTTACGAATGCACGGTACGATGCGATGCAGCTTGCGGGCAGCTACGGCTGCAAACTACAAAGAGAAAGAGTTTATTGATTGTTCTCAGCTGGGAAAGTAACTAGGTTTAAAAAAGCTTCTAATTTACAAAAAATAAGGAAATAAGAAAACCACCATGAAAAGAACAAAGACAGACGAACCACGGTCCTAGACCATGGTCGAACAAATTACAGCAAGGTTTTTGTCTGTGCATGGAAGTATAAATGTGAGACTACAGATGAGTCGGTTGATCATAGATTTGTCGTACTGTCGAACTGCTCTTTTGATTTTTCACTGACTTTGCGAATTTCATTTATTTTCAAAACCTAAGCAATTTTTTAATACCAATAGTTTTCTTTGATACTTTTTGGAAAATGCTTTGCATAGTCAGGCAATCACTGTAATTTTGTGAAGATCACCAGATAACGGTATATACAGCAGTTTTTACATCATGTAAGAAATAAACATGGGCCCGGGGGCACCAACGTCCTTTGTACCTCCTTACTGTTTATTAATTGCCATAAATGTGAAATTTGGCAAAAAGTCAAATTGTTTTGACATAAATGAAAGTTATAAAAAGTTTGGACTCTGTAGGTCAACAGTACATCTTTAATAAGCTTACCCCTCAAGTACCGGTATGTATAGGCCAAAAACAATATTTAATTTTGAATTATGTAGTGCAGGGAAGGACATACAATATGGTGAAAAGCAAACTAAATACAAGCGACCTAGCGGCCGATATAGCTCCGCTGTGTTTATGTACAGAGTAACTATTTTTGACACATGTTGATGAAGAAGGTGGAAATCTTTGATAGCTCAATGCAATGGCCAGAAAAAAGTGGCTAAAATAAGCTGCAAAAATACACAATTTCATCATACTTTGAATATATCACATCGGATCATCCCTAAGAACATGTCAACCAAAGCTATCCGATGAGTAGTTTTTTGAGAATGAAATTTTCTGACCAAAAATGGCAACATTGCCCTAAAAATACAAAATTACAGATTTCATCAGAAATTCAATATATATTACTTAGCTCATCTGTAGAAACCTGTATACCAAATTTCAAAGCTATCAGAACAGTACTTTTTGAGAAACACACTTTTTGACCAAAAATGGCAAAAATTGCCCCAAAATTACAAAATTACTGATTTCATCATAATTTCAATAAATATCATTAAGGTGATCTGTAGGAACCTGTATACCAAATTGCAAAGCTATCAGATGAGTACTTTTGGAAATACACATTTTTTGACCAAAAATGGAAAAAATTAACCCAAAATTACAAAATTGCAGATTTCATCATAATTTCAATAAATATCATTAAGTTCATCTGTAGGAACCTGTATACCAAATTTCAAAGCTATCAGATGAGCAGGTTTGGAAATACACATTTTTTGACCAAAAATGGCAAAAATTGCCCCAAAAATACAATATTACAGATTTCATCAGAAATTCAATATATATTACTAAGTTCATCTATAGAAACCTGTATACCAAATTTCAAAACTATCAGACCAGTACTTTTTGAAAAAAACATTTTTTGACCAAAAATGGCAAAATTGTCTTAAAAATGCAAATTTGCATATTTCTTCACAATTTGAAGAAATATGAAATAAATCATCTGTACGGACATATGTACCAAATATCAAAGCTATCTGACTTGTAGTTTTGAAGAAGAAGTTTTTTAAAGATTTTTTTACCAAAAATGACAAAAATTGCATTAAAAATACAAATATGCAAATTTCACCACGATTTGTACAAATCTGACTGAAGTCACCCTAAGTAAACTGCATATTAAATTTAAAAGCAATCGAACAAGCGGTTTCAGAGAAGAAGATTTTTTTACCAAAAACAGCAGAGAATGCCCCAAAAATACAAATATGCAAATATCACCACGATTTGAACAAACTTAAGTGAGGTCACCCCAAGTGAACTGCATATAAAATTTCAAAGCAATTGGACTTGCGGTTTCAGAGGAGAAGGCAATTGTTGACAGACGACGGACGACGACGGACGACGGACGACGACGGAAAATCAACCTATTTGACAAGCTCCGCGTCGCTGACAGCGGAGCTAATAAAACTGAATATACAATTATATGGAAATGTTGTTTTACAGTCATGAGTATCTGGTGTGTGCCGAGAGACAAACATTAAAATTGGACAGTATCATCCTGACCACAGTTTGTCTGACTGGTTGTTTCCTTCTGATTTTCTGACACGGTGATAGGTACAAAATATTATGCTATTCACGATAGTTATACAACATAGCTTGCATTTTGTTCACAGTAGAACTGAGTTTTACATGTAAGATAACTTTCTCGTGACCTGTAAATTCTGGCTTCTGGCAGCTCAAACGTCGCAATACTACATTTTTTGATATGATATGGAGTGATTTGCACACATGCAGTGACAGTCGATATATTCATAGTATGTACATTAAAGCATAGTGATGTTGACAACTACATGCATGCCAGTGCACGATTTCAAAGTAGCCAGGAGGAAATTCTAATGGTCTTTTAGTGGAAATATAGGTATTAAACGACAGTGAAACAAACAACATTAGTTATCGTGACCTTGCTAAAGTGCAATCTCGGATCATGTATGATCTGATGATCATGCTAAATTACCATGTCGGATTTAGCCCTGCGTACGATGCTATGTGTTCCGCTACAGCTATTCGCCCCGCTCACCAAAGCCCTGCAAAGACCCGTACGTAGGGTCGGTGACTTCAAATCCATTTTGGGACTTGACGTAAAAAGCCAAATTACTGTCGAAATTCAGCGTTCTTGGGCCCAAGTCGTATCCCTGCCCACCTCCGCTACTCGATCGCTTCCAAAAATGCCAGTCTTTTATTCACTTTTCGTAAATAACCGTCGATGTCGGCAACTCTCTCGCTAGCCCTGCGTACGTACGCAGTGCATTCCCTGTGTGCGTTCCTAACACACAGCATCGTACGCAGGGCTAGCGAGAGAGTTGCCGACATCGACGGTTATTAAGTCAAAAATGATGTCAAAATCAATGCACAACTGTCGAAATTACCCAAAATAAGCAACAGAAAACTAAAAGTTATCGCTGTGTCGAAAGGACAGTACATCAACATAAAAAGACGCTAGTTTGTTATGACATGGAGGCCGGAGGTAGAAGGACAGAGCATTCCCTCGCTCTCACCCAGCTATTAGTACGGGCCGCCGGTGGGATTGCCTCGCTATTAAAAGCAATGGATTCGCCGGTACTGGGGAGTACCGAGTACGGAGGCCATCATTCTTCAGTCTATCGAAGGAGCGTTTCGTGCCAAAAAATACATGACAGCAATCAAATACGCTAAAACCTTTAAAACGTCAAAATTCGCAACTGACCGAGAAACATGATGGCGTCGGTTTGATTTTTCAAAGTCCTTGAAAAACAACGCTAACTTGTTATATGCGCATGCGCATATTAAGGAGAGACCCATTTGATTTCGGGGGGGGGGGGTATGCAGGAAGTGGCTATGGGAACTTTTTTTGCCAGAGAGACAGCATTTTTTAATTTCAACTGTCACACCTGCATCAATTTTTTTATCAAATGGAGTAGCAGTGCAATTTTTCAAATTTAACCCTTTCACCACCATGGTTTGTCCCAAATCCATTGTTTTCTATGGTAAAGTTGGACCTGTATACAGGGAACTGGGGGTGAAAGGGTTAAGCCAGTGTTTCACACATCACAGGATGGTTTTATATATTCATTTTACATTCCAACGAATGACAAACAAAATGGAAAGTCGATTATATATACAACTTTAAATTATAGAACACTTTTTTGGCAAATCAACTGTGATCAGTACTATACCTGCTTTTCTTTAAAACAGTCAAGTCCTTTTAAGTTCTCAGGGGAGATGTTATCTTTTGTGGTCAGAGAAACAAGGCTCACACATTGTATTTCATTATATTTGTTGTTCCTCAATTTTCATTGTCAACTTGTAATCTTTCTAACATATTTATATTGAGAGAATAATGTATTGGTTTTAACACTAGTTTATTGACTCCTATCTTGTGTTTTAAATTTTCATGATTTACAGAAGTCAAATAGTCCCATCTAGATATTGCCTATACCATTGAGATATTGCAACAGAAATCCTGAAACATGATTTCTTGGGTCAGAAAAGGGAAGGAAAACATGAAGTGCACCGAGGTGTACAGTAGTGAATGCTTATATCATGAGTGCTGGAAAAAAAACACATAAGAATTACTTGTGGTAAAAACATTTGCGTGCCTTTGGCAGCATGCCAGCAAAGTATACATGAGAATGAAGTTTCCAAAATTTTGCTCATTTCAACAACATTGTGACAATTCCTTTTTTATTTCTGTCAGTTATGAGAATATTTTTTTCTCAAGCCATTACAGGCTTAATTTTTTTCTTTTATTTCACCTGGTGACAATTTTTTTTCCTCGAAATCCTCCATACCCCCCCAGAAATCAAGTGGTTCTCCCCTAAGTGAGCCCCTGACCTATACGGGCCAGTGGATTACTTCCTCAGTAGAACTGATATGCCTGCCAGTACCGGTGTCTATCGCCTACGGAGGCCATCATTCTTCAGTCGATCAAAGGCGCCTTTCGTACCAAAAAATACACGACAGCTGCATAAGTGCATCACTGTCAACTTCATAACTATAGAACATATTGAAATACACAGTGAAACGTTCACAACGTAAAAAATGTGCCCATACCGAGAAACAAGATGGCGCTGTTTCGATTCTTCAACACTCAGATTTTGTCCTACAGTTGTGCGCATGCGCAGACGGTAGCTTTAGCGAAAGTGAGGCAAAATCAAGTAAATATAAAATAAAAATGGATAAAAATATTGTTTAAAAATAATGTAAGGCATGTATCACCAAATTTTGAACATTTCTGACGGTATTTCAACTATACGAACACCCATGCCAAACATCACAATAATCAAATCAGTGGTTTTGAGGAAAAAGTGAAAATAGTGGTTTTCAGAAAAAAGCTAAAAAAGTGACTTTAAAATGATTCAATCAAAAAAAGAAAAAAGACCGTTTGAGATACATGCCCAAGTGACCACCAGACCAAATTTCAGAAAAAGTTACTGAAGCGTTTCTGAGATACCTGCGTCCACAGCATACGGCCCACTATGTTGGCCATATTGGGCGCGCCATCACATTAGTACCTTGTGCCCAAGGGCACAAAGTACTAAAAAGAGGAACAATTATGGCCAATGACAATTATGATTTCGATGATTTTTTCATGACATGTTGTGCAAGTTTTGTTTCAAGAACTCTAGTAGACCTATTTGTTGTTTGTGTCATAATAAAAGTTAACAAAAGTTTGTTTGTCCCTGTCTATAAAGAGAGGGGTCAATTTATTTACAAGCATTCATAAAATATAGATCTGAAAGGAAGTTACGACCAATTTTTGTTTAATACATATTTTTTTTAATTGAAGGACAGACAACTTTCACAAAGGACCTGGAGTTTTACTGTGCTCCTGGTCACTATTATCTGCAACTATAAAATTGGCAGAAAATGTGCTCAGCAGTTTATCTGTCGAGGAATTAAAGTGTATGTACAACAGCCCTGGCCCAACATTTCAATAATAAAGTACAAACGTTATTGTAAATAGGGTTTGTGCAATTTGTATGTGAAATTGATTTGTTGGGTGTGGCTAATAAAAATTGCTTGTGGCTAAAAAAAATTTGATCATTTTAGCCACACTAACAGACTGTGGCTACAATGAAAAAATTCCTAGCGCCAACACTGGATTTATTTCTGGAGCTTCATTGCACATCGTATCGACATGACTTTCTCACACCATGGAATTTCTTTACTTGAGTTTGAACTAACATTGACAACCGGTCCCTTCAAGAACTCATGGAAAGAGACGCGACGGTGCTTCGTAATACAATAGAGGTGTACCTCGATTATAATATTAAAACTTCTGTCGTATCTCGTCATCTTTCCCCGGTCGGATACAAAGCCACCTTACGGCAGCACGATCATAATCATACACCGAAGCCTAGAATTGTATTTTACACAGCGGCGTCTTGCGTAGCGGCATAGAAATACCGGTAGACACAAGCTATACTTCTACTTGTAAAAGCGTGGCAGCCATGTTTGCTTCGAAATGCCCGATCTGCCAAGTTGCGCAGTTGATGACTGTATCGATACTTCCGCGATTTATTGTTAATTTTCGGAATTGGATTTTCAACTTAATGACATGCCAGATATGAAATTTAATTATTTAGCTCTTTGTTCCACACAGAGAATGAATTTCCAGCATTTTAGTGACCAGTTCAGTCCCACTGTGTACTACTTCGCTGAACACAGTGCATGCGTGAGCGCTCAGATAATTTTGAAAACGGACACTGGACAGACAAACTTGGCCTTCGAGCCTCGGTAAGATAGTGGGCCAATTCGGCTACCTCGGAAACATAAGTCAGATCTTTTCTCACTGACAAATAAAACGGAATTAAGCAAAATCAGTGAGCCAATGAAATCACCTTGCATTTTTCTACAACATTATTACCGTTGACTTACGGTACAGACCATATAACCACAAACTAGCGTACCATCACCAGGCAGGGTTCTGCCCAGAGTTCCAAGAGTGCTGGACGGCTCATTAATATTCATGAGCATTAATATTCATGAAAAACTGTAACATTTATATGCTTGTATTTTTACATTCTTAGGGCTTGATATACAAATAATAGCCAATTCCACTGTACCTTCAAAGTATTTTTTCAGTTTTAACTGAACAAAACAGAAAGAAAACAATCTTTAGTAGTTGTAAAGGAATCTTTTGAAGCTTCTGAAAAATAATGTACCACTTTTTTGTCATCATTTTCCTGTGCTTATATCATCCCTCACCACTATGAAGTTTGGATTACCATTGCACTGTACCAGCATCCAGTGTTTTTTCAAATGACCTAGGTGGTCTTGTTACTGCTCATGCGCAGACTCTATAGAGTTTAAACCAAGAACTTAGAGGTTGGCTAATCGGCCATAGTTTTGAAAGTGGAATTTCTCGATGTCAAATTCATTTCAATTGCTTCTTGATAGTCATTGTAGAATGGGAAAATTCACAAACAGAGAGGCTTGTTGCCACGGACAAGTAACTTTTGGCTTATTAACCTGAAAAATAGTGAGTGTTCATTGATAATTCAAAGACTGGATTCGTTGACACCAAACTTGCTCGTGACTTTCATTGCATGCAGTCTTTCCACAATGCCACTCATTGAGTTTGAACTGAACATTGAAGAGTACGTTTTAGTTAGAAGTCCTGTTTTTTGTGCTCATTTTCGCTTCCGTACTTCATTTTTGTGGTGTTATAAACCTTGATACAAAGCAAAAAAACTTCAGTTTTTCTCCTTCTTTCGATCGTACAGAGATACTGTGTGACAGGAAAACCGTGTCTAGTTCATTAGGGCGATGATCTTGTGAACGTACGTTCAACAGCTGAACAGCTTTTCATATGCAAAATCAGCGTACGGTAATCAACCAGTGGTATTGTTTAAATAGCATTTTATTGAAAGGCATTCTATAGTACCATTGTTTTCATCAACTCTTCATGCAATTTTATGAACTGCTTGACCTCAAAAGTGTCACTCGTAGACATTCATGTTGATTGTTCAAAGCATTGAACTGCAAGTGCCGGTCGGTCACTTGTCAATGCTGGTCGGAAATTCTGAGTGCCGGACGGGCCCGTCCAGCGCCGTCCGGCGTGGGCAGAACCCTGATCACGTTAAACTATTTAGCCTACATAGGAGCAAAGTCGTACGTGAAAAAAGTAAAGGGCAAAATACAATTTGCAGGTTTTCAAAACAAATTTTATTGAGATGTAAGTTCTCATTTCCTTGTCGCTAGCGCTCCCGTTCAAGACCTGTGTAGAAAGGACACGTGGTTTAAAATGCAATAAATTGACGGGGCAACATTCATTTGGATTTATTGGGTGCTCACTGTTCTTGTTTTGTTTTTTTACCAAAATTCGTAATTTTTCAAACAGAACATAAAACCCATGGAGAGCACTGTCTGTCACTGGTACTTTTCTTTTATTTGTTTTTGATATTTTATTACATTGGACCTGCGAGGTATAATTATCTCAGAACGGGTTAGTTTTACCCGGGAACACAACTTTTTTAAGTTACCTGCCCTGGTAGTTGGTTGCAATGTCCACGAATTTCGAACACTGGCTTTTGTAAATTTTCAAAGCTAGTAAAATATCCGTGACAGACTCGATGAGGGTGTCTCCATGTTAACGTCCTTGAACCCATGACTGCGACCGTCGATTTTTATGCGTTCACTATAACACGTATAATCTTACCTATTTGCGTGTAGCGTTGGATGGGCGATACCATTTTCACGAAGTGGTAAAAAGCAGGAGTATGCAAAATGTCGTTGCCCAGTCACAAAGAAATTCAACCACAAATCGCAGTGAAAATGCAATTCATAGGATTTTGATCAGTTATAAACTAAAACTTGAAAGACCAGACCTTGTCAATATTATTTCATTCTTTAATTATTATTGTGAGATAAAGTGAACGTCCCTCCTGAAAGATAGTCAAGGCCGGATGTTTCGCAACAAGTCTGTGAACGTGAATTGTTCACTTGTAACATGTCAGCGGTGTGGACTCGGCGACCCGGCCGTTCCAGGCTCTGAAACTATTCTGAAAAGACTACGCAAGACAGAGACTGTAGAATTTTTTCTTTTGTCCGTTCATATTCCTTGTTCACTGGCATTTGGCAAAACGAATGTCCCACGTATATTTCTTAGTGACCACACGATGTTTATAAACGTGCTATAGGCTATAGCTTCATGTGTACTTCGTCAAATCGCAATATCCTCATTCTTGCGAGCCAGAGCAAATCTCCGCTCCGCTGACCTACGCAAAAACGGGTAGCGCTAAGCTATCGCTTACACACTGAGCGTTTTCAGAAGCCGTAGCATGTTCGTGTGGTATACCTACTTTTAAAGAAGTGTAACACGCAGTTGCGTTCAAAAAGTCCTTGTCTGAGAAGGGGGGGAGGGGGGGTGGATTGCATGTGAAGTCTATGGCACTTCAAACAAGATGAGACCTTAAAATATTTTTGTTTTGATTTTATTGTACAAAAGTTTTGTGTGGCTAAAGAAAGTTGTGTGTGGCTAACAAGATGTATGACCAATTCGCAACACATGGAATCTGTGGCTAATAACTTTGAAATCCAAGCGCTACCCCTGTACAGCATTATGCCTTTACCTCAAGTACCTCAAGTTATTTTTTAAACTTCTCCTAAGTTTTTGTCGTTTTCATCATTCTCAATCAGTTGTATTATATTTTTAACCAATACCACATACAGGGCTCGAAATTAAATTTCAAATGTGGTGGTCCATGTGGACCACCTAACAAATATTTTGGTGGTCCAATTTTAAAATGTAGTGGTCCGTAATATACCGTATTCCTCCGATTCTAAGACCCCGCCCGTTTATAAGACCCCCCAGGATTATTTTATCAATTCGTAATTACCTGTTAGTTCGTTTATAAGACCCCCCAGGGGGGTACACCCGAATTTTGACTGGAACAATAGAGCCATTGTCATGTAATGGGACCAGAATATCCACAACACCTACGCTGCTTATCAAAGTCACAAACAAGTGTCAAAGTGAAGTATCAAACCTCACACACACGCACACTATTGTTGGGGTTTGGAACATGTCAATCGGGAACAGTTCTATCATTTCCTGGCGATAAAACTACACTTGGATTTCACTACCTAAATGAACAATATAAAAGAGTTGGATTTTTTAGCGTCTCGATCTAGTACAATGTCGTCTTTTGTTACTGTCATTTTGCTACCATCAAAATAAGCAGATTTTTCAACATCTGATTATGTACGAATCGAACATTTCGATGCAATTTGGCTACCATGAAATGAACATTTAGGATCGTCGGGTTTTCGGACTTGTCGATCAAGTACGATTGGCTCATTTCATCACGATCAAACAAACACAATTTTCACTCATACAAACACAAAAAAGTTTGGGTATCAGTAGTTCTTTTTGGAGACTGTTGTGGCCCTTAAAAGGGCCGTTTCGTTTTTTTGGTCAGCGGCATGATTTGGTCTGTTTTAGTGAATATGTACGGTGAAAACAGTAACTCGGACTGATTGCTTTAGCAGAGGTACAGCCGCATTATTTGCCAAAACACCGACGTGACATTTCTCTGCCATGCCAACTCTTGGAGAATGGATGAATGCTTTCTTCTTTGCCTTCAAGTAGTATTTTTGTTGACTGACACGTCACGATCGATGATATTCGAAAGTAACCGTGCCCGGTATGAGTGCTGCATCTCGCTTCAAACTTTCAACTTTGCAACCATCTTGAACAACGGCTACAGCATTTCGATCGTGTATGTTGTTTGCATCTCGGCGAAGTTCATACGGCAAACCAAGTTCTAGCTGATTGCGACGGTAGTTAGGCATGCCGACAGCGAGAATGTTTTTAATAATTACTTTTTTTCTTGCCCATGACGACCATGCACTGTCTTATGACTTTTCGGAAAATAAAGTCTACGATAAATCGACGCATTTTTATAGGATCTTGTGACGATGTCGGGAAATCCTTTTGTTGCCGTTATCAATAGAAAATTTGGGACATGTGAATGACACGAGCTTTTAACTTGCTTCGCTCAACTTTTACACTTTTGTTTTCATACTACTGAGGCAAAAGACTACGGCACATAAAAAGTTGCTCTTTAAATGGTGTGCTTATAAAGATTTTTTCAACAGTTTTCTATCAGGTAAGGTATCTTTTGTGATCATTGTGAATAGCTGCAAGTTTTCTCTTACGTTCAAATTTACCATTAAAGTATAAGAAGATTTTTTCAACAGATTTCTATCACGTAAGTTTTCATTTGTGATCATTGTGAAGAGTTGAAAGTTTTTTCTTACGTTCAACTTTACCGTATAAGCAACCAGTGAAAATAGAAATATCATTGGCATCGTAAAATCTTTCAAAAAGACTTAATGACGACGATATCGACTTCGACTGGTTTGACTTAGATGAAGAGGGCAATTATTGTGTTGACAAACGAAACGCGATATCCAAGTTTTCTTCCGCGCATGAACTGAAAATTCTTTGAATTTCTTATGTTTCATCAATTTTGTAGTTTTTTCTCATGTAATGAAGGTATTTATTGTTTGAATGGCATTTGTGTGTGTCCTTTCCTGAACTAGTCCCAGCAATGAGTAGAACGATAGTGTAACAGATTTTCAAGATTACGGGTTAGAACAAAAACGTGCATGATCGTACCATATTTCGAACAGTTGATCATAGATGACTGAATACCACATCAGGAGACATTTCGGTCATCGATACAAGAAATAAAAAACTTCAGGGTGTATTGCCAAAAAATCAACACATCAAATATAAAGCAGATTGGCGCAGCAATCTTTCGTCTCGGCCAGCCGATGCCTCAACACTTTACCTGTTCGAGCCTGCCTGTTCGTAAGATCACATTTCGTTTCGAGATACGGTTAGACTTTTTGAAACTAGGAGCAAAATAATAAACTCACGACGTGTAATTGATCGTTTATTTTAAGGAGTACAGTAAATGAAAATCGTACATAGAAAACATCGGACGGACACCATCCCACTGAACAGAATTTTACCTTGACCTCATGCACTGACACCTTTGACCTATTGCGTAAATTGACCAATCACAGCCTGCGGAACTTCAGGGACTTTCCCTTCACTCATTGTCTGACCTTTGTGGCCATGCTATGGGGAGCTAGCTGCTGCTGAGGAACGTACTTGTTGTACAAAGTTTCGTGGTGATTATCTATTCACGACATACAAAGATTTATTGCTATCGTATTGTTTAGTAAAAGAAGGTATGGCAAAAATACGTTATATTTCAAGACTTGTGGATCTCCATTAATTTATACTTGTACAGATTTGACTGCCAGTATCTACACAGCATGGTCATGAGTCGATATCACAAAGTATGAGTTGTCTGTAGCGTGAATCAAAAAATCATTGGCATAAAAATTTGCATAACATCGCATAAATTTGCATAAATTAACTTTAACGTTCGATTTTGCTGTGACATCCGTTTATTAGACCCCCCATATCTTTTTCGTCATCTTTGGTTCTGAAAGGGGTCTTAGAATCGGAGGAATACGGTAACAATTGTTTAAGATGGCGTGATAGGTTTGTGATGACATACATTCAAACGACAACTTCTCGCCCAAACTATGTTATATACGTAAAACTTGCATATCACCAGAAAGCTCTTTCTATGAATTTTAATGCTGTACCATTACATTTTGTTTTGGGGATCTGAAAAGGCCGAATTTGGGATATTTCACCATGAAAATTATAACCATCACCTCACATAGCCGATTGTCATTTGAACAAAGCAATCTAAAAGTTTAATATAAATTAATATAAATCCTTACAATCCTTACAAAATTTATAACTGTGTCTTAAAATTTTTGAAGACGACTTAGGTTTTTTGACAATCACCAGTCATGGTTTTGAATCATGTTTTGTTCATTACTTAGTTTATTTAAACTACGAAAATTGAAATCCTTACATGTGTTTGGAAAAATCTGTGACACAGTTTGGAGACCATCTGTACGACTTTCACCTGTGAAAATTTGGTAGACTACCTGTCACCCCTTGTCGACTTACACTATTTAGACCAAGAGAATCGTGCTAAAATGGCAAGAAAAGAAAATGGAAAAACACAAGAAATTTGTTTGCATTCCTTCGTTGGCATAATTTACAAGAGCGAATAATTTTTTCGGCATATCTGATGATACTATACTGAAAACTGACCACCTTCAAAGGCCATGTCCTTAGGAAGAAATGGCATGGAAAGGATAGTTTTTCAGAGTTTTGAAGGAAAATACTCATACTAACCTATCACACTACCTTAAGATGATTTTGAGTTGTCAGTTCACATACTCTTATGTTCAAAATTATTCCACCAGGTATCGGCTGTTAACAATTATGATGACAAAAATCCCACTATTTGCTCCATTGAACTTGAAATTCACAATATTATTTTTTCTGAACTTTATTATCTACTATAGAGAGTCAAAATACTTCCACTCATAAAAACCAAAAGCAACCAGTAACAGAACCCGATTTGAACACTGCCTGAACACGAATGGGCCTGGGCAGCGTTTCCGTTACAATTTCAAAACTTGCGTACGATTTTACGCAACTGAGTTTTTATTTGCGTAAAATTTATTCAAAATGCGCACGGTAGGAATCAGTATCTGAAGTGAGCTGGGCAGTCTTTTCTGTAGAACTTGGGGGTTTCTTGTAATGCGAATGCTCTATTAACAAAAAACAACAACCTGGGGGCTTCAAGGTGTAGCTGAACGTTTGCCATGCCATGATGCATGTCCCGTATATGATCGTTGAGCAGCGCAATGAGATCATGTTCAAAGAAAATACCTTCTGACTACGAAATTAGTGTTTACAAAGGGCCAAAAAAAGCAGATACTGTTCAAAGTCCAGTGGGACCTCTCAAGAATGCAACCCGACAGAGTCTAAATGGTCACCCGTAAACCACTATCCAAATAACATGCGACGTAATGACCATTAACTGTATTGCGTGTTAGCGCTGGCTTTTCAAAATGATTAGCCACCGTGGCTAAAAGAAACAAATTTTCATTAGCCACAAAAGATTTTGCTTAGCCACACAATTGTCCGCGATGAAATGCTTGATGAAATGGAAGTCTGCACGATACACAACGTATTCATTGGCGCGTGGGGAAAGTCTGACATCTTCTCTGATTTATGGACACATACATGACATGAAGAGGTAATGAACTTCAAGACCATTCAAGCTATTTACCTCAGTGATAATCTCACCTGAAATTAATAAAACAACAATATTTGGTCATCACAGTGTGTGTTTATTCAGTGTACTTATAGTCTCAGTGTTACATCCATAACTTTAAAGATGTATTTCCATACAAACTGACTATTGTTTTACAACTGATCTTTTTCCAGGGCACAGATTTGTTGTGACATCCTATCAAGCTGTACCTGGATGTTCTCAAAAGTATCATCATCCACACCCTCAGAGTTTCTTACTTTTTTTACCATGTTGGCAAAACCTAACCTATTTTTCATGTTGATCCATACTTCAAAAGCTGCATCAAAGTCAAAGTTGTGCATGTGAGGGCCCTCTACAGAAATCATAGCAAGATCATTAACATGAGTAACTGTTAATAAATTTCTATGAGCTGTCTTGATTAAATTATATTGGGAAAAACCCCTCTCACAACTAACTGAAGTGACTGGGCAGGTAAGTGCCAATGCATACAACATACACACATTTGGATATACCTCTCTTTGTTTGTTGAGGACTTCTCTGAAGAATGATTGAGTATCCATGGTTTTGTTTTTCAACATCAGTGATTTCACTATGGCCCATTCCAATTTACAATCTGTGGCATTGATAATGGGCTGATGGATTTTGCCTTCTTTATCTGTCTTCTGAACACCAAAATGATCTACAATACTCTGCAGTTGTGGCAATCCATACTGTGAATCTGGACTATCAGGTAATTTTTGAGGGTCTAACACACAGAAGGAATCCATCAGCCCACTATCAGGGAACCATGTTTGCAGATGCTGTACAAGTTCCTCAGTAAACTTTATTTTATTTGCCTGAAACTTCTCCCTTTCGCTAGTTGTATCTCTGATTTCCTGAGATTTAAACAAGCTTTTACCCTCACTTGAAGGTACACTTGGCACACATTTGAGAAATTCCTCATAGTTTGGCCCATCCACAGTGTTACGATGCCCCATATTCAATTTTTTGTAAGCTTGGTCGAGAGAGGTTGATAGCTTGGCTCGAGAGCTTTACAGTACGTCGTCACCTGTGTTCCAAGAGTTTATGTAAATTTTATACGGTGGACATTTTAATGTTGCTGCCGACCAGGTGTATACCGAATATATATAGACACGTTCTCAAAATACATGAGGAGACTGCACAACATCTGAAAGGAGCTCGCCTGTCTGACTGAGATTGCTGTACACGCCTGTCTGATCTGAACGTATGCTGCACAACGGACTGTATAGAGAACTTGAGGTTACAGAAAAAGGGCAGATATCGCAGGGCAATCAACGATTGTTTCTTCAGTAGTAACGGAGGAAGAGGAAAACCGCTATTGCAAACGTCAACACGAAGTTGTGGACTGTGTAGTGAATGCCACGTCACACTAAAGACCGGACGGTTTGATTGAAACCACACTCCGCGGACTTTTTGTGAAAAGGACTGGTTAACACTCAAAGCTCTCGACCAAGCAGGGTAATTTTTCCCATAATTTTGAATTATTTGTGAGTATTTTAGTTTCTATTAAATAATTTTGGTTACTATTGAACTCCATAGTGCGCTTCTCGTATTCACTGCCTGTGTGTGGTAATTTCTACCGTAACAGAAAGTGGGGGCTCGTCCGGGAGCACGGACATTTGCTAGCGTATTTCGTAACTTGGTAAGAAAACGTTAAACGTGTAACTAAATTGACGTGAAAGTGAAGCCAGCAATGGAGTTCAAACCAGATAAATATTTAGAAAAACCTTCTTTTGAAATTTTCAAGAGGTTAAGGAAACAGGATTTGTTGTTGCTTGCCGAGCATCTTCAGCTTACTGTTAGTCCATCAATGAAAAAACAGGAGATTAAAAGTGTTGTCGTCAAAGCTTTAATTGACTTAGGGAAATTTAGTGCGGATGCGTTGAAACTCATTGAGTCTGAGATCGATAGCGATGCAGTGAGAATACGGCAAATAGAGTTGGATCACGAGTATAGAATGAGGCAATTAGAAACAACTGATAGGGAAACGCAAAGAAAACTGGAGCTTGAACAAATGAAATTAGAGAGGGAGAGAGAAAAAGAAACAAAATCCAATGTAATGGAAGCTGATAACTTGTCAACAGGGCCATACCATCAGAGTTTGATGCAGCAAAGTATATTCGGCTTGTTCCTCAATTTCAAGAAAAGGAGGTTGACAGTTATTTCCAGCATTTTGAAAAATTGCAACTAGTCTCAAATGGCCTAGAGATGTTTGGACCATGTTGTTGCAAAGTGTCCTAACAGGTAAAGCTCGTGAAGTGTTTTCTGCCTTACCCATTGCTCAAGTAGTGACTATGATTTTGTAAAAGAAGCAATTCTCAAATCGTACGAGTTGGTACCAGAGGCTTACCGGCAAAAGTTCAGAACTGTTCAAAAGAGAGGCGATCAAACTCATGTTGATTTGCAAGAGAAAAGGAAGATTATTTGACAGGTGGTTGCAGGCGAAAGGAATAAATCAGAACTATGATAAGCTTAGGGAATTGATGTTGGTTGAAGAGTTCAAACAATGTGTACATGTTGATATTAAAACTCACTTGGATGAACACAAAGTTGTGAATTTGCATGAAGCAGCCACTGTGGCTGATGATTATTCTTTGACCCACAAACTTAGCTTTAACAAAAGCGGTCAAGCCAAGTCGAGTGGTTTTCAATCTTCCAAAACGTTTGAACAGAAATCTCCATCTTTTCATAAAGGCAAGGAGAATACTAATTCCGCCGAAAAAGGTAAAGTTGGAGTCTTTAAGACTACGCCCACATGTGCCTATTGTAAAAAGAAAGGCCATGTCATTTCAGAATGTTGGTTTTTGCAAAGAAAGCAAAATAAAGCAAAAATTGAACCAACTGCTTGCACGATTGCAGAAAATCTTCCTAAAATATCCAATGTGTTTAAAGTTGGAGAATTTGTTAAAAGGTCAACGTCTGATATGATAGACAAATTTAAACCCTTTGTCTTTGAGGGATTTGTATCCTTAATAGGGGATGAAGCTAATCTACGACCCATAAAGATATTGCGTGATACAGCAGCCTCACAAACTTTATTATTAGAGGGTGTGTTACCTTTATCTGAAATGAGCTCTGCAAAAGCAGATGTGTTAATAAAGGGTGTAGAATTAGGTTATATAAATGTACCATTGCATTCGATAAATATACAGTCAGACTTAGTTTCAGGGCCTGTTACAGTGGGAGTACGACCCACTCTACCCGTTGAAGGTATTTCTATGTTGCTAGGCAATGATTTGGCTGGAGGAAAGGTGTTCCCCGATCCAATTGTAACTGACAAACCTAGCATTGATAATGGGATTTGTGATGAAGAAAGTGAAATATTTCCCGCTTGTGTTGTAACTAGGGCCATGAGCCAAAAGGCTTCAATTAATAGAAAGGATGTGACAAATAGATTTAATGATGATTTGGATATTGGGCTAGAGGACACGTTCTTTTCTCGACTTGATGAGTGTCACTCTACTGTTAATAAAGTCAAAGATGTCTCAAATCAGAGTAATGAAATGCATCCTAAAGATGAGAACTCTATCAAGGAGAATTTCAGTCGTAATAGACTTATTACAGAACAGCACAAGGATCCCGAAATTGTGAATTTAAGGAAAAGGTCAGTGTCCCTCAGTGAAATTGAAAAAGTACCAGTATGTTTCTATACAAAAATGGCATACTCATGAGAAAATGGCGACCTCCTCATGCATCAACTGAAGATGAATGGAGAGTTGTTGATCAAATTGTCGTGCCTAAATTATATCGTACAGAAATAATTAGTTTAGCCCACGACAATCCTATGAGTGGACATCTTGGAATAAATAAAACTCATGAAAAAATTCTTAATCATTTCTACTGGCCCAATTTGAGACGGGATGTTGCTAAATATTGTAAGTCATGTCATGCATGTCAGATGGTAGGCAAACCCAATCAAAAGATTCCGGTAGCACCACTCAACCTATACCCGCTTTTTCAGAACCATTTAGTCAGGTTTTGATAGATTGTGTAGGTCCATTGCCAAAAACTAAATCGGGAAACGAATACTTACTAACAATTATGTGTGCGTCTACTCGTTTTCCAGAAGCAATTCCTCTGAAAAATATCAGCGCACCCAAGATTGTGAAAGCACTTATCAAGTTTTTCACTTTTGTAGGTCTTCCTAAATCCATACAATCCGACCAAGGATCGAATTTCATGTCGGGTTTGTTTCAGCAGGTTATGCACCAGCTAAATATCAAGCAGTATAAATCAAGTGCGTACCATCCTGAATCCCAGGGGGCTCTGGAACGTTTCCACCAGACTTTAAAAAATATGATACGTACTTTTTGCCTTGAAACAAGTAAGGACTGGGATGAAGGAATTCACTTACTCTTATTTGCTGTCAGAGAAACTGTTCAAGAATCAATTGGTTTCAGCCCCTTCGAGTTGATTTTTGGACACTCAGTTCGTGGGCCATTGAAGTTGCTGCACGAGAAGTGGCTTTGTAAGGAGATTGAAATGAATCTTTTGGAGTATGTTTCTAATTTCAAGAATACAATTAGTAGGGCTTGTGAAATCGCCAAAATGAACCTTAAAAAAAGTCAAGCAAAAATGAAACAATGGTATGACAGTGATGCCAGGACAAGAGTATTTAAACCGGGGGATAAGGTTTTAGTACTATTTCCAATCCAAGGGCGTCCCTTACAAGCCAGATACTACGGTCCTTATGAAATTGAGTCTAAGGTGAATGATGTTGACTATGTTGTGAAGACTCCAGGAAGACGTAAAGAAAAGCAATTGTGTCATGTTAACATGTTGAAAGAATACATTGAAAGAAATGTTACTGAATTTCAGTCAGTTTCTGCCTCCACTCACCTTAGTGACGATCATGCAAGCTGTGGCCAAGAAAATGAAGTGAGCAAAGGCAAGAAATTTGATCATGATATCAAGTTGAAAAATTCAGACTTCCTTGCAAATTTGGATGACAAACTCAGTCATCTGACAAAAGAACAAGGGAAGAGTTGAAAAGTTTGATATTAGAGTTTAAACACTTGTTTGCAGATGTGCCTGGCAGAACTGATAAATTGTGTCATGATGTTGATGTTAACAATGCAATTCCAATTAAACAACACCCTTATCGAGTTACCCTGTGAAGTTAAAATATGTCAAAAGTGAAATCGACTACATGTTGCAAAATGACATCATTGAACCAAGTTGTAGTCCATGGAGTTCGCCATGTATACTTGTGCCGAAAGAGAACGGTTCATATCGTTTCTGTACAGATTACAGGAAGGTGAATTCAGTCACAAAGACAGATTCATATCCATTGCCAAGAATAGATGACTGCATCAATAAAATTGGTGAGGCAAAATTTGTAAGTAAGTTTGACTTGTTGAAGGGATATTGGCAAATTCCACTCACTGAGCGTGCCAAAGAAATATCAGCTTTCGTTACACCTGACGGTCTGTACAATTATAAAGTCATGCCATTTGGTATGAAAAACGCTCCAGCCTCATTTCAACGCCTAATTAACCGTATCATAAGTGATTTGGATGGCTGCGAAGGGTTTGTTGATGACGTCAGTGTTTACAGCGATACATGGGAGGAGCACTTGCAGCGATTGCGCAAATTCTTTGAAAGATTGACAGAGGCCAAACTCACAATAAATCTTGAAAAGAGTGAATTTTGCCATGCTACAATAAAATACCTTGGCCATGTGTAGGCAGGGGTCAAACTAAGCCTGTACTTGCAAAAGTTGAAGCAGTCCTAGGTTTCCCAGTTCCAAAAAATAAGAAAGAAGTAATGAGATTTCTGGGCATGGCCGGTTATTACCGACGATATTGTCAAAATTTTGCAACTATTGTTGAACCACTAACGGAATTACTAAGAAAGAATAAGAAATTTGTGTGGTCAGAAAATTGCCAATCAGCATTTTCTAGAATTAAGGCCATACTTGCCAGTTCTCCAGTTCTTGTGATGCCAGACTTTGACAAGCAGTTTAAACTATATGTAGATGCATGTGATGTTGGTGTCGGTGCAGTATTAATGCAACAGGGGGAAGATCAGATTGATCATCCGATTGCTTATTTCTCAAAGAAATTCAATATCCATCAAAGAAAGTATTCTACAATTGAAAAGGAATGCTTAGCCCTACTGCTTGCTTTGGAGCACTTTGATATTTACTTGAATATCACACTGCACCCAATCATGGTCTTCACTGATCATAACCCCCTAACGTTCATCCATAAGATGAAAAACAAGAATCAGAGATTAATGAGATGGAGCTTAACAATCCAAGAGTATGATTTAGAGATAGCTCATATAAAAGGTAAAGATAATGTAATTGCAGATGCGTTATCAAGAAGTGATTAAAAATGTGAGCAAGTGATTTAACATTTGTCATAATGTGACTTGCATACTGTGAAATGCATCGGTTGTTATGTACTGTATTTTGTGCTATTGAAGTTTTCATTGCACTCAAACTTTTTCTAAAGGGGAAGGTGTTACGATGCCCCATATTCAATTTTTTGTAAGCTTGGTCGAGAGAGGTTGATAGCTTGGCTCGAGAGCTTTACAGTACGTCGTCACCTGTGTTCCAAGAGTTTATGTAAATTTTATACGGTGGACATTTTAATGTTGCTGCCGACCAGGTTGTATACCGAATATATATAGACACGTTCTCAAAATACATGAGGAGACTGCACAACATCTGAAAGGAGCTCGCCTGTCTGACTGAGATTGCTGTACACGCCTGTCTGATCTGAACGTATGCTGCACAACGGACTGTATAGAGAACTTGAGGTTACAGAAAAAAGGGCAGATATCGCAGGGCAATCAACGATTGTTTCTTCAGTAGTAACGGAGGAAGAGGAAAACCGCTATTGCAAACGTCAACACGAAGTTGTGGACTGTGTAGTGAATGCCACGTCACACTAAAGACCGGACGGTTTGATTGAAACCACACTCCGCGGACTTTTTGTGTAAAGGACTGGTTAACACTCAAAGCTCTCGACCAAGCAGGGTAATTTTTCCCATAATTTTGAATTATTTGTGAGTATTTTAGTTTCTATTAAATAATTTTGGTTACTATTGAACTCCATAGTGCGCTTCTCGTATTCACTGCCTGTGTGTGGTAATTTCTACCGTAACAACAGTGAGTAGAGTCTGCAAAGCTAGTACTGTCCCATCCACTTGAGTCTTGAGATCAGAATATATAGCAGTTTCTGTCTGCATGGCTTTACACAACTTTGCAAGTAGGCCTATAGCATCAGCAGAAAAATAAGTCATAGCAATAAATTGATAAGTACCAACACGCTTCAATAGGCCACTTGCAATAGCTTTGTGAGCTCTCTCTTCAGAAATTTGAACAAGCCAAGCAATTACACTATCAATACAACCTACCAGTGCTTCAACGCAATCATTGAATGAAAGCCATCTTGTAAAGAAAACTTGTTTGATTTTCTTTGCCTTTGCCTCCCCATGATGAACCTTTGCCGCCTCTAGAATTCTCAACAGTTTTGGTGAAAATTTGAGAAGTTTCCCCATCTGATTGAGATCACGAATATACTTTACTAGGTATGGGACCATATTAGCAGCCTTCTCACTGGCAAGTGCCAAACGGTGAGCTAAACAGTGATTGGCCACAAGATAAGGGTTTACATCCTTGAATCTTGTGGCACACCAGATTTCTGCCCTCTCATCACACTAGCACCATCAGTTGAAATACAGATTAAGTTTCCAACATCAAGATCTTTATCAGCTAACAACAAAGACACTGCGTTGTAAATCTCTCCAGCTGAACATGCAGAAAGTTCCTTTACACTGAGAAAGTGTGATTCTACATTTCCATCACAGTTCACAAACCTAATATATACCATCACTGTTGACAAGTTTGAAACATCAGTAGCTTCATCGAGTTGTGCTGCATATATCTTAAATGGACAGTTTTTCACATTACTCAAAATCTGTCTCTCTATGACTGTTCGTATGGAAAGGAAAAAATCATCAAGACTCTCATGATGTGTATACTGTAGCTGTGAACTGCCATCCTGTAGAGGATTCAAGGCTTGGCAACCCTAAAATCAGGGGAAAAAGAGATACAAATTTGGTCAGTCATGCAACATAAGCCTACAGAACATCCTCAACATCTTTCCTGCACCTCAACATATCTTTTTCAATCATATTTCTTTGCATTTTAAATAAATATGGCAGAAATACCTCACATAAAAAGTTACTAAAAATAATAATCATACTTAATTCCCTAAAATATAATATTTTCCCCAAATTAATCATAATAAATCCCCAAAACTAATCTCAAAATAATTACCGGTAAAATGAAGCAGAAATTTTTTGCAGTACTGAAAGCATGCTACTGTGAAAGGGTATGCTGGACTTACATTTGATATCTGCATGTCTATTAATGCAGGAAGTTTCCTATTGGATATCTGTTCTTTGGCCATGGTAAAAACTGTCCGCATGAGTGCCACAGTAGTGTCTTTTATTTTCCCATATGCTGTGGTGGTAGCAGACTTCATGTCTTCTTGGAGGGACGGCCTTGCAAACGCAGCTCTACAATCAAATATTATTATGGTTGAAGGGAAAAAAAAATTGTTAGTCTGGTCGCTACAACTTGTACAAGAATCGATCGCCGCGCCATGGCAGGGAATCAGCGATCGTTCATCGAATAGTTTCATACATCATGATCGTTTATTTGTGGTGCCTTTTTCTCACATTGTGTGTATACACGTCATAAAATTTGTGATTCTTCCTCATCATTTACCATGTACGATATGCTCAACAGGTTTTACTTACATACATTTACATCACGTGGGCAACGCGATGTCGCACTTGCTTCTCACAAGTTCGCTCAAAAATATGAATAAAACAAAAGTAAACCAACCTGTGATCCCTGCTCTTTGCATGTTTCAGTAGATCATCTTTTTTGGGGGCATTGTCAGACTTTCCACGCGTGAATACGTTGTGTAGTTTTGAATCGATGCAAAGTTTACATCTCATCAAACCATTTTCAGCATCGTGAGTTAGCCACGGAAATTCTGTGAACCAAGCTTGTTGAAGTGATCGATGCCTGTCGCGGCCATATTTTTGTTTTTCTTTGGATTTTGGCTCGTATCTTCTTGAGAACTAGAAGCCCTTCCAAATAACTTGAAATAGATCGCACTCCGACGGCGTTTTTTTGTTTTTTCGCCATGGCATCGTCATCACAAATTAGACGTCGCGGGCCTGTCGCCCGACGTCTGCTATATATGCAAATACATGTGATACTCGATCGATCACGCGTACGTCACAAGTCTCGCGAGACAATGCGTCTGCGCGATGAAAACACGATGTCCAAGATGGCAGCGTTCAGAGGCCGCACTTCGTAGTCTCGTCCGACCGCAGCATATTTTTATCATGTCACATTGCTTTCACTTTTGGGCCAAATTCCCATTCGCCACTGTGGCGAACGATGTTTAAAAACTTTTCGCCAAATCTGATTTCTATTCGCATTTGGCGACGTGGCGAATAGGCAGCGTGAACCATTAACAGTATTGTGTTACCAACACTAGCAAAATACGTTTTTTTGGTTTTTCGCCAAGACGGTAAGACTTTCTGCCAAGAACCATGACCGATCACCGATGCAAGTGGTACTGTGGCGTACAGCAGCGTCAGGGTAGACTCGTACTCCATAGCTTAGTTGACAATGGCCCCAGTGCCGAACGTTCGATGTTCGGAAGCTGAATTTAGGTGGACCACCGGAATTCAAACTTTTACTTTTTGGGGTAATGTTTTTGAGGACATGTTTTAGTAGATATCTGGCGATCCGCGCAGTCGCCACATCAAATATCAACCGTTGGCATTTAACAAATGTGTTCTAAAAATGTTACCAAGTGGGAGTGCCACTTTAACTAATAACAAGAGGCTTGTAATGTAAATTTTCAATATTGTTTCGTCAACAAGACAGCAGTATCAGCTGAAATGGTGGCCACTGAGAATAGGAACATCAGTGTTATGATCTTCTCAGTGTCCATGAAAACATATCAGCTTTAACAGCACAGGCTGATGAGAGAAATGATATAACAGTACTTACCTTGTCATCTTTCTTATCTCCTGGGGCACCTCCACCACCGACTCCAGACTGATTTTGACCCTATGAAAAGAAAGTTCAGGGTAAACATATATATAAGGTCACTCTAACAATCACAATGTGTACTTAGACTATTCAATTTCATGTGTGTTACAAAAATGGTGATCTAACCTACAATTCAATCGAAAACTGAAAACCTTCCTCTTACATCATTAATTTTCATGAAATCCCACTCTGCTGTGTGCCTTGATTGCAATTTAAAGGTATGGTAATCGATCCCAGGGCCAAGGAGTGGCACATGTAAAACACTGTGTATCTTTGCGTCAGAGGCAGTTTAGACCATGAGTGTATCTATTTATCCAGGAAATCTTAACCCTTTTCCTGCCGAGCGCCCCTGTCCGTTATCCTGCCAAGTCGGTCAAAACCGGCCCCCTTTTCCGTGTCTACAGAAGATTGGCTCTCCTGCACGCTTTCCTGCCAGGCATTTGGCGGGAAAATACCGCATTTTCGGGGTACGATTACCGACCATATACGTGTTAGACTTCAAAAATTTTTGCATGCCTGTAGAGAGGGGCAACCGCTCATTGGGTTGTGTCGAGAAAATAACGAGGTCTTGGGCATTGTTTGCCCAGGGGATGTGCACTTTTATGCCCGTTTCTAGCTTACTTTTGCGGAAGTAAAGCTCGTTCGCCGTCACGCACGTCCACGCCGCGGAAACATCACCTCGCTCGTGGGTTAGTAGAAGACCCAGGGGTTAGTGCTATGGGTGCGGCAGCACCCTAAAACCTGTCCTGTTCCCCCTGGGTTGTGTCACTTGGCCACATACTTTGAACGACTTGGAAGAGTCGGACAGTGCAGTCTGCTTTGACGTAGTGTCAACGACCTAGCTTCGCCATTGAAGGAAAGTGTGTACGTAGTTTGGCCAGTTCAGTGCACAGTTTGCTCGTTAGTGTTACCATTTCCTAACAGGTTAGTTGTGCAGTTGTTAGTAAGGTGCAGTTTTGTACCACCTTAGCTCTGGGCAGTGCAATTGCTCTATGCACTAACCCATACGACAGATGGATGGTACAACGTCTACGTCACACGAGAACAGCCTCCGTTGGGCTGTGCCCATTCAACGTGATACGACGCACGTTCATCCATTACTATAGCGTCCTACGGATTGCCAAAAACGAAAGTGGGGGTAAAACCAAAACGAACAAAAATATGCGATCATAGATAGTATTTTATTCGGGAATAATTTACATTATGCCAAACAATAAATCTCGGAGTCTGTCTCGACGTCCGAGTGCATGGTCCGTGTTACAAAAATTACAATCGGGGTGGCAGGTCTGTGTTACAAAAATTACAATCGGGGGAATTGTACAAAATAATCCGTGTTCCAATTTTATTCCGGAATAATTTACATTATGCCAAACAATAAATCTCGGAGTCTGTCTCGACGTCCGAGTGCATGGTCCGTGTTACAAAAATTACAATCGGGGGGATTGTACAAAATAATCCGTGTTTCAATTTACAATCAGCGGGATCGTAAAGCACAAACAAACGGCACAACCGTTAAATACAGTCAAAATATGCCTTTGTTGGATACCAAATATATAGGGCGAAATATTAAAATCAGCCATGTTCAGCAAAATCCACACAACAGCATTGATCCTTTTCTAATTTGATTTGATTTGATTTGCTTATGTTATCCTTGTATGACAGTCAGTACAATATGGAACTTGAACACAACACAGTGAATAAGTATGCTGTCAATGGAATGGTGTGGCTGCATCCACATGCAGCAATAGGAGTGCCTTTGTCTCTCACCCCTCATTTCCAACCTGTCCCATCCCTGAAAAAATAGTTTGGTCTTATATTTATAATGTTAATAATTTCTGTATTTGTTAAAATGTGCACATCTCAAAAACTTTTGATCATAAACATTTTCATTGTTTTTTATGGCTGACCAGTCAGTTAACCTGTTTATTTTGAATATTTGCGCATTTTTCCTCATTATTTGACATTTTCAGAATACCTTCTTATTCAATTTGTCATTTTCTAAAAGTTAAAATGCTCCTTTGTGTGGTCAAGCTTTCCACAAGCATCAAATGTGGTATTTCATATAGGAAGGTCTGCCTCTAGAGGGCGGGCATCATGAATGGTTTTTGTTAGTTATTTCCTCCACATATTAAAACTTCTGATTGTACTGTAAACATTGAACATGGACGACGTCCGATTTTCCTGTCTAAAACTTTCACTCATTTTCGTTCATATGACTCTGAAACTCCAGGAAAAGATTGGGAAGAAAGAGTTATCTTGAAATATTGAGGTACTCGCCGATATTTTGCAAAATTAAATGAGAAAAAAATGCTACGAAAATGCCGACAGGCTTACACAATGACCATTATCAGACTCAGAGGCATAGCATATGATTATCTGCAGGTTATGCAACACGCCCATATCACGTGAGGCCATGAGGGGATATCCAACCAACGCAGTACCAAACACTAGCGCACACAGAGTGAGCAAACACAAAGTGAGTACCCCTAACGTCAGCTCAGTAGTCTGTAATAGATCGTAGTCAGCTAAGAAACCTTGGAGAAAGGCTTAACACTGTGGCTATGCCGCTAAGTCCCTTGATTTTGTCACAGCTCAAAGTCGTTCTCTTACATCTCAACCTGAACCATGAACACCGCCACCAGTTATATGACCCATCACAATGGCATGACATCAACGGATCTGACAGACAGAAGTAGACGTTGACAGACGGAAGTAGAAGTTGACACCAGCATACTGGTTTTCAAATCTAATACCTTCTCCGTCTATAAATAGACAAGAAAAGGTAAAAATAGTGTCAATGACACTGTCCTCCCATTTTGCAGCGATACTAACTACAAGTACACACATGACATTGCATTCTTACAGGTTGACTAAGAAAATTCCATTGCAAGTCCAAATTATTCTTATACCCCAGCAATATGAAATGCTCCATCTCATAATGACTTTTACACGTCTGACAGAAAACAACCCTTGGATCAAGACTATCATGTTTTACAGCAATCCAACAAATACTTTGGGAGAAAATGATTTTTTGACAAAAAATGGGAAAAATTGCCCCAAAAATACAAATATGAAAATTTCACCACAATTTGAATAAATCTGACAAAGGTCAACCCTAGGATCATACATACAAGTTTTCAAGGCAATGGGATGAGTGCTTTCAGAAAAGATTGTTTGACAAAAAACGGGAAAATCGCCCAAAAAATACAACACTCAAACAGGGTTCTTCCCAGAGTTCCAAGAGTGCTGGACGGCTCATTAATATTCATGAGCATTAATATTCATGAACAACTGTAACATTTATATGCTTGTATTTTTACATTCTTAGGGCTTGATATACAAATAATAGCCATTTCCACTGTACCTTCAAAGTATTTTTTTCAGTTTTAATTGAACAAAACAGAAAGAAAAAAAATCTTTAGTAGTTGTAAAGGAATCTTTTGAAGCTTCTGAAAAATAATGTACCACTTTTTTGTCATCATTTTCCTGTGCTTATATCATCCCTCACCACTATGAAGTTTGGATTACCATTGCACTGTACCAGCATCCAGTGTTTTTTCAAATGACCTAGGTGGTCTTGTTACTGCTCATGCGCAGACTCTCTAGAGTTTAAACCAAGAACTTAGGGGTTGACTAATCGGCCATAGTTTTGAAAGTTGAATTTCTCGATGTCAAATTCACTTCAATTGCTTCTTGATAGTCATTGTAGAATGGGAAAATTCACAAACAGAGAGGCTTGTTGCCACAGACAAGCAACTTTTGGCTTATTGACCTGAAAAATAAGTCATCTTCAGGTCACTCCTAGGAACCTGCACACCAAATTAAAAAGTAATGGCATACACACTTTCAAAGAAGATTTTTTTAACCAAAACCAAAATTGACCAAAAATACAAATTTGCAAATTGTGTCATAATTTTGTGTTTTCACAAGGTACCTGCACGCCAAATTTTAAAGCGATCCAACCATTGGTTTAAAGAGGAAAATATTTTTTACTAAAATGGCAAAAAAAGAAAAAAAAAAATCATTAAAAATAGAAAGCATCAAATATTAACATCAAATCTATATGTTTAAATGAGTTGGGCCCAAGGTACCTAAAACCCAAATATGACAATGATCAGATGAGTAGTTCCTGAGTTATTGATTTTTGACCATTTTTCGCTTTTTTTTCTTCCTCATTAGCATATCTATGGGACTAAAAAGTTCATTTTAACAGCGGCACATCTACATCATATATGGCATCACTACACCAAAAATCAGCTCAATACGTGCAGCGGTTTTTGAGTTTTTGCGTTGGACGGACAGACATCCATACATACATACATACATACATACATACAGACATCTCACATACAGACTTTTTTCAACCATATAACCTCCCAATGGTTCTACTCCGGAATAACAAGGACGCGATGCGTTCTACAGACTCAGTACGCCCAAATAATCACGTGATGCCGGTACAAACAAGCCCACATGTGTACTGACACGTATGGAAATACACGTACGTCTATGCGCATTTGCGCACATGGCTTTGTTTGTACCGTGGTCGATTCCAATTCCGGGTTTGGCCTATTGCCATATATGTATGGCAAACGGGACGTAAAAATGAAGTGAACTTTATAGCAATAGTAAAAAAAACACGTTAAAGGCCAGGGATTTGATACCCGGGATCAAGTTAATCCCGTCCTGTAAATTACGGTCATGATTGGTGTGCACAGGAGGTTGTAAACAAGCCAATGTGTTGACATGCAAACAACATATTATACGTAACAGAATATAACGGCGAGACCAGTACACTGAGAAACACCGTTTAATGAAGCCCACGATGCTTGTAGCTATAACAGGTGTACTTCAACAGAAATGACAAAGGTACAGCACGACACCGTTGCAACTGACGTTATTACGTTCCGAATCAGGCTTACCTGGGGTGCAAGGCCCGGGCGCGGGCTGCAATTGTACAATGATTGTAGCTAAACGATAGCTTAGATGTTGTCGTGCCATTGCCAAGATACTCTGCTATTTCCGGTCGTTTCCTCTACAGAACTACTAAAAGTCCTCTCAATTCGACCAGGAAAAATACATGTAGTTACGGTTCGAAATCGTTGAATTAATTGGAAATTAACAACATAGTGCATTAATCTTTCTATATTTATTAAATGATAAAATGTGACATCACCGATCATAAGAAACGTGCTGTTGAAGAACATATTTTTTTGAACAGAAGACTATGGCGACTATTTTCTGTAAGTATAATCTAACTTTAGCAAACTTGCGAATCAAATATCTGAAGAGTAACTTCAACACTTTTGGGTTTGTTCTACTCTTGTTATAAAATAAGTCAAATTTAGAAAGTATCTGTACATTTTTTATATCTGTGCAGTGCAAATGTGTAAACTGACACTGCGTCCATCCATCCAAAGACGCCAATCAGTTTGCAACAGCATAAACTACCTCTCTCTCTCTCTCTCTCTCTCTCTCTCTCTCTCTCCCCCACCCCAAGTCTAGCCATTAGATGTTTTATTTTGCTGACATTTATTTAACGGTTCGCGATCACTGCTCAATGTTGATGTATATTTCGATTTATGAAGTTTACCGGGTAAACTTCGTAACTGGAGACATGTCACGGCCTGGAGCTAGTTATCACCATCGAAAGTTTGTAAACGTTTTTGCTTCTGAATGGACTTTTGGACGTACTTAAATGCACAGATGACTTAGTGCGTAAAATATTGATTTGCAATATGAATTTCACCGTTGAGAAAGTCCATGACTTTCAAACTAGTCGTACAGACAATTATAAACATGGCAGAGCAATGATACCGACGTATCTTTTTCCTCGTGACCGCTGGTTAGAGCGACTAACCTGGTAAGTATTTGGCTTTGCCCCGTGTGCTGGGTTATGTACATGTAAACTAATAACAAAAGTTTAGTATTCTCTGTAAATCGATAAGCCTTTCGAACAGGAAAGATTCAGATACCTGAACCTCAACATTAGCTACGCAGCTCTAGATAACATTTTTCATTAATAAAAATTAAAAACCATTGAACATTTTGTTACGTGCAGAGAAAACGAACAAAAGGGTGAACTCAGCAGTTTCCGTTTAAACAAAATTTATTACGAAAACAAAACTAATTGCTAAGTTAGGGACAGAGTACAAGCTTTAAAAGTGTACAGACTACTTATCTCAGCTGGGACGGCAAAGCTCCAGTCTCAGAGTTGTAACAGTCAGTTGGATGAATGAACAGTCCTTTGGCTTGCAGGCTTGAAGCTGCACAAAGACCACAGTATAAATCCAGCGTTGACAGTGAAGGTCTTGAAAAGTCTGAGAATGACTACTGCTGGAGTTTAGTAACACACAAGAGACACGATCCCAAAAGTCTGACTGGAAGCTGTGCACGTCCCTTTTATAAAGGCAAGTAAGAACAATCTAGAACCTTTTATTGACATGCTAATTACTGTTCTAAAATTATCTCCCTTACACAACTAATCAACTTTCCAGAACATTCCAAACATGACTAATTGAATTCAAGGTTGTGAGGTCATCAAGGGCAGTGACCTTGGAATGTTCTAGACTGATTGAACTCAGGTCATGATGAGTGTGGGGAAATGACCTACATAACACACCCCCTCTTCAAAAAAAGAAAATTTTTCAAAGAAAAATCTTTCTTTTACAAATGTAATCTTGAAAAGGATTTAAGTACTCAAATTTTGTTTTACTCTAAAGTAAAATTTCTTGAAAGTGAACAACAATAAAATTTCTTGAAAGTGAACAACAATAATTCTAAATACGAGAGAGACAGTCTGCAATTAAATTGTCTCTGCCTTTGATATGTCTAATGTCAAGATTAAACTCCTGTAACATTAAACTCCATCTTAGCAATCTCTGATTTTTGCCTTTAAATTTCTGCAGAAAAACAAGAGGGTTGTGATCAATATAAACCACTATTGGCTGATTTGAAGAAGTAACATAAACTTCAAAATGCTGTAAAGCTAATATCAAAGATAAACACTCTTTTTCAATTGTAGAGTAGTTTTCTCTGGGATTTGTTAAATTTGCGTGAAAAATAGCAAACAGGATGATCTACCCCATGACTATCCTCTTGCAATAAAACAGCACCAGCAGCCGTATCACTAGCATCCACAGCTAATTGAATGGCAAAGTGAAATCTGGTGCAGACAACACTGGAGCACTTTGCAGTATGGCTTTAAGTGTATCAAATGCCTGTTGGCATTGCTCTGACCAAACAAACTTTACTTTCTTTTTAAGTAAGTTAGTCAAAGGCTCAGTAATTGTGGAGAAATTTGGACAGAATTTTCTGTAGTAACCAGCCATACCGAGAAAGCGCATCAGTTGTCGTTTGCAGTTTGGTATGGGAAAACTTGAAATGGCACTGATTTTGGCATCAACAGGTTTTACCTCACCCTGTCCTACAGTATGTCCGAGGTAAGTCACCCTCGCCCAACCAAACTCAGATTTGGCAAGGTTGACAGTCAACATTGCTTTACTCAGTCTCTCAAAGAACTTTCCGCATGAGCTTGATGTGTTCCTCCCAGGTGTCACTATACAGGACGACATCGTCAACGTAAGCTGCACATCCGTCTAGCCCGGATATGACGTCATTGATCATCCGTTGGAACGTTGCCGGAGAGTTCTTCATTCCGAATGGCATCACCTTGTACTGGAACAATCCGTCTGGTGTAACAAAGGCGGATATTTCACGAGCACGATCCGTCAGAGGGACTTGCCAAAATCCCTTCAGTAGGTCAAATTTGTCACATACTTGGCTTTTCCCACTCGTCGATGCAGTCATCAATCCTCGGGATTGGGAAAGTGTCTGTCTTTGTTAAAGTGTTTGACCTTCCTAAAGTCCGTGCACATACGATAACTGTGATCTGGTTTGGGAACAAGTATGCACGGCGAACTCCAGTTACTTTTACTGGGTTCAATAAAGTCATTGTCCAGCAGGTATTTGACTTCTTCCTGGAGATATTTCGCTTTTGTTGGATTCAGTCTGTATGGATGTTGTTTTACAGGCTTACTGTCCCCAACATCAACATCGTGATAGATGACGTTTGTCCTCGTTGGAACATCTTGAAACAGGTGTTTATATTCGTGGAGCAGTTCTTTTACCTGTTGTTGTTGTTCTGGCTGGAGGTGTGCCAACTTTGTAGACTCCAGCTTCTCCAGGATTTCTGAGTTCTGAAGCTTGACCGAGCCCAGCTTTGAGTTTAGAGTATTTTCACTTAAGTCTGTTTCAGTATCACTATCTTCATAATGGTTTGAACTGACTGCACTGACAGGCTGAGTTATAGTAGGATTATCCCTATCCAAATATGGCTTAAGCATATTTATGTGACATAGCTGTTTTTGTTTTCGCCTGTCAGGTGTTATTATGATGTAATTTAAATCACTCAATTTCTTATCAATTAGATATGGCCCAAAGTAACGAGCATGGAGTGGTTTGCCAGGAATTGGAAGTAGAACAAGAACTTTTTGACCTGGTTCAAACTTCCGTTTTGAGGTGCTTTTATCATATCTGGTTTTCATTGACTGCTGAGATGACTCAAGATTTTCTCTGGCTAATTCACATGCTTTAGAGAGTTTTGTACGAAAATCTGACACATATTGCAAAATATTCAGACAATCATCGTCGTCAGACAGGAATTTCTCTTTAACGAGCTTAAGTGGGCCACGGACTGTATGTCCAAATACAAGCTCAAATGGGCTAAAACCAAGAGACTCTTGAATTGACTCTCTAACAGCAAAGAGCAGAAAATGAATTCCTTCATCCCACTGCTTCTCTGTGTCAAACAGTAGGTCCTAATCATGTTTTTCAAAGTTTGATGAAATCGCTCAAGAGCACCCTGACTTTCTGGATGATAGGCGGATGACCTATACTGTTTAATGCCTAGCTGATCCATTACTTGTTGAAAAATTCCAGACATAAAGTTGGAGCCTTGATCGGACTGGACACATTTAGGGAGGCCAAATAAAGTGAAAAATTTGACTAAAGCTCTCACTATAGTCTTTGTCTTTATGTTTCTCAGTGGTATGGCTTCGGGGAACCGAGTTGATGTACACATTATTGTCAGCATGTACTCATTTCCTGATCTTGTTTTTGGTAGGGGCCCAACACAGTCTATTAGTATCCTACTAAATGGTTCTTGAAATGCAGGAATTGGCTGTAAAGGGCCTTTGGAATGGTCTGATTTGGCTTTCCTACCATTTGACATGTGTGACAAGTTTTACAGAAATGTGTTACATCTTGCCTGAGATTAGGCCAATAAAGTGACTGAGAATTTTATGATAAGTTTTCCTGACTCCTAAGTGACCAGCCCAGGGGTTTCATGGGCCAGGCGCAATATTTCAGCATGGTAGGGCTTTGGAACCACAATTTGATGTTTTATAGCCCAATCGTCATCAACCAAAACATCTGGAGGTCTCCATTTACGCATGAGAATACCAGATTTTGTATAATAGGAAACAGAGCTATCTGAAGTTTTACCTTCATCATCTACCCTGTCAAACAAAGACAAAATATCTGGGTCTTTGTGTTGTTCTGCAATGAGATTTGATCTAGAAAATGTCTGACTTTGGTCAGCAGAAGTTTTACTGGAAGTTTCAAATCCACGAGGGATAACGGAATGATCCGTGTCAAACACCTGACTGAGAAAGGTGTCATTTAAGTCAACATCTGTGACATTATTTTTGAGAGTATTTTGATTCTCAGAAGTTTTCTTTGACATGGCTCGAGTAATGGCACATGAAGGAAATAATCGGGTATCTCTTGTTCAATTGGCTCTGGATCCTGATCTAAACTAGGATTATCAGTCACAAGTGGATTAGTAATGACCTTGTCCCCAGCAAGGTCGTTTCCAAGAAGAAGGTGAATCCCTTCAAAAGGCAAAAAAGGCCTAATACCTAAAGCCACAGGTCCAGAAACAAAGTCCGAAGACAAATAGACATTATGGAGAGGAACAGGAATGTAGTCATTACAATCTACCCCCTTAATAAGAACTTTAGAACCTGAAAATGACTTTTCAGAAAACGGCAGGGTATCTGCCAACAAAAGAGACTGGGAAGCCCCGGTATCTCTTAAAATTTTGACAGGGTAGCGGAAGAGAAATCACTAGAAAGTGATATAAAACCATTATGAATAAATGGCTCGAAAATACCCATAATGCTATCTTGAGAAGAATTGACCTTGACCTCATTAATTGGGGATAAGAGGGGTTTAACCTCAGAAAATGTGTTGCACACATTATTAGACTCTAATTGAGTTGATGAAGAAATAAGCCGGTTGGCTTAGATCCACTTTGACCACTTTGACCTTCACGTTTCTTTTCAATTTGAAACACTCTGACATTAAATGGCCGTCTTTCTTACAATAATTACAAGAAAGTGTACCGAACTGTTTGTCAGAAGGAGATTGAGACTTGGGATCTGATGATGTGGGAGTGTTACTTGAATTTTGTGACTGTTGTCATTTGATTTCCTACTCTCCTTTGAAAAATTCTTGGATGAAAAGGAGGAGTTAAATTTACCTGCATTGTTTCTGTATGAAAAAGGACTGGGATGGTTTGCTGAGAAATGAAGATTGTGGGTCAATGAATAATCATCGGCCAAACGTGCAGCAACCTCTAATGTATCTGCCTTTTGTTCATTGATAAACGTCTTGATGTCACTCCGGATGCACCTTTTAAATTCCTCAATCAAAACAAGTTGTCGTAATTTGTCATAATTCTGACTAACCTTTTCAGAAGAACACCAACGATCAAACAGTTGTTCTTTTGTTCGAGCAAATTCAACATAAGTTTGATCCTTCACCTTCTCACAATCCCTAAATTTCTGACGGTAAGCTTCAGGCACCAACTCATAACCCTTGAGAATTAATTCCTTCACAGAATCATAATCTGAAGCCTGCTCTACTGACAACTGAATGTAAATTTCTCTGGCTTTACCCACCAAAGCACTCTGCAAAAGCATAGACCAGGACTCCTTAGGCCAATTCAGACTCTGAGCAATTTTCTCAAAATGAAGGAAATATTTATCAACATCCTTTTCTTGGAAAGGGGGGACTAACCTGAAATGCTTAGTGATGTCAAACTTGTCTGAAGGGAAGAATTTTCCTGACTGTCCAAGCTCCAAACGTTTCATTTCTAATCTTTCCTGCCTATCTTTCTCTCTCTGTCTTTCTTCCATTTCTAATTGCATTTGTATTTTTTCTTTTTCTAATGCCTGTCTCTCTTTTTCCATTTGTAATTCTAGTTTCTTGATCTCCAAATTTGTCTGCATTTCTAATTCTAATTTTCTGAGTTCAGAGGTAGACTCGGGCTCATAATCTTTCAGGGTGGATTCCTCAAATTGGCCTAAATCAACTAGATGTTTGGCAATACGGTACTGTATTTCCCTCTTGCGCATAGATCTTTTGACTTCTACTTTAAGGAAATTGGCCAGTGTTATGAGGTCGTCTTTTCTGAGGGAATCAAATGTGTCCTGATCAAGGTCATCCATTTCCTCTGGTTTAAATTCCGCCATGATTAAATTTCGCTGAGTTCACAGAATACTGTAGTTTTTTAAAAAGGCAGGCAAAATGTTGTCAAACGGCTCAAAATATTCGTATCCCGGACAAGCCCCCAATTTTGTACGTGCAGAGAAAACGAACAAAAGGGTGAACTCAGCAGTTTCCGTTTAAACAAAATTTATTACGAAAACAAAACTAATTGCTAAGTTAGGGACAGAGTACAAGCTTTAAAAGTGTACAGACTACTTATCTCAGCTGGGACGGCAAAGCTCCAGTCTCAGAGTTGTAACAGTCAGTTGGATGAATGAACAGTCCTTTGGCTTGCAGGCTTGAAGCTGCACAAAGACCACAGTATAAATCCAGCGTTGACAGTGAAGGTCTTGAAAAGTCTTGAGAATGACTACTGCTGGAGTTTAGTAACACACAAGAGACACGATCCCAAAAGTCTGACTGGAAGCTGTGCACGTCCCTTTTATAAAGGCAAGTAAGAACAATCTAGAACCTTTTATTGACATGCTAATTACTGTTCTAAAATTATCTCCCTTACACAACTAATCAACTTTCCAGAACATTCCAAACATGACTAATTGAATTCAAGGTTGTGAGGTCATCAAGGGCAGTGACCTTGGAAATGTTCTAGACTGATTGAACTCAGGTCATGATGAGTGTGGGGGAAATGACCTACATAACAATTTCATCAGCAATATCCATAAAAAAATTCATCAATTTTCAATACAAAATGCTCGAGTTATTGCAAAAAGCAATATAAATTTCAATTATTGTTTCCTCAAACAATGTTCAAAATGGGTTAACCTGGTTGTTATGATAACTCCAGGTGTCTAGTGCACATGTATCTAAATAGGAAGAGGGTTTTTTTTTTCAAATTCAACAGGACATATCGCTGCATGTACTGAACCCATTTTCATCAAACAAAAAGCAATCAATTGGTCTTGAAGAGAGCTTTCTTTTGATATATAATTTATCATTATTGTAGCTGTCTATCAATTTCATGTAAAATCGCTAGTGTTAGCCACAGATTAGATGTACGACTCAGACAATGGTGACTCAAAATCCCTAACCCTACACGACATACACTGTTTAGATATATTATATGTATGATCGTGTACTAGTACTGAGCTGCTGGTCTAAAATTCATTCTTGTAGCGTTGGAAGTGATAGCATTGTAAGGATACGGAAGAGAAGAAACAAAATAAGTATAATATGAATGAAATGGCGATATGTTTCAGATTGGCCCTGCGTACGATGCGGTATACCGCGCGCCGGAGAACACACAGCAACGTCCTCGGGGCTAGTTTCAGATGTGCATGTACTATCCATGTTGTAACTGAACAAGTACAACAACTAGCGACATTTCAAGGCAAATGTATACTCACCATGTCGCGTAATAATAAATTTAAATAATTTATATATTTTGGCACAATTCTAGAAACGGGAAGGGAATAATACAGGGAGGTGAAGAGCACTTTTCAATTGTGAGTCAGCATTCCAACTACATGAATGATACAACATTCAACTCGCGGCAAAATATGACAAACTGATAGGGATCTACGGTTGGTATACACGAACACGACATAAATAATTATATGACAAATACTGAGATCTGGTACTTGTACCACAATTACTTAAAATTTACTTACCATAATCGCCTGATCAAATACGCGGGGAGAACCGTATCGTCGTATCCACACTCCAAACAGTGACGGCGCTCTCACTTCCGTTTCACTTCTGAACGGGAGCTCGTCTGATAGGGGAGTACGCGCGTTACCGAGTTATGTCATCTGGTTGCAAAATATGTCATGTGGTTGGTGGCTACGACATACCCATATTTGGTTATGTATTCGATGTCAAAGGTCACAGTGGAAAGTCCGCGCAAGGGCAAAACTAATAGCTGCTAATACTGCAGTGTGCTCACGTGGTGTGCTTCGTCTTTGCCCTGGTGATCAAAATAAAACAAAGCACGTTTTCGTTTGTGCCATTTCGAAGCAAGTGAGTACAAGTATATAGTGGTCTGTTCGATTCTTGATCGTACGTTTGTAACACTGTACGCAAGGATACGATTTCTCATGATATATCTCTGGTGTTAGCATGCAGGCGGTTTTAAAATTCAGAGGTCAGACGAAACCAGGTCTGCATACATCTGTGGTATTTGGGCAATCATCGGTGCTGGAGCCCTCAACGGTGGAAGTTGTCAAGGGATTTCTATAGGTTGGTTGGTATTTGTCACATGACCTAGCTAGGGGTATAAAAGCGACTGTACAGCTGGTCTAAAGCGCGCTTGATATGATGAACCCTGGTCCTGTTGTTTACAGTCAACTGTTGTTGTTGTTTCTGTAGTTGGCTGTGCTTTACCGTATTTGTACATAGCTTTCTACTCGGTACGGTGCCGCTGCTGCAGAGTTAGACTGCAGTTTCCTTTGGACTCCAGGACTAGACGTCATGTTCACTGAACTGAACTGCGGTGAGAACGACGTCGCGGTTGCGGTTGAGCGACAGCCAAATGTTACGTCAGTGAGCCCCCTTTGTTGTGTACCCAAAAATACAATACTGGCGCTGCGACTCCTTCGTACTTGCACTGGGATTTAATTTTTGAAATAAAATAACGAGAAAAGGTAAGTACAAGACTCACTGTTTTCGAGTGTGGTTTGTGTGTGTAAAGGCCTCGAAGACTTTAAAGTTGTTGTCACACTTTGGAATTTTCTGTACCACCTATGCGGTAATTTATTCATTCTTTGTAGTGAGAAAATTCTCCGTACCACGTGTTGACAAATTCCAGTGTCAAAGTTATCTAGTGGGTTGATAGTTTTTTGTATATAGTTATTTCTTGTCTTGTCAGGCTTGTTCATTTTTTATGAGCCTATATTTTAGACAAGACGGGATTTTTGAAATTTGTCTTGGGCGAAAGTTTTTTCCTTGAAACAAATACGCCTGGGATTATTTAATCAGCCCCGTGATTAAACAAATTCCCCTTACTTGTTAGTTTACTCAAGTTTTCAGAGGTGGTTTCTAAGACTTGTTTAAATTATACTCATAGTTTATCCAGGTTTTCAGAGATAATTTCTAGGACTTGTTTAAATTATACAATTTATTTTCTAAAACACTAGTTTTCTCAAGTTAAAGAATAATTGACTTGTTTAAATTAGTCGTTCAAAAATGGAGAAAGTATACATCAATGAATGTGATGTTGATGAGCTTATGACCATTGATGGCATTGGAAGAAAAACGGCGGAGTCTATTTTACTGTTAAGGGAGGCATTGGGGAATCTTGAATTTGAAGATCTTCGCCGGCTTCCTCGCATTCAGGTCTCTAGCGATTTTATGCAGAGAATAGACTTTACGCCTGCAGCTACTGGTGCTTCAGTGTTGTCATCTGGTGGGGTAATTACTACTCCTTTGGGAGAAGTTTCCCTTGAAAAACCAGGGACAGTAACAACTCCACTTGACACTGAACCTGGTTATGTGCATGAGGAGACTGTACCTGATATGAAAAAGGAAAGTTTGCCTGTAACAGAACCTGAAGACGGAATGAAACAGCTTATTGATCATGTTACTGATGTTATCACTGAACATGAGGCTACTCGCCCAAAACAACCTGGGGCTGGTATTAAACCAGATACTCAGCTACCACCCTTGGATGGACGCATACAAATGGTCCTACCTCCGGTGGGAGATGCTGTAGTTAGTATGAGTATGCCGTCTGTGGTAACGAGAACTGTGGTGCATACGACGTCAGTATTGGTGACAACAACAACACCAATTTATACTACGTCCGCCACAGTGTCTTCACAGTTGACATCAAGTGGTTTCTTCCGCCACAGGCTCAGACTTCAATGTCTGTGGGGCAAGCTAGTCTTCCGATGACTACCTCTGTTCCCCAGCAATTGACATCGATGGGTGGGTATTCGTATGGAGCCCTACCATCTATGCCACATTCTGGTCAACAGGTAAGTTATCCATATCAGACTAGTACAGCATGGCCTATGTCACAATTTCCTCAGCCAATGTCAGGTCAACAGCCATGGGCTCCGTATATGCCTGCACCTTTTCAGGGTATGTATCCTTATATGCCGATGATGCCAATGCAACAGCCAATGACAAGTGTGGGTGGACAGCCAACTACTGCCCATGCACAGACGAGTTCATTTATGCCAATGGACTCGTCAACTCCAACATTTATGTCATTGCCGGCACATCCAGAACAGATCCCTGAGGAGACAGCAGGTAACTCTCCATACTTCTCACGTGAAGCGTATCCCTCTGTTCGTAGTAACATACGCCAGCAAGGGACTACCATTCCGTCGAGAAGTCAGTTTCGTTTGCGATCACGCCAGGAGACTGATGTGCAAACCATCCAACGTTTTCAACCGAAAAATATGGTTTACAAGGGTGTAGGAAATTGGAAAGCTTTTCTAATGAGATACACCCGGTATGCCAATTCTCTAGGTTGGACTATGGATGAAAAGCGTGATCAGCTCTGCTTGTGTTTGGATGGCGAAGCTGGGGACTACTACTATACGATCATGGAATTGGAGCCGAACATCGACTACTTGGAGTTGCTGTCAAGGATGGATAATCGTTTCGGTTTCAAAGAACTACCGGAAACTGCCCAACTTAGCTTCCCTCATCAGTGTCAAAAACCTGATGAGAGTTTGGAGCAGTGGGCAGATCGGATTCTGTCCTTGGCAACAAATGCCTATGGTAAGGTTTCGGATTCTTTCATGATCAAGCAAGCGGTGTTTAGATTCTGCCAGGGCTGTATTGATGAAGAGGCTGGTAATTTTGCCGCCAATACCAATCCATCCTCCATGCAAGAGGCCATCAATCGGGTGAAGTTTTGCCAGTATAACAACAAGGCCAGAGCATTATCCCGTCAGAAGGAACTGCTGTTCGCCCGAAGGTCCGATTTTTAACACCGACGCGGAGGAGGAAGAACATCTGGTACAAGCAACAACAATCAACGCAGAATCCAGGCAGAGATCTCACTATTCACCCCCACCGCCGAGGAGACAAGCTATTTCCCCGTCTTCAAGGAAAGATGATAAGAAGACCGAAGACCTTGAACAACGGGTAACACGAATAGAACAACATTTGTTGAACTTTGGTTCACAAATGGAAAGCATTGGAAAATATGTAGCTGACCTTGGTTCGCGTATTGATAGGATGGCCGTTAATTTAGAACATTTTACAATGATCAGAAATCAGCCTGCTATACAATCGCATTCAAGGTCACCATCTCCAAATTCTAATGCGTGTTACCCTTGTGGTAAACGGGCATTTCAAGAAGGACTGTCCATTGTCCTCTGTGCCCAGGGAAGGCTTGCCTCAACAAAAGTCTCCAGAGACCTTTGCCAGTCCAACAAACAGGCAGGAATCAACCACCTAGGCCAGTCGTTGACCCCATCTGTTTACGGCCAACAACCTTCTGGTTCGGTTGTCAACCCTTTGATTCCTCAGAGTTCTATACTTCATCCTGACGAAAAGGAGGAGTGTGGTATTTTAGGAGCAAATGATGTTGACAACAGAGAAGGTATCAGAAGTTTTTGAGTGCCCATCCATCTATCTTTCAGATCCCTTCAGTTCCTCTTATTCAAAATGAGAAGGATTGTTGTGTTTTAGGGGTAGTAGGAGCTGGTAACTCGAAAGTGACTCCTGAGCAGGAAATTGATGACTCTCAAGAAATTGAGGAGTTGACAATATGTCAATTGCGGTCTGGAAATATGTACAGTGTTCCATTGATAATTAATGGCCATTATGTTCAGGCTATAATTGACACTGCTTCGGAGGTCACGCTCATTTCAGACAAATTGTATGAGCAATTTCGTGTTAAACCATCTACCATTAAACCTGTCTCTTTTCAAACTGCCGGAAGGAAATTGAAGATGAGTGGTTTTTTGGCCGGACCGGTTGACATTGAATTGGGCAACAATTTGTTCAAGGAACAAGTCTATGTTGCCCCCATTGGTAATGAAATGTTGCTTGGCATAAATTTTCTGAAAACTAATGGGGCAATTTTAGATTTGCTTAATGATGAATTGTCAATTGGGAATGAAATTATTCCTCAGCAGTTCAATGTGGTGGAGGGTCCCCCTAAAGTGGCGAAAGTCTCTTTAATAGAAAGGGTGCAGATCCCACCTAACTCAGCAGTAAGACTTCCGTGTTTGATCGATGAACAAATGTCTGATTATGTAGTGGAGTCTGTTGGGCCATTACCAGTGATGATACCCAGCTCTCTTCACTCTGGCAGTCATTTGCCAAAGATCTGCATGGTAAACATCACTGACCAACCTGTAACATTACGTAAGGGTAAGGTCATTGCTGAGGCAATTGAAGCAGGGGCAGTTTCTATTTCCAATTATGATTCGTCGATCCAAGAAGACTCAAAGGAAATGGATGAAAAGGAAATTCCCACACATCTTCAAAAACTGTATGATCAGTCCGTTCAACATCTTGACGAAGACCAGCAGTCTCAACTGAAGTCATTCCTGGTTGAGTATGAAGATGTGTTTGCAAGGACTGAATTCGACTTAGGGAATTTCAGCGAGTTGGAACATAACATCAACACTGGTGATGCTCGTCCAATTAAACAACGAATGAGACGAACTCCGATGTGCTTTGCCCAGGAGGAAGAAGCACATCTAAAGAAGATGTTAGATGCCGGTGTGATCCAGCCATCCATTTCTGAATGGGCCTCAGCACCAGTTCTTGTGCGCAAGAGGGATGGTGGTGTCAGATGGTGCGTAGATTATAGAGCTTTGAATAATCAGACCACCAAAGACGTCTATCCCCTGCCTTTAATCGAGGAATGTCTGGATACATTGGCAGAGAAAACATGGTTTTCTAAATTGGACGCAAACTCAGCGTATTGGCAGATTAAAATAAAGACAGAAGATCAGAAGAAAACTGCCTTCACTACTAAATACGGTTTGTTTGAGTTCAATAGAATGCCCTTTGGTCTTTGCAATGCTCCAGCTACATTCTGTCGGGTTATGAATCTGGTACTGAGAGGCCTAACTTGGGATATTGTTTTAGCTTTCATTGATGATATCCTGGTACTCGGAACTTCCTTTGAGAATCATCTTATTAATCTCAGATCCGTCTTTAACCGATTACGACTCTATCAGCTAAAACTGAAACCTAGCAAATGTGCTTTGTTTCAAAAAGAAGTTGTATTCTTGGGTCGGATCGTTAAAGATGGCATGCTAGAGATGGACAAGGATTCCTTGAGTACCGTAAAAGACTGGCCTATCCCTCAAAATACGAAGGATGTGGAAAGGTTTGTTGGTTTTGCTAACTACCACCGGTCTTTTATTAAGGATTTCGCTAAGACAGCTATCCCATTGTACGCTGTCACTGGGAAGAAACCATTCACTTGGGAAGATGCGCAACAACAAGCATTTGAATGTTTGAAAGATGCTTTGTTGTCGGCACCAGTACTGGTTTTACCCAATCAGCACGACCATTTCATCCTGGACACGGACGCGTCAGATTTTGCTATTGGTGCAGAGTTACTGCAACTTCAAGACGGGAAGGAGAGAGTAATTGCCTACGGTAGTTTTGCTCTTACTCCTGAGCAGAGGCGTTATTGCACTACCAGGAAAGAGTTGCTCGCAGTTTTGCGCTTCACTCGTCAATTTAGGCATTTTCTCTTGGGGAACCATTTTACGGTAAGAACAGACCATAGCAGTTTGTTATGGTTATTACGGTTTAAGGAACCCCAAGGCCAGTTGGCGAGATGGCTGGAAGAACTTAGCCAATTTAACATGACTGTTGAGCACCGGCCTGGTATAAGCATGTTAATGCCGATGCTCTATCCCGTTTGCGCCAAGGTGAAATCTGTCCTAGTTTCTCCATTGGAAGTAAATTGGAAGATCTTCCCTGTGGGGGATGTCATTATTGTGCCGAGCTCACAATAACTGGCTCGATTCATTGACGATGTTGATGATGTGGTGCCATTAGTTTCATTTCCCTACCAGGGTGGTCATCATAAGGCTTCGTTACAGGTTAATACTGTTAGTGTTATGAACCAGTTTCCTACTTGGCCATGGGAGGACCAGGAATTTAATCATGATCCTGAGATTGAGGATATTAAGTCAGTTGCTGACTCAGGAGAGTTCTATCCTTCTATTGACCTCATCAGTGTGCCTGGTAATCAAGCACCTGCGAGAGTTTGTGTCGTTACTCGGTATAGTGGTGAGGGACAGGGTATTGCTTTTCTCGGGTATAGCAATGAGGAAATATCAAAAGCTCAGGTTCGGGATCCTGATTTGGAAATTCTTATTTCCTGGCTTAGTACCAAGGCCGAGCCAAGTAGTCACAATCTATCTTTAGCCTCTCCTGCTGCCAAGTATTATTGGATAAACAGGGAGGTGTTCACTTTAGAAGGTGGCATACTTTGGAGAAAACTGGATGATGACACTATAAGCACCTTAGTTGTCCCTAAGTCCATGCAGGTTGAGATTATGGAATTAAACCATGATATCCCGGCATCAGGGCATCAGGGATGACTAGGACAGCATACTGAAAATCAAGGAAAAATATTTCTGGTATGGTATGTCTAATGATATTCACCAGTTTATTGCTTCTTGTTCAGTATGTGCTAAAAGTAAAAAACCTGTGCGTAAAGCTCGTTACCAGCTGACAAAGTATCATGCTGGTACTCCAATGGAGCGAGTACATTTGGACTTTCTGGGCCCTTTGCCTAAGACATCAAAAGGCAATGAGTATATACTCATGATGGTCGACCAATTCACGAAATGGGTTGAGTGTATTCCACTCCCCTCACAGACTGCTGAGGAAACTGCTCATGCAGCTGTAGAGAACTTCTTTTCGCGTTTTGGTTGTCCGTTTGAGATTTGTACCGATCAGGGCCCCAATTTTGAAAGTAGGTTGTTTTCTGCTATCTGTGAAGTTTTGCGCATTCACAAAACACGAACTACAGCATACAGACCGTCAGCTAACGGGCAAGTGGAACGAGCAAATCGCTCGCTGATGGATGCGATTCGATGTTTTGTGAGTAAGTCTCAAAAGGACTGGGATGTGCATCTTTCTCAGATAGCAGGAGCCCTACGTGCCTGTGTAAACCGCCATACTGGCTACACTCCTAACAAACTCATGTTGGGTCGTGAAGTGAATTTACCCTCCGACCTTGTCTTTGGTATCACAGCAGAGCCAGCCAAAGACCATGAAAGTTATGTTAGTGAGCTTCAAGCTGCTATTAAGTTAGCGCATGAAGTAGCCAGGTCCAAATTAAAGGTGACCCAAGAATTAATGAAAAGGGACTATGATTTGAGAGTAAACATTTATTCTTACAATATGGGGGATTGTGTTTACTTGCTCGAGTCATCAATAGAAAAAGGTAAAAGCCGGAAACTTAGTCATCCATGGAAAGGCCCGGGAATTATTGTTAATAAATTGACCCCTTACTTGTATAAGGTAAAGTTCCAGCGGGCCATTGTTACAGCTAACCATGATAGACTAAAGCTATGTAGAAATAAAGAGCTTCCAAAATGGATTCTTAATTATAAGAAAAACATTGAGAAGCATAGCAAGGGTAAAGAAGGAGTCTCCGATGAATTACAAACTGTGTATTGTTTATGTAGAAAACCCTATCACGGTGAGTTCATGATACAATGTGATATTTGTTATGAATGGTACCATGGCCACTGTGTTGGGGTGACTCCACAGGATTCACGGAAGATTTCTCTCTATACCTGCCCGGCTTGTGACTAATCTATTGAATGTTCTTTTTCGTCACCTATTGTTTGTCTTTAGAAATGGCATCCTCTTCATCCTCTGGGTCACCAAGGAGAGCCTGGAGACAGATACCTATGGAGCGCTGGCAGCATGTCACCACCCAGATCAAACCGAGATGTTAACTTGAAGAAATCAGAAATATCTAATTTAGACAAGTCCCACCAAGATGTTAACTTGCATAAACTAACAAAAACGGGGAAATGATCATGAATCATGACAGGTCAGATACAAAATCATGAATCATGAATAAAATAACAGACAGGGCCGATTATTCTATTTCATAAATAAACTACATCCCCAAAATTTCGAAGAACGTAATCAAAATTCACCACCATGAAGTGTAGCAAAGATTGAGAACAAATCCTCAAAATATTATTTCAGGGAAATTCACCCAAAATTTTCTGAAACTAAATTTGCAAAGTATTTTAAATATATCCCCAAATCATTTCCAGGGATGTTCTCACAATTTGCCTGCATATGGTGCTGGCAACCATGAGCCAAAAAAAATCCCTAAAAATATAAACTTTGCAAACTACTGTTACTAGACTAAACTTGCAAAGTATGTGAAATATATCCCCAAATCATTTCCAGGATGTTCTCACAATTTGCCTGCATATGGTGCTGAATTTTGATTACGTTCTTCGAAATTTTGGGGATGTAGTTATTTATGAAATAGAATAATCGGCCCTGTCTGTTATTTATTCATGAATCATGACAGATCAGATACAAAATCATGGGACTAACAAGAGAATTGACTTTTTATTTCTAGCCATGTCAAATCCCCACATTCGGACCATAACATGATGTCAAACACCCAGGGGCCGGCGAATACAGGCTCATGCACTGATTACGTGTGGGTGATGAAAGTGAGACACTTTGTCTCTCATGACAGTCTATGGGAGATGATGTTCTCTAATGGCTGTGTAAAATTGTACACTACACCAGGCATGTGATATTGTGATTTGAATATGGTTGGCGAGCTGAAAATCGTGAGTGGTAGAGAAGTGAGTGAATACCTTAGTACCCTGAAAACGGTCATGAGTAAGGGGAGTGTGTGAATAATTTTTTTATGCAAACATTGATCACTACGTCTTTTTTAATTGTAAAGCAGAAGGAAGAAAATACTTGGTATGTATTTTGATATGACGTATGGCTTACTTTGAAAATTTTTCAAAAAATAATTTGCTTAAATGTGGCCTCTGTTGCATTCATGAAGAAACAGGTGAAGTTATACTTTTAATTAAAAGGACAAGTATCGTAACTTTTTTCTCGATTATAGAAATTGCAGACAACATGAATGGCACACACGTCGCCACTCGCGGAAATGAATGCATATTTTCTGATTGAAAAGTTTTGACTGAGCGATTGCTGGGTCTCATCGCCTTTTAAAATGATTCTGAAAAGTTTGACAGACACTCTATACTGCTGGAAATGATCGCGACACGATCAGTTAACGTAGCTTGCGGGTAACGCGAATATTCGTACTGCGCATTGTATCTGCGCACGCTACGAACGTTCTTTCCGCGAGCGTTCTTTCCGGAAGTGGTCTTTTTGTCGCGATATAGCATACAATTACTTTGCGGTGCGACTTTCAAATCTGGTTTGTCAAAACAGTTCACACCAAGATAGCAAACTCTGTGTAACAGGCCCGTTTTAAGTGTGACAAATGTGGGATTATTTGCAGTATTTAAGTGAACTAAACTTTATTTAATACCTATTAAAAAAGTTTCGAATATATCAAACTAAACAGGGATCTGTCGCTAGAGGGCGCTTCAGTGTAGCATTTTTTGTATTAAAAATGCCCATATCTTAAAAAATTGTGCGGTGACCCCCATTTTTTTCGTTTGATTCGAAATCTATATATTGTTGGGCTTAATTTACGAGAGTTTAAAGAAAACGTAGATTTCAGATCATGACATTTGTAATGAAATATCAAAATTTGGCTAAACTTTGCTCTTTTTATAAAAGCACTATTCATGGAAACGTTGCTATATTTTCTGATATTTTCAAAAGTAGATCACAAAACTAATATATTACAATACGGGGACTTGTGTTGTATAAAATCTGTCAAATTGTTTTTACTTTATTTCAGTTTTATTATTCAATAACACTAGTTAATCGAATAATACAACATTTTAACCAATTTCAGCTAAATGTTTTCGCGGGACTACATAGAGGGCGCCATATCTCCAAAATTTGCATGGGGACCATATTTTTTTATTTTACTATTTAACATATCTACCCCAGCTTGACATCTGTACAAAGTTTCAGAAAAATCCTGATTTCATTTTTTCTTACCAGCAAGCCACCTTAATGATACCGTAAAATCTTAAAAGACGTAATTTTTTGCGATATTTAGGCGTACAGCCCAGGATGACGGTGAGTTTTGCATGCCTGTCGTAAAACGGTATACATGGAAACCATTTGAAGCCCTACTCTCGGCTTCTGCACGGATCGTGCAACTCGACAAACTGTTATGATAAGGCCGCTATGTTTTATAAAATGTACACTTGTTATCACGTCGATATATATAGTGCTAACAGTCGGTTGTGTGAACTTTGGTTGAAGACCAAAGAGCAAGCAAGATGTACTAGTGGTCCAGAACAAACGTAGCGAAACGTGAACTTGACTGTTGACTGCAGTAGCACTATTGGGCTGTCGTGTAACATCTTATCCTTGTATTGGGCGTAGTTCAAAACCATGGAGGTAAAAAAATACCTCCATGTTCAAACCAAATATGTTTAGGCAACAGCACTGTACTCGTAAGAGGTTTTTGTCTCAAATCTTCTAATGAAAACGTTTAGTGTTGAACGCGTTCTACCAGGACACGAAGTGCGATCAATATCCCCTGTTGCCCCGCACTCCCACGGTGGAAAACTTGATAGGTGCATGACATTTAAGTCTGAATCAATATGATTCAAAGTTAGTCATTATCTGGATCTGTTACAGGTCTTGACGGAGAAATTTTCATCATCTATTCCAAATTCCAGTCGGTCATAAGGACCGACATGTTCTAAAAACTTTCGACCCGACGAAGAAATCTGTCGGTCTCGGACCGTCGGACCGACGTTAATTTCGCACACTGCAAGCTACTGTGCTTGCTTTTGTATTCATGGCACTGCTAAATATCAATAGCAAATCTCTTAGGGGAGAACCATTTGATTTCTGGGGGGGTAGGGAGGATTTTGAGGAAAAAAAATTATCACCAGGTGAGATAGAAGAAAAAAAATTGATCCTCTCATGGCCTGAGAAAAAAAATTGTCTTAACAGACAGAAGTGAAAAAAAAATGCACAATGCACCAGAAATTAGCAAAATTTGGAAACCTTCTGGAGTCATGTATTCTTTGCCAGTGCGCCGCCATTTCTCAAAATTTTCACAGGATCTAGGACAAAACTGAACTGTTGTGAATTCATCCTTTATTATCCTAGAAACATGTATTAATTTACAGAAACATTGTTACGTGCAGAGAAAACGAACAAAAGGGTGAACTCAGCAGTTAACGTTTAAACAAAATTTATTACAAAAATAAAACTAATTGCTAAGTTAGGATAGAGTACAAGCTTTAAAAGTGTACAGACTACTTATCTCAGCTGGGACGGCAAAGCTCCAGTCTCAGAGTTGTAACAGTCATCGGATGAATGAACAGTCCTTGCAGGCTTGAAGCTGCACAAAGTCCACAGTATAAATCCAGCGTTGGCAGTGAAGGTCTTGAAAAGTCTTGAGAATGACTACTGCTGGAGTTTAGTAACACACAAGAGACACGATCCCAAAAGTCTGACTGGAAGCTGAGCACGTCCCTTTTATAAAGGCATATAAGAACAATCTAGAACTTTTATTGACATGCTAATTACTGTTCTAAAATTATCTCCCTTACACAACTAATCAACTTTCCAGAACATTCCAAACATGACTAATTGAATTCAAGGTTGTGAGGTCATCAAGGGCAGTGACCTTGAGATGTTCTAGACTAATTGAACTCAGGTCATGATGAGTGTGGGGGAAATGACCTACATAACACACCCCCTCTTCAAAAAAGAAAAATTTTTCAAAGAAAAATCTTTCTTTTGCAAATGTAATCTTGAAAAGATTTAAGTACTCAAATTTGTTTTACTCTAAAGTAAAGTTTCTTGAAAGTGAACAACAATAAACTCTAAATACGAGAGAGACAGTCTGCAATTAAATTGTCTCTGCCTTTGATATGTCTAATGTCAAGATTAAACTCCTGTAACATTAAACTCCATCTTAGCAATCTCTGATTTTTGCCTTTAAATTTCTGCAGAAAAACAAGAGGGTTGTGATCAATATAAACCACTATTGGCTGATTTGAAGAAGTAACATAAACTTCAAAATGCTGTAAAGCTAATATCAAAGATAAACACTCTTTTTCAATTGTAGAGTAGTTTCTCTGGGATAGTTTCTCTGGGATTTGTTAAATTTGCTAAATTTGTTAAAAATAGCAAACAGGATGATCGGTCCCATGACTATCCTTCTTGCAATTTGGTATTGGAAAACTTGAAATGGCACTGAATTTGGCATAAAGTATGCATGGCAAAGTCCGGTTATTTTTATTGAGTTCGATAAAGTCATTGTTCGGCAAATACTTGGCTTCCTCTTGGAGATATTCCGCTTTCGCAGGATTCAGTCCGTCTGGATGTTGTTCCACTGGATTACTGTCGCAGACATCTTCGTTGTGATAGATGACGTTTGTCCTCGTTGGAACATCTTGAAACAGGTGTTTATATTCATGGAGCAGTTCTTTCACCTGTTGTTGTTGTTCTGGCTGGAGGTGTGCCAACTTTGTAGACTCCAGCTTCTCCAGGATTTCTGAGTTCTGAAGCTTGACCGAGCCCAGCTTTGAGTTTAGAGTATTTTCACTCAAGTCAGTTTCAGTATCACTATCTTCATAATGTTTGAACTGACTGCACTGACAGGCTGAGTTATAGTAGGATTATCCCTATCCAAATATGGCTTAAGCATATTTATGTGACATAGCTGTTTTTGTTTTCGCCTGTCAGGTGTTATTATGATGTAATTTAAATCACTAATTTCTTATCATTAGATATGGCCCAAAGTAACAAGCATGGAGTGGTTTGCCAGGAATTGGAAGTAGAACAAGAACCTTTTGACCTGGTTCAAACTTCCGTTTGAGGTGCTTTTATCATATCTGGTTTTCATTGACTGCTGAGATGACTCAAGATTTTCTCTGGCTAATTCACATGCTTTAGAGAGTTTTGTACGAAAATCTGACACATATTGCAAAATATTCAGACAATCATCATCGTCTGATAGGAATTTCTCTTTAACGAGCTTAAGTGGGCCACGGACTGTATGTCCAAATACAAGCTCAAATGGGCTAAAACCAAGAGACTCTTGAATTGACTCTCTAACAGCAAAGAGCAGAAAATGAATTCCTTCATCCCACTGCTTCTCTGTGTCAAAACAGTAGGTCCTAATCATGTTTTTCAAAGTTTGATGAAATCGCTCAAGAGCACCCTGACTTTCTGGATGATAGGCGGATGACCTATACTGTTTAATGCCTAGCTGATCCATTACTTGTTGAAAAATTCCAGACATAAAGTTGGAGCCTTGATCGGACTGGACACATTTAGGGAGGCCAAATAAAGTGAAAAATTTGACTAAAGCTTTCACTATAGTCTTTGTCTTTATATTTCTCAGTGGTATGGCTTCTGGGAACCGAGTTGATGTACACATTATTGTCAGCATGTACTCATTTCCTGATCTTGTTTTTGGTAGGGGCCCAACACAGTCTATTATATCCTACTAAATGGTTCTTGAAATGCAGGAATTGGCTGTAAAGGGCCTTTGGAATGGTCTGATTTGGCTTTCCTACCATTTGACATGTGTGACAAGTTTTACAGAAATGTGCTACATCCTGCCTGAGATTAGGCCAATAAAAGTGACTGAGAATTTTATGATAAGTTTTCCTGACTCCTAAGTGACCAGCCCAGGGGGTTTCATGGGCCAGGCGCAATATTTCAGCACGGTAGGGCTTTGGAACCACAATTTGATGTTTTATAGCCCAATCGTCATCAACCAAAACGTCTGGAGGTCTCCATTTACGCATGAGAATACCAGATTTTGTATAATAGGAAACAGAGCTATCTGAAGTTTTACCTTCATCATCTACCTGTCAAACAAAGACAAAATATCTGGGTCTTTGTGTTGTTCTGCAATGAGATTTGATCTAGAAAATGTCTGACTTTGGTCAGCAGAAGTTTTACTGGAAGTTTCAAATCCACGAGGGATAACGGAATGATCCGTGTCAAACACCTGACTGAGAAAGGTGTCATTTAAGTCAACATCTGTGACATTATTTTTGAGAGTATTTTGATTCTCGGAAGTTTTCTTTGACATGGCTCGAGTAATGGCACACGAAGGAAATAAATCGGGTATCTCTTGTTCAATTGGCTCTGGATCCTGATCTAAACTAGGATTATCAGTCACAAGTGGATTAGTAATGACCTTGTCCCCAGCAAGGTCGTTTCCAAGAAGAAGGTGAATCCCTTCAAAAGGCAAAAAAGGCCTAATACCTAAAGCCACAGGTCCAGAAACAAAGTCCGAAGACAAATAGACATTATGGAGAGGAACAGGAATGTAGTCATTACAATCTACCCCCTTAATAAGAACTTTAGAACCTGAAAATGACTTTTCAGAAAACGGCAGGGTATCTGCCAACAAAAGAGACTGGGAAGCCCCGGTATCTCTTAAAATTTTGACAGGGGTAGCGGAAGAGAAATCACTAGAAAGTGATATAAAACCATCATGAATAAATGGTTCGAAAATACCCATAATGCTATCTTGAGAAGAATTGACCTTGACCTCATTAATTGGGGATAAGAGGGGTTTAACCTCAGAAAATGTGTTGCACACATTATTAGACTCTAATTGAGTTGATGAAGAAATAAAGCCGGTGGGCTTAGATCCACTTTGACCACTTTGACCTTCACGTTTTCTTTTCAATTTGAAACACTCTGACATTAAATGGCCGTCTTTCTTGCAATAATTACAAGAAAGTGTACCGAACTGTTTGTCAGAAGGAGATTGAGACTTGGGATCTGATGATGTGGAAGTGTTACTTGAATTTTGTGAACTGTTGTCATTTGATTTTCTACTGTCCTTTGAGAAATTCTTGGATGAAAAGGAGGAGTTAAATTTACCTGCATTGTTTCTGTAGGAAAAGGACTGGGATGGTTTGCTGGGAAATGAAGATTTGTGGGTCAATGAATAATCATCGGCCAAACGTGCAGCAACCTCTAATGTATCTGCCTTTTGTTCATTGATAAACGTTTTGATGTCACTCCGGATGCACCTTTTAAATTCCTCAATCAAAACAAGTTGTCGTAATTTGTCATAATTCTGACTGACCTTTTCAGAAGAACACCAACGATCAAACAGTTGTTCTTTTGTTCGAGCAAATTCAACATAAGTTTGATCCTTCACCTTCTCACAATCCCTAAATTTCTGACGGTAAGCTTCAGGCACCAACTCATAGCCCTTGAGAATTAATTCCTTCAAAGAATCATAATTTGAAGCCTGCTCTACTGACAACTGAATGTAAATTTCTCTGGCTTTACCCACCAAAGCACTCTGCAAAAGCATAGACCAGGACTCCTTAGGCCAATTCAGACTCTGAGCAATTTTCTCAAAATGAGAAAATATTTGATCAACATCCTTTTCTTGGAAAGGGGGAACTAACCTGAAATGCTTAGTGATGTCAAACTTGTCTGAAGGGAAGAATTTTCCTGACTGTCCAAGCTCTAAACGTTTTATTTCTACCTGTAATCGCTGTTCTTCTAATCGCAATTCTTTTTCTCTCTGTCTTTCTTCCATTTCTAATCTTTCCTGCCTTTCTTTTTCTTTCATTTGCAATTCTTTTTCTTTCATTTGTAATTCTTTTTCTTTCTGTCTTTCTTCCATTGCTAACTTTTCACGTGCCAAATCTGCCTGTATTTCTAACTCTAATTTTCTGAGTTCAAAGGAAGACTCAGGTCCATAATCTTTTAGGCAGACTCCTCAAAATGGCCTGAATCAACTAAATGTTTTGCAATCTTGAACTGTATCTCTCGCTTGCGCATAGATCTTTTGACATCTACTTTAAGGAAATTTGCCAGTGCTATGAGGTTGTCTTTTCTGAGGGAATTAAATGTGTCCTGATCAAGGTCATCCATAAATTCGTCTGGCTTGAATTCCGCCATGATTGAATTTCGCTGAGTTCACAGTGTAAAGCAGTTTTAAAAAGGCTGGCAAAATGTTGTCAAACGGCTCAAAATATTCGTCTCCCGGACAAGCCCCCAATTTGTTACGTGCAGAGAAAACGAACAAAAGGGTGAACTCAGCAGTTAACGTTTAAACAAAATTTATTACAAAAAAAAACTAATTGCTAAGTTAGGGATAGAGTACAAGCTTTAAAAGTGTACAGACTACTTATCTCAGCTGGGACGGCAAAGCTCCAGTCTCAGAGTTGTAACAGTCAGTCGGATGAATGAACAGTCCTTGCAGGCTTGAAGCTGCACAAAGTCCACAGTATAAATCCAGCGTTGGCAGTGAAGGTCTTGAAAAGTCTTGAGAATGACTACTGCTGGAGTTTAGTAACACACAAGAGACACGATCCAAAAGTCTGACTGGAAGCTGTGCACGTCCCTTTTATAAAGGCATATAAGAACAATCTAGAACTTTTATTGACATGCTAATTACTGTTCTAAAATTATCTCCCTTACACAACTAATCAACTTTCCAGAACATTCCAAACATGACTATTGAATTCAAGGTTGTGAGGTCATCAAGGGCAGTGACCTTGAGAATGTTCTAGACTAATTGAACTCAGTCATGATGAGTGTGGGGGAAATGACCTACATAACAACATGTTTTAATTTACCTCAGTTCAATGACCATTTTGACAGTTAAACATACCATATTCAGGCTTTTCATAAAAGCTGGCAGCTGGAGAAATGACACAAGAAGGTCACAGATTTTCTGTTCCTGTATATTCATTTGTCTTTAGTCTCTGGCAAACAGAACTGTTTTTCACAAATTGTCATTGTTTGGTTGTTGAACATGTGACTCAAACACTGATTATGCCAAAAATGTAAAAAATATCAGCGCTCAATGTCATTTTCAAACAGTTTTACTGTGTGCAAAATAAACTGAAACTCCTCTCAGATTGCACCATTTATAAACACTTCAATTTCTCAAAATTTCCAATACAAGAGGGGGAACCCCACTCTCGTGCTCTCCCCCTTGGGCCATTCTATTATGGCAACTAAAATGAAAAAGAGAGAAAAGAAAACACAAGTTAGGTTCCCCAATTTTCACCATGAGTCTGCAAGTTATTCAGCATCATCAGATGAAAATGTATGCTGGACTTGTGCATGCAACATCTCATTTTCCATATATATCTGGAGACCTGCAAATTGTGTACCATTAAGGGATGGACCATTAGACCTTGGGAGGGGGGGTGGTCACAATGAAATTGTGAAATTTTTTTTTTTACTATTGTAAATTTCTGAATTTTTTTTCCAATTGAGATTAGCTGTGCAATTTTTTTTTTCAGAGTAAATTTTCAGATTTATAATTTTTTTTTTCGTTCGTCGCTGTCTGAAGATAAAAAGGGCAAACATGTGGTGCCAAGCACCACAAGCGGCCACGCAAGCGGTCACTGGGAAGAGGTCAGGAGAGGGGTGTCCCCCTGCTGCCCTTGGAGCTTTTGAAAAATAGAGATTAAAATGGTGTTATTTGGTGGCACTTAGGGAGTATTTTTGCGGGGGGGGAGTCAGGAGGGGGTGTCCCCCTCCTGCCGTTGGAGCTTTTGAAAAATAGAGATTAAAATGGTGTTATTTGGTGGCACTTTGGGAGTATTTTTGCGGGGGGTGGTCAGGAGGGGGTGTCCCCCTCCTGCCGTTGGAGTTTTTGAAAAATAGAGATTAAAATGGTGTTATTTGGTGGCACTTAATTGGGGAGTATTTTTGCGGGCGAGTGGTCAGGAGGGGGTGTCCCCCTCCTGCCGTTGGAGCTTTTGAAAATAGAGATAAAAATGGTGTTATTTGGTGGCACTTGGGGAGTATTTTTGCGGGGGGGGGGGGGGGGGGGTGGTCAGGAGGGGGTGTCCCCCTCCCGCCGTTGGAGCTTTTGAAAAATAGAGATTAAAATGGTGTTATTTGGTGGCACTTGGGGAGTATTTTTGCCGGGGGAGGTCAGGAGGGGGGTGTCCCCCCTGCTGCTGTTGGAGCTTTTGAAAAATAGAGATTAAAATGGTGGTATTTGGTGGCACTTGGGGAGTATTTTTGCGGGGGGAGGTCAGGAGGGGGGTGTCCCCCTCCTGCTGTTGGAGCTTTTGAAAAATAGAGATAAAAATGGTGTTATTTGGTGGCACTTTGGGAGCATTTTTTTCGGATTACACATCTTCCTCTGAAACATGGTCTTCTTGCTCCTCAGTAGCTTCGTATAGTTTTGAAAATTGACTATTTTGGTTTCCTGGCTTCCCTTTCTACTGCGTGGTGAAATGCCTACATTCACCCCACCAAACATCATGCATATCTCATGATTTACAATTGATTTTGACAAGCTGAGAAGCTAAAATAAGCTAAATAATATAGTGAAATTTGCATATTTGTGTTTTTAGAGCAATTGTTGCCCTTTTTTGATCAAAACATCTATTCTCTGTAGCAGCATGTCCAAATTGATTGGATGTGTATAGATGTGTTGAAATTTCAATATTTGTCTTTTTGGGCAATTTATGCCATTCATGGTCAAAAAATCTGTATTCTCTGAAAGGGCTTGTCCAATTTCTTTGAAATTTGCTACACAAAAACGATTAACCATGCAGATTTATTCAGTATTTGCTATCGAGAAACTTTCAAAGTTCAACCTTTTATGTGTTTTTGTGTTGGGATTTGTTGGATAGATGGCATTCTACGTAGTGTATTGTTGAATGTTAAAACATGTGTTGCTGTTGTTATTTGAGGCTGTTTTTGAGAAAAAAGAATTGAAAATGCCTTTTTAAAAGCAAAATAATACATAATGACTTGATATGTTGTTTTATCATTATTGACGTGTTTCTACTTGTTCACCCATTCTTGCATTCATCATTGTAATAAAATGCTGTGAAAAAAATGAAACTGATGTGGCCTGCATCTGTTTACCTTGATCTTAAGAGGCAAATACAACTTTCTGTCTTGACAACCATACCATAGTTTCAATGTTTAACCTAGTGTACCTGCTTGGTTTGTACGCAGGAAACAAGTAGAAAACAGGCTCTATAATTTCATAATTTTCAAGTGATCAGAATACAAAAGTCCGGAAAAGATAAGATAATCATAACTTCCAGTATAAGGGATACAGTCACTCTAAATGTATAAATTAAAGTTTAAAAATGTGCCGGGAGGATGTATTAAAAATACAGAAAGTTGCTTACTGTCGGTAAAATCAAAAAAAAAATCAAAATTTTAAAGACTTTTGCAGATTTTTTTTTTACGCCTTTGTCTTCTTATTTGTTTTTTTTTTATTTTGCAAACTAGTTCGAAGATTTTTTTTTTCCTAACTTTCTGCTCTGAAAATTTTTTTTTGTTTTTGACCACCCCCCTCCCAAGATCTAATGGTCCGTCCCTAAACTTCGAAGATGGATATCACTTTGCCAATTACTATGTGCTCCGACAACTTCTAACTGAATTTTTAGTTCCAGAGACCAGCTCTGGAACTGTTAGTTTTTGCTCACCTTCCTTCTTTCTTCTTTCTCTATTTCCGGTATTACTACCATAGAACATGCTATACACAAATTTTACCTTCAATACCCAGAATGCATTGCGACACGCTTATAACGTCATCGCTCAGCTCAGACGGGTTTCGCAGGCATTTCTTGTTTGTTTATTTATTTTTTTTAATTTTGCAATGCACAACTGTCATATTGCGTTCAGCTATCAATAATTCTAGCTTTCTTTCACTTTGTTTTTAGCTCATATTTGGTTTTATATATAAATACCAAAAAGAGCTTATATGATGAGTCTGAGTGGCGTCTGTGTCTGTATATTTGTGAGTATGTGCGGATGTATGTCCGTCACACACAAAGGCTCCCATACCGCCAAAGCTACCATCTCAGTATTTGGTGTACAGGTAGATGTAGGGGTTGAGATGTGAATTTGTTCAAATTAACACATCAGTGTGAAAAATGTGCAAATGAGGTAAGAAAAAGGGAAATACTGCAAGTGTGCAGGAGTGGTGGCAGTGAACTGAATCAGCCCACACATCTGAATAAGAGGATTTTGACCTTTAACGTATTTGTATGCAGGGTACCTATTATGTTTGGGAGTGATAGCAGTAACTGAAACAGCTAATTTGTCATTTCCTGTCATTGTTTATGAACTGTGACATATTAACAGATCTGCTGAAACCATATGGATGTCTATTTTTGTACATCCATGGTAGAAAGATTCTCTGGTAGAAAGATTCAACTTTAGCATGTTGCTAAAGTTGACCTTCAGTACCTAAAGTTTCAGACCTTATTTACTTTTGTCATTCTTAATTTTCTGGTTTAAATATTTCTTGTTGTTTTTTCTGGTTGTATTTCTTGTTGTTTTTCTGGTTGTACTGTGCAGAAATTGTCATAAAATCAATACATAATTTTCCTGCACTGAACAGATAGAAATAACACTTATTGTTGATCTTTGGTATGTACCAATTCTGATCAAATTTGAGCGACACCGTATAATTGCGGTATTTTTTGTTGCTTTTTGATTTTTATTTTTCTCTAAATACTCGCCGTACGTGGCTATAGACTCACGCTGGTTTTCGCCCGAGTGCTCATGGGTTGAATGAGATTAACAATGGCGGCGGATACGAACGCTTCCCTCGCATAGAGAGAGAAAAGTAGGCTTTGCGTAAGTTTATAAGTGTGGCTGGGCACATCAAGTACATAGGCGAGGTGGGTGTGCTCGAAAACGAAGATCAATGCAAGTTTTGGATTCAAAATCGGCTGTTTTCGGCGGAGAAACTGCCCGCCTTATTTTTGAGGAGCCATCAGCGGTTTTTTAGCTCCCATAGCCATATGTATTTAATGGCAATGGAAGCTATTCTTATAGGCTAGGGAACTGTCTGTATGTATGTATGTCTTTATGTCTGTATGTCTGTCCGTCAACATCAAAAACTCAAAAACCACTGCACATTTCATCTTGATATTTGGTGTGTACATGGATGATGGGCTGTAGATGAGATTTTGTTCAAATGAAGTTGCCATTGCCAAAAATATGCAAATTAAGTGAAAAAATGTAAAGACAGTCAAAATTGAAAAATTCAATAACCACTGAGCAGATTACATGAAAAATTAGCATGTAAGTACTTTGGGCTGACCTGAAATGATGTGCACATCTTGGGTCATAGACTGAAAGATTCCGTCGCGTGTGGGCGCTCCAGCGCACTGCGACCTACGACCCTAAAGGTAAAGGGTCGTAGGTCGCAGTGCGCCGGAGCGCCCGCACACGACGGAATCTTTAAGTCTCCTTGGGTCAGTATCTTTGACTTGCTATTTTTCATGAATTTTTTTGTAATTTTCTCCCACTTTTGGTCAAAAAATCTTCTCTGAAACCACAAGTCCGATTGATTTGAAACTTGGTATGGAAGTGCATGGGAGTGACCTTTCCCAAATTTGGGCAAATCGTGGTGAAATTTGCATATTTTTAGTTTACATGTCCATAGACTCCCATGTATAAGGCAGATCTCCATAGACTCCCATGTATAAGGCCACGAAAAATAAAAATTTAGTTTCTCATCGTATTCATATTGCAAAAAGGATGCAGGACACAATTTTTAGTTCCCACGGATGAAGTCCAGTGGGCTTATAGATTGGGTCATGTCCATCTGTTCGTCCATCCGTGATTCCATCCTTTCACGCAGATATCTCGGATATTTTGACATAATGTCATGTGACCTCAGTGACCTTTGACCTCAAATATACATATTTGTCCATAACTCGGCAACACAAGTGCTACACCCTTCATGTATGGTATGATGGGACACCTTATGATGCCACATATTGTACCTCATTAATTATGCACATATCTAATTTTGAGCGAGCCAATAGAGCTAGAGGTCTGATTTTTGGTATATAGAGATAAGTTAGCAATACAATTTTTTTTGACAAAATGTCACGTGACCTCGGTGACCTTTGACCTCAAATATACATATTTGTTCATAACTCAGTAACCACAAGTGCTACACCCTTCATATTTGGTATGATTGGACACCTTATGACACCACATACTGTACCTCATTAATTATGCACATATCTCATTCTGAGCAAGCCAATAGAGCTGGATGTCTGATTTTTGGTATGTAGGGATAACTATAGGAGAGAATTTTTTTGACCAAATGCCATGTGACCTCGATGACCTTTTACCTAAAATATATGTTTATGTCAATAAATAAGTAACCACAAGTGCTATGTCCTTTGTATTTAGTAGGATCGGAGACCTTATGACAACACACGCTTTACCTCATTAATTATGCACACATCTAATTCTGGGCAAGCGAATAGAGCTAGAGGTCTGATTTTTTGGCATATAGGGATTAATATTAGCAATATAATTTTTTTTTTCAAAATGTCATGTGACCTTGATGACCTTTGACCTTGATTATACATATATATGCATATCTCTGTAACCACAAGTTCTATACCCTCCAATTTTGATAGGATATTAGACCTTAAGATGTCACATCTTGTACCTCATTTATTATGCGCATATGTATTTCTTGGCTGGCCAATACTTACTGATCTTTTTTCCCGATTTAGAACCATAACTTAGACATGCCTCATGTGTTTCAAATTGGGAACAACAACATAGACCTATGTGCCCATAGATCTCAACATATACACTCCAGTGATTATACTTCTTAATGACCACATTTCCCTGCCCCATCAAGACTAATACTCCTATTACAAGTGGGGACTATGTCATTGTCAATGACTTGTTGAGTTAATGGTTGTATCACAGTAATCAATATTTCTAATTCTGTATTTTTTCCATTTTATATTCTGAATAAATACATTAAACATATTTCACTGTCTCCAGTACATTACATTTAAGTATTTTCACTTCATGCACTTTATCCCTTTCACACATGTTCAAATATCTGACCAGAGAACGAACACAAAATAGTCTAGGATGGGAGCTACAGTGTCATAGACGCTATTTTTCTATATCAGTCTGCAGGGCTGTGGTGGGAGGTATTAACACACAGCCCTGCCATGCAGAGCTATAGGCATAGCATAGTGAACTGTCTGTCACCGCACCGGCATGCGTTGGCTGCACGTAAAAGCAACTCAACTTTCCAAGATCAAACGGTCAGTATCTTGTGAAAACAGCGACATAGCAATGAAAGATGTTTTAGTCAGTAGTAAAATCTCTTAATAGATGAAGCGTTAATTGCTTTTAATCAAATGAAAATGCATGTGGCCTCGGTTTTCAAGTTCAACGGCCTTGGTGTGATGTCTCCTCTCGTCTGATATACATTTCCGTGCATTGTCACCCAGTATGTATCTGTTGCGTTTTTACCGTACAGGCATTTGTAATCTGTGTACTGTAATTCCCTGGACTGCCTTGCTTTTAGTTGTATTCTGTTGTTACCGCTATCAGCCCTCACTATAGGTACGTTCTTGCATATTAAAATCCCAACCACTCTTTCATTCTGCACCAATCTTCGTCATCTTTTCTTCCGCTGCTCTGGTCTCTGGAACTTCGCTTTTGCTTGCAAATGCTTTCTGGTTGTGCTTGTCTTTGTGTGTATCATGTGTATCAGTGAAAAAAACTTACGCTGTAGTCATGTTTTATTTGCACAAATTGCACCGTCCAAAATACAGAGAGGATTTGCATGGTATCCGAAAATGAAAGTATAAAATGACTGGTTTTGCCTTGCAATGAGATAAATAAGTCTAGGTTTGATGCAAAGAGCGATTGTTCTTGGCATAAGAGGTAGAAGACTACCCAGCAGCTATCCAAAATTAGTCATTGCATAGGATTGCATAGGGGCCCTACATGTGGAAATGTCAGAAAACATCCACTAGGAATATTGTCAATTTCATAAAACTTTCACAAATGATCCATTAAAGGTGCTTTTATTGAAAGATATAAAACAAATACTATGTTACTCTGCTTGATTTTTCACTCTAGTATCGAAGCTAGAGTCAGTCCTTGGAAGTCGGGTTTGGCCAAAACTGTGAGGTGTGAAATCTCCGATATATAGCGGATATTTACGCGCGATTTGACTGAATCTATAGTATCGTCTCTAGCTAGTATCGAAGCTAGAGTCAGTCCTTGGAAGTCGGGTTTGGCCGGAAGTGTGAGGTGGTGAAATCTCCGATATATATCGGATATGTATACTTGCGATTTGACTGAATCTTATGGTCTGAGTATCGAAGCTAGAGTCAGTCCTTGGAAGTCTGGTTTTAGCCAGAATCAGAACTGTGAGGCAGTGAAATCTCCGATATATATATTTACACGCCATTTGACTGAATCTAGTATCGTCTAGTATCGAAGCTAGAGTCAGTCCTTGGAAGTCGGGTTTGGCCAAAACTGTGAGGTGTGAAATCTCCGATATATATATTGGATATTTACTTGCAATTTGACTGAATCTAGTATCGTCTAGTATCGAAGCTAGAGTCAGTCCTTGGAAGTCGGGTTTGGCCAGAACTGTGTGGTGGTGAAATCTCCAATATAGGCCTACATCAGATATTTACTTGCGATTTCATTGAATCCAGTATCGTCTAGTTTCAAAGCTAGAGTCAGTCCTTAGAAGTCGGGTTTGGCCAGAACTGTGAGGTAGTAAATCTCTGATAAATATCGGATATTTACGCGCAATTTGACAGAATCTAGTATCGTCTAGTATCGATATTCTAAGAGTCACCAAATCGCCGAAAAAATTGGGTAAATATCGGAGATTTAACAGATCCGGCGTGCCGAGACACAAGGCAAGTCGTTAATTCTACTATTGTCTAGTATCGATATTATAGAGTCACCAAATCGCCAATAAATATCGGGTATATATCGGAGATTTCACAGACGTGGCTTCCCATGGGACAGCCACAGTTCATTCTAGTATCATCTAGTATCGATACTAGTCTCGAAATCGTCGATATGTCAAACTTCGATACTAGATTGTAAATATCCGATATTTAATAATTGTGCAAAGTCGCGCCTTCATGGAATTAGCGTAGCCTTTCCGTAATGTAACGAGAATCATAATTGTATATTTTTCTTTGAAAACTCACTGATGCAAAAGTGCTGACTCGGCATTTTTTTCATAATTTTAATTACATTATATAAGGTGGCATATTTGTTATTGGATGAGTAACTTCATACATGATGTTTCTATTGGAAATACTACATGTAGATGATACTTAAGAATCAAGACTGTAATGAAATAATATTTTTATCCACCATATGGGTATTGTTTTCTTTGAACAGGTCAAATTTGCAATGAAAGTCATGTGTAGAGCTCAAAATCATGGGGTAATGGATAATTGAATGTAAATTATCTCAAAAAGTAGATTTGGAACACCCATTTGACAAGCTACAGCGTACGTGATTTCTAGAAAATGACAGTATTCTAGGTATTGGGTAGTTCCCTACCTTAACAGTCTGTACCTACCACAGTCGAACATTTGCCAAGTTTTTCAATTCATTTCCACCTATCAGTTCGTTACCACTCTAAATTTGGAGGGTCGTTTTCGAACGACTGCGCATGCCCAGATCTCAACTCGATTACGTCACTCAGACTTCGAAGTCTTCGTGTTCTGATTTTGACATCGGCTAATTTCGGCCTTTGTTTTAACGCTATGCAAGGCCAAGTTAGGAAAAATTCGGTCGTGGTGAACCTCGTGACTAACCTCACTACAACATCATGGCAGCAAGAGAGCATGATAAGTCGTAATTTGCCAACTTTTCGAGCTTTCTGTTTGACGTAGTGCGATCGTGACTTCAATGTTTTCAGTATCGGCAGTGACAGGTCAAGCACCTGCAGTTCAAAAATGTCCAATTTTCGCGTAGTTATGCGTTTGTGAGCAATGTCATTCAAGTTATTCAATCGATAAATATAGATGAACAAAGGATTGGCAGTTTCATTGAGCTTCGTTGATGGGGGACGTTGGGGGACACTTTTGAAAATCAGTTACCCTTCCAAATTGTATTCGTTTAGCCTGGTCAAGCCAGCGAAATTGATGAACTGTGGATGGTTCAAAGACTTTGGAAGTGCAGATTTTTGATAAAGAGCTATGTTTCCAAGTTGTCTTTCCCGGGGTTGAGGCATTTATCAAACTTCATAAGATTATTTCCAAATACCCCACACTTGGGTAGTACGTGGGTAGGGGTTGACATTGACTTCGTACTTTCCACTGTCCCTTATAAAGTTAAACCACATCGTAAATACTGTATGTTAAGCTTCAGCATGCTCGAGATACAGGTTTTAATACAGATACACTGCTGTTAGTCAAACACGTGTATGTCACACATTCAGAACCGACCTAGACACATTGGGCACGGAGTGAAATCAGTTACTTTGCACGTCGCCTTCAAGTTCAACTTAATTCGCATTCCGAAACTTCATCATTATAGTACATACAGTGATAACAATGAATTGTCCCTGGGAATTTACCAATGAATGGGCGCTCAGTTATCAACACGGACGAAAATGTACGGCAAAGCGAACATTGAGGTCTAAATCAGCTTGAAATTGGTGTGTAAACAACCTATTTACCTTCGCTAAGTGATCGGTCCCGGCATTATTAGCCTACCGGGTACCAGTCAACTCGCACCTTTTCCAACCCGCCCAGAACCAACTCGCCCGATTCCAACTCGTCCGATTCCAACTCGCCCGATACCGACTCGCCCGATGCCAACTCGCCCGATGCTATTTTGCAATTTTTATGAGTAAAAAAAGTTTTATTTCTTAAAACAGCCTAAAACAAATATTTCTAACATTGAGAACCATAGGTGCGACTAGGGCTTGAAATATGTGCCAACGCGGAAAAGTTTTAGGCCCTATTTGCGAATTCCATGTTTTGCAAATCTCTTGAAAGAATAAATTTCGTTCGGTTTCTTTACGTATAGGGAAAGTTACTGCAGTTACTGGCTCATGTCTTTAGGAACAGTAGGACCGTCTTTTACGAGTTACTGGCTCGGCATGAAAATAGCTGGCCTCTAGCTCTGCATGGCAGGGCTGTGTGTTACCGGCGTTATACGGCCTCCCACCACATGGGCAGAGCTAGCTGGCCTCGGGCCATCGGGTTTGCGTACATGGAATCTACAACTACATCTCAAACAACGAGCAACTTGGCATCGGGCGAGTTGGAATCGGGCGACTTGGTATCGGGCGAGTTGGAATTGGGCAAGTTGGTTCTGGGCGGGTTGGGAAAGGTGCGAGTTGACTGTAATTCGTTACCCGGCTGCACTGTGGCCGGTCATCGTCCATTTCCGCGTCAGATAACGTAGGCAACACGTACGTACATAGATTCCCACTGTAATCTGTTTGATGCATTCTGGGATTGAATACGCATGCGCATATCAAAGCTCACCGAGGTCATCCAATCTGCGATTGCGCAAACGACCCTCCAAATTTAGAGTGGTAACTAACTGCCTATGGGAGAGTACTGAAGACAAAGTGACACAACTTGTCTAGTCAGTGAACACACCATGCTTTGTATATCATTTAATTATTTCTTCCTCTAAGTACTTGCTACTAGTAAGTAATGTTAAAAACAATTTAGCAACATACAACCAAAGTGTTTGATAGAGACCACTGATATAACAACATCTGGGACAAAGTAATTGTCAAAATAATCAAGGAAAAGGCTATAAAATGGATCATTTAGTGGACTTAACGAAAGAAGTATTCATGTTTATTAATTAACTTTCTTCGGAAATTTATATATATACATGTGTGTGTCTATATATATATATATATATATATATATATATACACAAAATGTATACAATGTGCCCTCCCGGTTATCACCATAATGGCTTTATGGCAACCTCTGAACTTGGGCACAGAGTGTATATATATATATATATATATATATATATATACATGGTATTATAGACCTGCCCTTTAAACAATTCATGAATAGTGATAACAGACAACATTTAGGAAAGGAAGAATACTTTCAGGCTATTTTTACAGTACATCTCAAATGCACAAAAAGGATATTCATTGCATATTTTGGAACAAATTCTCTCTCTTTTTAAACAGGAATTTTGACAGGCTTAACAAAATGTCATGATTTTGTGAACGCATGAGTAATGTAAATTTTGCTATTGTCGGTAAATCACAATAAAAGGACGGTAAAAAATTTCTTTCTATATGATATATAGGGCAAATGAGCTTTTTATGGCCGATTAATTATAACTCTGAAATGTTTTGTTATATTATTCATTAAATGACCTCTGTATTGTTCCTGTAAAGTGTGATAAACTTGTCACTCTGTATATGTCTTCGTATGTAAGCATGCCTGTATAGATTGGAGGGGCCACGGAAAAAGAACCCAGGAAATATGAGGGGGATCATAGATTTTCTTCATAATTTACCGGGGGGGGGGGGGGGGGGGAGGGCATGGAAAAAAATCAGGAAAATAGAAAATCCTCCAGGCTCCCCCTGGAAGTAAATTCTGAACAGTCCCTAAATGAATAAAATCTTGAAAAGTAACCAAGATCCTGTGTCACTGTTGTTCCTGTCTTGTTTCACCATCAGATAACATAAAAAAAGAGATTATAATAAATTCAAACTCCATTGCTCCACCAAAACCGGAAAATTATTGACATTTTTCAGGCGAGACACGAGACCCCGGACACGAGACGTCTCACCAGTAGTAACTGTAAGTTCAAGGCAAGTCTGCAGATAATCACATGTTCGGACGAGAGAGGTAATCATAGAGGGCGTACATCCTACCGGTACTCCTGTGACAGATTTGCAACCATATGACATACTCCGAGTGCGCGCGTACTGGTTATGCAAGGCTAGGTTGGCTGACACCCATGTACCCACAAAAAGGACAGCATGCTGCAAACAGCGCCCTCTTCATAGACGTGGAGCAATCCAAAGTCCACACTTTTTGCAATAGAGTAAACACGAATAATCAATCCCACCACTTATCTGATTATCTTTTGCTGTCTTTAGCTAGCATATGCTATCAGTACAGTTTGGGGAAATGTAAAGGGTGTGATCACGAAATGCTTTAATTGAAATGTCCTCTGCAGGAACGTTAGCTTTTAAGCCAGGTAAGACAAAGTAAGATATGTTTTGATTGTACAATTCAATGTCGCTGGCTATGACAAACTCTTCTGAAGAAAAGTTGATTGGTAGGTGTGATCAAAGCTCAGTACCAAGAAATCTCACCAAACAGTTGCCATATTGCAATGTGTTGTGGTTACACCGGAAGCATGAACATATATGGAACCTTGTGCAGGTACGTCTGGACACCAACCAGATAAACAGAGAAAAAAATTCAGGAGTACTTTTATTTGTCCACGACCAGTCAGTTATCGTGAGGGTCACAGAGCTTGTGATGTCATTCTGTGTAGATTGTTATCGGCGACCTTTGTGAGTTACCATGTTCGCAAGTTCTGTGATTCCTTCATAAATACCACTACCATTTGTAGCCACAGCACCTTGCACATACCAAGCATTGTAACAAAAACTCCTCAAACCCAATGCTTCGATGATCTCTGTGGGACTGCATGCACCTGAAATATACACAGATTATTACATTATCAGCAATTATTGTTGTCTCTCTGTTTTCAAGGCACTGCAATGAAGCAACAAAGCCAACAATTAGCCAGGATCCATCGGCAGAACTTCGGGCGGACTTATCACACTCCGACGCGCGACGCTTGATGCCAGTGATCTTGCTATCAAGCGTTCGAGTGTGAAAACATCCTGCCACCAATGGATCCAATATTAGCAAAGAGCCAATCTGAAAAACATTACAAACTGCTGTAACTCAAACCTTTCGATGCCAATCAATCATCAGCAAATACAGTTGGTAGTCCTTTGTCGGTGATTTTAAGCCTGATAGCAAGACGTTCAATTTAATAGGCCTAATGGATTTAGGCTAAAATTTGTAGATTAAGATTATGGGCCGTCGATAATAAAAGCTGACGCACAAGAAACGTAATTCCTTCGTTTTACCTGAAACCTCCTCCCTCCCCCCTCAAAACGAAAATTCTTATGTGAAATCAATTTCGTATTATGATGCCATTTCTGACAACCCCCCCACCTCTCTGATCTGCACGCCGTGAAAAATACCTGAAGTGCACATTAATTAATAAACCTCCACTTTATGCGTCATTTTTTGCTCACGTGTTCACACACGTGAGCATATGTCACAGCGATGTCTGTCTGTCAGTCTGTCTGTCTGTCTGTCTGTCTGTCTGCTCGATATCTCAAAAACGGCTCATCAGATCAGAATCAAATCTAATACACAGATTCAGTTTGCAAATGGCAAGAACTGATTAGTTTTTGGTGGGTGTGGCTTAGCTTACTTTTTTCTCATTTGCATGCATAATTAATGATTTTAGAAAAATCGGATATACATTAAAAACGACTGCACACAATTTGATGAGATTTGCTACAAATGTTGATCACACCAAGATATATCAGCTGTGAAAGATATTTGGGGGTGACATAAAAGATAATGGATAATTTGCATATTTAATGAACTTTCCTAATTAGGGATATATATCTGATTTGACTTGATCAAAATTGACAAAACTTTGTATGTATATTGAAGATACTATGATTTAACATTATTGAAAGTCATTAAGCATTTTTACTTCTCATCAAACTCTTAATTTGCATATTTAATGAACTTTTGAAATTACGGATATTTATTTGAATTGACTTAACCAAAATTGATGAAACTTGCTATGTACATTAAAGATACCATGATATAACATTGTTGAATCTTGCTACATATATTGAAGATACTATAAAACAACATTATCGAAGTCATTAAACTTTTTTACTTCAGCAAATTCCTAATTTGCATATATAATGAACTTTCCTAATAAGGGATATTAATCTGTGTTGACTAGACAAAATTTGACAAAACTTGCTATGTACATTAAAGATACTATGGTATAAGCATTGAAAGTCATTAAGCATTTTCAGCCGATTCTGTATTTGCAAATTTAATGAATTTTCCTAATTAAGGATATTTATCCGTCTTGACTAGACCAAAGTTGACGAATTGCTTTGTACATTAAAGATACTATGATACGACGTTATTGAAAGTCATTTAACATTTTTACTTCAGCCAATTCATAATTTGCATATTTAATGAGAACATTTCAGTCAATTCCTAATTTGCATATTTTAATGAACTTTCCTGATTGGGGATATATACTTGGATTTAGAGTTAATCTGTGGTGAATATTATTCCTTATGTTGATCATAACACTTTCAATGAAGTTGCAAACATGTGGCAAAGGCTCAAATTTACACATAACTGCAATATATAATTAAACACGTGAGCATTTTCAGTTCATATCTGGTTGTATTTCATTTTCCAGGCATCCTGGGCTTCCCTCAAAACTGCTGCTTTAGTTCTCCCTTGACCATGGTTGTACCAGTATGCATCAACAAATCGTTCATAGTCCTGGATGTTTTGAGTAGATCTGGCGACTTGTACTTGGAACTTGAGTTCAAAACAGGGTTTCAGTAGTTGTACTTTTTCTTTGAACTCATAGCTATGCTATGAAGCATGGTTTTGCTTTCACACATGTGTGACGCATGCTAAAAATGTCGGTTGACCGCAACGCTTACTGCACGTGTCACAGCACTGCGCAGCTCTACACAAAAAGTGTATAAATTTCAATTCAAAAATAAAATTGAGTGTTTCTATTGTAATTCATGTCTGAACTCCTTTTGAACTCCACAATTATGCAGTAAATTCAGCTCCGCATTCTTCCCACAAGCGCACGTGGTCATGGTTTAGAAAACAATAGAGGAAAATCCTTGTGCGATTTTGCGGCTGACTTGCAGCGTGTTTGCAAGGTTATATCTGATTGGTCGATTGTCATTAGGGAGCCGTCATTATTTACGGCCTGGGGGGGTCGGAGGAATTGCTTTCGAAACTCCAAAATTTCGAGTAACCCCCCCTGCCAACCATGACGTGTTTGAGTAACCCCCCCTCACTGCTACAGAAAATTTGAGTGACCCCCCCCCTCCACCCCAAAAAAAATTAGGAAAGTTAAATATCTATACAGTAAAATGGATTGCTGCTGCGACAGGCCCTGTACAGACCCTGATTAAACCCTGTGGTATAGGTCTTTGTCGGAAGGAGGTTCCAATTGCTGTGGCAGGGGCTGATGTACAGGTCTGTATCCAGTGCTCTGGTGACATGCAGTTATTCTGTAGGATTTTTTTTCAAGAGGGGGAAGATGTGGTGTGAAAGCACCACAAGAGACCGCATAAGCGGTCGCGGGGGGAGGTCAGGAGGGGGGGTGTCCCCCCTCCTGCCATTGGAGCTTTTGAAAAATAGAGGTTATTTGGTGGCACTTGGGGAGTAATTTTTTCGTATAAAAAACTCAAAGGAAAATAAATCTGAGACAGTATTCCAAAACTTATATTTCAGTTCACTTATTTCAACTATATTTTTTGAAACCGAAAAAATAGCGACAGACATACATTTATTCACATTTATTATTTATTATTATTTTCCTGCAATAAAAGATGGGTTTGTTGTCAAGGCATTCAACTGGTTTTAAACTTTATTGCATCAGAATAAGCTTGCTTTACACATTTTCCCCTATCGGTAACCTATACAATGTAGAATATAGAAAGCAGATGTTTCTCATTAATGATCAGGCAAGTATATCAATCTTTAATCAGGAAATACTGAAAAATGTACTCAGTACTAGCCTCTAACATAAGGCTTGCCACGTCGAATAGCTGATCATTCTCGTCTGAAGATCACAATAACGTGAAACACTAGTGTAATGAGATTTTAGTTTCTACTTGAAACCACCTGTATTATGATTTATATATATATATATATATATATATATATATATATATATATATATATATATATATATATATATTATATATTATGTGTGTGAGTGTGTGTGTACACAAATACGGGTATGAATATACATGTCTTTACTATTATTGTTGTATTAATTCGTAACTCCACTCAATGCTTCAATACATGTCAACAAAATTGAGTAGCCCCCCCCCCTTTCTCGTTCTCCACTTTTGAGCAACCCCCTTGTAGTTTTCGATTTTTTGAGTGACCCCCCCCCTCAGATTCCTCCGACCCCCCCCCAGACATAATAAAGACCGGCCCCTTATCACAGCAACTTTAGCGGCCGGGTAGGGCGGTATTTAAAAGAGTCATTTCGTAGTGTGTGCGTCAAAATCGGGGGCGACTTGCAGCGATTTGAAAGCTTTTATCCAATTGGTTGGCAGAATCTCACCATTATAATTGAATAGCGAAAATAAACTCCCCAAGTCGCAATTTGTCGGAACTATCGACCACAAATATTAGACCTGGAACAAATAAAGACCAGAAAAATCAATCAATCAATCTTTATTATACTCAACTCACACTAGCAGAGAGTGTGGTATGGTACATTCAAAAATTGGACAAAGTACAAAAGCATTCCGGAAAAAAAAGAACAAAAATAACCATTCCGACGGATAGGACAATGGTACTTGTATTACCTATTTTACGGCAACTTTTCTAGAGCATACAGCGCGCGGCCGTGTATCGAACCAAACGCAACTGTGATGACGAAGGCCATTCGTGAGAGGCTGAAGTTCATTCGCAAAGTCGATTCTGATCACTGTAGGCCTACACCACCAATTCAGTATCAGTTTGCTTGATGTGTTTGAGAGGGGTTGTGTTGTGTCCTGTGTGTCCAGTCGCTGGTGAGCCGACATGTGCATTAGGTCAGGGAGGGAGGACAGAGTAAAATAAAATATCATCAGTCCTTACCGTCTATTCCTGTATAGTAGTGTCGCCACAATGCTCTGATTTTTTCTTGTCCACCGACATCCCATACAATAAACTCTAACCCTTTCTTCGGTTTGACAGTTTCCACGTTGAAACCTATTGTTGGTATCGTTGTCACAGTTTCATTGAGTTTGATCTTGTACAGAATTGTAGTTTTACCTGGAAAAACAGAAGTCAATGGCCACTTTACAACATTTCTCAGCAAACGCAATTAAAAACAGATGAATAAATCATTATTGGATTTCCATCACTTTGCAACACCATCGCGCACCCTGCTTCAGGGAGAGTATACGGTAATCTGCTATGCTACAGAGTGAGCAGAGAAAATACGTATGGACTTGCACATGTGAACGTTGAAACACGTAACGTCGTAGGCCTACTGGTTGTACATGTGCTCGGATGTAGGCTTGAGTGTCGAGAGTATCTTTCATAAATGGCACATCTTTTCATCGTAAGCTGGTTTTCGGCTGACAAAAACGAAAACAGAGAATTTTGATGTAAAAAATGTTGAAAGGCGAGGGGGTGGAGGAACAAGCAGGGAAATGTAGCCTATTGGTTGTACATAGTCTAACTTTACCGACCTGCAGCGTCCAAGCCCAGCATCAACATTCGAGCTTGTGATGTTGACAAGTTTCCAATAGCTTCAACGATCTTAGACAGGTACAGTCCCATTTTCACTTGCTCTTGGTCAAGTTATGCGAACTCTTTTCGTGGTAACAGACAAAATACTAGTATTCCAAAACTGGTGAGCTGCGCCCGTGGCTTGACCAGAGCTGGCCGATTCTTATGCACAGCAACCCAGTTTTCCTCGGCTGTTTTGAGAAAGTCGGATAACAGCTTTTTAATTTACCCGTCTGTTGCTTTTCTTTTTATATACACTTTAGCTGGTGACGTGTCTTTCAACACGCCTAACTTTTGCGAGCGATACTTCAAATATTATTACTTTTAAAAGTATATTGCTTTCTGACGTGCAGAAACACGCCGAAGGTTCTGACAGGGAAAGAATGACGTCAGGCTGTTAGTCTAAAAATAGGTATGGAGTCATGACCTTGCAGAATGTATCGTTATCTGCATGTAAATTATCCTCGCGCACCCGGAAGTAACGTATACGTTCTGTGAAAATTTGCAGCACCATTGTAGTAATTTGAAAATACATGTTTGTGATCAAAGTGACATATCACACTTACATTTAAAGACAAATTTTCAACGATCGAAGAGAGGTAAGACCCGGAAATACTGTGTAGGGCTTTCTGTCATGTGACGTCTCCAGCCGCCATTTTGATTTTCTATGGCTTCGTAATCGAAAGCAAAATTCAGTCAGTAAGAAATGTCTGAAACCTACGGTAGGTAATGACCATGTTTAATTTGATATGTTTAAAGGAAAATAACTTAAGCTGTAATAGAAATAATGATACGATATGCAATCAAAACCGATGCTTGTGGGTTTTTTCAAAACAAATATGTTGCAATAGACCTGTCATCAGTGTACATAGTCTCGTTCAATGAACGGTTGAAAATGGTTGGGAGCCATCAAAACACCGAATTACGAGTTCAAACTGCGTGCGACACAAAAAAACAGACGAAAATGGGAACTTTTTTAGCTTTCACATTTAGTGCATGGAGTATCACTTGCATTTGTGTTTTCGAGAACGGCAAATCATGCATCTGCTGTCAGTGTCAGTAATAATATGGAGTCCTGACCTATACCATGTATACGTACAACTACACTGCGTAAAGGTCTTCTGTGTGTTCCCGGCGTGATACTGCCCCCATCACAAGGAAGCCGTATAACGCCGAGAACACACAGACCTGTACGCAGGGCTTAAATGTACAACTTGCGTTCACAAACTGTAGTAATGTTAAACCACGGTCCCTCTATCAGAGCGACCATCGTTTAACACAGGTCTACATGGCCTTTACAGGGGAAATGTTTAATCCCATGGACGGAAGTGGGCGACTGCTTTGCCTTTCATTTGAATATGGCCATAACCTATAATATTGAATTTTGTTGTTATCAACTGTATAAATATAATAACATTGTTGAACGATAATCCCGATATCCTGAGATACGCATTGAACAAGTGGGCCTTATTTATTATTTTTTATATTTATATTTATATATTATTTATTTATATTTATAATATAAAAGTTGCTCAGGCTCTTATATTTATATTCCCATTAGCATTACTATCCTCCAAATTGAACAACATGACCTAAATACAGCAGTCATTATGTTATCCCCAAGGGACCCGACCTGGGGTATATGGCGGACAAGTGTGGGGACAAGTATGGGGGATTGGACCGTGTTTGCCATGAAACTATAATGCCCGAGGGGGTGGGGCAATTGCCTCATATTGATCCCCCTAGTCACTTTCACGGACAAGTACAGCATTCATGAATGCCCCACCCTTTGAGATGGGGTTGAATTGTTTTAGGTGGAGATTTTCCAGATTGTCTTGCCAAAGGGGATGGGGCATTTGACAAATTTCATAAGACTAATTTCCATACCCCCCACTATGCCCTAAGGTGGGAAGGGTGGGGTTGACATCAACTGCCACTTAATATTCATTATTGTGTTCTATAACACCAAGAGAGTAAAAAACATTATACAGATATTACAATATAGCTGCAAGTATATCTCTACTGTTAGTTTATGTGAAAAGACTTGCCAAATGGTTTATTAGTTCACTCTTCCCTTGCGAGGGAAGAGCCAGCTACCTGAAGATATGCATTCTGATATGTAATGTAGTGCAGGCTACTAATTTTGGTATTCAGCACAATGGACTTTGTATTGAAGAAATGCACAAATGTGTAATTTCTAGACGACTATACCGGTAGTCATAACATAAATGGTGGGTGTATCCCTAGAAGTTAATATTAATTTTGAAGCTGCAAGACAAGTGATAAGCCAAAAAATATTTTGACTAAAAAGAAAACTAGCCTCAAATATTTGTATATGCAAATTTCATCATCATTTAAAAGAAAACTGAGTAAGTCATCCTGTAAAGGTTATAGACCAACTTTGATTGGACAGTTTCAGAGAAGCATTGTTTGAAGAAAACTGAGCGAAAAATTTTTTTAAAATCCACAAATTTCAAATATATAAATTTTATGCTAATTTTATTGTAACTTATGGGTATCCCTAAGAAGCTGCATATAGAATTTCAAAGCTGTCAGACCAGTGATACGGAGGAGGTCATGTATTTTTATGAAAACTGAGAAAATAAGCCCAAAAAGATTGCATATACAAATTTCATCACTATTTGAACAAAACTGAATAAGGCTGTCTTGAGGAACTAACGGAGCAAATTTAATCTTTACGACTCTGATACGGGTTTTGCGGACAGAGGTTGAATGGTGCAAGGGTGTGAGCGTGCAAGGGCCTGTATGCTGTATGAAGAACTGTGTGGTGTAGTTTTTCGTAAATTACATTATTACAGCAGCAAGATTGTGATCGTCTGCAAAAAGTTGGACTGAAAGAAATATTGTGCCTGCAAGTTTGTGAGGATTTCGCGATGAAATGACCAGTTTTATTCTGTGACATTGAGATTTGTCTTGAATGTGGATGCAAATGCCACATTGTAGACATATTGTAGTGATTTCTCTGCGCCCAAATGGACACAGAAGTTTTTTGGGTTTCACTTTACTTTTATACTGGTCATGACGCAGGATTTCTGTATCTCATAAAACCTTGCCTTTCTTTACCTGACAATTTACATTAAAAACAAAGTCATCACAAATATGCATATCAGTGTTGAAATAGAGTCAATTTTACATGCATTTATGATATTGTAAATTCTGTTCTTCAAATGCAGACTTTCTCTTCAAGTTCTTGGTGATTGGAAGTGCAGGTACTGGCAAATCATGCATTCTTCATCAATTCATCGAAAATAAATGTAAGTATTAAATTTTTTATAACTCATGAGTACAGTAGTTTACTTTGTGAGTGTAAGCCAACAGGTGTTCTATGAATATTGGTACTTTACAGATCCTAAATTATTTTATGACATCAACAGATCATTGATTTACAAGATATCTTGTTTCTTCAAAGATACACAGAGACAGGGAATGACATTAAAGGTTGCCTGATTGCCCGGGGCAAGTGAAGTCGCATTAGTCCTGTTTCAAAATGACCTACATTACACGTCCTACACACATATACTGCATGCTCTGATTGGTTAATCCGCTTCTCTAAGGTCCACTTTCGGAGCAGTTATTGGAGGGACCTCATGTGTTAGGTCTCATTATTATGTATTATTCAATTTACAGCTTCCTGATTGGTTAATGTATAGTTCCGGTCCTCCAGTGTTCACTGCCTCATTATGCAATGTCCCATGTACTTTTGAATGATGCCTGCACTTGGTCGCAGCTCGATCCCAGTATGAAGAAAGGTACTCATGCCGAGTATTTGTCAAAATACCTAGTTAGATTTGACCTTGTTCGAGAGTTCCTTCAGTATTCATGGCATTTTATCTGATACTGTGAATTATACATGAATTAAATATTGTCAGGAGAAATTTTGTCCTTTCCCTGCGCTAGTTGGTTGAAATGAGCTACTGACGCCTGAAACCGTTATGTAATTTTTGTTACGTAATGCCTTGAAGCTCTATTGTTTTCTCTTGTCATTCACAGGCCTCACCGTTGTGGATGCGGCCAATGCCCCCGTCAAATCAAAATGAGAACGAAAAGCGTGAACTTTGTACGTACAACAATTGGAAAACAAAGAGCCTGTAATGCTAGATTTGGTTCAAGTCGATGAATTTAAAAAAATAAAATCATTTATAACAGTTTCTCTTGTGTCTCTCCAATTTCGTACAAAACTATTCGGAATTTGGTAGCCCAGGCCATGTTTTTCCGTTTTTTTTCCCCAGCGATTAAATGGGTTACCTTTGAGTCTGCGCAGTATAGTGAGTTAGTTTCTGCTGGATTCACCTCTGCGGCTCCGCGTGAAACTCCCCTGTATAGTGTTCACCCAAATCATCGCGTCCACTCCACTCACGCGCGCGTTTCACATGAAAGCAAAATACATATCGTTGCGTTCACTCAACTCGGACATTAACAAATCACAGACTTGCACCGAGTCTACTTAATGCATAAAGGGGCAGGGATAAGTAAAAACATGGAAATTTTACGCATGAAGGTTTGTCGGGCAATTTTCGTTGTAACTTTCAGCCGATCCGTGAACATCACGAATAACGTATTACTTCAGTGGTAGCCAGGAAGCAAGTGGGACATTGCATAATGAAGCAGTGAACACCGGAGGACCAGAACTATACATTAACCAATCAGCGAGCTGTAAAGTGAATAATACATAGTAATGAGACCTAACGCATGAGGTCCCACCAATCAGCGTAACGCAAATGGACCTTAAATTACCAGATGAACCAATCACTAATGTTGGTACATATGTCATGGACCTGACTTATGAAACAGGACTACTCGGGCAAGTGAACCTCTGATACCACTTGCGTGATGGACAACTGAAAAAATAATTACTGAGCGATCAAATCGACAAGTTTCAGGTGTGGGTATACCGACTTAAACAACAAATAATCATTTTATGTCATTGTGAGTGTGAGCATAAAGTTTTTCATAAAATTCCATTAAGAGTCAAGGCTCAACATAAGCCCTAGCCCACTATCCCAAGGATAGTAAATTTTCGAGAGGACTAGTAAAAATATATTCAGAGGTAGTTCTGCGGACTAGTGCAATTTTTCCATACATTTTAGATTTAATCTTAGATGGATTCAAGAAAGTTTATCGCTACAAAACTAATGGGACTTCGAAATTAAATACAACATTGGAACTGTCCGTCGATAAATCCTTTGGAAACACAATTAGTTACACAAATGTTTAGCCACACATTTGATAAGAATGAAACAAGCCTCGATCATTTTAAAATAAACTAATTTTTACGCAAACAATATGGTCAGTGAAACAGTGAAGCAAACTTTATTGATCACCAACTTAAAAATGAAACAGTTTAACTGCTACGGAGAATCAAATTGTACATGCCAGTATCATGGCTCGCTGAGTATCTAATGGGATTGTCTGCAAGTGTATTTTGGACTACTTGAAGCTCATCACTTCACTAAAAACATGAGCAACCCCACAATTTTGTTGAAATACTGTATCCTTGCCTTTCAAAGAAGTATTTTTCCCAAGAATCTTCAAGGGCATTCTCAAAAAACTCCACGGATTTTTCGTAGCCAGCTTGACCCTGCCTTAGAATGTCTCCACATGCTCACCTCCATATATAGTCAAGACCCCCTAGCGTGATTTTAGCTGATCTTAAAAAGAGCCATCTAGCTTGCAGTGCTATGGCAAGTTGCCAGCTACTGCTTGTACAGGTGAAAGAGTTCCTCAATTTGGTGCTGGCAACTTATTGTTTTGCCATTTTAGTGGAAAAGTATGAATTATTGGGGCAATAATAGTGAAGTGAACATTACCGGTAAAACAGTAAAACTAGTGGAAAAAACCCATATTGAATGGGTGTATCAGACTGTTGTGTCGAATAAGTTTTAGGAGTCATTGGTTATTTTTGTAAGTCCCCGCGGACGAAGTCCGGTTGGGACTTATAGATTGGGTCCTGTCCGTCCGTTCGTCATCAATAGTTTCTCAGACACTGCTGAACCAATTTTGTTCAAACTTGGCACAAAGGCATAACACTATGACCTACAGATGCACATCGATTTATTTAGTCATACGATCCAATATGGCCGCCGTGTGGCCATTTTGTTACGTTTTTTTCATGTGCAGAGCCATAACTCAGACATGTATCAAGCGAATTTATTCAAAGTTGGTACAAGGACATTGACCAATGTCATACATATGCACGTCAATTTGTTTTGTGATACGATCCAATATGGCTGCCGTGCGGCCATTTTTTAACGATTTTGTCATGTCCTGAACCATAACTCAGACATGTATCAAGCGAATTTATTCAAAGTTGGTACAAGGACATTGACTAATGTCATACATATGCATGTCAATTTGTTTTGTGATACGATCCAATATGGCTGCCGTGCTGCCGTTTTTTTACGATTTTTTCATGTACAGAGCCATAACTCAGGCATATCTCAACCAATTTTATTCAGTTGGTACAAGGACATTGACCTATGTCATACATATACCTGTTGATTTTTTAAACAGTAAGATCAAATATCGCTGTGTGGCGGCGATTTTGTTACAATTTTCTCATGTACAGAGCCATAACTCAGACATGTTTCCACCAGTATCATTCAAAGTTGGTACAAGGAAATTGACCTATTTCAGACATATGCTTGTCAATTTGTTTCACGTCATGTAGCAGTATCATGTCAATTATTGAAGTTTCGTAATTAGGCTGATATGTCAAGAAATACTGCATCAAATCATGAAACTTTGTACAGATGTTAGGCTCACATTGCTTTAACATTGAAAAAGACATTTATCAGTGTCATTTTAATTAATTTGTAATTGCATATGTAATGAACTTTCCTAATTAGAGTGATATATCCACAAATACAACGTCAAATTTGATGAAACTTGATACAGATGTTGATCTCATAGTGTTGTAAATACTGCATCAAACTTTATGAAATATGGTACCGGTGATTATCTGTTAGTGTTAGGATAGTATGCAAAATTGTTTTGCAAAATCCTGTTGATTAATTCCTAGTTCAACTCATTTAATGACCTTTAGGATGGTGGCCTACATTGGTTTTATGTTTTCATCACCATGGAACTCATTCTTGGCCATTGAGCACCATCTGTATCAAAGTATTTTTATCACAGACCTAATTAATGAAGAGGACTATATCCTCTCTGAGAACTTGTAATCAAAGTACCCATTAACAAGTGGGGACTGTGTCATCAACGAGGACTTGTTCTGAGCACATTTTCAAGTAACTGGCAAAAATTCATAAAAGATACAAGTACCATACATGATATGGTAAATAAAAATTTTTTACAATAAAAAACAAAAAGTTTTCACAAACCGTTATTATTATAAATGAGAGGTCCTCCCCACAAGCATGGTTAATTTTAAAACGTATTGTGATATACCGGTATTTGTCAAAAATAGGAAGGCACTCCACAGGAACATTTGTGACTGGCTGAAAGAATTTCAGTTCTGGAGAAACTAAAGCCGAGACTCAGCCTTGCCATGAACAAACATGTTCTTTGCAAATTAGTGGTGCACTACCTGAGCTATGAAGGATTTCCCAACAAATTCATCCCTACCTCTGATTTTATTCTTGACGGCAATAGGCTATTTTCATGACCTCTCCTCCTACACATGACATTTCATTCAGGTTATTTTAGTGGTTTATATATGATTCAAAGTTAAACATTTTGCAGTACGCAAATTGCTAGTCTTCCACGAAAGTCAGTTACTTGGTTCAAAAACCTTTGCGACAAAAAGTATGAGGATGTAAGGTCATATACACCTCTTTACAACATGAGAGCAACATTTGGCTTGCTTGACCAGGACTCGTAGATTTCACTTAGGACTACTAAAAATGAACTCCTACTAGTCCTCTGGGCTAGTGGATGATTTGACCTTGTGTCGAGCCCTGAGAGTTAATGAAAAAATTAGCACCATGGTTAGTTACCGTACGCTGATTTTGCATATGAAAAGCTGTTCAGCTGGTTCAGCATACGTTCACTAAGTTCACTGCCCTAACTACAGACATGCAATGAAATCAGAGCAAGCTTTGGTGTCATGTCAATGAGTCCAGTCTTTGAATTTTCAATGGACACTGACTTATTTTTCAGGTAATAGCCAAAGTTATTTATCCATGGCAACAAACCTCTCTGTGAATTTTCCCTTTCTGAAATGACTGTTAAGATGCAATGGTAGGGAATTTGACATAGAGAAATTCAGCTTTCAAAACACTTTTTAGCAAACTAGCCAACACCTTAGGTTGTTAGTGTATGGTTAGAACAGTCGACACCTCCAACAGCCATGCAATCGAGGGGTGTATACTGTATTATATTACCATGCCTATCCTGTCACATTTAGATTGGTAGAGCTGAACTAGGTGACTGACCACAAATACACAATAATGGTTTGTTTACATGCCTGTGAATATGAATAATAAGATTAACAACTCAAACGCTTTTCAGCTTTACAGCTTAAATCATAATCAATCACAAAATAAAATGGAGCACTTGTGGGCCAAGTTGAGATCCTTTTTTTCTGAAAACATCTCCGGATTTGCCGAATTTTTACTAGCGCTTGACAGTACGTCACGTATTGCTCAGTTCTGGTGCCCAGTTGTTGTTCGCTTGAGAAATTTTCGCAAATTTTGACAGTTTTCTTGGGTTTGTTGATAATATAATAGAAATAACAGAGTCCGCCCTGACCATTAACATTTATTTATGGGCGCAGACTCAAGGAAAACCAAAATTAACGAGCTCGGCAAGCTTCACTCGTTAATTTTTGCCATTCCTCTCGCCCTTGCCCATAAATAACATTAATGGTTAGCGCGTCATCCATTATTTCTATATTGAGGATCAGTATTTGTGCATTACTGTACTGGTAAGCGGTGATGTTTATACGTTGGTTAACGCTCCCAACCATGTACCGTAAATCCCAGTCTCCATCAGCTCTCAGACAGTAACTACAGTCGAAAACAGACTATCACAGAATAGGGTATCGTTGTGTCCAAAAATGGCTGGACTAACTCTTACCAACCTGCAGTTCTACAGATAGATAGATAGATAGATAGATAGATAATATTTTATTATAGTGACACGGTTTCATATTCAACACAAGATTCTTATTTTGAAAAAGTACAAGAAATTTGTTTGAAACCCCAGCCGAGTTGTCAGCTTATGAGTCACTGGTTCCTATAAATTAGACTAACCACACTGTGCGTCTAGATAACATATTTTACAGTATAACATAATTCATAAAGAAAGTATATTAAAATTACATTTCTCCTTCTGATATACATTTGGTGAATACACTTAGCAAAGTTTCTGACATAACTGTGTGAGAAAAGTTGAACAAGTTTTTCATTGATGGCAAATCATGAAGAACATCTGTAATCGAGGTGCGAATATCGTCGTACTGTTCGCAATCAAATATAAAATGAAATTCGTCCTCAACAATATTACAGTTACAGAGTAAACATATTCTCTGATCAATTTGCAAGTTAGAATACCGACCAGTTTCAATCCTCAAAGGTAATGTCCCGTTACGTAATCTTGCCATAACTGAGCGGTATTTATACGGGATATTAAGTAATACATAGGTTCAACATTGTAATTGTGTTTGAATGTACAATACGTTCTCAATTTCGGTTTCATTAAACAGTTAATTCTCCAGTTTACAGATTCATTTACTTTTAACTTCTGTTTTGCTTTGTCAAGAATAACATTAGTACTAATATTTTGTTCATTTCTAGACTCAAAAATATGTAACAGTCCAGCCTCTTTAAATACAGACTTCGCTCGTTTAGTCCACAATTGGTCGCTTAAAAATACACGTTTGGTCAGTCTAGTGATGGGTAGTCTCTGTAGTCTAGACCACAGCCTTATGACCTCAACTTTACGCCTATATTCACTAGACATCCATCCCATATCACCGTATACTGAAGCGGTAGGACTTGAAGCTCCTACTCCGAGATATGATCGCATTGCACGGTGTTGGATCTTGTCAATACAAGTGATTGAATTTCTATGCCACACTGCCGAAGCGTAATCAAGAATTGGAGCTACTAGCGAATCAAAAAGTTTTGTGTACATCTGATAAGACATTCCACCATACATTTTACATTTGGCAATAATAATTCCAGTAGCTCTTGAGGCAGATTCAGCAAGGCTCTGTGTCATAACATTCACATCAGATGTTCACTAAAATATACTCCCAAATATTTGTATTTTTCTGTAACATCAATTGACATAGGCCCACAGTGAAATTGAGCTTGTGTACGTGGAAGAGAGTGATTTTTGAAGTGTACCACCAAAGTTTTGTCTTGGCTCAATCTCAGTCTCCACTTTTTACAGTACATGTGCATCCATGGCCAGAAGTCGGGATTTTTTCATTTTAGACATTTTTACATTTTAGTAGTGCATGTTTGACATGTTAGGTCGGAACTAACGTGCCTAAAATGCCAAACGTGCAAACCTATCGTGTATCGTGCAGACCTAACGTTAAAGAACCTATGTCTAACATGTATAGCATTTTAGGGCGTACAAATAAGTCCTATTCTATCATGCCAATCGTGCAAACCTATCGTGTATCGTGCACGCCCAACATGTATGCACCTATCGTGTCTAAAGTGTCTAACGTGTATATCATGACTGTACGATTGACATATGGTACCATTCGACTTATCTGGACATACACGTTAGACATTTTAGACACGTTAGGTCCGTACACGTTGGGTCAGCACGTTACACGATAAGTTTGCACGATTGGCATGATAGATTTTGACTCGTAGACACCTAAAATACATGTACATTACATACAGGTTAGACATTTTAGACACGTTAGCTCCGTAAATCTTAGGTCGGCACCTTATACGATATGTCTCAAGATTCACGTGATGGCCTAAAAACATGGTAAGGTCTAACTCTATCATGCCAATCGTGCAATTACCTATCTTGTATCGTGCAGACCTTCAAGACGTGTACGGACCTTAAGTGTCTAAAATGTCAAACGTGCATGTCATTTTAGGTTCTCAACATGGGTCAAAATCTATCATGCCAATCGTGCAAACCTATCGTGTAACGTGCCGATCTAAGGTGTACAGACCTAATGTGTCTAAAATGTCTAACGTGTATGTCATTTTAGGTTCTCAACATGGGTCAAAATCTATCATGCCAATCGTGCAAACTTATCGTGTAACGTGCCGACCTAACGTGTACGGACCTAACGTGTCTAAAATGTCTAACGTGTATATCATGACTGTACCATTCAACTTATCTGGAGACCCTAAAATGACATACACGTTAGACATTTTAGACACGTTAGATCCGTACACGTAGGTATGCATGCACGATACACGATAGGTTTGCATGATTGCCATGATAGCTCTTGACTCATTTTGAGACCCTCATTGGACATACACGTTTGACATTTTAGACACGTTAGCTCTGTCAACGTTAGGTCGGCACGTTATACGATATGTCTCATGATTGCCATGATACAATTCTACTTATCTTGAACCCTAAAATGACGTACACTTTTGACGTCTATAGACACAATGTCTAACGTGTATGTCATTTTAGGTTGTCAACATGAGTCAAAATCTAACATGCCAATCGTGCAAACCTATCATGTATCGTGGAAACCTAACGTGTACGGACCTAACGTGTCTAAAATGTCTAATGTGTATGTCATTTTAGCTTCTCCACATGAGTCAAAATCTACCATGCCAATCGTGCAAACCTATCGTGTGTCGTGCAAACCTAACGTGTACGGACCTAACGTGTCTAAAATGTCTAACGTGTATGTCATTTTCGGTTCTCCACATGAGTCAAAATCTATTATGCCAATCGTGCAAACCTATCGTGTATCGTGCACACCTAACGTGTACGGACCTAACGTGTCTAAAATGTCTAACGTGTATCCCTAGGTTCTCAACATGAGTCAAAATCTATTATGCCAATCGTGCAAACCTATTGTGTATTGTGCAAACCTAACGTGTACGGACCTAACGTGTCTAAAATGTCTAACGTGTATGTCATTTAGGGTCTCCAGATAAGTAGAATGGTACAGTCATGATATAGGCCTACACATTAGACATTTTAGACACGTTAGGTCCGTACACGTTAGATCGGCACGTTACACGTCGAAAAGTTTGCACCATTGGCATATAAGATTTTGACTCGTGAACAACCTAAAATGACATACACGTGCACATTAGACATTTTAGACACATTAGCTCTGTAAATCTTAGGTCGGCACCTTATATGATATGTCTCAAGATTCACGTGATGGTCTACAAACACGGTAAGGTCTAACTCTATCATACCAATCGTGCAAACCTATCTTGTATCGTGCCAGACCTAGACGTGTACGACCTAACGTGTCTAAAATAGTCTAACGTGTATGTCATTTCAGTTCTCAACATGAGTCAAAATCTATCATGCCAATCGTGCAAACCTATCGTGTATCGTGCAAACCTAACGTGCACGGACCTAAACGTGTCTAAAATGTCTAACGTGTATGTCATTTTAGGTTCTCAACATGAGTCAAAATCTATCATGCCAATCGTGCAAACCTATCGTGTATCGTGTACACCTAACGTGTACGGACCTTTAACGTGTCTAAAATGTCTAACGTGTATGTCATTCTAGGTTCTCCACCTGACTCCAATTCTCATCATGCCAATCATGCAAACCTATCGTGTATCGTGCAAACCTAACAGTGCACGGACCTAACGTGTCTAAAATGTCTAAAGTGTACATGTCATTTTAGGTTCTCCACATTCAAAATCTATCATGCCAATCGTGCAAACTATCTGTATCGTGCAAACCTATCGTGTATGTACGGACCTAACGTGTCTAAAATGTCTAACGTGTATGTCATTTTAGGTTCTCCACATGACTCCAATTTCTATCATGCCAATCATGCAATACCTATCGTGTATCGTGCAAACCTAACGTGTACGGACCTAACGTGTCTAAAATGACTAACGTGTATGTCATTTTAGGTTCTCCACATGACTCCAATTTCTATCATGCCAATCATGCAAACCTATCGTGTATCGTGCAACCTCACGTGTACGGACCTAACGTGTCTAAAATGTCTAACGTGTATGTCATTTTAGGTTTCAACATCGGTCAAAATCCACCATGCCAATCATGCTAACCTATCGTGTATCGTGCAAACCTAACGTGTACGGAACGTGTCTAAAATGTCTAACGTGCAGACTTTTACAGTGTTTAGTCATGCACGTTCGTCCTACACGTTTGGGTTCTATAATGTAGAATGGCATACAATTGCCCATAGCACGATAGCTTCAACAATGTGAAACGTGCATTATTTTACCAACTACTGGCCATAGCTCTACATGTGTACTATATCAAGCAAGCTTGTAAATTTTCTTCGGAATCGGCCAGCAAAACAATATCATCAGCGTATAATAGTATGCTGATGGTATCTTCCGCAACTTTAACACCTATACCGGACTGTTTTATTTCTGTTGCCAGGTCATTAATATATAGTGCAAATAGAGTAGGAGAAAGGCTGTCGCCTTGTTTGACACCAATATCAACAGGAAAACTTTCTGTGGTAAACTGATTTACTTGGACCTTGCACATTACGTTAGTGTACAAGGAACGCAGCACATTGAGAAATTTGCCATTTACTCCACTTTCATATAATTGTACCATAGACAATTCCTCTCAACACGATCAAATGCCTTTCGCATGTCAACAAAGCTAGCAAATGTAGGCTGGTTCTTACTCATTCTGTTTTCAATAATAGAATACAGAACAAATATATGGTCTAAACAAGAACGAAGTTTTCTGAAACCATTCTGCTCGTCAACTAGCTTGCCGTATTTCTCTAACCAATTAAGCAGACGGGTTATTGAGAATCGATGTGAAAACTTTACATATACACGATATCAGAGTAATACCTCTGTAATTCAACGGAACACGTCTATCTTTGTTTCCACTCTTCGGTATTGGGCAGATAAGACCTTGACGCCAACTTGTCGGTACTAAACCAGTATCAAAACACGTCACAAGTAGACGATGCATCAATTCAATGGAAACTTTGTTCTTCAGAATTTCATAATGTATTTTATCCAACCCACACGCCTTGCCAGATTTAGTTTTCATAATGGCTTTTTCAGTCTCAGTAATCGTGATTGGTTGATTTAACTCTGTCTGGTCTAGTATAGGCATGTCTGGAGGAGATAACTGATCAACTTCAGCATCGAATTCTTTCAGTTTGTTCATAATCGTGTGCAGATGGCCCTCGTCAAAACGAAATTCCTCGGCATTATCAGCAGATACAGGGTCAGTAGTACTAAAAAGACTTGCAAAGTCTTTTCTCCACCTGTTTAATACAATGTCCAATTCTGTATGCGCTTTATCGTCATCTATAATTTCAATAGGTATTGGCTCCTTAGGCGTATGTGCGCAGAAAATATTATTGAAATCTTTCCAGAAATCACGTCCCCGTTGTCTATGTCTAATAGTTTTCGTTGTTGCATTTTACCATACCAACGTTTAGCTTTCCTTATTTCCGAATCAAATGTGCGCCTTGCTTCCGCAAAAGAATCTTTTAATCTCGATTTCAATCTGGATGGACCTTTGCACTTGTTCCACAGCTTTTCTTTTCGACATGTTAATTTCCAGAGATCAGTGAGTAACGGTGACCACCATGGTTTGTTCCTTTTATGCTTTTTTGTTGTACGTAGTGAAACATCCTTGAACTCTAAATGAACATCCATTTCGTCTTTGAAAAGCTTACATATTTCATCATAAGTAGAATCGATGTCTTCTTGTTGTAAGTTGGCTTTTTCTAGATTTTCAGTGAACGTCTGAATTTTACTTCGAGTGTCTGAACTGCACATAACCCAGGTGGGATGTATTTTAATTGATACATCCGACGTTTAGTAGTCGAGTTCGTCGTTTGGAGATCACGTGAACGTACATGGAAGTCATCAGCATTATGAACACTCCAAGTCAGTAAGCAATGATCAGGAATACTTCCAGTGGGAAAAATACCAAGTTCATTACAGATACGAGCATTTGACCAAACCTGGAAGTTTTTAAAGGTGTTCAGTTCATCGGCGGGTACTAAACAATAATCAACTACTGCTGAACCTCTAATTGAAACTGATGTGAACCCATCATTGTTATGGTCAGCATTACGCCCATTTAACATACACATATTATTGTCTTTACAAAAATCAATAAGCAGCTCTCCAAAGGTATTTTTCACATTGTCGATTACTGCCCTCGGTGGAATATCATGTAACTCTGGTATGTAGTCTTGCAGCTGACCACACCTGACATTGAAATCACCACACAGAATATGGTAATCAAAGCGTTCACTTTCATGCATAAGTAATTGTTGGGATAAGTAATCGAAAAAATCGTTGCCAACATCTCCTCTTGGAGAATGCTGAGGTTGCAGATAACAGCAACATATTGTGAACGAACGATCAGAATATTTATCTTTTAACGTTAACCAAAGAATACCTTCCATGTTGTTGTCTTGTATGGACACTTTGTACATTCTGGGAAGACGACTATGAATAAATATACCCACTCCACCAGAGCCGCGTATGGCTCGCCTTGAAATAAATTTCCTATTCTGACGAAAAAAGGTGTAATCATTCATTTTGAGAGTTTCATCGTCCCGCAGAAATGTTTCACAAACACAAATAATATCTAAATTCATCTTCTTCAGCACAAGTTCTCGATATTCGGAAGAAACGTCAGACTTCGACCACACCGTTTACATTCCAACAACCAATATTGATACTCGACTGGTCTATCTGCTATTCTGTCTCTTTTCTATCGTCGTGTACCACTCTACCGTATTTCCATTTTAATTTATGGTCGTCACCAATGGCTCGTAATATACTGCGGAAATATGCATGGATTTGACGGGTATATCAGAAACGTCATTCTCAATATACACGGATTTGTAGTCAATGGACTTACGTAAGGATCGCTTGGCTTGGAAAATAGCTCGTTTCTGTTCCATGGACTCCAAAGTTACCAACACAACCCCTGGATTCTTACCGTATGATTTCTTACGAGTAACATTAAGGCAGTTGGTATCAGTTTCCTGTAGTTTCAATCCGTCTCGAAATAAGGCTTTCACTTCTCAGCGATATTTTCGTCGACACGTCTACATTAATTAGCTGCCTGGAGGCTGTTGCAGATCTGCACAACTGGCTATTTCAGACCACTTGCAGATGTCTTCAACTTGTCTGATTTTGTGCACATATAATTAGCTTTGAGCTGCAAATAACAGTCCGGGTCATTTCCAAAATTGGTGACTCATTATGATAATGTATTCCGGCTTTTAGCCAATCATCGACCAGATTACATAATTAATAAAGTACAGGTCATGCTGGGCACAAATTACCCACCAAGTGTGATCGGCAGTTTTGGGCCGCTTATTAAGCCTCTGTCTTGTGAATTTCGACGAATTTCGACTGTCAACATAATCCACATGTTCTGCAGAAGGTCATGTCCAACAACGAGTCCGATGAGTGAAGAAATATTTGAAATATTGAATTCATTTCTACCCCAGTTTATCGATTTCGCTCAAGTACCGAGAATCATTTTGTGGATGTTCGTCATCTCTATTAGAAATACTGTTATAAAGGTTATTTGTGTAGGTACGCGTATGGCGTTTTGCAAGAAGGAAGAGTGATGTCAGAGCTTTAAAATGAACCTGTTTTGTAGTTGTCCTACGCGATTTTGAAAATGTGTTGACAGAGTTGCCACACAACTGTTCGACATACGGTAGAATTTGTGATCGCTGCCATCTCCGATACAAATGGGGTTTTCTGAACGATCTGTGTAGGTACACGATTTATATTTCGCAGGACTTCAGTCCAGAGTCCAGGAATCACAACGATATATAGAGTTTGGTTATCTAAGCCAGAATAAAAATGGTACGCAATTTTGAAATGTGTTTTGACAGAGTGGCCTCATAACTGTTCGACATTATGACAGAATACGGTGCGAGAGTTCGACACAGTATGGCGTACGTAACGAAGGACGCATGTGGAGGTTGCCAGGAAATACAATTTTTACTGATGGCGCACTGGCTACTGATTGGCTAATGAAAGGGAAAATAATGGTATAGTGTCACCAATTTGGAAATGACCCGGACTGAATAGCAGCTCATGGGACATGATATGCAGTTCATTGGCAACTCACAGTAGATTACTAGCATGCACATGCCTGCTCAAAATTAGTCAAATGCAGCCCACAACTTTTGACCTGCAGACATAGCCCACCTATTTACATACAACAGCTCAGAGCAGATCACTCGCAGACATATAACAGCTTAAAGTTGACACTACTCATTCACCATACTACATATTAAGTCATATTTTACCTGTGCACACAAAAATAAATTTATTTCTAGCTCTCATCAATGGCTAACAACAATTCAACACCACTAGTTGGAGATCCTTATCACCTTGATGCAGTCTGTTACAGTGTTAGATAAATCAAACACCTCATCAAAGTTACCGTACCAGCAAACTAGCTCACATGTAAGTGCAAAAAAGATAAAACCTGATGTAGGATGAAGAAAACACTAATTTATTACTTATTTATTACTTAAAGGGCCTAAGTCAACAACGAGCGCACCAGCAGGTATTCTGAAGATACCTTGTTGGTGCGCTCGTTGTTGACTTTGTCAAAGTTAATCCGGTGATAATCTGGTGACAGCGTCCACAGATTAGTAATTTACCCTTGCTTACTTTGGCAAATTAGGCACATAACTCATCAGATAAAAGATTAAATTACCACCTTGCTTGCTTTTGCGAATTAGGCAATCAAACTGGTCAGATAGATGCAGCATGCTGATAAAACGTTTACGCAAGATTGTCAAGGGCAGTGCAAGACCAAAACACCAAAGTTTGGTAGAATAAACCTTTATTAGCAATACAACAAAACACCTACCCACCCCTGGGGACGGACACATAGGCTATCCCCTATGGGCTAAATCAGAATTCAGGGGTCGGAAACCGGGGTCGGAAGAAGCAAGTTAGCTAATCTGTAATTGTAAACCCATGTTCGTTGAAAGTTGTTGAGCGAAAACGTTTATGTAGACATTTTTTTGTGTTTTCATACCTGTCTTGTACACATATTCAAATTATTATTTTAAATATTGTAATCATACTGTTAATACGGGTATTTTAAAAGGCTTGTAAATTCAAATCTGCGTCTGAAGTTATAGGATCTGAGATCTGATATCTGAGGATCTGAATCTGAGGATCTGAGGATCTGAATCTGAGGATCTGAAAAGTCAACTCTACCAGGGCCTATGACATGCCCATACAACAGACGTAATCACTCTTTGGGTCTTGAAGTTAGCTTTAATATGTCACTGCCTTGCATTGCACATCGCCCCATTTGTCAAGATAAAAGGCAAGTAAAAGTTACGGGTGGGCGTGTACCTCTAGCCCAACTCGTTCAACTTTTTTCGGCTTTTCGAAGTTCAGCCCACGACTTATCGTAAAGGGCCTATGACATAACCAACCTATCTTCATTGCATTAGCAGCCTTAAGTATAAATAATACGTGAAATAAATTCGTTATTGCTGAAAACCGTATTGTTAACCATGAAATAAGCACTTTTTAACCAATCACAGCCCGATCCCGCAAAAAGACTGTAAGTGCTCTTTGGGCGAGCTCGCAAATACGGAAATGATGCAACCGAAGGAATGCAGTACCGCGAAGCCTAACTGAGATACGTAGACGTTCATAGAATTTGGAAGACTATCTTGTATAAAAATATACCCATGCCGAACCGATATATTGCGTTATGGTGCTCAAAGTTCCCAGTGATGGTATTTTGTTACTTAATTTCCAAAGACCCAGGATTATTTAAAATTTGAGTGAAAAGTGCAGCGCCTGGGGCAGAATGATACCTGCCATGTACTGTACTGGCAGATTGGTGTTGTGCATGCAGTGATCATGCATTTGTGTCCGCTTCCTTCGAATCTGCGCCAGATCTGGGATTCAACAGGGATTCAAGGTGCTACATACTAGATTACTGAGGCATAATTTTTATTTGTTTAACCCTTTTCCTGCCAAGCGCCCTTGTCCGTTATCCTGCCAAGTCAGTAGAAAAACGCCCCATAATATGTGCCTGCAAAAGATTGGCTCTCCTGCATGTTATCCTGCAGGCATTTTGGCAGAAATCGCCCATTTTCAGGGTTGTTTTAGCCGTACTTATACGTGTTAGACTTCGATAATTTCTACATGCCCGTAGACAGGGAAGGAGCTCAAGGGTTGCTGCAGAAAAAAATTGAGGTCACCGGCTTTGTTTGCCCCTGGGAGTGCGTCATTTTATTGCCGTTTCATGTTTATTTTTTCGGAAATAAACTCCTTCAGTATTACGCACGTCCGCTAGGCACAAACATCACCTCACTCGTCTGTTAGTCAGAGACCCTCAGGGTCGTGCTAGGGGTGCAGCAGCACCGGCAAACCTGTCCTGTTTCCCCAGGTAGGGTCAATTGAATACGTACCTTCAACGACTTGGCAGTGTAGCACAAAAACTACGTTTTTGCCGTTGTATTAACGACATGGCTGAGCCATTGAAGCACAGCTCCACGTAGTTTAGCCAGCTCAGTTGGGAGTTGGTTTACGAGTGTTACCGTTCATTACTGACTTAATCGAGTGGTCCTCAGTCAGGTACGGGTTTGTACCGACATGGCTTGGGCTGCAGCTAACCAGTGATAACCAGTCACTACACCCAAGTCTTCAGTTCACTTTTGCGATGCACGGGTGCAACGCAATATGCTTCCACTGTTCTAGCCATCGACGTGTCCACATGCCTGGCAGCCATATTGTACTGCTAGCTGGTTTGCATAAGAAAAGCAGTCCCTGCTAAATGCAGGCGGTATCCCCGTAGCAGACTAGCATTGACCTTATGTCCCCTTTTGAATTCTCTGTACGCAAACAGCATACCGTACGTAGTTACCAATGCGTCGGCAAGAGGATACGTTTGCCTGCAAACCAGAGCCAATACTTCGGACGATGGAATAAATAAAAATCCAAAGCTACGTCCATTGAATGGCACGGCCAAGGCGGTGAAGGACGTTGCCTGGCTTGAACTTGCAGAGCTGAAGCCCAGCTTAGTACGTCGGACACCAGTTTGTAATGGTATTTCCGAGTCGTTCATATCCGTTCCATCGGAGGAACAAGTCGAGCCGTCCCGTCAAAAATACGTTCTCATTTTCAGTCACGCACAACTGAATAAGTGACTTTCGTCTCGCACCATCGGCATATCTGCCAAGGCGTTTGCAAGAGGTAGCCTTCTAGATTAGCATTGCCGAGTTGGTCAAGTTCGGCAGCAATCTCTATTGTGCCAGGCAGCCAAGTACGTCCAACTCCGCCAGAAAACGTCACCATGCTATCCTGCCAAGTCCGCTAAAAAGCGGTAAAAAAAACCCAGCCCCCCTCGGGTGTGGGGGACTGGCGGACAGGTTTCTGCACCTTTCCCTGTCTATCGACTCCCTGCGAACCATTTCGAGGGGAAAAGGCGTTCCTTGTCAGAAACCTGTCCTCGGATGACCCCTAAACGCATAGGGGATAGCAAAACGTAGTGCCGTCGACTTGGCAGGAAAGGGGGTACCCAAAAAGGGTCCGATTTCCACCGGGTTGTGAGAATAACGGTCACCAGTACTTAGATTCTGGCTACACCGAATTTCAAGCGGATTTTCACCGACTTGGCAGGAAAAGGGTTAATCTGTTCCAGTGGATACCCTGGGACAAAGAAGAAAATCGACAGAGCTCTAAGAAAAAAATTGTCAAGAAATGATATAAAGGTATTTGTGTGCGCCGTTTTTATTTGACTGGTCCGAGGGTTACGATGCGCGCATATCTCCAGTTGATAGTTGCGATAAAGGGCCAAAACATCCTCCATAAAGGGAACGACCTGTACTACCTTATCACGAACTCATTTTTTTAAATAAATAAAAGGAACCATGCCTGGGAGAGGCAGTCGCCTGAGTGTAATGTCGTCCCATCCCACCGAACAAGAATCCCCTCCAATGTCTATATGGCTGTTTCCGATTGATCACTAATGACAAGGCGTGCTCGTACGTCCCTGCGACTTGCATCTCCGCCACCTTCTCTGCGTTTTCGTTAGCATAGATTTTTTTCTTGAGAGAGAGAGAGAGAGAGAGAGAGAGAGAGAGAGAGAGAGAGGGGGAGCACGGAAGTGCAGTCTCACGCCTCGAGTGCACCATGGTTGCTTTACACAGTTAGACCTAGAGTAACATAAACCGTAAGTGTGCGGACAATATAACATTTGCTCAGTCTTCAATTACCGTTGAAAAAATAGCATTAGCATTAGTCAGTGTTTCCGTTAACGCAAAATCCTGCGTATATTACGCAAAATTGTACTGAAATCATGACTGCGTAAACTAATATGCATTGAGAAATGCCGCCCCATGACACGGATGTACTTGGCCCACACTGCATTGGTTCAATGCAGGACAAAAACAGAACGTATGCACCTGCTTGCAAGTGACATGATATTGCAACATTTAGACTTTAGCGGACCACAACTCTTTATGTAACATTGTATTTCATCATCACAAAGCATCATGTCAATCAGTTCTGTACAGACAATAACACGACAGATGCAAAAAAAATCGAGAATCGATTGAGTCTAAGTTGTTGGTAACACAATACAGTTAATGGTCATTGCATCGCACGTTATTTGGAAAGTGTTTACGAGTGACAATTTAGACTCTGTCGGGTTGCATTCTTGAGAATCTCACTGGACTTTGACCAGTATCTGCTTTTTGTTGGCCCTTTGGAAACACTAATTTAGTAGTCAGAAAGTATTTTCTTTGAACATGAAAGCTCAACGATCATATACGGGACATGCATCACGGCATTGCAAGCGTTCAGCTACATATACCTTAAAGCCCCCCAGGTTATTGTTTTTTGTTAATAGAGCATGCGCATTAGAGGAAATTCCACCCCTCCCCCAAGTTCTACAGAAAAGCTGCCCAACTCACTTCAGATACCGATTCCTACCGTAGGCATTTTGATACATTTAACGCAAATAAAAACCCAGTTGCGTAAAATTGTACGCAAGTTTTGAAATAGTAATGGAAACGCTGATTAGTTTGCACTAATTTAGTCTCGCCTTAGGTTGTAGATCATGATTTAAGCAAGAAGGTAAATTAAATGTTCAAAAGCCCAGAAGATAATCCAAATAAATCTACAGTTACACATAATTTCATATGCATTTCTTATTCCTAAAACAGTCTAGACAGACTGTTCTAAATCACCGCTCAAGCAAAGCATGTTGTGACTGTACTGCATGGCCAGCCTTGTTTATCTCATTACACATTCACGCAATTTGTTTATCCTGATAGCACGTGATTAAGTTTTGAAAGGAATCATATACCAATGGCCAATTAAAAATGAGACAAAACAAGGCAAGGGCACGGCCCCGCATCCATGTGAATTTATATCATGCATATTTTTGCTTAAACTTATGGCACATGATTATGTCTTGACATCAATCAAAAGAAAAGGCCAATCAAAAACAAATACTGTAGAGGCAGCAAAATCTGTGATAACCAGATAACACTTCAAACATTTCATCGCCCAAGATCATCTAGCCATGAACAGACAATTGTATGTGTACGTGCATGGGGCTATTATAGCACACTGGCTGAAGCGCAAACTGTCCACTTTGAGAATTACTTACAACAGCGTAACCGTACACAACAATGGCTTTATTTGTGAGAGCGACTGTTTTGATTAAAAATATTTTGATTTATAAGAATATAGCAAACTTTATTCCCCGCCACTGGAAGTAGTGACAACCATATTTGCATATGAATAGAATAAGAAAAGGTCGACACTGAGCCCTTGAAGCCAAAACAGAGGGTGAAAATCCGCGCTGGTCAATATAATTTCACTGCCCGTCGCTGTCGGCTCCTATCGATGCCCGTCAGAAAATTAGCCTACTAATCACTGTAAACAGACAACTACTCTTTATAAAAACCTACAAATTAATAGTCCCAGTCTCTAAAATGTTGATTTTCGAACAAGCAGTAATGTTGATCGTGTGATTGTACACTCCGGGTGTACACTGCTCAGCCACGTCTGTCCGTCACTCACGAAACTAGCCCCTCATTATGATTTACTTGAACAAGTCGATATCTCAATACCAAAGACCACTGCTAGTTATGGAAACCAACAAAATAACGGCCCAAGATTCCACAAATATTTATTTTCGAACCAGTGGCAATGCGGAGACAAATCTATCTTGTCCGCCATCCTTTACCGTGTGTCACGCCACTGTGTTTCAATGCTAGCGCTTTGGGCTAACGTACGGGCATTGCATTGTACTGTCAGTGTCATATAAAAGGTAGTTGAAGTTGAGTCTCATTCATAGAATATCCTGGGTGGGTCGGCTCCATGTCCAGGCATACTATGCCTGTACAGTACACAGCGGTTGACTTGGTGTGGGGTCGACTGCTGGCACACACAACTCTGCCATGCTCTCATGGAAATGTTTCTAGGTCCACAACAAATTGACGGCACATATATAGACTAAAACCATCCAGGTTTATGTTTTTGCGGTCCAAAACCGCGCATCTATTCATCATAGCGAACTATCTGAGATCTTCTCGAAGTTGGTGCCCAATGCTCTCAGGGGATTGCTCTCACATCTGACCACGCCACGTGATCAATACGTCACGGAAATGAACTCAAACGTTTCCAGACAGGATGGATTTTCCACCACTTTGACAGTGAAATTCACTATTTTAGACAAAGTTACCACGAGAACGTTATGGGTTTTTAAAATAACGAATATGGTTTTATTTGATTTGATTAAGATCAGACAAACAAAATAGGTGAGATATACACTTTACGTTCCTTGTGAAAATTGTAAAAATTGCATTAAATCAAAGTCCCTCTACAGAGAGACTGTGATTGAATACAACTAAGGAAAAAGTCTACAACCTTTAGGACACTAGTACGATGTTATGTCAAAACTAGTCCAAGTTACTGTCATGAACAACTGACGTTTGAGAAATTGTGAGATGTTTATCTCAGCATTACATCGAAGTTCTTCTTTGTTAAAATAATTCCAGCTTTCTACAAGTTCAAAAATTGTTATTCTGTTGTATGGAATAAAGATAAATAACATCTGCATGCCTCGAACAAATAGAGATCATTCTCTATGTACTAAAAGACATTATAAACTATACAATAAGCAGCATATTTTTTATGCATTTGATTAAAGGCGAATCATGTTTGCAAAGGGATGGACCACGGGAAATAATAGTGTACATTGATATAAAATCAACTCCACAACATACATGTTTCTAAGTTCTGTTTACTCACTGAAACAGAACAATGCTACCACGTCCTAAATGTGATCGCTTTTTCATCCTTCTACATGAGGCATTAATACCAGTCACAGACGAACTCTGAAATGACAGAAGATTGAGAAACACAAGTTGCTGAAATGTGAAACTATTAAAGTTCCTTTCTAGCTCCATGCAGTTTTAAAGTATGGTATACAAGCACTGAAGTTGAGCAATCGTACATCAAATCCAGCAAGAATTGACATCACAAAGCCAGGAGTCAGTCAAATGCCTATCGATTTGAAAATAGACATTCAAGCCAGACTAGCAAAGACTGAACTATTACATGACGATCAATAATTGGAGACTTGGCCCAGGCGATTTTACCGTTGGGCCGACTCCATGTAATTCCATCCCCCTGGATTAAACCGTTACATGATATTGGCAATCAAAAATCGGCAATTTTCCTGACGGCTGTTGAATTGACTACACGTTCTCAATATAAGGCTTGAAATAAGCAGTAGTCCCGCATCCACAGACTACCAATTTTTCCCTGGGGCTACCAAAACCTATGAAATGGTAGCCCACATGGACTACCAAACCCTGGACAGTGGGCGACATGATGTTGATTGCTGTGAGATGACCGACGCTCATACAGTTAACCAAGCTGGACACAGAAAGGCCAAACTATGACTTTGTTATGCAAATTAAATGACGAATGTGTAGTCAAATTTGTTGCGACAAACTTTAAATAATAGTACAGAAATTTGCGAGAAATTACGAGAAATGGACACTTTCTCGCTTTTTGTTAGAAGTAAGCGAGAATACATAACTTTCGCAATAACTTAGCGAGAATTTAATTTTCTCGCAAACAGCGGCGAGAACTGTGTTTTCTTGCCCAGCATCTGCGAGAAACTGAATTCTCGCAATCAGTCAGCGAGAAATTTGTTTTCTCGCTTTGAATCTGCGAGAAATTGTATTCTTCTGTGTAAGCATTTCACAAAAATTTCACAATTTCTCGCAGATGCAGAACGAGAAAACATAGTTCTCGCTGATTGATTGCGAGAATTCAGTTTCTCGCAGATGCATGCGAGAATGCACAGTTCCTCGGCAGCTTGATTGCAAGAAGTAGTTTTTCTCGCTTACTTCTCGCAATACAGCGAGAAAGTGTTCATTTCTCGCAAATTTCTCGCAAATTTCTGTACTAGTGAAATGAAATATCATGATCTGAACTGATGTACTTGAATGACAGGCGCGGAAATGATGGCCAAGAAAATTTATTTTTATAGTTATTAAATTACAATAATGTATCAATCACAAAGTATAATAAACACAAAATTATTCACACTGCAAAGAAAAAGCTGTCGGGCCATCCACAAATTATGCTTTCCGAAGTGTACAAGATTATGCCATGATAGTGTACTAATTATGGTGGGTAAACATAGCCAAAATTGCCACGAAAGTATTAGGAACATGACTGTACCAAGTTGTCATCCTGACATTCATAACCAATCTAGTTTAAGCCATGTTATGTTTGCACATGCTGAGTGAAAAGTCGTTGTCATGGCAAACATCAAAATTTGGATATTACTTAAGCTCTGCATATGTGTGAATAGGTCTTCAAACTTTGAGGCGTTACCGTTATCCTAAGGCTATGATCTGCAGGTATTGATGTCAAATGACTGGAAATTCACTTCCTGGATAGAATCATGCAAAATAAATCTTCACTGTCAAGATATAAATAAAATATCCTTTACAAAGAAGTCTTCATTCATGCATGGGCAACCAGACCTTGTCACTGGGCTACCATCGTCAGAAAATGGTAGTCCAATGGGACTATCAGGGAAAAAAGTTAATTTCGAGCCCTGCTTTAGGGAATATCAAAGTTCTAAAATGATTACTTACCAAATAGTGATTGGTTTGGAATGATGTTGTACGTTTGCGAGCAAGTGAACTGCACGTACAGTTCCCCATGGTTTGACGTTATTTCTTCCTGGTGGCCGAGAACTAATGGTATGTTGAATGTTTCGGCAAGTATACTCGTTCAATTTACTACCAATTTATCAATGTCTGGATACCGTTTTCTGTGAAATTTCGCCCAAAGTTTAGCAAAGAAACATGACAGTAACCTGGAAGCTGGCTGATACGTGCTGAGTATAACCGCCGATCAGGTCTTGCTGCCAACACTTTGACCTGCGTGACCTGGGTCATTTAGCGAATCTGACCAACCACGGACAACTTTTCACATGATAAATCACGTCATCATGCGTGATGTCAGCCCGACCGAAATCGCGCAGCACAGCATAGTAGAGCCACGTTCATGCTCAAACTTGGTCTCTGCAAGCATCATTTACATACATCTGACATATGTCAGTCTGGTAAGGTGTCGTCCTCCACCAACACTGTAGTTATGTCATCCTCATCATCGGTGCTACCACCGGCATATTCTCTCTCATAGACATCGTCATCCTCTGCTGTGTCCTCATCAACCTCTGAAACATCCCTCTCCTCAACCATCAAATCATCATCATTTGGCTATCTCCCTGTAACCCCATCTAATATCATCTCTGACTGATAATCTTAGGCACTGTCTTCGTATCACACCCTGCAGACAATTTTTTAGGAGGTGGCATAGTGGCAGATGACACAACCACTGGAGGAGGTGACATGGCAGCTGGTGATGTTGGGGATGCTGTAGCCGCCGTTCTAGCTGTGGGTCCATAGCTGTGGTGTTTTCAGACGGGATTCCTGCCTTTCACGGGCTGGTTTTGACTTTTACGATTTTAACCCCGCCACCACAGCTACATGGGATATTTCATAGACTAACGTCCAAATCCGCCGCAATCACCCTTTGCGCAAGTTTATTCAACGATATTTCAAAAAGTTTCCATCCTACTTACAAATTGCCAACACTCATCGACAGCTTGGTTATTAGGGACTCCCACGACCAGAAATCCGCTCAAAATTCACTGAAATATCACCTTTTTCTAGCTTTACACATATCTGAAATCAAACTTACTCGGGAAAAAAGTCCAGTCCTAGGAACATGGGGCATGGATGCCAGCCTGAATATATCAGTTTGTGTTTATAAGTTGAGAGGTTAAGTTAAGTTGTCTGTTGCCTTCAAGAAGCTCATCTGGTCCATTAAACTCATGTCTTTGACTGAGTCAATGGGCCGGTGGGTCCCCCCTTTAATGCTGCTGTGTTTCAAAGACTTGTGCATGATTGGACGCATACGTGTTAATTAAACTATGCAGCCATCTGTTATTATAATGGTCCTAATGCAATCAGTCCACCAACAAGTGTTGACATTTAGTGTTTACTACACCCATTTACCAACCAGTTAAAATAACTGTCATGTTTGCTGGTGAAATTCATTTATATTCATACAATTTGACTTTGATGTTTTGAATTTTAAACAGTTAAACAAGAGTCAAATCACACAATTGGAGTAGAGTTTGGATCCAAAGTTGTGAATGTTGGTGGTAAATCAGTCAAATTACAAATCTGGGATACAGCTGGACAAGAAAGATTTAGGTAAGAATTAAAGATTATTAAATTATCAAAAAGACAGTCACCAAAATCAACGATAGAATTTACAAGGATGTGTTAAAATGCCGACCAGTTAAACTCCACAAACATCGTCAATGCTCTATTTTCTCATGTGCTACATTTTGGAAACTTGCATTTAACAACATGATAAATTTCAATGAGAAACAAGTAGAGTTCTTGTTTTCAAGAAAGTACATTTCAGGTTGGGCATACTCTGACACATGCCATGGGTATGTAGAACATTAAATTGATATGCTTACATGTCAAACTGTAAAAAACAAGGGCTGGGTGTAATTTCATAACCAGAGGAATGTATGTCTGTCTGTCTCTTGTTAGCTACTTTGCAGGAAATATGTGTTTTTGAAAATATAAATGTTTTTGTCGCAAAATTTCATATACAGATTATCTCATTATCAATTCTGACAAGTAGGGACGATCAGTAACAAATGGAGATGTGGTGTTAGTGAGGTCATATATTACACACTGTTATGTTCACCATGATGTCAATTAAGGTGTTCGCAAGTTCACAAGTTCCAGTCATACGCACAGCCTCAATAATGATCATGCACTGTATTTGATTTCACAGGTGTTTTATAAATGTGACGGTTAGAGATCATTATCTTCCAAAATTCATAACATTAAATGTAGTATTGGTAACCTGATCACCAAATATGTGCTCAACTCAAGTGCATTTACTGATATTTAACTTCATTCATAAAATCCCTGCTGGATTTCATCATCATATCAATATTTATTTGTCTTTTAGGTCAGTTACAAGGAGCTATTACAGAGGAGCAGCAGGAGCATTACTTGTGTATGATATAACCAGGTAAGTAGTGTTAGGGGCCATGAAATATACTTCTGGTGTACAGGTGCATGATTTTGTTCAAATGAACATGTCAGTGTCAAAAATATGCAAATGAGTGGAAAAAAGGGGAAATTCTGGAAATTGCTAAAACTCTGTAACCATAAGTCAGATTATCTTGAAAGTTGGTATGCAGTTTCCTTTAGGTAACATTTGTTATACCGGTAGATGTCTTCAAATTTGGGGAAAATTTGTATGTTTGTATTTTTTGATTTTTGTCATTTTTTAGCTCTCATTTGGTGTATCAAAGAGAGCTTATTTTATAAGATGAATCAGTCTCATTTGCATCTTATTTACATGTATGTATGTATGTATGTATGTATGTATGTATGTATGTATGTATGTATGTATGCATGCATGTATGTATGTATCAAAAACTACTCAATCGCAGCAGCTACCATTTTTAAGTAGTATTTGTTGTACTGGTGCATTCAGGGTTGGAGATGTGAATTTGTTTAAATGAACATGTCAGTTTCAAACATATGAAAATGAAGGGGGAAAAAAGGAAATATCCTGCTGATTGCTAAAACTCTGCAACCGCAAGTCAGATTTGGTTGAAACTTGGTATGCAGGTTCCTTTAGGTATTCTAAATTAGGTTTGTGTAAACTTGGATGAAGTTTGCATGTTTGTATTTTTGGGAAGTTTATTCAGTTTTCAGCTCACATTTGGTGTACTAATGTGAGGTTATCGTATAAGCTGAATTAGTTCATTTTCATCTGATTTGCATGTCTGTATGTCTGTATATTTGTGGGTATGTGCGGATGTATGTCCGTCACACACAAAGGCTCCCATACCGCCAAAGCTACCATCTCAGTATTTTTTATCAAAATATCTTCTTGTGTGAGACGGCTTGTTTGATTGCTTTGATAATTAGTATCTATGTTCCTCAGGATGGCCTCAGCCAAGTTTGCACAAATTGTAATGAACTTTTTGGGTACCGTACGTTGTGAGTTCGAACCTGATCGAAACCACCTTATGTTAACATCAGGGTCTTTCCTTGCCTGAATTGCAATACTAGCCACACAACACCAAGTCAGAAAGCTAGGGGGCCTAATACGACCTTCTAAACAACCACATAGACCTTCACATACAAACAGCTTCGTCAACTTTGTGATATCTAAGCGGCGATTGTGAGCGAAAGTTGACAGGAATTTAAAAATGGCAGCCGACGACAGCTACGCTTTGATCCGTTATAGACAGGGGTGTTTTGGGGGATCATTTTGACCGAACCAAGTACCTGTAGAAAGCCATTCAGAAAGTTAAGATGGCATACCAGACCACACAGTAAGTGAGGCTACCCACAATTCTCCATGATCTGTACACCCGGAGATCACTCACTAAACTGAAGCAAATTTCTTCTGTGCACAGAACAACTCATTCCATATTTCAAAATTCTGGCAACATAGTTCTGATGATCATAATTTTCTGATATCTCACTGTGAATAATGAGAAGAGCAACCCTTTTTCCGCGGAGGAGATAGCAATTTTGTAATTTTGTTGACACAATTTTTGACAGCCATATACAATATTTACAAGGAAACTAGGAATAAGTTGCATCTGTGTAGGCAAAAGAAAGGGTATTGATTTTTTTAAATGTTCGTAACAAAGGAAGTTTGCATGTCTGACAGGTGGTATGATATGACCATCTTAGTTGCTGATAACTTTATCTTGACAAGTGTACAATTTTTAGCACCTTCAAACATCGACTTCTCATTCAATTTACTCTTGAATTTTAAACATAATCAATAATCTTGGAACATAGTTTTAACAAATAATCCTGAAGTTAAATATTGTTAAGAAACTGATAAAATTGAAGAAGCCTTTAGCAAAAAATGGCTAAGTGAACAAATCAAGGGGAATTGTGGGTAGCCTCACTGTGGACCAACGAGACATTGATGTGGATCAAAATGGTGGCGTAGACCACACTAACGGCGAAGGAAGTCAGCCCTCAGTTCAGCAAAGGGAAGTTTGATCCGTGCCCTAGAAGTAATCCACCGCCATGGCTGTGCAATGTATGAAAAGGTAGGCTAGCTCCTCTTTATATTGATTACTGGCAATGCACAGTTAGATGACTATTTATCGAAGATGATAATTAGCATAGTTCGACTTTTATTAGTAAACATTACAAACCTAAAAGCAACCGGGAAACAACAGAGCAACAACAGAGGTGATTAGGCAGATGTTGACAGATAAGGGCATTTTTAGGTTTGTGTCTTACTATAGGTGTCCTACCAACTGTAGAGATGTATTGGAGGCAGAACTGACCGTCTGTTTCATCGTTATTTCATATGGTTTTATATAAATATATCTTCATAATCTAATCTACTTTAAATAGTTTTTATTATTGTATACTAATGCCAATGATGAAATATTATTTAGTGACGTGTTCAAATATAAGGAGAGTACAGATAGTGTGTGTACGCATTGTACAAATTAAAGTAATTATTATATTTGTCATCTACATTTTATTGAAACCAATTGGTGCTAATACCTTGCAGATTTCTAGATTGAGTGTATAACATACTGTAATTTGTTAGTATTTGAAATCTGAAACTGGTACCTGTTCAGAGAGAGAGAGAGAGAAGAGAGAGAGAGAGAGAGAGAGAGATGAAATAATAATTCCTAGTCCATATCAAGATTTGTTCTTATTCATAGAACATGCCAATGGTCATGGCTTTATACTTAGATTATCTTACTGAAACTGTCTTTTTATTTGATATAAAAAATTGCACCAATACATAAAACTTTACAATGTTCAAAACCATATAATTTTGTATGTGTTTATATTTCAGGCAATGAGAACCTTAAACCAAAAGTTTGGCAAGCAAGGCAAGGAATCTTTGATCTTATGCAGAGTTTACTTAACCCTTTTCCTGCTGAGCTTGTTGCACGCCTTCCTGCCAAATCAGTAGAGAACAGCCCCATAATAGGTGCCTGCAAAAGGTTACCTCTCATGCACGCTATCCTGCCAGGCATTTTGGCAGAAAACGCCCATTTTCAGGGTTGTTTTAGCCATACTGATACATGGTAGACTTCGATAATTTTTACATGCCCGTATACAGGGGAAGGTGCTCAAGGGTTACTGCAGAAAAAATTCAGGTCACCAGCTTTGTTTGCCCTAGGGGGGTGTGTCATTTTATTGCCTTTCATGGTTACTTTTTCAGAATTAAGCTCCTTCAGTATTGCACATGTCCACTTGGCACAAACATCACCTCACTCGTCGGTTAGTCAGAGACCCAGGGGGTCATGCCAAGGGTGTGGCTGCACCAGGGGCAAACCTGTCCTGTTTCCCAAGGAAGGGTCAATTGAATACCTAAGTTTTAAGGACTTGGCAGTTTAGCACAAAAACTATGTTTTTGCCATTGTACAAAGACATGGCTTAGCCATTTCAGCTAAGCTTGTATGTAGTTTAGCCAGTTCATTTCAAAGCTAGCTAAAACTAGGAGTATTACCGTTCATTACCAAGTTAGTTGTGCGGTCCTTAGTTAGCTACGGGTTGTACTGTCTTGACTTGGGCTGCAGCTAATGAGTGATAACCAGTCAATACACCCAAATTGTCAGTCTCACTTTTGTAATGCACTTAGTACAATGCAATATGCTCCATTGTTCTAGCCATCAACGTCGCCCATATCTGGCGGCCATTGTACAGCGATATGGGCACTTGCCACTACTCGAGTTGACTCATTCTGACAATGCAGATGGCTGAGAGGTGACCATACTCGCTCCACTGCATGGTCTAGATATGGCTGCACTTATTATCATGGACCTAACACAATCGGTCCACCAAAAGGCGCTGACATTTCCAGCTGCCATGCATGTACATTATCTTTCTGTACTGAGCGGATGAAAAAAACAAGACTCTGTTCCAAAATAGAGTTTATTTCTAAAACTTTGACGTTTCGATTCCACACAGGGAATCTCATCAGGAATCTAAAAAACAACAAAATTACAGTAAATATGGGACTAGTAAAAACGAAAACGAAGTTCAAGCTGCTTTCTGATTTTATCTGCTTTTGATGTTTTGCCCGGGTTCATGAAAATGGTGGGCTACTAGAGTATGTTTATGAGTTCTGATACTGTATAAATGTTCATTAATTCTAGTACGGAGTTCACGTTTCGTTTCGCCTATGTATAATGTGTTACACTTATCACAGATAATAACGTAGATGATATTGCGTGTATTACATGTTACATGTCCGACATAGGCGAAACGAAACGTGAACTCCGTACTAGAATTAATGAACATTTATACAGTATCAGAACTCATAAACATACTCTAGTAGCCCACCATTTTCATGAACCCGGGCACAACATCAATAATTTTCGTTTCTCTGGTCTTTGTAAAGTGTATTCAAAAGCAGATAAAATAAGAAAGCAGCTTGAACTTCATTTCATTCATAAGCTTTGGTACTCTGTCACCCAACGGCATCAAAAAAGGACTGGTAAATAAATTACAGTTCCTATGGGTTTTCAAATCCGCTTCACCTACAGCTAGGGAGTCCTTTCCTCATGTCTGTAAGTTGTTTGTTCTGGGGAGCCCTCCCTTCATTGTATTTCGCGCCATTGGCTTTGTACGATCCGGCAGGTCAACATCGCTACTTTTAGACTGAGTGTTCACTCGTCTTCTGTTTGTAAGTTCAAAACTTTTTTCTTCTCGTCTGTACAGATTTTTAGCAATAGTTCCTTTTATAAACCAACAACTCAGTTCTTCGAATAGTTTTTAAATGGTTTTACGCCAGTGTTGCTCGTTTTCGTTTTTACTAGTCCCATATTTACTGTAATTTTGTTGTTTTTTAGATTCCTGATGAAGATTCCCTGTGTGGAATCGAAACGTCGAAGTTTTAGAAATAAACTCTATTTTGGAACAGAGTCTTGTTTTTTCATCTGCTCAATACTACTCTCAAGACCCAGTTTCATTGCCACCTAGTACCTGCTACTGTAGTTGGACTGACACCAGTTCTAAAAACAAACTTTTCTGTACTGTTTGTCATGAATGCTAAGAACTTGCCTAGTATGTGTAACACCCTACTGGTTTGCATAACAAAAGCAGTCCCTCCTCAGTACAGGCAGTAACCCAGTACCATTGACCTCATGTCCCTTCTAGAATTTTCTGTATGCGTATATAGCAACCAAGTCCTGGGCAACCCGTGACGTCTGCCTGCAAGCCAAAGCCAATTCTGTGAACAATGGAATAAATAATCCAAGCCATGTCTGCTGAGTGGCACGGCCAAGGCAGTGAATGACGTTGCCTGGCTTGAACTTGCAGAGCTCAAGCCCAGCTGAATACGTCAGACACCAATTTATAAGGGTATTGCCAAGTTGTTCATATCTGTTCCATTGAAGGAACAAGTCAAGCTGTCCCATCAAAAATACGTTCTCATTTTCCCGTCAATCACAACTGAATCAGTGATTTTTGCCTTGCACCATTGGCACCATCAGCCAAGTCGTTTTTAAGAGATAGCCTTTTAGATTAGCACTGCCGACTTGGTCAAGCTCGGCAGCAATCTATAAAGTGCCCCAGAGCCAAGTACGTCCAACTCCGTCAGAAAGCATCACCATGCATTCCTGCAAAGGCCGCTAAAAAGTTGTGAAAAAACCAGCGCCCTCTCAGGTGTGGGGGGACTTGTGGACAGGTTTCTGCACCTTTCCCTGTCATTCTACTCCCTGCAAACCCCTAAACGCACGAGGGAGAGCTCACATAGTGCCATCGACTTGGCAGAAACGGGTTACCGAAAACCAGCCCAATCCCCATCGACTTGGCAGGAAAACGGCCACCGGTGCTCAGATTCTGGCTACACCGAATTTTGACCTGATTTTCACTGACTTGGCAGGAAAAGGGTTAATTTTTAGGCCATCATCTGTAGACTGACAACTTTTAGACAAGTGTTAGGATAGCTTATGGTCTTTACAAACAGGACACATGGCTGTATGGAACAGTCAAATTTAGTTCTGTGCTGCCAGACATGCTTACCAACGAACATCCAGAGGGGAACAATGTTATTGAGAATGGCTGGCCCTGCCCTGGATTGATAGTAAGCCAGTCTGTTTTTTGTCAACTATTCATTCACCAGAGGACAATGGTGCAGAAGTGACTATATATCAGTATCAGATGACATATTTGGACCGTGTATGTACTCAATTTATTTTGTCTCCAAGTATAATGCTTGGCGTCTGCAGTCTTTTATTTTCTTTAGAGTAATTTTTGTGATAGTAAAAATGCAATTGAAGATAGAATGAACTTTATTGTATGTTATCTATAATTGAGAAAACAAAATAAAAAAGTTGAGTTGGTTTTACATACAGTACTTTGAAAACGCAATATACTACAGGCCTTTCTGCTTTTTGTTCTTCAATGTTACTGTTGGTCGATGGAAAGAGGAAGGCTTAGAGACGACATGGATACTTCAGACTATGATAAAAGACAGCAACATCATCAATATTGACAGTGTTGTGTTCTAAGAAACCATTTTATTATACTTATGTACATGCTACAAAACCCAGCTTGTCCAGAAATGGCTCCCTTGTGATATTTTGAGGGTTTTTGGTCTGGTTTTTAGTGTGTGGCTACATTATTTTAATTTTTTCGTACTAAAGGAAAAAATACTGTTTTGGTTACAATAAAATTGTGTGTTCTTATGTTTTTGCATGTATATTGGATGAAGTTTGCAAACTCGAATAATCAAATTCTGTCTTTTGGAAAAAGATTGCAATGTTAGTGTACACTGATTTGAAAGAAGCTTGTATTTGGTTCATGAAATGATGTTAAAAACATTTTCTTAGAATCATCAGTTGTAGACTACAGAATCTAATATACATTTAAACACATTTGAGTAATGGGAAGTGATAAAGTCTTTATAGTCAGAAAGAGAAGAAAATATCTGAAAATCATTGTAAATTTAGAATACTGGTCATGTGACCAGTATTTGCACATTTTGGGGCTATTGGTATACTCCAATTCCAAAAATATCTTGTTATTGTAGACAAAGTTTGATAAATTCAAATGTCAGATGTTATAAAATGGATACCTTGTTCTGTCCAACCCCTGTTCAAGGACCCCTTGTGTAATTCTTCTCTTATGAGTGAGGACAAGAAAATTTGTGTAAAGTTTATCATATCTGTGTAAAGTTTATCATAATATGTAAACTTTACATGAAAGTTCATTGTCATGGGACTTTTAGCATTGGGATATGTACGATATTATCTTTTACTGGAAAATTGAAAAACATGTAAAGATAATGATAAATTACTAATGTTTGTGGCCATTTTGAATAATTAATTAGGTCACATGACCAGTATTCACTTTATTTTATTCATTTGATTGTCATTCAAAATATACATACAATATTATGATGAATTTGAGCTGAGTGAGCAAAAAAGACTCACATGCACTTAACGAAACTCACTCAGAAAATAACAACACTACTCAAATAATTCACTTTGTCATAATTATCACTTAAGTAGAAAGAGGACAAGAAACTTATCAATAGATATAACAAAGTCACCCTTAGTGCCTTTATTTTAAAGGCCAGGGACTTGATACCCGGGATCAAGTTAATCCTGTTCACCTTTAACATTCACGGGCGGGATCAAATGTTTATGTCTTTGTAAATTACGGTCACGATTAGTGTGCACAGGAGGTTGTAAACAGGATAATGTGTTGACATGCAAACAACATATTATACGTAACTGAATATAACAGCGAGACCACTACACTGAGAAACGTTTCATGAAGCGGCACGCGATGCTTGTAGCAATAACAGGTATACTTCAACAGTAATGACAAAGGTATACACAACACAATGCGCTGCAACTGACGGCATTATTATGTTCTGAATTAGGGTTACCCAGGGCCCGGGCACGGGCCGCAACTGTACAATCGTTGCAGCTAAACGATAGCTTTAATAGACGTTGTTGTGCCATTGCCAACATACTCTGCTATTTTCGCTCGTTTTGTCACATTCTACAGAACTACTAAAAGCCCTCTCACTAAAAAAAATAATTATGGTTCAAAATCGTTGAATTAATCCGAAATTAACACCGTGGTGCATTAATTTATAAGCTTATTCACAAAATAATAAAATGTAACATTACCGATCATAAGAAACGTGGTGTTGAAGAACATATTTCTTTGAACAGAAGACTACAGCGACTATATTCTGTAGGCCTAAGTATAATATAACTTTAGCAAACTTGCGAATCAAGCATCTGAAGAGTAACTTCAACACTTTTAGTTTTGTTCTACTCTTGTTATAAAATTAGTCAAATTTCGGGAAAGTATCTGTACATTTTCGATATCTGTGCAGCGCAAATGTGTAAACTGACACTGCATCCATCCATCCTATAGACCATGATCAGTTCGCGAGTGCATAAACCACTTCTCTGTCTGTCTGTCTCTCTCTCTCTGTCTCTCTCTCTCTCTGTCTCTCTCTCTCTCGTCTCGCCATTTGATGTTTTATTTTGTCGACATTTATTTAACCTTCACGATGACCGCTCAATGTCATGTCGATTTCGATCTACGAAGTTTACCGGATAAACTTCGTAACTAGAGACATGTCACAGCATGGAGCTAGTTATCACCATCGAAAGTCTGTAAACGTTTCTGCTCCCGAATTGATGTACGTAAATGTACAGGTTACCTATTGAATTGCAATATGAATTTCACTGTTAAGAAAGTCTATGACTTTCAAACTAGTCGTACAAACAACAATAAACATGGCGGATCAATGATACCAACGTATTTTTTTCCTCGCAACCACTGGTGAGAGCGACTCGCAGAATTTTCCAACCTGTAAGTATTTAGCTTTGCCCCGTGTGCTGGGTTATGTACATGTAAACTAATAACAACAGTTTACCGGTAGTATTTTCTGTAAATCAATAAGCCTTTCGAACACGAAAGATTTGGATATCTGAACCTCAACAGTAGCTACACAGCTCGAAAATTATCCTACGACAGGACAGGAACGTTGGTCAAAGCCGGATTTCGCATGGTAGCTATGGAATCACGCTGGTCATTCTTAGAAAGCGTGCAATGTACTGCGTACTGCTGATACTCACATGGTCCTTGGACTATGGCCATCCCTACACACCGTCAATTGCCTAACATTCACAGGATTCAATCACGTGTGTCTTCAAATCTTGATACATGAATTCTACCAATCATCAACCATGGAACACATAAAAAAAACGATGGTCGCGGGTACGGGTTCAAGTACAATCTAGAGACACCATCATTGTCGCAGAATTGTTTTGACTAGTTTTAAGGAGAATATGGGCAATCTGCGTACGGTCACACATCCAACCGACAAGTGTACGCTAAGATAAAAATATGATGTCCGAAAAGTTTTTCATTCAACTATATACTGAGTCACCGCCTAAACATCCCGATGTTTTTGGAGAGACTGCAACATGAATATCCCCTAATGCATAGAGTACGACTGTTCATCCAATATATTTATTCACCGTTTAGCAAAACATCTCGTCAAATATGTGCTTTGGCGAACGGACCAAGTTTTTGTACGTTGGTCAGAAATAAATGACAATAGGGCCTATAGGTTTGGATATTACATCTGTCAAATTAGGACAGAGTATTGAAGATGAAAATACTTTCATCGATCGACAAAGAAGAGAAAGAATGAGTCAGTGAATATCGAATCATAGACGGGAAAATCGAGACAGTCCACCGTCTATGGTTTAATCAATTGTGAACAAACGTATTTCGACTAATTAACTAACACAACCAGAAAGGAAATTTTATGCAACTTGAAAAAGTCACCGCCTTTCCTTGACATCGGATTCCATGGCAATGGAGCAACACACGATGTAGTGTAGGTCCTCAAAAATCTTTTAAAACGGCAAGATGATAATAATAATACTTTTCACGACAGCAACATCTAAAAGAACTTGAATCTGAACTTTAAATGACAGTTCAGTTCTGTGTCTTGGTATGGCGTCTACGCAAGAACGCGCTATGGCTTGAGTGACATATTAGCGGGCACAGGCGCTCGAGCTGGGTAGTCTGCTAAATAGATCGCTTTTCATCTTGATCTATCGATCCCGCAGTCAGTATGCCCGCACTGAAACCTAAATGAGTGTTTAGGTTGCAGTTGTGGGCATATTGACTACGGGATCAATAAATCGAACCGAAAATCAATCTATTTAGTAGACTACCAAGCTACAGAGCGCCTGTGCTTGCGGGTCTGCATTGCGGTCGCTCCATCTAATTACAATGCTGTGGCGTATCTAACATGTTGACATCGAAAACGTTTCCCGATTCACACCTGTATCGCATCCTTTTTTGAATGACAGCTTGCAGACCTTTGTTATGGCCGCTTGCCACACTAGAGAGAAATACCTTCATCAATCAAAATCAGCTTTATTATGCTCAAATCATAAAATGTTATCAATACATTCAATCACTGGACATTCATAGTTAGGTATAGCTGCATGGACGCCGAAGTTTCTTCGCCTGTGACCATTTTGGCATGGTTTTTACGGAGCTATATGAGACCCCCTAGCCTCAGCAACGATAAACAGTTGCCATTGTTTAGTAACATCACATTTGATTGGTCAGGAGTGCATTTCCGGAAGTATTTAGGCCAAAAGAAAATGCCCCAAACAAAACTGATATACCTGTGTAAGTTTTATTTATCATGGCGGTCAAGCATGCAAGTATAGAGGGATCGGCTGGCCATTTTCTGTTCGAATTTTCCAAACGTAGACAGACTATAACTGTGTATACCAAGTAAGACAAGAATGAAAAGAAAGTAGATAGCTTAGAAAACAAGATAACAGACACAAAGAAGCCCTGAGAGAATACAGAAACGGAGAAGATGGAGAAAGTGTTTGAAATGAACATTGATTGAAGGTCAGTACACATAGTAGTACCTGTATGCATATTGTACATGTCAGCAGCAAGATGACTTTGAAAATCAAGCAGCTCAAATATGTCACTCATCAAAGGTATCTAGGACATTTAACGAGCTATGTAATGAGACTGTGTAACATGCACAACATGTTTGAACTAACACAACTACCGAGAAGTATTTCATGTGATTCAAGTGATACTAAAGAAAGTGCACTGTAAATCGAAGTACCAGTATGAGAGTGTAGGAATAGGAACATGAAGTCATTTCTGGCAAAGTCAATCAAAATTTTATTAATAATTTGTACCATAATTTGGCAATGTCAGTGAATTTACATGAAAATTCTGCAGTCATCCATATTTAGTAATAGTAAATACAGTATTTTTTGGCTTGGCATATAATTACTTATCACTGTTTATGACCACTGTAAATGTTCACTTATCACTGCTGAATGTTCGTGAGAGTGGGGGACAAGACTGGCACTATCTACACCTGATAATGTCAATGAGTTTGCTAATTCATCTGTACAAGTTAAACATTTGTACCGGTATTTCTATGTCTCATATTTTCAAGACCGTTGACTTGAATTGATAAAGTTAATTTTAACATGTCATGTCTACTTTTCATGGAATATTGTTTGCTAAAATCAGATTTAATTTCTCTTTCAGATAACTCTTATATGGCATTAGCATGACAGAGAACAACATGTCATGAGATAGAAATGGTACAAAAGGGGAGAAATTACATAGGTGTCAACTCTATCACAAAAGACAACAGTAATTATTGAAGCACGCCAAAATCAAGGACAATGGCTACTGCTGGCTTGCTTCAGCTAGAGACAATGCACATTTGTAGGTTTGTCTGAAACTTGTGAAAGCTCTGTTTGAACCTGAGATTTGATTGAAGGATGACAATAAAGGTGTTATTAAATGAAGAAGTAATTTGTGTTTGTACCATAATTCAGTGTAGTCCATACAAAGTAGATGTTGCTTTTTGCTTGTACAATGTCTCACTTTGCAAATTCCCAGTTTACTAACAAATTTTGAAATTTACTAAAACTTTTGAGACTGAATTTGTAAATTTACCAAGAATTTTCAGAAGCCAGAGGAAACACAGGCATACCAGTGCACAGTACAATAAATTACCCACAATGCTATTTGATTTGTACCAACGACATTAGTTTTCTTATAACTTTTTCAGTTCTGCATAAAAGCAATAATGTGAAGTCTCAGGATAATTGATTAATTATATTTATTAAAAGTACGTTGACATATTGTAGTATAAATTTCAAAGAAACCGTCAATTAACCATAAAAGTCACAGTCTGCAGGTACTACAAATGTCACAGTTTTGGGCAGCAAGTTATGACAAACTGAAGGGGTCATTCTCTGAAGAAAGTTAGCATGTAAATTTCTTTTGTCTTTTCTATTTAGAAAAAATCAATATCCTTTTGTTTCATAAAACAGGTGCAACTAGTCTCCTTACTTGCCATCACATTATTCTGTATGGCTAAGGACACAATCAGTGGAAAATTTACAAAAATGCAAGCACAATTTTCTTAATCCTTTAAAATGGGAATTGAGAAGAAAGGTGTCCTTAAAAGTACGTTTTCAGAATTTTTACAACTAGTCCAGGAATTTGTCTACACATGGGAGACTTCACAGGGGAATCTACGTTGGTACAAATCATGATGCATTATGGGAAATCTCTAGTACTGTGCAGTGCAATGGGTGACCAGAAAGTCCATGGAAGTAAAGCAGGTTGTTCTTTCATGAACATCGCTGTTTGGTGTGTTGATTTGTGACACTCTGTGCAAACATGTTTCAACACCCAAAGAAACATTTGCAACTTTATAGTCAGTACAACATATTAATCACAATATTTTAATTTTGTATTGGGATATCACAGAACAATGTTGTTGATCATCGTGGTCCAGCTGTTATGAGTAAGCATGTGTACTTGGCTTGGCTGATCGAGTTTAAAGAAACTACAGAAATGGCCTTTTCTGCTTCATATCTGGACATTTTACTTGAATTCGACTCTAATGGTCACCTTTCTACTAGGCTATATGACAAGAGAGATGATTTCAACTTTAGTATCATCAACTTTCCACACCTCATAAGTAATATTCCACTCTCACCAGCTTATTGGGGTATACATTTCCCAGCTTATTCGATATGCTAGAGCATGCAGTTCATATGGTTATTTTGTAGAGAGACATGGCCATCTCTCTTACAAACTATTAAATCAAGGTTATACCAGAGCAAGCTACATTCAACCACTTTTTTGGCAGGTATCGCAAGCTGGTAGATAAATACAATATCTCTCTTCGACAAATGATCACTGTTGGCATCGGTGACATTGGGCCTTAGTTAGTGACCACTACCTATCTGACTTATAGATTGATATATGGTGGGTGCCACATGTGGGGCAGGATGCGCTTACTATTTTTGAAACACCTGACATCACGTCTTGGTCTTCTGGCCAGAGGTCCATATATCTTTCTTTCATGAATATGACTTTGTTTGTGTACCGTCTATCTACTGTCTGTTCTGTGCTGTTTTGTGTCTATGTTTACAACTATTGTCTTACGAATTCTGACCTACTGTCATTGCATATGGATTTGTATGATTGCGATTATTTTCCCTGTCACAGACTAAAGAGATGTCTTTCATAAATCTGTTGATCCAATGTCCAAAGAAAATCAAGGCTATCAATGACATAAAGAAAGTGTGTTTGGAATGATATTTTTCTCTGTAAACTACAGTTCTGTGATGTAGTGCGGTCGTCTGGCAATGAATTCAATCCGTCATCTCGGCAGATGTAGTGCATGCAATACACAGTCAACACTGTCCAGTTATGTGTGCATATTTTCCTGTTATAATTCAATACGTTGGTTTCGAGTTGTCAGAAAACGCACAAATTTTTAGCATCGGTCGCATGGGGGTGCTTGAGATTTTGCAAAAAGGGGGGCTAAAATTTCAGTCATGGAGGGAAGTCGCAACATCACGCGTGAAGACGTCCGCAAAATGAACATGAAAGAGCTACGAGAATTTTTAAAATCAAGGAAGATTCCCCCTTCCAAAGCTAAAAAGGCTGAGTTGGTATACGTAGAGCTTGCTGAGAAATCCATTGACCTTATATTAGAAACTAATGTAAAAAATGTAAAAGAGGCTCCCCACCATACTATCTAAAATGGTTTTTTTTTGTGTCGAGTTTGTGTTTGATTCATTTTGATTATGTGTTCCTACATTCTTATCCGACTGTTTGTGTTGATAAAAATGTTTGTTTCGTTTCGGATATTTGTAGGGAAGTTTGGAATTGTGTGTACGGTAATGTTTTGTTCGTATGGGGAAAGCTTATGGCGAGACGCAGCTGGGCCTATGGTGTGACAAAATTGATAGAGTGGCCCTTTGATGCTTGCGTTTTGAAACCCAAGTGTGGTTTCTCATCAGTCGCAGTGTAGATTCTTTCCTTAGTTTGTGTTTGTGAAAATTTATTTTAATGTATTTAATGATCTTGCTCTTCAAGTGGAGAGGCAAGTTCCCGTTTTAAATGCGTTGGCGAGACGCCGACATCAAGACTGTTGCATGCCATTTTGTTAAGTAAGTACATTGGTTGATCTGGAAGAATTAACGCCCTCGAATAATGTCGAATAATGTCGCTCACGCATATGTTTTGGCGATGTGTCCGTCGAATTCGGCAGAAAATCACACGAAACGAGCGGTTTTGAAGCAAATTAAGTACCAGGTATGAATTTTGAGAATGATAGGGAACGATCGACGGTTACATGATAGATGAACTTGCTACTTTTCACAGTAAAATCGAACGTCGAAGATGACATGGTGGCATAATCCCTATATAAAGGAAATATAGCCATTTGGTTTCTTGACTTTCTTTTTCTCAGGCATATGGACACACGTCTATGGGGCACATAGTCCGAGAGCAGAATAGATCACAAACATGTGGAAACTGTTAGGTACCAAGCTAAGTTCACGTCGTATCATCCTTATCCATTTCGATCTCAGGCGTTTCTCTTTCTTAACATCGGGGAAACGGTGGAAGGTCAAGCCATTCATCCATGGGTATTTGTCGAGTTTGCCGGCTTTGCAGTAAAAGTTTGGCATAGTCCAACGCTTACGGTGACAACAAAGCAGATGAAAATAGACTAACCGTAGGTTATGGATACGGAGTCTGTGTTACGCAGACCGGAGTCCAGAAAGTAACCCTCACTTTCAAATTCAATGTTAGCCCTGCGTACAGGTCTGTGTGTTCCCGACGTTATACGGCCTCTTGTGGTGGAGGCTGTATAACGCCGGGAACACAGACCTTACGCAGGCCTACTTCAGCAATGTAAACTTTTGAGAAAAATCGGCGTCAACATCGGCGAAAATTACCAAAATAAGAAAGCCCTGAAAGCTGCTACGGAATTCGTCGCAAGTATTTTGGTCTTGATTATTACAAATGGAGGACAAGTAAAATTTTTGAGAGGACAAGTGAAATTCAAAATCCACTTGTCCGACAGACAAGTGAACTGGAAAAAAAATTGTCAAGCCCTGCAGTGGGCATTTGCTCTTTTGTCTGCAGCTGCATTTGGTGACGATGGTGGTGGTTGTATTCTTGTTTTCCAATTCTTTGGCAAGTACTGATTTGTTATGTGAATTGATGATACTTTGCATGTTCGGCATACAGCTGTAGCTGAGTTTGAGTGTATTTCTGTTGAATATCTTCCTGAGTGGATGACCATGCAAGAAACATTTGTCGATGAAATGTAGAAATTTGCGCCTGATGTTGATGTTGATGCTATTGTTGAACGGTGGGTTGAATCATATGATGTTTCGTGTTCGTGTGCATTTTTCCTGTTGCTGTACAGGTTTGAAAGTGAGTTGGTGGTCGTAGCCGCACTTCCTGAGTGCATCTTGCTATGGTGTGATGGCTGTATCGAATGTTTGTTTGTGTGATGATATGCTGGTCAGTTGTTTGTTGATGGATTCTGGTATGTTACAGATAATGGAGGGTGGGGGATTGCTTCTGTTGTTGACATATAGTGGGATGTTATTTGGTTTGGTGAAAGGTTTGAAAGTTCAATGTGTAGGTCAAAGGTCACGTTTGGGTGTTGACAAATTTGTAGTGGGAATGTAATTTAGATTATCCTGGTCAACTCAGTTGTGAGTGTGTGTGTGTGTGTGTGTGTGTATATATAAATCCTCGTGGAAAATGTAGAAAGCAAAGCCTTACAAATGATAATATAAATTACTTCAAGTACAAAGTTTCATGCATCCTGCAATCTTCAGACAGGAGTGAAAGGATTCCTAAATAAATGAGTGTTGCTAGGACTTCTTTTACTTCTGTCTGAAGATTGCAGGATGCATGAAAAAAGTAACAGATTATTACTTGTGTTATATGCACTCACTATCGCTTGTCCATATTTGATATATGTTGTGAACTAGTCAAAATCTTCTGGTATATTGTTGCTGGGTGTACGTGGTTTATTAGTCCCCACGGACGCAGTCCGGTGGGGACTTATAGATTGAGTCCTGTCTGTCCGTCCATCCGTTCGTCCATCTGTCCATCAGCAGCAGTTTCTCTGTCACCCCTGAGCCGAATTTCTTCAAACTCTATATGCAAGGATAAAGTACTGTGCCATACATATGCACATCAATTTATTTTGCGATATGATCCAATATGGCCATTGGGCAGCCATGTTGTTGCAAATTTTTCATGTTTTTGAACCATAACTCAACTATCCCTGAACAGATTTGGTTCAATGTTGGTACACATGCAAAGTACTGTGGCATATATATCCACATCAATAAATTTCGCAATATGATCCAATGTGGTCACCAGGCAGTCATTTTGTTACGATTTTTTTATGTTTTTGAACCATAACTGAACTATCTATGAACTGATTTCGTTCAAACTTGGCACACAGACATTGTATTGTAGTTTGCGTGTGCATGTCAATTAATGGTGTGAGCCGGGACTGTGTCATGAGCAATGACTTGTTAAAAAAATACAAACATTATCACTTAGATTCAATCCTCAGACAGACACAGACATCACAAAGTACAATCATGTGTTTACAATTTATATTAAACTAATAGATCAATCATGTTTCTTACATTATTGTCAGTTAATCCAGTAAAGGATGTCAGGTAAATGTGTGAGCTATTGAACACTGGCAATCAAAAAACCTTTTGTGACAGTTAAATTAACACTTTGATATTATTATTATTTCTTTGTTTTCAGTCGAGAAACATATAATGCATTGACAAATTGGCTTACGGATGCCAAGACACTAGCTAGTCCAAATATTGTTATTATATTATGTGGAAATAAGAAAGACTTGGAAGCAGATAGAGAAGTAACCTTCTTAGAAGCCAGCAGATTTGCACAAGAAAATGGTAAGATAATTCTACACATCAGATTGGCATTATGTGAACAGATGCATCATAATACTTTTTTTACTTGTAGACACAAAGCAGTTGTACAATGTCAACGTTACAGCTATTACGATAATTTGATATACCGGTACAGTGTTTTGATATAAGATTGGACAAATCAGTGTTTAATAACGAATTTATGACATGTTTATGAGGTGCTTCTCACATTTTGTCATCTGTATATACCGTACTCGTCCGAGTATAAGCCCCCGGTTCGGCAACACTAAACAGCGGTAAAACTAGGGGAGGGGCTTATACTCGAGCAACCCCATTTTATCTGCCATGGACGCTTATTTTATGCTAATTTTATGCACGATTTTTTTCACCGCCACTCAATCCAGGTATGTGAGAGGTCTGAAATCGGCAGTCTGCGCCCCTAAACTGCGCTAGCGCATTTCAATTTGCGCTATCAAACTGCGCTCCCATTCTGCGCTATCGATCTGCGCCCACATTCTGCGCTATCTATGGAATTATAAGTTTAGTTTTGTAGCTGTGACATTTACGAAACTAACGCGATATAAATCCGTGGCACTTTGCCACAGATTGATAAAGCTGCCAGCCAGATCGTAGGACATATCAGTGTCGAAATATATTTGTATTTACTTGTAACTTTATAGCTGTCGGTTGCCTCCCACCATCATGCCATTGCCAACACTTTGCAACACTATTTTTCATAATATTAGAAAACTTTCAGTATTTTCGTAATGTATTTTTCAAAACTTTGACGTATGTCAGGATTGTCAGGACGACTGGTTATGAGTAATGTAAGATCGAATATATTTCCGGTACAATCACGATAATACATTCTGTGGACAGTGGATCCGACACAACAAGATATGTGAAGTAGTAAAAATTAGATGATTTTCTTTCTCGTATAAGGAGTTCGGGAAGTGATCAAGTAGTTTAAAGCTCAAAGTCAAGTTCTGACTAAAATTATGTTAGTATCCCCATGGTTAGACGTTGCTGTTAGTCGACGGCGACTATTTCCCCGAGTCCAACAATGCACAGCAGAGTGAGTGGCAGGGCTGGCGACGCAACCCTGCAACATGGAATGGCACAAGTGGATTCAAAATTATGTTTACGTTAGCATCACGATTTTCAACTTCTTTTTTGACGATTTCTTTGTCGATACTGAGAATTTCTGTTCATGTTCACAGAAACGTTTGAACCCGACAGATCATACATGTTCGCGACTTCCGTGATGATTGACAAGTCTACGTCCATGACGTCAAGCCTGCCGACGCAGTGGGTGACTTGTCGATGACGTATGACTAACGAGGTGTGAAGTAGGGTATACGTACTCGGTTTCAAATCTTCAAAAGTATCACTTGAAGTTGATCTTTTTGTGAAAGGAATCTTCTCATATTGTGTTCATTTTAATGTTTCGGCATTTGGATATTCTTTGAATTCTACTCACTACATGATATGTTGATAAACTAGTACACTGTTGTTTATGTCGGAATGAGCAAGCGAATTGAGCAGTTTTTACATCGTCTTTGATTTCCCGACATTTTCAAAAACTAGCCATGTAAGGGAGAGAGTAAAGCTTACAACCAGAACATCAAGGAAATCAGCTACAAGGGAATCCAGTGTTACTCATATCAGTAAATTACATCATGTTTGTTTCTTGGAAGGTTATGACACATAGATGCACGTCCAAGCAGCGGCAATTTTATGAGAGCAGCAACCGTTCATTATTTATACACACAGTACAAATTTTGTGAGTAATAAAACTTCCCTACGCATCTATCAGTACATTTTACGTGAACTTATTTTTGTTAGAAAGTAAAATCGTGAAAAAATGCAAACAAATCGCAGTTCACAAGGCTTTAGGAGAGGTAACATATGCAATTTTCGACATTCAAAATCAAAAGACGGCCAACGCACTTCGATCAAAGTTCATGCAGTACAAGAGCAGCACAATCTCGTCCCGTAGAACAAGATACTGGCAAACATTGATATTTTTCACCTTATTTGCGTTAACATACATGTAAACGAACTTCAAACGAAATTGCAATCATATCATTGTCGCTACACTGCACGGCGCGGTGACCATGCAGAAGTCGGACATTTCAACTCACGGGGGACCGGATTTACAATAGGGATAAACTATTAGTTTTACCGCAGTAGAGGCACCTGTCTTATATACGATATCAATCAGCTATCTCTATAGGTTACTGTATTAAATAAAGATCCATTGTGTGGTAAACAGTGTTACCTGAAATCTGGTAACAGTTGTGTAACAAGCGATCGAATATGTTCCCAGCGAAACTGATAGTGATTTTGTAGCTCATTCTTTACTATTTTTAATAGTTTTTGGTGGCCGCTGACAGACACTTTGTGTTCGTGTCGGCTACATGGACGATCTGCCCGGCGATAGCCTAAATTCGAGTGAACAACCGTTTTCAAAGTTTTTGGCAAGTGGGGCACAAGACGTCGGAATGGAAGATAACCGTGACGTTTTCAGCAATATAGTTATTAGAAACATTTAATACATAATGGTAGTGCCAGTGGCCACCCCCGGCAGCCACAACTCTGTTATCTCGCCACTTGCTAGCATTTTGGGGGGTGGTCACGGCACTCTGTGGAATATAGACTTTTGACTAGTAGTAATAAAGTTACCCCTACTTGACCCAAACACCGTGGTGCATGTATTTATTTCTATACCGGAGACGGCAATTTAAAACCGCAACCACATCTTTGCTAAACCTAGTTTAAATCCAATTTTCGAATGTTTAACTAGTAGATTAACTGTATACTGTTGTCTCAACAGTTACAATCTGGTTACCAGAGTTCACAGTCAAGATGAAGATGTCGAAACTTGCGTAAAAATGTCTATCCGATCGAGACCTGTGTGCTGTCGTCGCGCGATCGCGTTGGACATTCACTTGTTCTTGACTCACGTTGTCTACTTCCTGTCTCGCGCGGCAATTTATGCATGTTCTTTGTGAAAAATGACTGTCAAGTTCATGTCAGCGCCGACATCGGTTGTATTTTTCCTACCTCAAGATGAAACGAACACATCTAACTCTTGACAACATAAAATGTTTGTTGTATTTCTTATAATTAATAGCTTTTGCACCGCGCTGCAAACCTGTCGCCCTTTCCTACAACGGGAGAGATTGACTCGTATTATTTTTTCAAACTTTAATTATATGTGTTCTTGTAGTACCGATTTTAGCTGATAGTTTGCCATTTTAGTAATATTTCAGGAATTTCACGGTACGATGTGACCCAACACTTTCCCCCAAAAAAGTCCTGGCAGTTTTCGTTTTGTTTTGGAGAGATTGTAGGACCGGATTATCGAGCAACGAAAATCGTGGTATGTTGGTCGAGATCAAGCGTCGCAAGCGTCTTGTAATCATCTGGAAGTACATTTTCAGGTCACTTGAACTCGTTACTTCCTTCCTTCCGGTATATAGGGCCACCCCCCGCCCCTCCCTTGCGCTCCGATCAATATCCGTCAGCCAAGCGTTACGTGCAGGATCTACCGATGTACGGTCAACTTTAAGTTGGAATAAGTTAAATTTAGTTCGAACTTATTTTAAATTCTCAGTCAGAACAGTAAGCTCATAAAAAGGCTTGGCTAATAAAACATTTGAAGGAGATCGTGCACTACGTCATTACCGAATAGGTGACCGAATATGTTGAATAGAATACGCGTGTTATCTTTCTTTAGTACGGGACAGTTGATGAAGCCGTGTCGGTGTGAATAATGCATATTGCATGGAAAGTTTTCGTATTTTCATCGACCGGTCATCCTTTAACGGCTAGTTTTATGCACATATTTGCACTTCAACGAGTTTTAACATTGAAAACCACTAACCGTGGGCCACAGTTCAGCATGACAACACATACGTCCTAGCTGTTCAGTGCACTCACAATCACATCGATTGTGAACCTGTCAACTAGCGGCCGAGTGAAAGTACAACCTTACTGAACCTGTATGTACACACCTATTTGATTTTACAGGGGACTGTCTACTGATTCTACAATATTTATATTTCATAAAATTGAATTTTCATTCACAATGTATCACATCCGAGTCAATGAATGAGCCGGACGGGGCGAGGGTTTGTAGAGCGACAGTGCCAGTCCGAGGGACGTAAATGTCGGGACTGTTTCAAACCGCGGATACTTGGTTAAGTTAAGTGGTTGCACATGTGTCGTTTCTATCACACTCATACATGTAGTTTACATGTTTGGAAAGTCAAAAAAGTACGTAGGTGTATGTCGGGAAGGCAGAATTTTGAAAGGTCAACTCTATCTCCACGTAGGTCTGGCAGCCATCGATGATACAGGACTCGCTACCAGGGTCCTAAATGCAGCTCCCTAAACGGCCTGCAGCACCATATCTCGATCCAATGTCATATCAAAAAATCAAATGATGGAAATAGTAAAATCATGATCGACGTAGTACGTTCTTGTGCTAGTTGGGTCGTTTTCACAGCACATATGGTTTGGAGAAATAGAGAGCGCAAAACAGGGGCGCAGATCGATAGCGCAGAATGGGAGCGCAGATTGATAGCGCAAATTGAAATGCGCTAGCGCAGTTTGGGGGCGCAGACTGCCGATTTCAGACCTCTCACATAGCTCCTCAATCTTTCTATCGCTTTCAAAATCGACTTACACATCCAAAGAAATTGATTGTACAATCTCTGAATACAGAAGTGACATTTTGGTGAAATTTCTGCGTCGAAAAAAAACCCAAACTTGAAACAAAGACATCATGTATGCTGCTGATCACAGTAATGTGAACAGGCATGCATTGCCTACACGGAAAGGCAACTCAATATTCCAGTATCAAACTGTCTACATCTTGTGAAAACAACAACATAGCAGTGAAAACTGTAATAGTCACCAGGAAAAGTCTTCACAAATGAAAGGATAATTGCTTCAAACAAAAGAAACTGCTTGTTTTGAGCATGAAAACATCGTGGCCGTGAATGAAAATAAACAATGGCGGACGTAAGTGAGACTATTCTATTTAGGCGACGGGGGTGAGCAGGGTCAAAGAATCAAGATAGTACTGGGAAAACATGTCATTTTCCATACGATGCTGTCAAGGGAACTCCAGTTTCCCATTGTTTTAACATCTTTTAATAGTTTCTTTATTATATGAATTTCAAAGTAATTTTACCAAGTTAAATGACCAAATATACTCTCCTAACTGTTCTGCATTTGAGTTACACTAGGGTAGGGGCTTATACACGGATGTAATGCATTTTCTAAAATCCTCTGAAATCAGTAGGGGGGCTTATACACGAGCAGGGGCTTATACTCGGACGAGTACGGTAACAATCAGAGCTTATCTGATAGGTTGAAAAAGCCAGTGCCTGTACGTGTGTATGCATGTATGTCAGTCTGAATGTCTGCTCACTGCATCTGCTCCAAACCCCTGTGTAAAACACTGATATTTTGTATGTGGATGCATCATGGGGTGAAGAGGACCCATTGTTCAAATGAATGTGATAATTCCTAAATTATGCAAATGGTGTTGAAAAATGTGAAAATGGTAAAAAGCCTACAACTCAGAAATTGCTGGCCAGATTCCTTTGATTTCTCTGATTTTATGTTAGGTAGGGTTATGTAAATTTAAAGTTTTCATGCAAATATCTTCAAATTTTAGTTTAATTGTGGAATTTTAATTGTTTTGGTAAGGAACCACTTGCAATGCCACTTTCTATGCTATATCCCCAACATGGGACTCGGTGTTCCCGCTAAGGCTTATTTGCGCACTAGTTGTGCAGTGTCTCCGACTGCTCTCGCAGTGAAATTTGATGTTTTGCGCAACTTTAGTCTAAGTCATTTTGATCGGGTATAAGTTTTGGAAATGATAACTCAGGGCGAAATGTGCGATCTCAGTGCGGATTTTAATTCCACGTTTCGAGTTTAGTGTCCGTTGGCTGCGCAGTTGCCACCAACGTTCATTATACGTTGTGACTACGTACCTTAATAAATTAGCATATACATGAACGGACATGGCTGCCCCTGTGAAGCAATCAGGCATATCTCATGAGGCCTTCAAACGACCAAGATGAAGTTCAAAGTGTCGTGACAGATAATTAAATGATCCAGAAACCACTGCTAAACGAAGAGCTGGCATGGTAGGGGACGTTTTTTGACTTGGTGGTAGACGACAGTTGGAACATTTCGCTAACGCAGTGAAGTCAGCAACATGGTAACTTGCGAGTGAGTATCGATATATTTACTGAATTTTCAAAACATTTGTGAGCCATGTCATTAATTATTCTTGCCAAATTTACACGTTTGAGATCGTTTAGTAGTAGTTGATTTGCACCTTTCATAGCATATAGTGGCACATCATCTGCTGGAATTCAGTCAAACAGTTTGTAGTAGTATTGGACATACCTACGCAGTGACTGTTAGTCCCGGCTGTTAGTTAGGCATAGTGCACCAGCTGGAGGCCACCAGCTTGTGACGAACAAGTAGTTGTCAAACTATTAAAATTTCTGTCGCATGCAGAATATCAACTTTCATACCCAAATATTTTGTTTTGTTGTTGCATAGGAGGTATGTAAGAGTGCCTTCAACAGCATACTCCGAGATCCAAAACCGAGTTGGACTTATAAGTCCGAGTACTCGGACTTGCATATTCCGAGTAAAACTGCTTACTCGGACTTGTATACTCGGAGTACATGACCTACATGGACATGTATACTCCGAGTACATGACCTACTCTGAGTTGAATACGCCGAGTTACACTTGCTTATAGAAAAACAATGCTGGAAAAACACAGTCAGGAAATATTGGATCTTGTGATAAAAATTTGCAAACAGCGTATACAGTACATGAACTTCCAGTCGCTCAGAGCATGGATGCTCAGAGAAAAGAGTTGTTACAATGTTATTATTAACGCGATCTGTCTGATCTGTGTATCTTGTACAACACGCTCAAGTCATTGTGGTTGTCAAGTGTAGCTACCATCACGCAAATTATTAGTTTGTAGTACTTGTCTTTTCGTTTCATTACCGGATCAGATCCTGATTTGATACATGACTTGAATTGGGCATAACAAGTGAACAACGTTTCATGATCACCCCGATGCATTACGGCGAGTTATTAGAACACGGACGCTTATCGAATAACCTGTTGACATGTGACGTCATGGCCTATGGTTTGCTAGCGTGGCGAGGCCATGATAGTCTTGCCCAAGCATTTTAGGCATATTTATGTCTTGCTAAAACAATTAAACTAATAATTTTTCAAAATAAAATGAGCACAGTGCGCTCATGTTTGGTATGAACCCAGTGCGAGTGACCACTTGGTCGTAAATAATGACCTGACTTGACCTGTGATGTCATGCATTGATTTCGCTAATGGAACTGTGCGATATCAAACTGAGTAACTGGCTGGACTTGCCTGAAGTTTGTTGGTTTTACTGTAAATGTTACGTCTAATCATCTTTCAAAAAACTTTGCTGCCGGCACGTGACAGCGGCTTTCTTCTTAGGGTAAAATCACAGTCCCTCCTTGTGAAGGGACTGTGGTCCCGACCGTGGTTAAATATGTATATTGTGCAACAGATTACAAGACATCGTGAAGATGAAATTCTTTTTTTCAAAAGAGCAGATTTTCGACATATCGATCCATGCTAGCCGTAAACTCTGTGAGTAATAAAATACCTTTTTTCGACAGATCATTTCTTGTCCGGCATGGCAAAATATGCATTTATAGGAACACGTATTACTCGGCGTATTCAAGTCCGAGTAGGCCATGTACTCGGAGTATATAAGTCCGAGTAAACAGTTTTACTCAGAGTATGCAATTCTGAGTACTCAGACTTGCAAGTCCGACTCGGTTTTGGAACTCGGAGTGTATGGTTTGAGATACTCCTACATACCCGTGCATAGAGTAACTAGGGTTTGAGTGGCTGTTTTAGCACTGTTAATGTTACTTTTTAATCACTCCATCTTTTTGTGCCAATGTTATTTCTGATTGATCTGTTTAATTGTAGAACCAGTAGAAGATCTAGTGCCAAAGATGATTTTGCTGTTGAAAAAATGTCCAGATAAAGGATGGAAGAAGGAGTGCCTCCAGCGACATAATAGGAATGATACACATGTTGCTGCTACTGTTACTGTGCACTGTGTGTCTGCATCTGTAGCATTTTGAAATTGAAAATAAAATGATATTTAAGGGGCAGTTGCTGCAACTTTTGATAATACTGTAATCGTTTTTCATCTGTGTATCTACCACAATTTCTTCTCAAGCATGTTCAAACACTCAATATTCAGCTTGAATATGAGTCAAGTCACTCTCAAGTGCATTGTTAATATTGTTGTAGACAACTAAATTTAAGTCCATTAAATTCAGTTTGGCTGTGTTGGATTAGTAATAAACAGAAGGTTGTGAAGTGTCCTTTCCTTTCTCTAAAAGTAACTAAATAGTGTTAAATCAAAGCACACATGGATGTAAATTTTTGCTTCCGGCCTTTTGCCGGAAGGGGTGACACCCCCTTCCGGCCAAAGGCCCGATGTTAGGAGGGCAAATAGTTTCCTGCCACAAGGGCACATAGTTGTGTGTTTGGGCTATAATATTTCTATTACATGCCTCTCTCACATAATTTTCAAAATGAGCTTTGTTTTGATTTTTAAATGACAGGCATTGTTTAATTGCTGCGAAGAATTTACATTCATCCAAAACACAACAATTTTTCATAATTGGATGGTGCATGAATATATTTGAATCACTTTTACGCAGTTTATCAATTTTTCTTGCACAATTTTGTAAACATGGAATCCCCTTGTCAATCATGATAGTCGATGTTACGGAATGGCTGTAGTCACAAAAGAAGGAAGAGATAGATCAGTTACGAGGTGCACTGCCAGGAGAACATTATAAAAATGAAGTGGACATATTTATCCCAAGCCACCAGAAAGAAAATATTGCAAATCAAAACATCGCACAGCATGCAAAAATGTACCAAGTGTATCTTCTTTTTTGACATTTATAGTTGCCCAGTTTTCTTGTTTTACCTTCACAGATTGAATGTTTACAGAATCTTTAACAGAGCTTATGGACCTGTTAAAATTGGGCGAAATTTGGCCTACTTACTCATCGGGCAGTCCTCGGGCAGTTCTCGGGCAGTCCTCGGGCAGCTACGGGCAGTCATGGGCAGTAATTAGTAGGACCCTTTAGATAAGTGTTGGATCGGACTAGTGCAATTGTGCATATGCATTGTGTTTGCCTTATAGAAGCTGAGAGGGCTTTTAAACAAAGTGAGAGAGGAAGCCACTATAGGGAAAAAGTGCGTGACTAGAGCGAGAAACTGACGCTTTCTCGCAATTTGTGAGAATCTGTTCTTATTCTCACCGCTGTCGGTGAGAAAATTTTAATCTCCACTGGAGATTGGTGAGAAATGCACTCCTTGGCGAGAATCAAGTGTGAGAACAAATTCTCACCGGTGAGAATGGAAATTCTCATTAAGTACAGCGAGAATTGAAATTCACTGGCGAGAATCATCAAGACTCGCCGTTCAGAGTCTTTATGATTCTCGCCAAGTGTTCAAGTTTTTACTCAATTACATGCACCACTTTGTGATTAAAGTGCACAACAGTTGTTACACTCAGGTTAAGACAATACTTGCACTGATGAGCTCTATGCAAATGTCTTTCTCATCCTCCAACCTGAATGAATGAATAATTAATGGTAAGGCAAACCATTCAAGTGATGACAGTCACATGTGAATGATGTTGGCCCTTGACTCAGCAATAGCCAGTTTTACTGCAGTATTGAAAATGGCGCAAATTTCTATTCCTGCTGAGCATTTTACACGCTATCCTAACATCTGCGTAGCAACCAGTCGCAGTTTATGGGCATGTAGAAGTCTGCATACAGATACATGTTCCCATTATCCTACCAGGCATTTGGCAAGAGAATTAGCAATTTTTTGGACAGATTAGGTGTGTTTATCTTTGTGACTGAGACTTCAGTAAGTTTCACATGCCTGTGGACACAGGAAGGTGAGGGTGCGGCCTCTATTTGTTAGAAGTTCTCTTTAGCTTGTCAAGATCACTTAGTTGATTTGAGGCCACAACAGGTAGAGCTCAGTCTTTACAGCTCTGTTAGATTAATTGTGGTAACAAGTCCAGCCAAATTGGTTGACAATATTGGCCTTGACCTCCGATCAACGGTTGACATTGTAATTTTTGTGTTCACACCATTTTTACTCTTGGTTGTCTTGTTCACAGCCATCTTGAAGTAACAAGTCAGTCAGCTTTACTTTCGCATGCCTGATAATTGTAAACTGCTTCAGCCTGGAAAGTGTCTGGGAGCTATTAAAGTGCAGCTGCACTACATGGGCAGACATCAGGTCTGTCTGTCTGTCTGTCTGTCCGTCTGTCAGCAGCCGTTTCTCTGTCACTCCTGAGCCGAATTTCTTCAAACTGTGGGCAAGGATAAATTACTGTGCCATACATATGCACATCAATTTATTTCGCTATACAATCCAATATGGTCGCCGGGTGGCCATTTTGTTGCGAATTTTTCATGTTTTTGAACCATAACTCAACTATCTTTGAACTGATTTCATTCAGTGTTGGTACACAGATAAAATACCATGGCATACATATGTACATCAATTTATTTTGCGATACGATCCAATGTGGCTGCTATGCAGCCATTTTGTTGCGATTTTTAGCTCACACTTGGTTATACCAATGTGAGTTTATCGTATAAGCTGAAGTCGATGGCGTCTGTTTGTGGCTGTCTGTATGTGTGTATGTATGTATGTACGTATGTACAGTATGTCCGTCAACATCAAAAACACGCAAACCACTGCACATTTCAGCTTGGTATTTGGTGTGTGGATGCATCTTGGGCTGTAAATGGGATTTTGTTCAAATGAAGTCTGCACTGCCAAAATTATGCAAATGAGCTTACAAAATGTGAAAATGGTCAAGAATTAATATCTCGAGAACCGCTGTTTTGATTGCTCTGAAAATTTGTGTGCAAGTACCTTAGGTGAACCTTATACAGTTTTATGAATATTGTGAAGATATCCTTAATTTTGTATTTTTACTGAATTTTTTGGTGATTTTTCTCATTTTCAGTAAAAATTCTTCTTCTCTGAAACCACCAGCCCAATCGCTCTCAAATTTGGGTGGGATGTTTGCAAGGATGTTACTCTTTTAATTTGATGAAATTATGACAAAATTGGGAAAATTACTATTTTGGAGCAATTTTGTCATTTTGGTCAAAAAATCTTAAACATTATTTTCTTTTTAAACACCCTGGACAGACAGCTTTTATATTTGGTACACAGATGTACAGAGATGACAATAGTTAGATATGTGGAAATTGTCCTGAAATATACAAATTTATATTTTTAAGACAATATTGTCATTTTTGGTCAAGAAAACTCGTTCTCAAGTCCTAAAGTTCTAAAATCCCGAGGGATGTTATTAGATAAATTTTCTGCTCAAAGTGTTGATAAACCCCAAATTTGTGTATTTTAGGTAATTTTCTCAGTTTGTGACCTTAAATGACCTACACCAACCCAGGATATGTTGTGAGACAGTTTTGAAGGCTGTGAACATAATTTTCTCATATTTGGTATCAATTTGTAGGAAAATTTGATCCAGAAAACAAAGCTGAGGTGAATTTTTTCATTGCGGACCAATTTTTGCAACTTTTCTATGTAAGACATACAAGAACTGATGAGAACTTTGGATCCAGGATAATTCCAGATGTTGTAATCACCACCCACAGTGCTGTGCTGTTTACATTAGAATGATGACACTCATGGCATTAACTTAAAACTCCCCAGGGTTGTAAATACATTTCCTGTCATCTGGCGTTATGTAATACCAAGGGATGGAACATTTGATATTCAGGAGGGGGTAGGGTCTAGAAGATTGATGAGGTAGCATTACTTCTTTACCAGATCCCTTGTACATTTTTTACCCACTCCCACCTTTTCTTTTTATCAAGCCTTCTCTGTCTATTTTTTGTTGTTGACATTTGCTTATGTATTTAGGATCTGATTGTCCCATTGCTATAGCAGTTGATATGCATGTTCCGAAAGATGACCTCCAGTACCTAAGTAGGAGACCTTATTTGCTTTTGTCATTCTTGTTTTTCCTGGTTTAAATATATGTCGAATGGACCAATTCAAACCCAATGTGAGCACACTGTCCTTTACGGTATTTTTTCATGTTTTTGAACCATAACTCAACTATCCCTGAACAGATTTCGTTTGAACTTGGCACACAGACATTGCATTGTAGTGTGCATGTGCATGTCAATTAATGGTGCGAGCGGGAACTGTGTCATCAGCAATGACTTGTCATTTTGAGAAGTCTTTGCATACACTACTTATCATCATGCAGCCTGTTCAACTTGTCATAAAAAGGATAACACTTCCAAGAATCTGTATACCCTGTCTGGTTATTCACATAATCTTGATAACTGCATTTATGTTCTACAGCAAATAGACTGAAAACATTTTTTGTATAACAAGTATTCATATTTTATTTGCAATGAAGTTAACAAATCTGGACAGAATTTTGATGTTTCATCATGATTTTCAGGCAAGCAGACAAGTCTATATCAATAAATTTGACCACCTTTGCGACTTTTCTCATTACATACCTTGTAATCAGCTGAGATCACAAACACCTGCTTCACAAATGTTTATTTGCCTTGTAGGTTTGAAAGCACAATGGTCTTCAAAAATTTGTACTCTCATATTTGTGAATATAAATAAACATTTTGTTTGAGTACTACTAAGGCCTTTTTCAATGGCCAGTTTCCCCACAACAGTCACTTTTGTATACAAGGGTCAAAGCAAGGGGGCGGCTCGTCCAGATTAAAGTCACTTCTAAAATAGAAAAATATCAAAAACTCTGCCCCTTGCCATGTGTTTGCCTCCCATGGAGTGAATTTTGCCTTTAGCTGCATCGCTATGCTAACTGTAGATAGAGGTTTTGCCTGATTTAATATTTTTTATATGTGGGTCCAGCCACTGTGGTCAGACGGGATTGTAGCTAATTTTGCCTGAGCCTGTTCCGACGATTATGGATACTTAGAGCTGTAGTTCTTCAGTCAAAGGTTGATTAACAGTAAAAGTATACAGGACTGATGGCTCCAAATTAGTTTTCCAGTCCATTAATCAAGCACACGGTGCAGTCACTCTATCGAGTGGAGTTGGTACACTGAACCATAGCCTAGATTCCTTTTCCGTCCGCTTGCCTCCGTACCTCCGTCCCCACTACCGTCTAGCCTCGTGAGCAGTATTTCGAGCTGGAGTTGTAAAAACTGCTCATTTGAATGTCAGTGGTCACCAACTGAGACCATGATGTCACCAGCGTCCCTTTCAAAGTCAATCACTGAAAATGACCCTCTCATGATTGGCCTATGACTTGGTTGGGCAGAGCTAATTAATATGACGTCAAATATGGTAATTGTGTTGAAACTGCAGCTCTGCCCAACCAAGTCATAGGCCAATCATGAGAGGGTCATTTTCAGTGATTGACTTTGAAAGGGACGCTGGTGATGTCATGGTCTCTGTTGGTGACCATTGACATTCAAATGAGCAGTTTTTACAACTCTAGCTCGAAATACTGCTCACGAGGCTAGACGGTAGTGGGGACGGAGGTACGGAGGCAAGCGGACGGAAAAGGAATCTAGGCTTACTGAACCACAGCATCAAGGACATACCACTTTACAGCACACATGGATAACTTCGTGTTCTGAGCAGTATGTTGTAGAGAGCATGTGTCGCAAATCTGTTAGACAACTTTTCATATTTTACAACAGAAAGAACGATCATTTTCGCAATGTAGTTAATCAATTTTCTGGATTGATTTTCACAGGGATTTCCCCAAAACCTTTAAAATTTCTCAGACTTAACATGACTTGTAAGCGCATACAGTTCTTAGTTGAGTCATAAAAAATTTTGTACTCTAACTTCAATGCCCTCTTGGGCGCTAACAAAGCAAATTTCAGTGCGCAATTTTTCAGTTCAATATGGAAATGGCACAGGGCGCGCTGCCTTCCCAATCACTGCTGAAGTCGAACTCAAGATGAGCGTGAATAGATGGTCAAACTGTGCAGCCTCCAGTCATAAACTAATTAATGGCTTATGTTATCATTGTCACAATGTCCTTATGCAAATCTTTGTAAGTGCAGTAAAAAGTGACAATTTTTTGTATTCTCCTTAATATTTGTGGCATTTTCAGGCATTGTTCACCATGAAGTAAACTGTAATAATGGTAGTTCTTTTAAGATACGGTACAATTTCAAGTACCATCATTTTGTTATGCCTGTTACATTTGCTACTTAGAGACAGGGCTTTTTATTTTTGTAGTGATAAAAACAAAATTACCGATATTACATCTCATCAGAATATTTTTATGAAAAAGTCACGTTCTTTGACTTTTCCTGCTGGTCAGTACTTTGTTCAAAGTACTGACTTGTTGTATGAGACTTAGTGTGTCTGATGTAAATAACAGGGTATATTGATATCATTAGATTCTGATAAAAAATACAAGAACTCAGTGTAAATAACACCATTTTTTATTGTTTCAGAGATGATGTTTTTGGAAACAAGTGCCCTAACTGGTGAAAATGTTGAAGAGGCTTTTCTAAAATGTGCAAGATCAATTCTTAACAAAATTGAATCAGGTTAGATGATTAACTCTTTTCCATTTTTTTCAGTTCACAAGAATATACACCTTAACCCTTTTCCTGCCAGACAGTAATAACTGTATCACTTCCCCATCAGCCAAGTCAGTAAAAAGCGGTATTGAGCCAAAAAATGACGTATTTTTACCCACTTGGCTAGGTATGTTATAGCATCGTTTGTCCAAAAAAATTCAACTTTACTGTATTATGTTTTCAACAGCCTTCACTTCAAATGTACAGTATTATGTTAAAATACAACATATGGAATACGTTGTGTTTCATTAATGTTAACCATCTTGACCTGGTGGTGAAATATGGACTTGGCAGGAAAAGGGTTAAAGTTAGCCTGCATCCATTATTTGGTGTATTTGGTATTTTTTGTCAAGTCTGAAAACTTGAAAAAAAAAAAGCAAGTGTTTTAAATAACAATTTCTTCATCTTTAACTTTCATAAAAAGTTCTGTTAGTATATTTGTGCATTAAGAGCCAATGAGGTCATTTAAGTTAAGGTAGTACGCTACCATTCTATATAGGAGAGCGCCCTCTTTTGTCCAGAAGATGTACATGTTCCTTTCAGACTACCTAACCTGGTGAGCGTGAATAACATCACAAAATGGCAAAAAATCATGCTAGTGACCGTAGAATATTTCTTTCAGAGTTTTTATGAATCAAAATAACCGAAATTATATTTTTGCACTGAAAAATCGACAGTTATTTTTATTTTGAAAGATCAGTAGAGAATAATTAACAATTGTAGCTCTGACATAATATCAGTAAGCTAAAGGGTCAAATCTCAGGTCTAACAAAATTCACCTTTTTTCGTCACTTTTTGCTGTTTATTAAGAAAATTTGCGTGGTGACCCCAACTTTTTTTGCTTCTAAATCAAAGAACACTGTCTGTTTGATAGATATTGCTGTACTTTTTAACATTTTGAAAATTATTTTGTGCATTTATATGAAGTTTATATTTTTAAAAAAGACTAATTTTACAGTTAAATGATAAATTTAGGGTCTAATATTTAATTTTTAAGACAAGACATCACAAATTTTAGTTGATTGTCCTAATTCCGCTGTCCTGGCAATGCAAAAATGTGGTATGCACACTGGGATCTGTTAATCGTTTGCGATAAAATAAAGATTCTGCTGGTAAGTGCAAATTTCGCAAAATGGGAGATTTAGTGGTTTTCTGTCAATTTTGGCATGTGTTTTTACAAATATTTTGCATGGGTACCCCATATTTTTTTCATATCTTTGCAATGTACACATAAAGATTATTTCAGAAAGGTCAACTTCAAGAATGTCCCAATATTTTTTGGAATGGTAGCGTACCTCCTTAAGTGATATTGCTGTTTCAAGTTTACCTTGTTGTGGTATGCATCTGAAAAGTCAAACCCGGAATATGAATGGACCATGATAAAAACATAACCATGTGCACAATCGCACATGGAAGTGTATGTGTTGTTCTGTACGTGTTTGTACAAGTGGGTTTGTTTGTACTGCCTTCATGTGATACCTTGGGTGTACTGAGTCTGTGAACAAAGCTTGTCCTGTTTTTATTCCAGAGTAGTAGGACCATTAACCTCTTTAATGTACTAAATACTTGCACAGAATGTATTGAAAATTGGCACAGAGGAAATGAGATGTACTATGCATTAATAATTTGAAAGAATAGATTTTGACAACTTTTCCATGCTGAAATCTAACAAAAATTTACAAATGGTTTCAGTTTAAGTGTATTAAATAGCTATGTCATGGATGAATATTTCTGTCATGGTGTTTCTCATGAAATGCAAAAATTTACTTGTGCGACATAGAGACAAAGAGAGTGTGAACATGAAGCTAGCTTTATATAGAGTCACATAGTCTCCTCGTACATACCAACTATGGCCATCTAAAAATATTCATTGTTTGAAGGTAATATGCCATTCACAGTATATGTTGTTAGTCATTTTTAGTCTCCACATACACCGTCGAGGGGGACTTCTAGGTTTGGCATCTGTGCGTCCGTTCATGCAGATATCTCAGAGATATCTTTTAGTTATTTCATTCAAACTTGGTACAAGGATTACTTCATATGTCATGCATATGTACATCGATTTGTTTTGTGATACGATCCAATGTGGCTGCCATGCAGAGCCATAATGCAGGCACATCTCAACCGATTTTATTCGAACTATGTCATACATGTGCACGTCATTTTTATTATGATATGATCCAATATGGCTGCATGGCAACCATTTTGTTATAATTTTTTCGTGTCCTTGGCCTCAACTGATTTTATTGTATACACATTGATTTGTTTTGCGATCAGGTTCAATATGGCTGCATGGCGGCCATTTTGTTACGATTTTTAGCTCCCATGTATGCATATGTATATATGCAAATGGGAGGTATTCTTATCTTAGTCTGTATGTATGTATGTATGTATGTATGTCTGTCTGTCCACGTCAAAAACTCCTAAACCACAGCACCTATTGTCTTAGTATTTGGTGTACAGGTGCACCTAGGGGTGGAGATGTGAATTGTTCAAATGAACATGTCAGTGCCAAAAATATGCAAATGAGGGGAAAAACAGGAAAAATCCTGCAAATGGCTAAAACTCAGTAAGCATTGGTCAGATTTGGTTGAAACTTAGTATGCAGATTTCTTTAGGTATTCTAAATTATGTGTGCAAAAATTGGGGTGAAATTTGCATGTTTGTATTTTTAGGGTATTGTTTCTGTTTTTAGTCAAAAAATTTTGTTCTCTAAAATCGCTAGTCTGATTGCTATGAAACTTAGTATTCATGTTCCTCAGGATGACCTCAGTCATGCTTGAACAAATTGTATTGATATTGTCATATTTGTAATTTTGGGTAAATTTTCCCAATTTTTGATAACAAAAATTTTTATCCAAATACTACTGATAGCTTTGATATTTGGTATACAGGTATCTGAGATCAATCTCAATATAATGTATTGAAGTTACGTTGAAACTGGCAATTTTTTTTCATTTTTAGGGCAATTTTTGCATTTTTTTGGTCAATTTTTTTTTCCCCTAAAACTTCTGATCTGTTAGCTTTGATATCTAGTGTACAGGTTCCTAGGGTTTATGTTAATAAGATATATTGAAATTAGGATGAAATCTGCAATTTTGTATTTTGGGGGGGCACTTTTTCTCATTTTTAGTCTCCACGGACACCATCCGGGGGGACTTATAGGTTTGGTCATGTCCGTGCGTCCGTGCGTCCGTGCGTGCGTGCGTGCGTACGTGCGTCCATCCGTCTGTTCACGCAGATATCTCAGAGACGCCTGGAGCGATTTCGTTCAAACTTGGTACAAGGATAGTACCCTACCTCATACAGATGCACGTCGATTTGTTTCACAATGCGATCAAATTTGGCCGTGTTAGAGGACTTTTTAGTTTTCACCTCCATAGACTCCCATGTATAAGGCAGACCATAGACTCCCATGTATAAGGCAGACCATAGACTCCCATGTATAAGGAAGTCCATAGACTCCCATGTATAAGGCAGTCCATAGACTCCCATGTATAAGGCAGTCCATAGACTCCCATGTATAAGGCCAAGAAAAATAAAAATTTAGTTTCTCATTGTATTCATATTGCAAAAAGGATGCAGTGACACAGTTTTTAGTCCCCACAGATAAAGTCCAGGGGGCTCATAGATTGGGTCATGTCAGTCCGTGAGTCCATCCATGTGAGTCCACCGTTCACGCAGATATCTCAGACACTTTGACAAATGTCAATGTGACCTTGGTGACTTGACCTCGTATATACATATTTGTCCATAACTCAGTAAGCACAAGTGCTAAACCTTTCATATATGGTATGATGGGACACCCTATGACGCCACATATTGTACCTTATTAATTATGTGCATATCTAATTTTGAGCAAGCCAATAGAGCTAGAGGTCTAATTTTTGGTATATATGGATAACTTAGCAATACAATTTTTTTGACAAAATGTCATGTGACCTTGGTGACCTTTGACCTCAAATATTCATATTTGTCCATAACTCAGTAATCACTAATGCTACACCCTTCATATGTGGTATGATGGGACACCCTATGATGCCACATATTGTACCTCATTAATTATGTGCATATCTAATTTTGAGCAAGCCAATAGAGCTAGAGGTCTGATTTTGGTATATATGGATAACTTAGCAATACAATTTTTTTGACAAAATGTCATGTGACCTTGGTGACCTTTGACCTCAAATATACATATTTGTCCATAACTCAGTAACCACAAGTGCTACACCCTTCATATTTGGTATGATGGGACACCTTATGACGCCACATATTGTACCTCATTAATTATGCACATATCTAATTTTGAGCGAGCCAATAGAGCTAGAGGTCTGATTTTTGGTATATAGGGATAACTTAGGAATACAATTTTTTTGACAAAATGTCACGTGACCTCGGTGACCTTTGACCTCAATATACATATTTGTCCATTACTCAGTAACCACAAGTGCTACACCCTTCATATTTGGTATGATGGGACACAAGGTTACTCACACCTTATGACACACATATTGTTCCTCATTAATTATGCACATATCTAATTTTGAGCGAGCCAATAGAGCTAGAGGTCTGATTTTTGGTATGTAGGGATAACTTAGCAATACAATTTTTTTGACAAAATGTCACGTGACCTCGGTGACCTTTGACCTCAAATATACATATTTGTCCATAACTCAGGAACCATTAGTGCTATACCCTTCATATTTGGTATGATGGGACACCTTATGACGCCACATATTGTACCTCATTGATTATGTGCATATCTAATTTTGAGCAAGCCAATAGAGTTAAATGTATGATTTTTAGTCCCCACGGACACCGTCCGGGGGGACTTATAGGTTTGGTCATGTCCGTGCGTCCGTGCGTCCGTCCGTTCACGCAGATATCTCAGAGACGCCTGGAGCGATTTCATTCAAACTTGGTACAAAGATAGTACCCTACCTCATACAGATGCACGTCGATTTGTTTCACAATGCGATCAAATTTGGCCGTGTTAGAGGACTTTTAGTTTTCACCTCCATAGACTCCCATGTATAAGGCAGACCATAGACTCCCATGTATAAGGCAGACCATAGACTCCCATGTATAAGGCAGACCATAGACTCCCATGTATAAGGCAGACCATAGACTCCCATGTATAAGGCAGTCCATAGACTCCCATGTATAAGGCAGTCCATAGACTCCCATGTATAAGGCAGTCCATAGACTCCCATGTATAAGGCCAAGAAAAATAAAAATTTAGTTTCTCATCGTATTCATATTGCAAAAAGGATGCAGTGACACAGCTTTTAGTCCCCACAGATAAAGTCCAGGGGGCTCATAGATTGGGTCATGTCAGTCCGTGAGTCCATCCATGTGAGTCCATCCGTTCACGCAGATATCTCAGACGCTTTGACAAAATGTCACGGGACCTTTGACCTCAAATATACATATTTGTCCATAACTCGGTAACCACAAGTGCTAAACCTTTCATATATGGTATGATGGGACACCCTATGATGCCACATATTGTACCTCATTAATTATGTGCATATCTAATTTTGAGCGAGCCAATAGAGCTAGAGGTCTGATTTTTGGTATATAGGGATAACTTAGCAATACAATTTTTTTGACAAAATGTCATGTGACCTCGGTGACCTTTGACCTCAAATATACATATTTGTCCATAACTCAGTAACCACAAGTGCTACACCCTTCATATTTGGTATGATGGGACACCTTATGACGCCACATATTGTACCTCATTAATTATGCACATATCTAATTTTGAGCGAGCCAATAGAGCTAGAGGTCTGATTTTTGGTATGTAGGGATAACTTAGCAATACAATTTTTTTGAAAAAATGTCACGTGACCTCAATGACCTTTGACCTCAAATATACATATTTGTCCATAACTCAGGAACCACAAGTGCTACACCCTTCATATTTGGTATGATGGGACACCTTATGACACCACATATTGTACCTCATTAATTATGTGCATATCTAATTTTGAGCAAGCCAATAGAGGTAAATGTATGATTCTTAGTATATAGGGACAGACTATAGGATAGAAATTTTTTGACAAAATGTCATGTGACCTTGATAACCTTTTACCTAAAATACACGATTATGTCAATAAATAAGTAACCACAAGTGCTATGTCCTTTATATTTAGTAGGATGGGAGACCTTATGACAACACATGCTTTACCTCGTTAATTATGCCCATATATAATTGTGGGCAAGCCAATAGAGCTAGAGGTCTGAATTTTGGCATATATGGATTAATTAGCAATACAATGGGTTTTTTTTTCCAAAATGTCACGTGACCTTGATGACCTTTGACCTTGAATATGCATATATATGCATAACTCAGTAACCACAAGTTCTTTACGCTTCAATTTTGATAGGATAGTAGACCTTAAGATGTCACATCTTGTACCTCATTTATTATGCACATATGTATTTCTTGGCAGGCCAATACAGCTAGAGGTCTGATCTTTTTTCCCGATTTAGAACCATAACTTAGACATGCCTCTTGTTTCAAAATGGGAACAATGACATAGACCTATGTGTCCATAGATCTGAACATATACACTCCAGTGATACTTCTTAATGACCTCATTTCCCTGCCCCATCAAGACTAATACTCCTATTACAAGTGGGGACTATGTCATTGTCAATGACTTGTTAGTATATAGGGATAGACTATAGGATAGAAGTTTTTTGACAAAATGTCATGTGACCTTGATAACCTTTACCTACAATACACGATAATGTCAATAAATAAGTAACCACAAGTGCTATGTCCTTTATATTTAGTAGGATGGGAGACCTTATGACAACACATGCTTTACCTTGTTAATTATGCCCATATATAATTGTGGGCAAGCCAATAGAGCTGGAGGTCTGAATTTTGGCATATATGGATTAATTAGCAATACAATGGGTTTTTTTTCAAAATGTCACGTGACCTTGATGACCTTTGACCTTGAATATGCATATATATGCATAACTCAGTAACCACAAGTTCTTTACGCTTCGATTTTGATAGGATAAGAGACCTTAAGATGTCACATCTTGTACCTTATTTATTATGCACATATGTATTTCTTGGCTGGCCAATACAGCTAGAGGTCTGATCTTTTTTCCTGATTTAGAACCATAACTTAGACATGCCTCTTGTTTCAAATTGGGAACAATGACATAGACCTATGTGTCCATAGATCTGAACATATACACTCCAGTGATACTTCTTAATGACCTCATTTCCCTGCCCCATCAAGACTAATACTCCTATTACAAGTGGGGACTATGTCATTGACAATGACTTTGTTGGTCAAAAATTTATTTCTCAAAATTTACCAGTCTGATTGCTTTTATATTTAGTAAACAGTTCTTACAGTTTTTGTTAATATGATATATTGAAATTAAGTTGAAATCCGGAAATTTGAATTTTTGGGACAATTTGCGAAACTGTGAATTTTACTGGGATATCTTTCATTTTGTACTTTTAAGATTTTTTTGGTAATTTTATACCTACTGGAACTAAGAATAAATAATGTGGTGATTAAGTAAGCATTTGATATGGTAAACTGTATTAGGTGTTGCAATGCGATACAAAAATCATTAGACAACATAGCTGAGGTGGTTTTAGCAAGTTGGGGGGGGGGGGGGTCGCGCGCGGGTTCCTGGAAGATTTTGATAAAAATTCCAAACAAATGCCAATTAAAAAATTCAGCCAGAGGTTTGACAAAAAGAAAATGTGGGAGAGTGGGGAAAAAAAGAATGTACAATGGATCGGATAAAAAAGATAATGTATCTCATCGATCTTCCAGACACCACCCCTTATCATATACCCATGCCCATATTGCTACATCCTAGTGACGTTCAACGTAAAATATCAGCCGTGATATTTCACGGTAAACGTTGAGATATGCACGATGAACGTCATCAGTTTTAGAGTTTTCCCGAACTACATTAGCAGTTTATTGGTAAACAACGTAAACAACAAAATGGCTGCCGCTCCCCGTCTGCGAAGCGATGTCGCCGACGTAAAGACTTGAAGGGCTTCGAGGAACACGGGTATTTCTGGTTGCAAAATATGGAATTACCACGTTGAGTCTTGAAATGTTTTCCCATGGTATTTTTTTGGTCAAGTTCTAGCAAACATTCTGCCGTTCGCACGGCGCTGGCACTATGCACAGTCCACAGTCTCCACCGAACAGGTAGTGAGCGCGTGGCTTGACAGCGATGTCGCGCACGTGACGACTGTTGACATGGCAACTCTAAAGGTAAACTAACAAAATGGCGTCCCCTCTCCGCGCGAGCTCCGTGCCGTACGACGATCAAAATCAGGATAGATTTAAAGCTGAGCAGTTTTTGATCCGTTACAGTTGTAATAGCATATTGCACCTTAAAATATTCGTTCTGTATGACGATTTTTGTATCCCGGTGTCTTTCTTCTTGGGTTCATTGAGATATGGATGACTTATAGCAATGTCGCGCGTGATGTTGACATCTTCGTCTTATACTTTATGAATGAAGCCTGTTCACATAAACATTCTGATATTTATGCGCAAGGCGTAATAAAGTAAAGCCTCAAAATTAAAGGTTTTTCGTTCTATTAGTAAAAATTCCCTAAAATTATGGGTATGGGTATATGATAAATCCGTCGAGTGTCTGACGCAGCACAAATGACACGAATGCTGATACGACACAAGGAACAGGCGATATTGGGTAATACCTCTAATTATCAAATGGTCCACCCCTGAAGTATTTTTGCGCGCAATTAACCATGCAGTGTATTTTAGTTTAAGATGTCAAGTAAGGTAAGGATTTGAAAGGAATAGTCAAGTTCACCACAGTTAAATTTCTTAACTTTATCTCTTGTGTCATCATCCTTGTGTAATTGGTTAAGTTTGTAAGTTGTTCCAGATGTGGATGCACTAGTTGTTCTGGAAGAAAACAATGTTTACTTTTCCCTGTAGGGTTTCTGAGTTAATGATTGTATGTTGAAATCTCTCAATGTATCTGGTGTATGGGCAAAATGTAAACATTGGTTGCATGTTATGTATTTCAGTCTATGTCAAATATTGTAAATGACAACTCCAGAACAGTTTACTGTGTGCTTGTAAAAGATAACATATTTGTCAATACATAAACTGCCTTGCAGATTGATTGTCTTAAAAATCATCACAGAAGTAGGAAAGGAAAAGAAACTAATCAAATTGCTGTAACATATTCACCCTCAGTGCCTGTAGGCCTATACTTACATAACTATTTTATTATTACATTCAGCTGTTTGTTATGTCTTTATCACTCTCCATTGGCCAAGGCACACCTAGGGTCAATGTCATCACTCTGTGCCAGTCTGTGTATGTCAGTCTGTCTGTGTGTATGTCCATGTTTTGTACAATTGTTGGCTTGTTTTGATAACTATATGGGAGCGAACAGTGATGTTGTCACTATTTTTTTCATGTCCAGAAGCATAACTCAGACATGTATCAACTGATTTTATTCAGAGTTGGTAGAAGGACATTGACTTATGTCATAAAATATGTATGTCCATTTGTTTCACGATATGATCTAATATGGTCACGTGGCCACCATTTTGTCACGGTTTTTTCATGTCCAGAGCCATAACTCAGGCATGCCTTGTTACAACTGATAACATATTACTAACCGATAACATATCAAAACTTTACCAATAACGTAGTAAATCAAAGGATAACGTAGTAACAAACCAAAACATAGTAATTTTTTCTAACCGATAACGTAAAAATTTACAGATAACATAGTAATTTTTCCTAACTAACATACCATATTGTACAAAAAGTGTTGCGTGGATGTCGCTATGAGTGAATCTAAAAGAAGTTATGGTATACAGATCTTGTAAACAACCAGTCTTTCGTTTTCAAGATGTAGGATAATAGAAGTATATTCATAAAAAGTGTCATCTGTATAGTCAGTATACTTTGCTGCTTAATCCAACAAGGTCTGGTTATTAATCACCAACTCTTACAACTATGGATGTAAATTGACAAATTTGTATGAAAAAAATGCTTCGAAATTTGGTTTGAAATGATTTTTTTTTCCATTGTCATATTGTATATTTATGGAATTGTTTGTCTGTGTAAGTCAAGTAATGGCTTCTTTACAAATCCCTAGTTTGATGCTTTGATATTTGGTTAGAATGGCTTTAAAACAGATTTACATATCTGATGCTTCAGGCTTCTTGGTATACTTGTTTGTGTTTGGAAATTTACCCATTTGTCTATGACACCACAATGCTTGTTTAACTTGGTGGCAGTTTGGGACATAGTCACTATCATACAATCCATAATCTGATAACACTAGGTCAAAATTTATAATACAATAGTTATAAACACAAAACAGCACAGAAAAGACAGTAAATCACTGATACACACAACAAAGTCAAATTCATGAAAGAAAGATATGTGGACCTCTTGCCAAAAGACCGAGAAGTGATGTCAGGTGTTTCGCAAATAGTAAGCACATCCTGTCCCACATGTGGCACCCACCATACATCTTACCTTAGTCTTCGATTGTGCAACCATAGACCGTAGAGAGACCCACTATTGTCTACATTAATTTATGCATTACAATATTATTATAAGGGACACCTTTAGTTTGGTATGGCTGATTTTATCATTAGTTATGATGTACTAGGTTGCATGTTATTGTGTGAGTGTGTGTGATCAACAATTGCAAGTTGCCAACCATTTCATACTTCAATGGATGGTGCCTCAAAATTTGTTCAAGTGCATTTGACTATGAACAAGCTAAGGTACATAGAAGCTATTAAATACCGTTCATACACTCATTCTGGCTTGCCACATGTAACCAAATGTGAGCAAAGTGTCATTGACGTTATTAGCTCAAATTTGGTATTGATATAAATACCAAAAAGAGCTTATATGGTGAGTCGATGGCGTCTGTATGTCTGTATGTATGTGGGTATGTATGTGCGGATGTATGTCCGTCACATGCAAAAGCTCGCATACCGCCAAAGCTACCATCTCAGTATTTGGTGTACAGGTAGATGCAGGGGTTGAGATGTGATGTTGTTCAAATGAACATGTCAGTGTCAAAAATATGCAAATGAGGTAAGAAAAAGGGGAAATCCTGCAAATGTGCAGGAGTGGTGGCAGTAACTGAAACAGCCCACACATCTGAGTAAGAGGTTTTTGGCCTTTAACCTATTTGTATGCAGGGTACCTATTATGTGTGGGAGTGGTGGCAGAACTGAAACAGCTTATTAGTCATTTCCTGTCATTCTTTATGAACTGTTTATTTTTGTACATTCATGGTTGAAACATTCTCTGCTATGCATGTTGCTAAAGTTGACCTCCAGTACCTAAAGTTTCAGACGTTATTCACTTTTGTCATTCTTGTTTTTCTGGTTTAAATACTTCTTCTTGTTTTTCTGGTTGTGCAGAAATCATTGTCATAACATCAACGTAGAATTTTCCTGCACTTGAACAGATAGAAACAACACTTATTGTTGATCTTTTGTATGTAACAATTCTGATCAAATTTGAGCAACACCGTATAATTGCGGTATTTTTTTGTATGTTTGATTTGTTATAGGTGAACTTGACCCTGAAAGAATGGGATCTGGTATACAGTATGGAGATTCATCACTTCGTAGAATTACAAGGACACCAGCTCAAAGCAGACAGCAATGTAACTGTTAAAAGTCAACAATGAGACTGCAGAATTCTCTTTTTTTCAGTGATGCTTTGTCCTGCCATCATGTAACCTTACCATTAGTGATTTACATGAGCATTATCACAAAGTATGTGGTACCGTTGTAATGAGGTCCTTCTTCCCGTAGCTAGAAGGTACAGAGTTACACTTCTTTGTTGAGGCAATCAGTTTGCTCCATGGTAGTATAAAGCAGATTAATTGTCATGAGAAACATCTGATAGGAATTTGAATTTTACCCTGTGAAAACAAGTTTCTAGTGTATATACCAGTACATGTATTTATAGTGGTCATCTCTATTGTCAGTATATACATCTTATTGTATTCCATCAACGATAACAGCTAACTCAATGTGTAAGGTTTCTGAAGCCTATTTGCATTGTAGACATTAATAACCCTGTCAAATCTCAGGGTTGAAATGGTAAATGCACATTTCATACCAATAATAAATGGTATATTTGCTCTTCAATGTAATAGCTTCTTTTGTTACTTTTATCTCACTTGTGATCAAGTGTAATACTCTGTAAATGTTTGTAAAGGAATAGAATATTATAAACCTGTTTTGTCCAAAATCTTGTATTCTGTAAAAGGCTAAATATATCAGTCTAATACCTGTTTATGTAATTTTACGTGATCTTGACAGTAGTTGAGCTGAGTATTTGAAAGTGATTGAAATGCCTTTCTCTGTGTGTGAACTCAAATTATTTTATTATTTCTACCATCATTAAAGTTTTCTTATTTTATTTTAATATCGCTACCATTAACATTTCAAATACCATGTGAAATATAACGGTTACCTTAATCTATTTTCCCATCTATTAAGGCAATACAGACAAAGAGGAAGGCTGACTCATCATATATGTCTGATTTAAATGCAGTGTATGTCAGAAGATAAATATCATGAGTGGACGAGTATAGCAAAAGTAAAATCCACAAAAACCTGCATATGTCCATCATTTATTCTGCTTTCTACATCTGATTCAGTTTCACCATTAGAATTACTGTTTGATTTCAAATTGGTTTACCAGTGTTGTAGATTTGATAGTACTATTCCCCTTCAGTACACAGTGCATTTACAAAGCAGCTGAAACACATACAAATGTTTATGTACACATATATCACCATAGACCCTAGAGGTCTATGGTATTTTACCTTGTTATCATTCTTCTACTTGGTCCTTTTATGTTGACTCCTGACAAATGCTGACAACAGTTCAGTATTTGTTTTCAGAAACCACAGTATGAATTACTAACATGATAGTAAACTTTCACACAATAATCTACTAAATCTTTAAGAAATAAGTATTAGCACAGTAATGGGAAATCTCTATCTGTACATTCTTCAGGTTGCTACATTTATATGGGGTGAGAACACCGCCAAAATTATCTTTAAATCTTTCTTTAAACTTATTTCATCATTATTATTCCATTATTTGGTGATTTGGTCATAATTATTTCAGCATTTGGCAGTTATTATGCCATAATTTGATCATTATTTGGACATTATTATGACATGATTATGAACTTATTTCATAATTTGTTTGTTTTGCCATTATTCAGCATTGATGCCTTGATTTGCAACTTATCTCACCATGGTTATACCATTATTTGGTGATTTGGTCAATATTATGTCATTATTTGGTCATTATTATGCAATTATCTTGTCATAATTACGACATTGTCTTGACATTATTATGAAATTATTTGGTTAATTTTGTTGTTTTGCCATCATTCAGCATTTATGTTTTGATCCGAAACTAATCTCATCATTATTCAGCCATTATTAGGTGATTTGGTCACGTTTATGGCATGGTCATGATTACGACATTTCCTTGACATTATTTGATTATATTCTATGAACTCAGTATTTGACCCTGCTTCATGATTTGAACCCTACCCATAAATCATTGCACAACAACAACAAGGTCAAATAAGGAGTTCAGATAATAAAGTGGGTCAAATAATGTCAGATAATGTCATGATCATGATTATTTGGTTAATTCGTTTGTTTTGCCCTTATGCAGCGTCAATGTCTTAATTTGGAACTTATCTCATTATTATTAGTTTCTCATGACTGGTTTCTCCAAATGTAGAAATTATTGCAGTTTTTTGCTATGATTTGAGTTGGGCTGGTTATCTTCCATTTTTATTTGAGTACACTGGTCTATGTTGATAGCCGAAATATTGCGATATCTGAAGTTCAATGTCTAGACGATAAGCTTATTATATATAAAATAAAACAACTTTAACAAAAATGAACCAAACAATATTTGACAAACTATTTATAAGGACAGAATCGGGTGGTTTAATTTGCAAAAATGTCAACAATGAGCAGGGAGGAAATTTAAATTCCCACTAAAGGGCCTAATATTTCAAAGTAAAACTTTCCAAATGCATATGAAATATTGGTACATTTCCCAGAAATTTCCATGACAGATGCATCTTTGAAGTAGGTGATATTGAATTTCTTCCAATATGCCTATGGTAAAAAGATTGAGCATATTTCAAGTCCTCAGATACTCCCGACATTTTACTTTCAGAAATAGTCCTTCTGTTTAATGTTTATTTGTTTTAATAATTGCCCAATCTGGTACTGTACAAGATATGACACAACAGAACTCGTACAACTGTGTGTATGGCAATGCTTCAAACAGAACATCCAGTGTAACCTACAGATGTTTTTCATTTTCATGATTAACATAGCAAAATATATGCCAAACTTAAAACTTAAAGAAACAGCGGCTGCATGTTCAGCCGTGTAGATTAATAAAAACAATAGTTTTTCCCATTAATATCAAGCTCTGCAAAAAATAAGTTTGCAATCTAAAGGGAAAACAAAAGTAAGAAACAAAATCGTGGGAGACAATCAGTGCTTTACGGATGGAGTCCTATCAGTAACTAGGAACGTTCGGAATGTAGCATACACTTGCAGCTTAAGCTCTGAAGTCTAATGTCAAGCCCACATCCACAGTACGCCTGTGGGTCTCCCCCACATAGGGAGCACGCCTTTTCTCGGCCAAAAACAATATATTTTTAATCCAAAATCACAATTATTTGAGCACGGCCAACTTGTCTTGATACGCAATGTGCTAAGTTGCGCTTTTAAACTTACGCAAACCCCACTTTTCTCTCTCAATGCGAGGGGACCAACCGTATCAGCCGCCATTGAGAAGCTCTGTGTTCAATGATTTCTGGGTAAGGTTCATGAAGCGGGCCACGGGTCAAACAATGAATTCAGATAATAAAGTAGGTAAAATAAAGTAAAGATCATATGATAATCATGACCAAATAATTGCATAAGAATGGCCAAATAATGACAAAATATGGCCAAATCACCAAATAATGGTGTACTTATGATAAAATAAGTCCCAAATCAAAACATCAATGCTGCATAATGGCAAAACAACCGACTAACCAAATCAGTTCATAATAATATCGTAATCATGACCTAATAATCGCATAACAGTGGCCAAATAATTACACAAAAATCACCCAATCACCAGATAATGGTAAAAAAATGATGAGATAAGTTCCAAATATTGACTTCAATGCTGAATAATGGCAAATAATCGAATTAACCAAATAAGGTCATAAAAATGTCAAGACAATGTTGTAATCATGTTTTAATCATGACGAAATAATCACATAATAAATGCCAAATAATGACAAAATATTGACCAAATCACCAAATAATGGCATCATAATGATGAGATAAGTTCCAAATCAAGACATAAATTCTGAATAATGGCAAAACAACCGAATTAACCAAATAAGTTTATAATAATGTCAAGACTATGTCGTAATCATGTGATAATCATGATCAAATAATCGCATGTAACTGCCAAATGCTGAAATAATTATGACCAAATCACCAAATAATGGAATAATAATGATGAAATGAGTTTAAAGATTTAAAGATAATTTTGGTGGTGTTCTCATCACATACATTTATCTATCCATTTGTAGCTCACATGCTCACACATGTACTGTGAGCTAATGTCGCAGCGATGTCCGTCTGTCTGTCTGTCTGTCAGTCGATATCTAAAAACAGCTCATCAGATCAGAATCTAATCTGGTACATAGATTCAGATTGCAAATGGCAAGAACTTATTAGTTTTTTGTGGCTGTGGTTTGCCATAGACCCTCGAGAAAAACAGGACAGGCAACTCCGATAGAGAACAAAGGATCTATGGGATTAGCAGCGTGCGATCCTACTTGGAATAATTAAGAGGTGTTAATGGGTCGGGGACGGAATGAAGCTGGACCCAATCGACTGCACAACGTCCGGTTCATAGACACGTGCATGCGGGTATACGGTAATAATGTTTTCGGATTACAAGTTATTTCGGATTACCCGCAAGTCCATTTTTAGTAATAAAAGTGTTACAACTATTTTGAGAAGAATTCGTCAAAATGGTTTTAAAGTACTTTTTACATATTGGTAGCGAGATTCGATGCAACTAGAAGTCTGCAGGGAGTCAGTATGTTGCTGTAAAGTGACAAAGTTTCGAATAGAAATCCGAAACACATACCGCTGCAGTTCCAGACTTAACAGCAGTTGACATCACAGAGTTGTTTACATTCCGCAATCGTCCGTGTATCTCCGAATTTTCCCTCGTTTTTGCAGTTTTTTAACCGTCGGAATATTTTCTGTGCGAGGAGTGCTCCATGATTCGGTAAAGTATGTATGTTAACTACTGAAATGTTGTTGTTTGAAAACTCTGAACGGCCAAATTTACGAGGACAGCGTTCAGCTTTGTGTAAATGCATGTCTACCTTACCGCTTCTGACTCCATCAACTGATGGATAGTCCCGATTTATCGATAAGTTTCTCCTGACAGCAAAAGTCAGTGTTACAAATGTATTTTCTAGTACTTTGCGGATGTAAACATGTGTAGCTTATCCGAACTTTGGTGTTTCTTTAGGCTAAAACAGTACCAAAATGTTAGAGGTCGTGTATTTGAGCTCCGATGGAGTAGTCATTTTTTGTGTTCCTGATTTTCGTCAAATGTTGCGTGACAGATGAAATAAAGGTCAGATTTTCGTTTCGCAGGACTGGGGAAGTGTAAACCTGTCTAATTTGTAAATGTTTGTTGTTATTGGAGATTTTTATGGTAGGAAATGTAAACTTATATTGTCGATATCTAGCAAGAGTTTTCTGTAGCGTCTATGTCTAAATGTACACTGTTTTTATCGTCTGGTTTTTTCCCGTTGGCTTCGGCTTGAATCCAAAATGTGATCTTCATCGTTACCAGAACATTCACCTTGACTAGTATCAAAAAACCTTCAAAATTCTCTGTGTCATTACTCGGAACGTGCCATGCAAGAGCAAAGTGTACATATTCAGAACGTCAGTTTGATCGTTAATGAGATTCAGTGTTAAGTACGAAGTATTGTTGTCGGGGACCGCTTGGCAAATAAACTTTAATGTATTCCAAGATAGATCGCACAAAGAAACCTCAGCAGTTGCCTGTCCCGTTTTTCTCGAGAGTCTATGAGTTTGCTTACATTTTGCTCATTTGCATAATTAATGATTTTAGAAAAAAAAACGTGTACATTGAGAACAGCTGCACACAATTTTGTGAGATTAACTACAAATGTTGATCACAACAAGATATATCAGCCGTGAAAGACATTAAGGCGTGACATGAAAGATAATTACCAATTTACATATTTAATCAACTTTCCTACCTAGGGATATCTGAATTGACTCTATCAAAATTGACGAAATTTGGTATGTATATTTGAGATACTGTGATTTAACATTATTGAAAGTAAAAAAGCATTTTACCTCAGCCAAATCCCAATTTGCATATTTAATTAACTATCCTACTTAGGGATATATAATTGGATTGACTTGATCAAAGTTGGCAAAACATGCTATGCACATTGATGATTATACCAGGTTATTACAATATTGAAAGTCATTTCGCATTTTCATGTCAGCTAATTTATAATTTGCATATTCAATGAGCTGTGACATTTTGGCATATATAGTTTGAAGGACTTGAGCAAAGGTAATTTTATTTGCTTTATAAAGACTTGAGCAAAGGTAATTTTACTTGCTTTATAAAGAGATGATACAATGACAGCAGTCAAAGACATTAAGTATTTTTATTTCAGCTAGTTACATACTTGAATACTTAATGACCTTTAGCTCTGGTGAATACTTTCAATGAAGTTGCAAACATTTGGCAAAGGTTTCAAATTTACACATAACTGCAATATACAACATGAGCAGTTTCAGTTCATACCTGGTCGAAAAGTGAGTTTCAGATGCCTAGATAGTAAGTAAAATGTCACACAGATTTCTGGAAATCTACTACTATTTTCCCCACTATTGTGAATTGTTTACTATTAAAACACATAAGTTAGTTTTGAGAGTTTTCATAGCACTGCAACAAAATCATTTTGTTATGCGAGTCCAACTTTATCTTGTCAAATTTGAATGCTCAATCGCCACATCAGGTATGCAAATACTACTGTTAATTTCAAAATAGTGTGGCACTTTGTCTGCTCAGCAAATCAAATGACCATCTTTAGTGACAACAGAGTTAGATTGTGAGGGCATTCAATACAGTTCCCAGTATGTCTTATCAGATATCCTGTCCAAAGTTCAGGATTAAAAGTATTTTGGTGCAACTTTTTTTCCCCTTTGCCATAAGCACTAAGCTACAAGTCTCTGCAGTGGGAAAGGCTCTATGGTGTGTCAACATTAAGTTTTTCCATCTATTTTCCCCAACCATTTTGTTTATCCTTGCAAAGAGTGCATAGCCCATTCTGCATGGAAATATTGTGATGGCAGATAGCATAACATTTTGTAATTTATGACATTCCTCGATGTGAGTGTAAATCAGTGCATTGATGTGGATAGGAACATCCGGGGAGTTAGCAGGCCATGAGAACGATGTACTGACCATTTTCCATAGTTACCCAGTCAAGTGAAGCCCTTCAGTGTTTTCAAAGTAGACTTTCCAAAGTCTACTTGTAACACTAGATGTAAAATATCCATGCACCCACTGCTATTTTGACTTACGTTAAAATCTGTGTGAAGCTGGTCAAAAATGGTAAAATTGTTTGAGAATGCCCTGCACGTAACTAAATGTCATATAGCATTAACTGTGAAGTGGCATGTAATAAAAATATTATTGCCTGACTACATTGGTTTATGTGCCCTCACAGCAGGGGAGTATTTCGAAGTATCAAAACGGAGGAGTGAGGGACAAAGTGCGGGACACGCAAACTGTAATTTATGGCACTCTGAGGGACGTCCCGCACTGTGTAAAATATGGGACTCTGAGGGAACGTCCCGCAGAGAGTTAAAACTGGACTCTGAGGGACGAGGGGCGCCCCCAACAATGTGAATTGGTCCGGTACGCGCCGACGGGTTACTTTTCAGTTTGGCATTTTCGTTTGCGATGGATCGCCAACAGCGTCGTCGACATTTTGAATCCTGCCAACAGAACGTGAAAAGAAAGATGCAGCTACGCCAGGAAATCGCTCCAAAGGTTTATTTCGTTTATTTCGTTTTTAGCAAAATCATTAGAAGAAAATATAACTTTCTATGTAGCCCATTCTTCACGATGTCCTGTCTGATGTGGCGCTTGGATTGCCACCACTGTCATGGCGAGAAATGGTATAAGTTCTATAACATCACAAGCAGATCGTGCCTCAAAGTTTATCGAAATGCTTGTACGTAAAATCTGTCTGGAGACGTAATTTCCCGTGTGAGCAGATTATGACATACTAGGTTAACCTCAGTCCCTAAACTTTATAGCCCTGCGTACAATGCTGTGTGTTCCCGGCGTTATGGCCTCTCACATGTATAACGTCGGGAACACACAGCACGGTATGCAGGGCTATCTCTCAACCCACTTATAGAAATGGTGAAAAAAGACTATCGATTGTCCATCAATATCGATAGGTAGTAATAGTAGTCCTCGTTTGTGTACGTTGCACAGGCAGACTCACTTTCTCTGTTATTAGACACACACGTTTGGATTATTTGTCCCGAATTTACTGTGCTGTCTGGAACCCAGCTGATAAGTGCTGACAAATTCTGCGGTGTAACCACGGCACTCGAAGACATTGATTTGGTTGATTAAATGTGACATTGTTGTCGGGTTTCTTCGACTAGGCTTTGACGTGATTTTGACTGAAAAGTTTATCGTCATTTCGTTATGTTTACTTAAGTCATGTGCATGTTATAAAAAGGGTACTTATAAGAACATCGGACTATCGTCAAACCAGAGGCGTCTTACTTATTTCTTTTCCGCATACACGTTGTTAGTTGGAACCTGATTAAAAACACCGTATAGTCACGGTAAAACCAGCAGAATACAGCTTAGAGTAACTCTTCAAACAAATGTCCCGACGCGATCATATCATCTACCGTTGATCTGAGTCAACATCTAAGGGAAAATTTCGATGACAGATTTGAGGTCACACCATCAACTTAACAAAAATCGGTTGAGGAAAGACAAGTATGTCTGATGATTCTGCAAGCTACGACTCGACACAGGGACATTTTACAGAGAAAACTGCTTATGTAAACGTCCAGAGTTAAACATCAGCTCAACATTTGACTCTTGCTGATTACAAAAGCTATCGAGGAAATTGCATTGCGGTAATTTTTTTGGGCAACAGACTCTCGAGGATCTAAAATTATAAAGCGATCATTGCAGCTATGAAGTCAGTGTACTGGCTCACAAAAGACGATGTGGCAATGTTGAAATACGAATCACTGTTTAACCCTTTCACCCCCAGTTCCCTGTATACAGGTCCAACTTTACCATAGAAAACAATGGATTTGGGACAAACCATGGTGGTGAAAGGGTTAAAACTGTTTGAAACTCTAGAGAGTGGATACATCACGGGATAATCTACGATCAGACAGAGGCAGAAATGTGAGATGCAATATGATCGTTCATTAAAAGCAAGCAGTAAACCAGCTCTGTGGAAGTGAATTAAGTGCCCTCTCAGAAAAAAAGCACAGATATTTCTGCAGTCAAGAAACTAATCATTTGTCACAGTCATCGTCGATTACTGTACTCCATGCCACAGAGGCATAACTTCAGTAGCCTGTCAAGGTGAGGGATAGCAAGGCTGAGAACGCTGCTATAACTTTTTAAGTAAACGTCCTTGCGCGTAGCAGCGGACACCTAGTTTCTCCCAGTTTCTCTTGAGCAGTTTATCCGCTTCGAAAGCAACGGCATGAGCGTAATGACCGACAAGAAAAATCAAGTTTGAGTACGACTAAGACGTGAAATAAATCTGTACACTATTTGCCGTTATGTACATGTCAGGGTGCCGATATCGTGGTGTACTTGAATAAATACAAAAAACCTAATTGGTATGTGATTATGTGGCAGTGACACTGATAGACATTATGGAACATTCAAATGCCCTGATATTGCTGTACATAATATCGAGTGTATTAAAACTTGGAACCGTGATTCGATTGTAAAAGTTATCCAACATTAGATATGATTTACTTACCTTAAGTCCAAGTGCATTTCTTGTGTTCAGAGAAACTATTTCGTTCTCTAATTGTTTATTTATTATTTGTATGTTTATTTATCGAAATTTTGACTTTTCTAGTCTTGGGACACAATGTCCCCACCTTCGTGAAAGCTGGCTGCAAGACTGCCCATAGCCTACAGCCCCAACACGGGGAACACGCAACTCTCTTCACCTACACGCCTTTCGATAAATTTTTCACGTAGTACATGCAGTTTCAGCGACCTGCAGTGCAATGTTTAGTAAGCCCGATCCATGGGCCCGATCGTGATTTTGTGCTATACCAATGCACATCGTTGGGGCGCCCCCGTCCCTCAGAGTCCAGTTTTCCCGGTGGTGGCAGTCCCCGGGTTGGTGGGTAGCCATGCGCGCTACCAAATTCACGGAAAAGGGGGTGTTTTTTTTCAGTCATCTCGGAGATTCTAGGTCCGTGAAATCGAGAAAAAGGGGTACTTTTTCAGAGTAACCTCCGAGATTAGGGATAGTCCTTCGTAATCTCCCTAGGACACTAAATCTGGTCTAGTCTCACTCACAAAGAAAATGAAAAACAGTACCGTACGTTTGTATGTACATATGACGTATACATGCCCATCACTTGGGGTCCATCCCCTAGATTGTGAAAATAAGGGTATGTTTTTTACAGCTAATTTCTCCCAGATTTGCCACAAATAGGGGGTGTTTTTCTCAGAAATATTCTAGGAAAGGGGGTACTTTCAAACTTGGGTAACAAGCATGGGTACCCACCAACCCGGGGACTGCCACCGCCAGGCCAGTTTTTAACTCTCTGCGGGACGTTCCCTCAGAGTCCCATAGTTTACACAGTGCGGGACGTCCCTCAGAGTGCCATAAATTACAGTTTGCGTGTCCCGCACTTTGTCCCTCACTCTCCTTTTTTGACACCTCGAAATACCTGGAGGAGGGGACAATTTGCCCTCCCTGCATCCAGCAAATTGTCACCTGCCAGGTATGTAAGGGTAGCTCAAACCCCTAACTGGGACCGCCAACTTGGACTCCCAGTTGGCTTAAAATGCACTCTGGGACCGGTCTTAGTTTGCTTCTTGGACCGGTCCCAGAAATGAACTGGGACCGGTCCTAGAAGCGAACTGGGACCAGTCCCAGTTGGCGTCTAGGACTGGTCCCAGAAGCGAAATGGGACTGGTCCCAATCCTGACGAATACTCCCCGGTCTGATCCTCTACCATTGTCTTCCGCGGTAAACCAGAGCCCAGCAAAATTCTTACAAGCGACTGAACGTTCGCCTACCGTTCCAGCTTCCAGTACTCCGAACGCGTACGCTAACCGGTACCTGAGTCATTCAGATGAATCGAGAGAGAGTCCTTCGCGTCGTGGCAGCGTTGATGAAGCTGTTAATAGGACGAGTTCTACATATCGCCGGACACAGTCTCGCATATCGGGTCCGCATCGTCCACGATTCATTAGAGATGACGGTCGTAACATGAACTGTAATGTCCTCGTATTAGGTGATTCGATTACTAAGTACATTAACACTAGATTGTTATATAAGAATAAGCGTTCTGTTAAGCTTAGAGCTTCAAATATTGATGAAGCTTTTTCATGTCTGAGAAATGTCAATAATATTGATGCAGAGATTGTAATCTTGCATATAGGGTCGAATGATGTTGGTTACTTACGTGATGATGTAATAATTGATGGAATAATTTCACTGTGTAATGAAGTTAAATCATAGACCCTAAATCGTTTTTAGGGTCTATGGTTAAATATGTCTGTCCTAAAGCAATGATTGTTGTGTCGGGTATCTTACCTTTCCATGGTGAATACTCCATTCTAAATAATCAATCCAGTATATTAATGAGAGGGTTAGGAATGCATGTTCTGATATAAATCACTGCGTCTTTGTAGATCATAATAGATTAGGTAACAATAGTTACCTTTATCACAGTGATGGAATTCATATAAATTCACGTGGCACAAGTTTATTGGTGAGTGATATTAAATGGGGTGTCAGAGGATCAAAGAGGAGCAGTGTGATCACTCATTCTCATACATATAGATCCCCGTCAAATTTTAGACGGATGGATAGTAGTGATTCTTTCCAAGTAAATAGGCCCTACAATAGAAGGCCATACTATAATTATGGCAATGGTGTATACACTAGTAGATATGACCATGGTGATCGAAACCAGATTTAGATTGTGACCAGCATATGTTGATGTGCTTTGTTTCTTTTCGTGTTGTTTGTTTGTTTTTAATGTCCTGGAACGTTCTGGATACAGCCACTATGGCTACAATGTTACACTGTGCTTCAATAGAGTTGAGTATCTATTAACATTTGTCAAGGTAGTGCGTAATTTAGCACACCTGTTGTTCTGGCTACTTTTTTCTATTTCTATTTGTAGTCAGCTGTTCATCAAGTTTTCCTTTAATTTATCCAGTTCTGTTAGTCAGCTTTTACACTGCCATGTGTTTTACTTCGCGGAGACAGAGTACTGCTGCTTTAAGAAGAAATTTTAAGCGTTCTTTCTTACGTATTGGAAGTTGGAACATCCGAGGTGGTTTATCAAAAAAATGTGATGATGAAGATTTTCTATCAATTGTTAACCAATTTGATATTATGTGTACTCAAGAAACGTGGCTTTCGAAGACAAACACTTTTGCATTAGATAGTTATAGTTATTTTCGATCTGATAGAAGTTTACAACATAAACGTAGTAAACGTGCTGCTGGGGGATCTGTTGTTGTATTTAAGTCATGCCTTAAGACAGGTATTCATAAGATAAATTCAAAAATTTCTGACTTGCTCTGGGTAAAACTTGATAAGGATTTTTTCTCATTGAGTAGTGATGTTTTTATGTGTTGTGTATATTTACCTCCACAAGGGTCTGTAATGCATGTAAATAATGATTATTTTGAAACTCTTCATTCTGAGATTCTTGAATTTTCTAGTTTGGGAGACATAATGTTAGTAGGAGACTTTAATGCCAGGACAGGTAATTTGCAAGATTATATTCAACATGATAACATAAATCACTGTCCTACACCTAATGATTATATTCCTGACTCTGTACACAATAGAATTTCAATGGATAATGGTAGTTGTAATATCAATTCCTTTGGGAGACAACTTATTGATCTTTGCATTCAAAACGGCTTACAGATTTTAAATGGTAGAACTGCAGGGATCTTTATGGAAAACCAACTTGTTACAAGGGAAATGGATTTAGTACAGTAGATTATGGTATTGTTACAAAGAATTTGGTGAACCGTATAGATTATTTCAAAGTTTATGCTTTTACACATTACTCTGATCATTGTCCAATAGGTTTTTTCTATGAATATAAATAATATTGTGAAGCAGTCAGTTGATGTAGAATGTAAACCATGTTCAAGTAAATATTTGTGGAATGATAATGCTAAACAAGATTTCTTAAATACTCTGCAAAGTTCATCAATTCAAGAAGACTTTAGAAATTTTAATATTGCGTGTCATAGTTCCCATTCTTGTGATAATATTGTAAAAGTATTTGAAGGTATTATTCACAAAGTTTCAGATGGCTGTTTACGTAAGGTTACGCCGAAATTGAAAAAGAAGAAATCAAAACGTGTTTTTCAGCCTTGTTTGATAAGTCTTGTTTTTCACTTCGTAGAGATCTTAAAGATTGCTGTAAATTGTTGAATTGCTATCCAAATGATCCACATATTAGAGGGAGATGTTTCTCTTTAAAAAGAGAATACAAAAAATTGTTAAAATATAAACGGTCAACTTTCAGAGAGAGTCAATTAAGGAAATTAGAAAGGGTTTATTCCGAAGACCGTAATGATTACTGGAAATTGTGGAAGGATATTTCAGGGAGTCGTGTGTGTAAGAAAATTGACTCATCTATCTCTCCTGCTGAATGGTTTTATCACTTTAAGCAGTTAGGTGATTTTTCTTGTGAAGAAACTGATAATGTTTCTAAACGTATCATATCTGAATTAACAAAAATGGAAGCTGCCAATGAATATGATGTGAATTTTATTCTTAATTCCACATTTAGAGAATCAGAAATATTTAAGGCTTTGCGTAAATTAAAATCTGGGAAATCCCAGGTGTCGATGGTATTTTAAACGAAATGCTAAAATATGGTGGTTCTTCCATACTTACTCCATTTTGTTCATTATTCAATGTCATCCTCAGATCAGGAACATTTCCAAATGCTTGGAAAAAAGCATATTTGGTCCCTGTGTTCAAATCAGGTGATACATGTGATCCGTCAAATTACAGAGGGATTTCTATAAATAGTTGCCTTGCAAAACTGTTTACCTCTGTGTTGAATAATAGGCTTATAAACTTTCTTAATAGCAATGGTATTCTTTCACCATTTCAGTCTGGTTTCAGAGCAAAGAGGAGAACTGCAGATAATCTTCTTGTTTTGCGTTCTGCTATCGATCAACATGTCTATGCGAAATTTTCTCAGTCAAGCTGTAGTCCCAGTCGTAGGTACCTTTATTGTTGTTTTGTAGATTTTCAGAAAGCATTTGACAGGGTTTGGCGTACAGGTTTACTTTGGAAATTACAGAAATATGGCATTAATGGTAATTTTTATAGCTTAATTAAGTCCATGTACGACAACATTAAGTATTGTGTGAAAAGTAACAACTGCTTTACTGAAGAATTTGACTCCAATTTAGGAGTTAAGCAAGGGTGTAACTTAAGTCCAACTTTGTTTAATATTTTTATAAATGATCTTCTCCCAGTACATATGGTTCCAGTCAGGACTGTCCTATCAAACTTGGTAAACTCCTTATCAATTGTCTAATGTATGCTGATGATCTTTTATTGATTTCAGAATCTGAAACAGGCTTACAAAGCTGCTTAGATAAACTTCATAGTTTTTGTCGTGAATGGAAATTGTCTATTAATATAAAGAAGACGAAAGTTATTGTGTTTAACAAAAGTAATCATCTTGTAAAAGGAGTTACACTCACTTACAATGGAGTGACTCTTGACTTAGTGAAAGAGTACTGTTACCTTGGTTTTGTCATTACCCCGAAGGGTTAAATTCAAAGGTAATTTTCATAATCTTAAATTGAAGGCAATGAAAGCTCTTTTCAGCCTTCGTAAGGGCCTTCAAAATGGTTCACTTTCTGTAAAAGTTGCATTATCACTCTTTGATAGTTTAATTGTTCCTATTATGACATATGGCTGTGAAATATGGGGACATGAAATTAATGACAAATGTAACTTTCTCAATGATGTTAGTATATCTTTTTATAGATTTATCCTAGGAGTCTCTAAACATGCACCGTCTGATGGTGTTGTTGGAGAGCTGGGTAGATATCCAATTCACTTTCTGGTGATAAAGCACATGCTCAAATACTGGCATAGATTAGTTTTATCAGATGACATCTTACTGAGATCTGCTTATACATCCAGGTTGAATTCAGATTGGTCTAATTATATACAAAGCATTTTGAACTCTTACAGTGGGAGTGATATATGGTCTTGTGTTTGCAATATCAATTCCACAGTTAATAATGTATATGATAGTTTATGTGAAACTTATGATCAAACATGGTTGAGAAATATTCATAATGATACAAGGAAGTGTGGAATGCAGAGGAATAAGCTCCGAACTTACAGACTATTTAAGACAAAATTTGAATTTGAAAGTTACTTGCTAGATATAAGATCTTTTACCTATAGGAGGTGGCTGACAAAACTAAGAATTTCGGATCACAACCTAGAAATAGAATGGGTAGAAGGTCAATTCCAAAAGTTCCTGCAAATGAAAGATTCTGCAAGCATTGTAAGTCTTTAGTTGAGGATGAATTTCACTTTGGAATAGAATGTCCAAAATACAGAGCTTATCGAGATAGTCTATTTTCATCCACTAGTTTGTATAATCCTGGCTTTCATGATTTGAATGATAGAGAAAAGTTCATGTATATCTTTACTCACGAAAACAAATTACCTCTTGCCAAATTTATTTCTTGTACGTTAGTTCCTCCCCCAGCAGCAGCTTCATCCAGTGTTTGCGGAGGTTTGTAATTTTTGCCTTACCGCACTCCTTGAGTGTGTTGTTGAGCAATAAAGTAAAGTAAAGTTGATTAAAGGCCAAAGTAATTTAATTCTTTGTTTTGCATCTGTGTGCACAAACTAGGGTTTTTTCTACTGCCAGTGGCTTGAATAGGATTTTACTGAGTAGCTTTCCTGTTTACAAAATTTCACATCTTGTAGTATAACTTATGATGATCGCAATGAAAGGAAGTTTCTGATGATTTTTGTATAGACACTTATGTTGTTACATGGAAATAATCAAGAAAATATAACGTGTGTTTTGATTTTCTTGAATGTGTTTTAGTGCTGCCTTCCCGCTCATGTTTCGAAACATTTGAGTGGGCGCTAAACAAAGAATTTGATTACTTTGGCCCTACTGCGATGTACTCATTCTTAGCACTAGTAAGTCCTGTGCTATGGTGTGTGTTGAAATCTTACTGCACGGATCACGTTGATAGAGAGACTGTGTACTGAATCCACAGGCGTGATGTTTACTGGGTAGTTTGTATACATGTAAGGGTAGTGCTACGCTCCGACGTTCTCTTCCGTAGCCTAATCACCAGATTAGGCTACGGAAGAGAACGTCGGAGCGTAGCATAAACTACACTTATACAAACTACCCAGTAAACATCACGCCTGTGACTGAATCAGATGAAAAGGAGATGAAAATAACTGTGCAAGACTAGCAATTAACTCATCAAGGCTTTCATTACATTAACCAGATATGAACTGAATATGCTCACGTGTTTTACAAAAGGTTCATCAATAGTAGTACGCTTCACAGAACAATGAGATATATGTTATCACTATATGTAGCAGGTTTTTTTTCAACTTCGCACAGTACTCTCAGAGTTTAATCACTAATTACAAAACTTTATTTAATATGCAAATGAGCTGTTAATTAACTTGACACAGCTCAATGCTTTATGGGACAATTAGATATCCATCAGATCAACATTTGTAGCACGTTTTATTTAATTTAATACTGTAATTTTAGAGTAATGTCACTCATTACAAAGTTCATTAAATATGCAAATAAACCCTAAATTAACTTGACACTGTTCAATGATTCATAGCACAATTAAATATTTATCAAATCAATATCTGTAGCACGTTTCACAAAATTTTGGTGCCGAAATTTCAGAGTTATATACCTAATTACAAAGTTTATTAAATATGCAAATGAACCCTTAATTAACTTTACACTACTAAATGCTTTACAACACAGTTAGATATCTGTCGTTCATTAAATATGCAAATGAACCCTTAATTAATTTCACACTGCTTAATGCTTTAGACTACAGTTAGATATCAGTCGGATCAGTATCTGCAGCAGATTTCATCACCTTAGGTGAAGTTATATCAGAGTTATATGACTAATTACAAACCTTCATAAAATATGCAAATGAGCTATTTATTAACTTGACACTGCCTAATGCTTCTAAGTATAATTAGATACATATCAGATCAATATTTGTTGCAAGTATCATCAAGTTTGGTGCAGGAATTTCAGAGTTATCTCACTAATTACAAAAGTTCATTAAATATGCAAATGAGATGATAATTGACATGACACTCACAGTATCATCATAATGTTCTTAGATTGTCATCTGTGAAAAGTTTCATCAAATTTTGTGCAGCATTTCTTGATATATGTCTTCACTGTCATTACCGTCTCCATAGGGAAACCATTGTACGGAAAAAAACGATATTGCATAACTCCATTAATATGCAAGCCATACTAACCAAAATCTAATCAGTTCTTGCAAGTAGCATATGGTACCTGTGTACCAAATCTGACTTGAATCCGTTCAGGCGTTTTTGAGTTATCATGTAAACAGACAGACAGACAGACAGACACACACACACACACACACGGACAGACTGACAGACATCGCCATGACATTAGCCCACGTGTTTACACACGTGAGCTAAAAACAGCAAACAAAACATTTAAAGAAAACCCGCTGTGTTTTAATAGCATTGCAATTCATTTGCAGTATATGACTGATATCTTAATTTGGACCTAGTTATATTTCTGAACAGATAGACATAGGAGAGGGGCAACCATTAGTGCGTGCATGTACTGGTACAGCAGAATTATTTCATTGTTATGCTTCAAAACTTCAGTGACAGCTAGTAGCTATGTAGTGTATGCTGTCTCAGTGTTTTCTATTTCAGTCTGTATGTCTGTCATAACTCTATGGAGCTACGAGTCCCAGAATTGAAATGAGACCCGACTGTCCTGGATGAAACAGGGAGATGTTAGCTTTCACACACAAAAACATAGTAATTTTCACAACAGCACAGAGAATATGAATAAAACAAGTGCTACAAAAGGCACATAGTGGGATGAAACTTCTTTCCCATTAATATTATGGTTTCGTCATTACAGCATGGAGGTACCTTACCTCCATGGAACAGTTCATTTGATACAAGTGTGTTTCCCCGCAATCATAATGGTCCCAGTTACGTCAAGCTAGTACGCTTCTGGGACCGGTCCTAGAGGCCAACTGGGACCAGTCCCAGTTCGCTTCTGGAACCGGTCCCAGAAGCGAACTGGGACCGGTCCCAGAGTGCATTTTAAGCCAACTGGGAGTCCCAGTTGGCGGTCCCAGTTGGGGGTTTGAGCTACCCTTACATACCTCCACCTGCTCTTGGGCAGATAAACCTATGTATTCAGGTGATAGTATATAGAATCAATGGATTTGTTTTAATTCAGCATGTGACCAATTTAGTTGTATAGTGTAAGGGTAAATCTTTATCAGTGATGCCAATATATGTTTACACTGACACCTCTATACATCCTGTTTCAAAGGCTGTGAACATAATTTTGTCATATTGGGTATCAATTTGTAGTAAAATTTGATCCAGAAACAAAGCTGAGGTTATTTTTTTCATTGTGGAACAATTTTTGCAACTTTTCCATGTAAGATACACAATACCTGAAGAGAAATTTGTATCCAGGATAATTCCAGATGTCATAATCACCCCCAACAATGGAAGGCATTTCACTATCTGTAACCAACTTTAAAAGTGCTGTTTACATTCGAATGATAGCACTCACAAGATTAATTAACAAATTCCCAAGGTTGTAAATACATTTCCTGCCATCTGGCCACTGTCGCTCTTTATGTAAACATGGTAAATACCAAGGGGTGGAACATATGATATTCAGGAGGGGCAGGATCTAGAAGATTGATGAGGTAGCATTACTTTTTTACCAGATCCTTTGTACATTTTTTCTCCACTCTCCAATCTTAGTTTTCTTTTTGTTAAACCTTTCTCTTGCTGATATTTTTGTTGACATTTGTTTATGTATTTAGGATCTGCTTGTCCCATTGCTATAGAAGTTGATATGCATGTTCCTAAAGATGACCTCCAGTATCTTAGTTGCTGACCTTATTTGCTTTTTTCATGCTTGTTTTTCTGGCTTAAATATTTCTTGAATGGACCAATGCAAACCAAATGAGAGCACTAGTGTCCTTGACAGTACCATATTTTTTGTTGTTTATAATAAAGCTTTTCACCTTTTTCTTATAAATACATTCAATAAGGTCTTCTGTGGACAAAGGAAAATAGCTGGCCACACGGTTTTTAGCCTCCGTTTGCCATTGCAACAGAAGCTATAGGTGTAGTAGCTGTCAAATGTCCATAGTCTATCTGTCTGTATCTATGCATGCATGTATATATGTATGTCATTCTGTCCATTCATTCAGTCACGACGTTTTGGAAACTCTGGCACTTGTCTGCTTGAAAATTTGGTGTTTTTGTATATTATGGATTGAAGATGGAAATTCTAAGAACTTAATGTCAGTGCTCCAAAAAATTGCAAGTAAGCTCAATAAATACAAAATTATGATAACAACTCATCGTTGATGACACAGTCCCCACTTGTTAATGGGTACTTCAATTACAAGTCCTCGGAGAGGATAGTCCTGTTCATTAATTAGGTCTGTGATTAAAAATACTGCGATACAGATGGGGCTTAACCCTTTTCCTGCCAGACAGTATCACCTCCCCATCAGCCAAGTCAGTCAAAAGCGGTATTGAGCCCAAACATGACGTACTTTCACCCACTTGGCTTGGTATGTTATAGTATCTTTAGTCCAAAAAAATCAACATTACAGTATTTATCGTTTCAACAGCTTTCAAATATACACCATTATGTTAAATTACACCATATGGAATATGTTGTGTTTCATTAATTTTAACCATCTTGACCTGATGGTGAAATATGGACTTGGCAGCAAAAGGGTTAATGGCCAAGAATGAATTCCATGGTGGTGAAAACATAAAACCAATGTAGGTTGCAATCCTAATTAGAAAAGGTCATTAAATGAGTCAATTAGTAATTAATCGACAGGATGTTGCCAAACATTTTTGCATCCTATCATAACACTGACAGATTATCGCTGGTACCATATTTCATAAAGTTTGATGCAGTGCTTCTGGACATTCACTCTAAAAACAAATACTCGTCATGTAAATGCAAATTAGCAATTAATTTAAATGATACTGCTAAGTGTCATTGAATTGTATTTACAACACTATGAGATCAACATCTGTACCAAGTTCATCAAATTTGATGCAGTATTTGTGGACATATCACTCTAATTAGGAAAGTTCATTACATATGCAATTACAAATGAATTAACATGACTCTGATAAATGTCTTTATTCACTATTAAAGCAATGTGAGCTTAACATGTGTACCAAGTTTCATGAAATTGATGCAGTATTTCCTGACATATTAGCCTAATTAAGAAAATTCAATAATTGACATGATACTGCTACATTTTGTGAAACAAATTGATGTGCATATGTATGATGTAGGTAAATGTCCTTGTACCCATACAATGGTTTCAACCGGGCTTGAACCCACAACGCACGGCATCCAATCACCTAGCGCAGAGGCCAACAGACAAAACTGCTCGGCTAAATCCCCAATCTCAAAAAGATTGGTTAAATAACTGTGAATGATATTGGTGGAAATATGTCTAAGTTATGGCTCTGTATGTGAAAAAAACATAACTAAATGGCCACCAGGCAGCCATATTGCATTTGATTGTGAAACCAATTGATATGCATATCTATTACATAATATGACAATACGTCAATGTCCTTGTACCAACTTTGAATAAAATCGGTTGATACATCCCTTAATTATGGCTGCGGACATGAAAAAATTGTAACATAATGGCCGCCACGCAGCCATTGTATTTGATCACACCGTAAAAAAATCAAAGTGCCTATGTATGACATTAGTCAATGTCCTTGTACCATTTTGAATAAAATCGGTTGAGAGGTGTCTGAGTTATGGCTCTGGACATGGAAAAAAAGCGAAACAAAATGGCCACCACACAGCCATATTGAATCCTATCATTAAACAAATTCACATGCATATATATGACATAGGTCAGTATCCTTGTACCAACTTTGAATAAAATCAGTTGAGACAAGCCTAAATTATGGCTCAGGACATGAAAAAATTGTAACAAAATGGCCACCATGTGGCCATATTGGATCATATCGTGAACCAAATTGATGTACATTTGTATGACATAAGTTAATAATCCTTGTACCAGCTTTGAAGAAAATCTGTTGATACATGTCTCAGTTATGGTTCTGGACATAAAAAAAATTATTACAAAATGGCCGCCACGCGGCCATATTGAATCTTATCGTGAAACACATTAACGTGCATATGTATGCCGAAGGTTGAGATCCGTGTACCAACTTTCTCAGGCCATGACAGGATCAATTTTTTTTCCTTCTATCTCACCTGGTGACAATTCTTTTTTCCTCAAAAAAACTTTCTCAAAATCATATTTTTCATCTACACAACAAATATCAAATCAGTAAGTACTGCAGTTCTCAAGATATTTGAGTGGACGGACGCCTTACAAATGGACATACATACATACATACATACATACAGACTGACGCCGGACGGATACCCATCCCAATAGCTTCTATAGACTATACTCTATAGTAGCTAAAAATGAAAGATGAATAAGTATATTTAGTAAGAGTACATAACTACTTCCAAAGAGAAATCAGGTTTAGTATAATATGGAGACCTTTGACACATGATAATAAGCCGTATGAGTGGGTTTTAAAGGTTTATTTTTTTCAAAAAACCTGACTGTAATGGCTATGGAACCAAACTTTGTTCCTACGTTGCCAGCTAAACCATCAATGGTAGTTTTCTAAATACATAAACAGTCAATATGCTAACTTATTGAATACATAAACAGCTGGCTGGGCTTGACATTTCTTCAAGGCTTATCCTTACACTTTGACAAAGTTAAAATGGGTGAAATTCTAGTCTAATGCACTTCTCTTCATCATCACCACGCCTAAGAGTCCTGAGAAAAATTGGAGAAATACACATACTCCAAATGAAGTTCAGATCAACACTGTGGTGTCCATGCATTCCTTTGGTATTTACTGTTAGTATCCCAGCAATCTACTGATGTCATTGCACAGCTTATAAGGTCACAATAAATGTGAAATGCCAAATGGTAGCTGATACACGAATGTGAACATCCTGTGTGCCCCAATCATAACAGAACAATCTGTAAAATCAAAATTGAAGACAAAGAGATATGTCAATGATTGCAAGGTTGTATCAGTGTTCAATGGAATATATCATGGATGATCAGTGACATTTCACATCATGTCAACAGTCCCCAATGGATGGTAATTAACCCTTTGAGCACCAAAGTCAATTTTTGTCACCTTTGGAAAATATACCAAAGTCAATTTTTTTCAGATTGTTGTCAAAAGTTTGATAACAAACTGTAGCCAATGAAATGTGATGTCCATTTGGTCCAAAATTGTCAAAAAATTACAGATAAGTTCATAAAAATTGGTAAAAACGTTGCACTAAAATTTTGGCGGGAAATTATTACAGCACTCAGAGGGATAATAAAAGCCCTACAGATGTAGAGAAACCGCTTAGAATACTATTTTGAGATAAACAATATAGAATAATATTCTTGGACATAACTGAATGTCTTATCATTGATGAGGACACAATAAATTGTATTGTCCACAAATTGTGATGGAAGTGTTGTAAGTGAATTATGGCGAGAAATTTTTAACCATGGAGAGAAAAGGCCAGGGATTTGGCTGGGTGTTAATATGGCTAGATTCTGCATAATTAGTATGAGTAATAAAAACAAAGTTCATGGAAAAAAATAAAGGTAACTAAGTAAGAATAAATAAAACATTGTGTCATTGACACTGTGCTCCCATTTTACAGAAGTACTAAGTACTACTACATACATTCCTACAGAATGATTACTAAGAAAATTCCATTGCAAGTGCAAATCAATCTTATACCTCAGCAATAAGAAATGATCCACTGCATAATGATCTTTGCATCTACTTTTAAAGTGATGGGATGAAGTTTCAGAGAAGACTTTTTGACCAAAAATGGCAGAAATCACCCAAAAATACAAATATGCAAATTTCACCATGATTTCAGTGGATCCTATAGTCATTCTTGGAAACCAATTTTTAAAGCAATAGGACCATTGCTTTTAGGTAATTTTTTTGACAAGTCATTGACGATGACATAGTCCCCACTTGTAATAGGAGTATTAGTCTTGGTGGGGTAGGGAAATGTGGTCATTAAGAAGTATCACTGGAGTGCATATGTTGAGATCTATGGGCTCATAGGTCTATGTCGTTGTTCCCAATTTGAAACACATGAGGCATGTCTAAGTTATGGTTCTAAATCGGGAAGAAAGATCAGACCGCAAGCTGTATTGGCCAGCCATGAAATACATATGTGCATAATAAATGATGTACAAGATGTGTCATCTTAAGGTCTAATATCCTATCAAAATTGGAGGATATAGAACTTATGGTTACTGAGTTATGTATATATATGTATAATCAAGGTCAATGGTCATTGAGGTCACGTGACATTTTGAAAAAAAAATTGTATTGCTAATTAATTCATATATGCCAAAAATCAGACCTCTAGTTCTATTCGCTTGCCCAGAATTAGATGTGTGCATAATTAACGAGCTAAAGCATGTGTTGTCATAAGGTCTCCCATCCTACTAAAAATGAAGGACATAGCACTTGTGGTTACTTATTTATTGACATAAACGTATATTTGAGTTCAAAGGTCATCGAGGTCACATGACATTTTGTCAAAAAACTTCTATCCTATAGTTATCCTTATATACCAAACATCAGACATCCAGCTCTATTGGCTTGCTCAGAAGTAGATATGCGCAAAATTAATGAGGTACAGTATGTGGAATCATAAGGTCTCCCATCATACCAAATATGAAGGGTGTACCACTTGTGGTTACTGAGTTATGGACAAATATGTATATTTCAGGTCAAAGGTCATTGAGGTCACGTGACATTTTGTCAAAAAAATTGTATTGCTAAGTTATCCCTATACCAAAAATCAGACCTCTAGCTGTATCGGCTTACTCAAAATTAGATATGCACATAATTAATGAGGTACAATATGTGGCGTCATAAGGTATTCCATCATACCATACATGAAGGGTGTAGCACTTGTGGTTACTGAGTTATGGACAAATATGTATATTTCAGGTCAAAGGTCACCGAGGTCACGTGACATGTCAAAATATCTGAGATATCTGCGTGAACTGATGGACGAACGGACGGACATGACCAAATCTATAAGCCCCCTGGACTTCATCCGTTGGGACTAAAAACTGTGTCACTGCATCCTTTTTGCAATATGAATACGATGAGATTTTGATGGCCTTATACATGGGAGTCTATGGAGATCTGCCTTATACATGGGAGTCTATGGACGTGTAAACTAAAAATATGCAAATTTCACCACGATTTGCCCAAATTTGGGAAAGGTCACTCCTATGCACTTCCATACCAAGTTTCAAATCAATCGGACTTGTGGTTTCAGACAAGAAGATTTTTTGACCAAAAATGGGAGAAAATTACAAAAAAAATCATGAAAAATAGCAAGTCCAAGATACTGATCCAAGATGTGTACAATCATTTCATGTCAGCCCAAAGTACTTACATACTAATTTTTCATGTAATCTGCTCAGTGGTTATTGAGTTTTTTCAATTTTGACTGTTTTTACATTTTTTCACTTAATTTGCATATTTTTGGCAATGACAACTTCATTTGAACAAAATCTCATCTACAGCCCATCATCCATGTACACACCAAATATCAAGATGAAATGTACAGCGGTTTTGGAGTTTTTGATGTTGACGGACAGACATACAGACATACAGACATACATACATACATACAGACATTTCCCTAGCCTATAAGAATAGCTTCCATTGCCATATATACATATGGCGATGGGAGCTAAAAATTACCTCAACTTTGTTTTCTGGATCAAATTTCACTACAAATTGATATTAAATATGACAAAATTGGTTCACAGCCTTCGAAACTCTCTCACAACATATCCTGGGTTGGTGTTGGTCACAAACTGAGACATTACCTAAAATATAAAATTTGGGGTTTCCCAACACTTTGAGCAGAAAATTTATCTAATAACATCCCTCGGGACTTTTGTACCAAATTACAAAGCTATCAAGACAAGTAATTTTGAGAACAAGTTTTCCTGACCAAAAATGACAAAATTGTCCTAAAAATACAAATTTGTATATTTCAGGACAATGTCCACATATCTAACTATTGTCATCCCTGGACAACTGTACACCAAATATAAAAGCTGTCTGTCAAGGGGCTTTAAAAAGAAAATATTTTTTAAGATTTTTTGACCAAAAATGACAAAAATTGCCCCAAAACAGTAATATTTCCAATTTTCTTGTAATTTCAACAATTAGGAGGGCAACAACATTGCAAACATCCAATCCAAATTTGAGAGCAATTGGGCTAGCGGTTTCAGAGAAGAATAAATTTTACTTAAAATGAGAAAAACTAGAAAGCATTTGCAAGCAAAAGCGAAGTTCCAGAGACCAGAGCAGCAGAAGAAACAAGAGAATGTGTGACGAAGATAGGTGCAGAATGAAAGAGTGCTTGGGATGTTAATATGCAAGCACGTACCTATAGTTAGGGCTGATAGCGGTAACAACAGAATAGAACTAAAAGCAAGGCAGTCCGGGGAGTACACAGATTACAAATGCCTCCAAATGCCTACATGTACGGTAAAAACGCAACAGATACATACGGGGGCGACAACGCACGGAAATGTATATCAGATGAGAGGAGACATCGGACCTAGGCTGTTGAAATTGAAAACCGAGGCCACATGCATTTTCATTTGATTAAAAGCACTGACTAAAACAATTTTCATTGGTATGTCGCTGTTTTCAAAAGAAACCGACTGTTTGATCTTGGAAAGTTGAGTTGCTTTTACGTGCAGCCAACGCATGCCGGTGTGGTGACAGACAGTTCACTATGCTATACCTAGCTCTGCAAGGCAGGGCTGTGTGTTACCGACGTTAAACGGCCTCCCTCCACAGCCCTGCAGACTGATATAGAAAAAACCACTGGTGGCTCCTCAGAAATACGGCGGGCAGTTTCTCCGCCGAAAACAGCCGATTTTTAATCCAAAACTTGCATTGATCTTTGTTTTCGAGCACATCCACCTCGCCTAGGTACACGATGTGCCCAGCCGCGCTTGTAAACTTACGCAAAGCCTACTTTTCTCTCTCTATGCGAGGGAAGCGTTCGTATCCGCCGCCATTGTTAATCTCATTCAACCCATGAGCACTCGGGCGAAAACCAGCGGTCTAAACCATATGGAAGGCGTATGACATTACAGTATAGCACCACGTACGGCGAGTATTTAGAGAAAAATAAAAATCAAAAAGCTACAAAAAACAAGCGACCTAGCGGCCGATATAGCTCCGCTGTGTTTATGTACAGAATAACTATTTTTGACACATGTTGATAAAGAAGGTGGAAATCTTTGATAACTCAATGCAGTGGCCAGAAAAAAGTGGCTAAAATAAGGTGCAAAAATACAAAATTGAAGATTTCATCATACTTTGAATATATCACATCCGATCATCCCTAAGAATATGTCAACCAAAGCTATCTGATGAGTAGTTTTTTGAGAATAAAATAGTTTGACCAACAATGGCAACAATTGCCCCCAAAAATAAAAATTGCAGATTTCATCATAATTTCAAAAGATCACACTTAGTTCATATATAGAAACCTGTATACCAAATTTCAAAGCTGTTAGACCAGTACTTTTTGAGAAGCGCATTTTTTGACCAAAAATGGGAAAAATTGCCCCAAAAATTCAAAATTGCAGATGTCATCATTATTTCAATAAATATCATTTAGTTCATCTGTAGAAACCTGTATACCAAATTTCAAAGCTATCAGATAAGTAGTTTTGGAAATAAACATTTTTTGACCAAAAATGGCAAAAATTGCCCAAAAAATAAAAAATTACAGATTTCATCAGAAATTCAATATATATTACTAAGCTTATCTGTAGACACCTGTATACCAAATTTCAAAGCTATCAGACCAGTACTTTATGAGAAACACATTTTTTGACCAAAAATGGCAAAAATTGCCCCAAAATTACAAAATTGCAGATTTCATCATTATTTCCATAAATATCATTTAGTTCATCTGAAGAAACCTCTATACCAAATTTCAAAGCTATCAGATGAGTAATTTTGGAAATACACATTTTTTGACCAAAAATGGCAAAAATTGCCTTAAAAATGCAAATTTGCATATTTCTGCACAATTTGAACAAATCTGAAATAGATCATCCCTAGGGACATATGTACCAAATAAAAAAGCTATCTGACCAGTAGGTTTGAAGAAGAAGATTTTTAAAGATTTTTTTACCAAAAATGACAAAAATTGCCTTAAAAATACAAATATGCAAATTTCACCACCATTTGAACAAATCTGATTTAAGTCACCCTAAGCAAACTGCATATCAAATTTCAAAGCAATCGGACGAGCGGTTTCGGAGAAGAAGATTTTTTACCAAAAACACCAAAAAATGCCCCAAAAATACAAATATGCAAATTTCACCATGATTTGAACAAACTGAAGTGAGGTCACCCCAAGTGAACTGCATATAAAATTTCAAAGCAATTGGACTTGTGGTTTCAGAGGAGAAGGCAATTGTTGACGGACGACGACGGACGACGACGGATAATTAACCTATTTGATAAGCTCCGCGTCGCTGACAGCGGAGCTAACAAAGCGAAAGAAAGCTAGAATTATTAATAGCTGAACGCAATATGCTAGTTGTGCAATGCAAAATAAAAAATAAATAAATAAACAAACAAGAAATGCCCGTAAAACCCGTCCGAGCAGAGCTATGACGTCATAAGCGTGTCGCAATGCATTCTGGGTAATTAAGGTAAAATTTGTGTATAGCATGTTCTATGGTAGTAATAGTCGCGCCAGCGGCTTACTGACTACGCATGCGCTTATTCATAATATACTATGCGACTAACCGGAAGTGTACCCGTCTTTCATGGGCGCCGCCATGTTTTTTTTTTGAGTACACGTAAATAAACAAAAACGAAACAATTACTATTATATAACATGCCTTTTATAAATATACCTCTTTTATTAGCCAGTAAATGTTATTATGCACCTTGTCGCTGATACAAAATATCGTTAATATAGATAAAGGGAGAAAACTGTCGTGCATATGAACGGGGGCATACGCAAAGAATGCTGGGATTGAATTAAAGAAGAGCGCCCCCTGTGTCAATAATTAGATTCAAAAATTGCCAGTTTTAGATGGAACGCTATAGTTTTCAGCTTGCAAGTGGAAGGTGGGCAGTGCGGTTACCATTGCAATGATAATGATTGCATAATACGGCCCTTGTTTATTGCAATAGGCTATTATCATTGTAAAATTGCCAATTTTTGTCCAAAATTTTTACACGCAACAGAAAATCTATACCTGCCCTGCTGCAGGGTTTGACGTCGTGTACGTACGTGAACTGCTTTCATCAGAGGGAAACTGGGCATAGTTGTCATATAAACGTATGAAGTAACAATTACAGTTAATACAAATAACATTGCCAGTTCTTAATAACCCCTGGCGCGACACCAAGGGCTGAGCCCTATATAATATTACCTGAAATAGAGAAAGAAAGAAAGAAAGAAGGAAAGTGAGCAAAAACTAACAGTTCCAGAGCTGGTCTCTGGAACTAATACCAAAAAATTCAGCAAAAAATACAAAATTCGAGATATCTTCACAATATTCATAAAACTGATTTTAATCAACCTAAGGAACCTGTATACCAAATATCAAAGCTACCAGATAAGTAGTTTTTGAATACAAACAATTTTGACCGAAAATTCGGAAAATTGCCCCAAAATTACAAATATGAAAATTTCAATTCAATTTGTATAAAATTGACTGAGGTCATCCTGAGGAACATGTATACCACTTTCAAAGCAATCAGATGAGCGGTTTCAGAGAAAAACATTTTTTTAACTAAAAACTGAAAAAATTCCCCCAAAAATAGAAACATGCAAATTTCATCCTAAATTTTAAAGACCTAATTGAAAATACCCAAAGGAACCTGCACACCAAGTTTCAACCCAATCTAACCAACGTTTACAGAGTTCTAGCAATTTGCAGTGTTTTTTCTTTTTTTCCCCTCATTTGCATATTTTTGACACTGATAAGTTCATTTGAACAAATTCACATTTCCATCCCTAGGTGCACCTGCACACCAAATACTAAGACAGTAGGTGCTGCAGTTTAGGCGTTTTATATGTGGACAGACATACATACATACATACATAGAGACATGCAAATCGGATGCAAATGAACTGATTCAGCTTATACGAGAACCTCACATTGGTATACTAAATGTTAGCTAATAATGGGCAATCGTCACCTTCCACTGTTAATGAAGCTGCCACACCTACATGATAATGGAATGTCCCAAACTGCCACCAAGTTAAACAAACATTGCAGTGACATAGACAAATAGGGAAACTTCCAAACAAAAACATATAGCAAGAAGCCTGAAGCATCAGATATGTACATCTGTTTTAAAGCTATTCTACCCGACTTTCAAAGCATCAAACCAGGGATTTGTGTAGAAGCCATTACTTGACTTACACAGACAAGCAAAATAATCGCAATCATACCAATCCATAATCCAATGACAGTAGGTCAGAATTTGTAAGACAATAGTAACAGAACAGACAGTAGATAGACGGTACACAAACACAGTCATATTCATGAAAGAAAGATATATGGACCTCTGGCCAGAAGACCAAGAAGTGATGTCAGGTGTTTCGAAAATAGTAAGCGCATCCTGCCCCACATGTGGCACCCGCCATATATCAATCTATAAGTCAGATAGGTAGTGGTCACTAACTAAGGCCCAATGTCACCGATGCCATCAGTGATCATTTGTCGAAGAGAGATATTGTATTTATCTACCAGCTTGTGATACCTGCCAAAAAAGCATTTGAATGTAGAGACAGGTCTTGCTTTGGTGTAACCTTGATTTAACAGTTTGTAAGAGAGATGGCCATGTCTCTCTACAAAATCACCATATGAACTGCATGCTCTAGCATATCGAATAAGCTGGGAAATGTATACCCCAATAAGCTGGTGAGAGTGGAATATTACTTATGAGGTGTGGAAAATTGATGATACTAAAGTTAAAATCATCTCTCTTGTCATATAGCCTAGTAGAAAGGTGACCATTAGAGTCGAATTCAAGTAAAATGTCAAGATATGAAGCAGAAAAGACCGTTTCTGTAGTTTCTTTAATCTCCAATTCTGGAGGATAAATCATAGCGAGATATTTACTGAATTCAGAGTTATTCATTGAAATATCATCGTCTATGTATCTATATGTTAGATTGAAAGTTCGAGCTACAGAGACCTTTTTCTGTTTGATTAGGTTCTGGATAAATTCTGCCTAAAATAAATGTAAAATATGACAATAATATGACAATATTTCAATAAATGTACAATATGACAATGGCAAAAAACAAAATCCTTTCAAATCAAAGTTGGAACATTTTTTCACCCTAAATTGTCATATTTACATCCACTGTTGTAAAAGTTTGTAACTCATAACCTAACCTTGTTGGATTAAGCAGCAAAGTTTACTGACTATACAGATGACACTTATCATGAATATAATTATATTGTCCTGCATCTTGAAAATTAAAGACTGGTTGTAAAAAAGATCTGTATACCATAACTTCTTTTAGATTCACTCATAGCGACTTCCACGCAACACTTTTTGTACTATGTGATATGTTAGCTGCCTTGCCAAGATACTCTGACCAATGTTTATTCACTAACTTTTCACTTTTGTTGCTCAGTTAGCATTTTAGTAACCCTGACTTCATTTGAACAAATACTAATTTACAGTTGAGCATGTACGCCTACAAGATTCCATGGGATTATAGATAATCATCTAAGCATTCCGAAGCTGGCCACATTTAATATTGAAATTATTCAGTTATGAGATCCGCAAACTTGGTCTACAGAAAGACTGGCAAATGGATTGACATACAGACAGACTGACATACACAGACTGGCTATGATGACATTGGCTTCTCAGTGTGCTTTGGCCCATTGAGAGTGATAAAGATATAAAAAACAGCTGGATGTAATGATAAAATAGTTATATATACAGGCACACTCAGGATGAATATTATACATCAATTTGATTAGTTTCTTGTCCTCTTTCTACTAAGTATGTGATAATGTTTAAGACAATCAACCCACAAGACAGTTATGTGTTGGCAAAACTTAACGTCATTTTTCTGTCATATGCAAAAATAAATGTTTCTCAGCATTATCGGCAAGAACAATGAAATAAAACCTGCTAGTGTTATTATGCATACAAAAAGTCACACTAGTCCTTATGAATTTATGGCTCAGACTACAAGCTGCAACAATGATCACGCATGTAATGACAAAATTTGTCCGAATTTGAGGCAGCGGTGTCCGAAGTCGCGTGTGCTGGTATATGAAGGATATCAGGCATCAGGAGCCAGTGGCTAGAGCAGTGGGCGCACGATCATATTCACAGGTAGCTGTGGGTCCATAGCTGTGATGTTTTCAGACGGGATTCCTGCCTTTTACGGGCTGGTTTTGACTTTTACGATTTTAACCCCGCGTTAAAATCGTAAAAGTCAAAACAAGCCCGTAAAAGGCAGGAATTCCGTCTGAAAATGCCACGGCTATGGACCCACAGCTAATTCACAGGATGGTGAGTTCGAGCCCTGGCATGGCCGTGGTGTTGTGTCCTCGAGCAAGGCACTTTATTCCTCATTGCTTCTCCCCACCGAGGAGTGATGGGTACCTGGTAGAACAGTGGTTGTAATGAGGGCGTTTAGCTCTGCCGTGCTGATTGGCTGCAAATGTGAGCTCTTGTTTGCTCCCCAGGGAGTTGAGTTGTATCATATTAGGTCCAGTGACCAGGGGTAATAATAATTGTAAAGCGCCTTGAGCACATATACTTGTCGATATGTGCACTATATAAGAATACATTGTTATTATTATTATTTATTTAGTAACAAACCTGACATCAAGATCAGCGCAATTGGAATTAGGCTAAAAAAGAAGTTGATACACAAAATTCAGAATAAATAGCCTTTAAAGTTACAGCTGATGGAGCATTTAACTAACAGAAACAGTGCTCAGGACCAGCATTATTTGAAAATTTAAAAGGAGGATTTGTACTCAAGGCTGTTATGATTTGTTCAGCTAACCACTCTTCTTACTGCAAAAATTGTAATTGTATGGAAGAGATAGTAGTTTCACCTTTTACCAAGATGTTTAGCATTTGTTTTCTGAGTGACAACTACATACTTTGTTACACTCATGCAGTAACTTTTGCAGTTTAATATTTGGAATTATCAGGTTTTGCAAGAACACCTTTTTGTTCTAATATGACATTAAACTGGTCCGATAATCATTTTCATTCATGGTAATACATAACCAGGTCCATGGGACATTTGAGATTTACAAATTTAAGTAGGACCATCCTGAACCACTGATAGTTAGTGGTGGTACCAGGTGTCCGGAATGGGTAAGCTTACCCCAACATGTTGAAATTCATCGTGTACAGTTGTCAAAACAAGTGTTACAACTCGTTTTTTCTCGTATTATCTCATAACCTCATCTTGGGAGCATAAGAAACACTGCATTGTACATGTAACAGATGACTTTTCACACTTGTGACCCATAAACTGATGGGAAAGTTTATGCGATTAATCATGTTGGTTTTTTTTCTATGTTTTTTTTTGCTGGCTGGCTGGTAGGTTTTTCAAAAATCCAAGGACGGCAAACAAAGAATTTTCCTTACACGGCCTAATAGAAAAAACAATGCTGGAAAAACACAGGAAATATTCAATCTTGTGATAAAAATTTGCAAACAGCGTATATACTGCAGTACTTCCAGTCGCTCAGAGAAAGAGTTGTTAACGCGATCTGCCTGACCTCTGATCTGTGCACAGTATGGCATAGTATCTTGTACAACACGCTGAAGTCATTGTCGTTGTCGAGTGTAGCTACTGTCATGCAAATTATGAGTTTGTCTTGTCTTTTCATTACCGGATCAGATCTTGATTTGATACATGACTTGAATTGGGCACAACAACGTTTCATGATCAACGCGATGCAGCGCAGCGAGTTATTAGATCAAAGTGAGACTTGAGTGGACGCCGTGGGTCATTAGTATGTATTAGGGATATGGTGCAGTGGCAAAGAATGTGAAATTTTCAGAAGAGTACTTTCAGAATGTGCTTTGGAATACAATTCAGAATAACATTCAGACACTCACTATGTGAGATAATATTCTGTATATTCCAGAAGAGTACTTTCAGAATGTGCTTTGGAATTAACCAAACTTACTAAACTTTTACCATAGTTATGCTATAGGGTAACAAGTCATTGACAATGACATAGTCCCCACTTGTAATAGGAGTATTAGTCTTGATGGGGCAGGGAAATGAGGTCATTAAGAAGTATCACTGGAGTGTATATGTTCAGATCTATGGACACATAGGTCTATGTCATTGTTCCCAATTTGAAACAAGAGGCATGTCTAAGTTATGGTTCTAAATCGGGAAAAAAGATCAGACCTCTAGCTGTATTGGCCAGCCAAGAAATACATATGTACATAATAAATGAGGTACAAGATGTGACATCTTAAGGTCTATTATCCTATCAAAATTGAAGCGTAAAGAACTTGTGGTTACTGAGTTATGCACATATATGCATATTCAAGGTCAAAGGTCATCAAGGTCACGTGACATTTTGAAAATAAAACATTGTATTGCTAATTAATCCATATATGCCAAAATTCAGACCTCTAGCTCTATTGGCTTGTCCACAATTATATATGGGCATAATTAACGAGGTAAAGCATGTGTTGTCATAAGGTCTCCCATCCTACTAAATATAAAGGACATAGCACTTGTGGTTACTTATTTATTGACATAATCGTGTATTTTAGGTAAAAGATTATCGAGGTCACATGACATTTTGTCAAAAAATTTCTATCCTATAGTCTATCCCTATATACTAAAAATCATATATTTACCTCTATTGGCTTGTTCAAAATTAGATATGCACATAATTAATGAGGTACAATATGTGGCATCATAAGGTGTCCCATCATACCAAAAATGAAGGGTGTAGCACTTGTGGTTACTGAGCTTTGGACAAATATGTATATTTGAGGTCCAAGGTCTTCAAGGTCACGTGACATTTTGTCAAAAAAATTCTATTGCTAAGTTATCCCTATATACCAAAAATCAGACCTCTAGCTCTATTGGCTCGCTCAAAATTAGATATGTGCATAATTAATGAGGAACAATATGTGGCGTCATAAGGTGTCCCATCATACCAAATATGAAGGGTGTAGCACTTGTGGTTACTGAGTTTTGGACAAATATGTATATTTGAGGTCAAAGGTCACCAAGGTCAGGTGACATTTTTTCAAAATAATTGTATTGCTAAGTTATCCCTATATACCAAAAATCAGACCTCTAGCTCTATTGGCTTGCTCAAAATTAGATATGTGCATAATTAATGAGGAACAATATGTGGCGTCATAAGGTGTCCAATCATACCAAATATGAAGGGTGTAGCATTAGTGATTACTGAGTTATGGACAAATATGTATATTTGAGGTCAAAGGTCACCAAGGTCACATGACATTTTGTCAAAAAAAATTGTATTGCTAAGTTATCCATATATACCAAAAATCAGACCTCTAGCTCCATTGGCTTGCTCAAAATTAGAAATGCACATAATTAATGAGGTACAATATGTGGCGTCATAAGGTGTCCCATCATACCATATATGAAAGGTTTAGCACTTGTGGTTACTGAGTTATGGACAAATATGTATATTCGAGGTCACCAAGGTCACGTGACATTTTGTCAAAGCGTCCGAGATGTCTGCGTGAACGGATGGACTAACGGACTGACATGACCCAATCTATGAGCCCCCTGGACTTTATCTGTGGGGACTAAAAACTGTGTCACTGCATCCTTTTTGCAATATGAATACGATGAGAAACTAAATTTTTATTTTTCTTGGCCTTATACATGGGAGTCTATGGACTGCCTTATACATGGGAGTCTATGGACTGCCTTATACATGGGAGTCTATGGAGGTGAAAACTAAAAAGTCCTCTAACACGGCCAAATTTGATCGCATTGTGAAACAAATCGACGTGCACCTGTATGAGGTAGAGTACTATCCTTGTACCAAGTTTGAACGAAATCGCTCCAGGCGTCTCTGAGATATCTGCGTGAACGGACGGACGGACGGACGGACGGACGGACGGACGGACTTACGGACATGACCAAACCTATAAGTCCCCCCGGACGGTGTCCGTGGGGACTAATTAAGTATGTGTACAGTCACATCAAATTTGGTTCAATATTTCTTGAGATATGGCAAAAAAGTCATAAAATATGCAAATGAGCAATTAATTAATAAGCCACACCCACCAAAATCTTATCAGATCTAAGTCTCATCATGATAATACCAAATACCAAATTGCATGACATTGGACCTAAGGGTTCTTAAGTTATGAGTGGAACAAAATCTGTCTACGGACGGACGGACAGACGGACACACACACAGACATTGTGGCGACAAAGGACACCTTTGGTGCTTCGCACCACGGTGTCCAAAAATGGAAGCCATAATTGAATGACCTGTCGACGTGTGACGTCATGGCCTTGGTTTGCTAGCGTGGCGAGGCCATGATAGACTTTCCAAGCATTTTAGGCATATTTATGTCTTGATAAAATAATTAAACTAATAATTTTTCAAAATAAAATGAGTACAGTGTGCTCGTGTATGGCATGAACCGAGTGCGAGTGACCACTTGGTCGTAAATAATGACCCGACTTGACCTGTGATGTTATGTATTGATTTCGCTACTTGAACGATTGTGTGATATCGGACTGAGTAACTGGCTGGACTTGCTTAAGTTTACTGGTTTTACCCTAAATGTTACGTCTAAGTCATCTTTCAAAAAACTTTGCCGCCGGCCGTGGCAGTAGCTTGCTTCTGAGGGTAAAATCACGGTCCCTCCTTGTGGAGGGACCGTGGTTAAATATACATTGCGCAACAGATTACAAGACATCATGAAATTGAATAAACTTTTAGCTCCGCTATCAGCGACGCGGAGCTTATCAAATAGGTTGATTTTCCGTCGTTGTCCGTCGTCGTCGTCCGTCTGTCAACAATTGCCTTCTCCTCTGAAACCGCAAGACGGATTGCTTTGAAATTTAACATGCAGTTTACTTGGAGTGACCTCACTTAAGTTTGTTCAAATCGTGGTGAAATTTGCATATTTGTATTTTGGGGCATTTTTTTGCTGTTCTTGGTAAAAAAATATTTAAAAATCTTCTACTTTAAAACTACAAGTCAGATAGCTTTGATATTTGGTACATAGGTACCTAGGGATAATCTATTTCAAACTTGTTCAAATTGTGCAGAAATATGCAAATTTGCATTTTTAAGGCAATTTTTGCCAATTTTGGTCAAAAAATGTATTTCTCAAAAAGTACTGGTCTGAAAGCTTTGAAATTTTGTATACAGGTTTCTATAGATGAGCTTAGTAATTTATGTTGAATTTCTGATGAAATCTGTAAATCTGTATTTTTGGGGCAATTTTTGCCATTTTTGGTAAAAAATGTGTATTTCCAAAACTACCATCTGATAGCTTTGAAATTTCGTATACAGGTTTCTATAGATGAACTTAATGATATTTATTGAAATTACGATAAAATTGCAATATTATTTAATTTTTGAAGCAATTTTTGCCATTTTTGGTCAAATAATTTGTTTCTCAAAACCTGCAAGTTGATAGCTTTGTTATTTGGTATACAAGTTCCAAGGGATTATATTAATATATGATATATTGAAATTATGGTGAAATCTACAATTTTTACTTGGGGGCAATTTTTGCCATTTTTGGTCAGAAAATTTCATTCTCAAAAAACTACTTGTCAGGTAGCTTTGGTTTACATGTTCTCAGGGATGCTACAATGTGATATATTCAAATTATGATGAAATCTTCAATTGTGTATTTTTGCAGCTATTTTAGTCACTTTTTTCTGGCCACTGAAATGAGCTATCAAAGATTTCCACCTTCTTCATCAACATGTGTCAAAAATAGTTATTGTCTCCATAAAACACAGCGGAGCTATATCGGCTGTTAGGTCGCTTGTTTTTTTCAAAAGAGCAGATTTTCGACTTATCGATCCGCGCTAGCCGTAAACTCTGTAAGTAATAAAATACTTTTTTTTCGACAGATCGTTTCTTGTCCGGCATGGCAAAATATGCATTTCTAGGAACACGTATTACTCGGCGTATATTCAAGTCCGAGTAGGCCATGTACTCGGAGTATACAAGTCCGAGTAAGCAGTGTTACTCGGAGTATGCAAGTCCGAGTACAAGTCCGACTCGGTTTTGAAGTATGGTTTGAGATACTACTACATACCTGAAAATAAATTGAACCGCATATATATGCCATAGTACTATATCTGTGTACTAACATTGAACAAAATCAGTTAAGAGATAGTTGAGTTATTATTCAAATACATGAAAAATTCGCAACAAAATGGCCGCCTGGCACAGTACTTTATCATTTGCACACAGTTTGAAGAAAATCGGCTGAGGGGTGACAGAGAAACTGCTATGGGTGGACGGACGGACAGGACCAAATCAATAAGTCCCCGCGGGACACCAATGGTGCATCAGCAAGCAACAGATAACATCACTTGGTGATATGGTGAAAAATTCAAATGTGTTAATGGTGTCATAATACTTACATCAGACAGATCATCTTCTTGATTGCATTGCAATTTAAAATCACATTGCTCTGAGTTTATATTCTGTAAGGAAATAGAATTCGCATGATACTGATAAGTTTCTTTGTTATCTTATGTGAGACTATGCGCTAAAGATCTGTACCAAGTTTCATCAAATTTGCTACGGTATTTCTAGATATATCAGCCCAATTAAAACCAGAAATGAACTGACAATGCTAACGTTTCATTATTATTGCAGTTATGTGTAAATTTGAACCTTTGGCACATGCTTGCAACTTCATTGAAAGTATTATGATCAACATAATGAACAATATTCACCGCCTATTAACTCTAAAAGATCATGATGATGTATACAAATACCTAATTAGCTAGAATAAAAATACCTTCTTTGACTGCTGTCATTATACCACCACTTTATATAGCAAGTGTAATTACCTTTAGCCAAGTCCTTCAAACCATATATGCCAAACTGTGAAAGCTCATTAGATATGCAAATTATAAATTAGCTGACATGAAAATGTGAAATGACTTTCAATATTGTTTTAACCTGGTATAATCATCAATGTACACAGCATGTTTTGCCAACTTTGATCAAGTAAATCCCAGTATATATCCCTAATTAGAAAAGATCATTGAAAATGCAAATTAGAAATTGGCTGAAGGAAAAATGCTTAATGACTTTCAATAATGTTGTATCATAGTATCTTTAATGTATATAGCAAGTTTCATCAACTTTGGTCCAGTCAATTCAGATATATATCCCTAATTAGCAAAGTTCATTAAATATTTAAATTAGGAATTGGCTGAAGTAAAAATGCTTAACGATTTTCAATAATGTTGTATCATAGTATCTCCAATACATGTAGCAAGTTTTGTCAACTTTGGTCCCGTCAATTCAGATATATATCCCTAATTAGGAAAGTTCATTAAATATGCAAATTAGGAATTGGCTGAAGAGAAAATGCTTAATGACTTTCAATAATATTGTATTATAGTGTCTTTAATGTACATAGCAAGTTTCATCAATTTTGATCAAGTCAATTCAGATATATATATCTAATTATGAAAATTCATTTGATATGCAAATTAGGAATTGGCCGAAGTAAAAATGTCTTTTGACTTTCAATAATGTTATATCACAGTATCTTTGATGTATACAGCAAGTTTCGACCACTACAATCAATTTAATTCAGATATATATCCCTAATTAGCAAAGTTCATTAAATATTTAAATTAGGAATTGGCTGAAGTAAAAATGCTTAACGATTTTCAATAATGTTGTATCATAGTATCTCCAATACATGTAGCAAGTTTTGTCAACTTTGGTCCCGTCAATTCAGATATATATCCCTAATTAGGAAAGTTCATTAAATATGCAAATTAGGAATTGGCTGAAGAGAAAATGCTTAATGACTTTCAATAATATTGTATTATAGTGTCTTTAATGTACATAGCAAGTTTCATCAATTTTGATCAAGTCAATTCAGATATATATATCTAATTATGAAAATTCATTTGATATGCAAATTAGGAATTGGCCGAAGTAAAAATGTCTTTTGACTTTCAATAATGTTATATCACAGTATCTTTGATGTATACAGCAAGTTTCGACCACTACAATCAATTTAATTCAGATATATATCCCTAATTAGGAAAGTTCATTAAATATGCAAATTAGGAATTGGCTGACGTAAAACTGCTAAATGACTTTAATAATGTTATTTCATGGTATCTTTAATGTATATAGCACGTTTCATCAATTTTGGTCAAGTCACTTCAGATATATATCCCTAATTAGGAAAGTTCATTAAATATGTAAATTAGGAATTGGCTGAAGTAAAAATGCTTAATGATTTTCAATAATGTTGTATCATAATATCTCCAATACATGTAGCAAGTTTTGTCAACTTTGGTCAAGTCAATTCAGATATATATCTCTAATTATGAAAATTCATTTAATATGCAAATTAGGAATTTGCCGAAGTAAAAATGTCATTTGACTTTCAATAATGTTGTTTAATGGTATCTTTAACCCCTTGACTACCTATGGCGCCGAATATATCCGGCGCCATATTGAATTACCATATACCTTGAGTGCCGGAAATATCCGGCACTCAAGGTATTCACTTACTTTCAACACTCTCTATGTGACCTGATGTAACCGTCTGACCAGTATTGCTTGTTTTTGATGATGCATATATTGTAGTGTTTAATCAATGACATTTGCAATGCATTTAAGGTAGTGACTCAGGTTTGTTGGTCAATTTTAGCGATTTTGTGATTATTTCATATTCTGAACCCCTGAAATATGATCTTTGTACTAGAGAAAAGCGACCTAGCGGCCGATATAGCTCCGCTGTGTTTATGTAGAGAATATCTATTTTTGACACATGTTGATGAAGAAGGAGGAAATCTTTGATAGCTCAATGCAGTGGCCAGAAAAAAGTGGCTAAAATAAGCTGCAAAAATACACAATTGAAGATTTCATCATACTTTGAATATATCACATCGGATCATCCCTAGGAACATGTCAACCAAGCTATCTGATGAGTAGTGTTTTGAGAATAAAATTTTCTGACCAAAAATGGCAACAATTGCCCCCAAAATAAAAATTGCAGATTTCATCATAATTTCAAAAGATCAAATTTAGTTCATCTATAGAAACCTGTATACCAAATTTCAAAGCTGTTAGACCAGTACTTTTTGAGAAACACATATTTTGACCAAAAATGGGAAAAATTGCCCCAAAATTCAAAATTGCAGATTTCATCATTATTTCAATAAATATCATTTAGTTCATCTATGGAAACCTGTATACCAAATTTCAAAGCTATCAGATGAGCAGTTTTTGAAATACACATTTTTTGACCTAAAATTGCAAAAATTGCCCCCAAAATACAAAACAACAGATTTCAAGAGAAATTAAATATATATTACTTAGCTCATCTGTACATGTGTATACCAAATTTCAAAGCTATCAGACCAGTACTTTTGAGAAACACGTTTTTTGTGACCAAAAATGGCAAAATTGCCCCAAAATTACAAAATTGCAGATTTCATCATAATTTCTACAAATATCATTAAGGTGATCTGTAGGAACCTGTTACTAAATTTCAAAGCTATCAGATGAGTACTTTTGGAAATACACATTTTTTGACCAAAAATGGCAAAATTGCCCCAAAAATACAAAATTGCAGATTTCATCATAATTTCAATGCATATCATTTAGTTCATGTGTAGGAACCTCTATACTAAATTTCAAAGCTATCAGATGAGTAGTTTTGGAAATACACATTTTTTGACCAAAAATGGCAAAATTTGCCCCAAAAATACAAAATTACAGATTTCATCAGAAATTCAATATATTACTTAGTGCATCTATAGAAACCTGTATACCAAATTTCAAAACTATCAGACCAGTACTTTTTGAGAAATACATTTTTGACCAAAAATGGCAAAAATTGCCTTAAAAATGCAAATTTGCATATTTCTTCACAATTTGAACAAATCTGAAATAGATCATCCCTAGGGACATATGTACCAAATTTCAAAGCTATCTGACTGGTAGTTTTGAAGAAGAAGATTTTTAAAGATTTTTTTACCAAAAATGACAAAAATTGCCTAAAAATACAAATATGCAAATTTCACCACGATTTGAACAAATCTGACTGAAGTCACCCTAAGTAAACTGCATTTTAAATTTCAAAGCAATCGGACAAGCGGTTTAAGAGAAGAAGATTTTTTTACCAAAAACACCAAAAAATGCCCCAAAAATACAAATATGCAAATTTCACCACGATTTGAACAAACTTAAGTGAGGTTACCCAAAGTGAACTGCATATAAAATTTCAAAGCAATTGGACTTGCGGTTTCAGAGGAGAAGACAATTGTTGACGGACGACGACGACGACGACGACGACGGACGACGGACGACGGACGACGGACGACGACGGAAAATCAACCTATTTGATAAGCTCCGCGTCGCTGACAGCGAGCTAAAAACTGTGAGGTAACATTGTACTGGGAAATGTCTGAAATTTTAGTGAAAACATGGCCTTCTAACCACTGCCCGAGTTATTATTTTCTTTTTGTTTTAATGGTCCGGATTACTGTCAGCCTTATCGTAATACCTTGAAGGAGATTATGTAAATTTTTACGCACTACGTTGCGCATGAGCGCACGTCTTCATAAGAGACGCAATTCCAACATGGCTGACGACAGCCGGCAGTATAAGCGGTCTAGAAAACGTAAACGGGGGCCAAAGAGACTCTATTTAATCTTCACTGGAAAATATGGTTCTAAAACAGCAGCCCATGTTTTGGACTTAGTCTTTAACTTGTCAATCCGACACTGTTATGTCGGTCTAGAGCACAGCAACGTACGCGAAATGTTGCTTCACGATCGGTGCCGGTCTATTTCCATCTGTGGTCAAAAGAGTGTCGCTGGGTGTTGCGACACGTCGCCGTTTCAGTTATACAATCAGTGAATCTGTCGAGTATCGCCTCAGTCGTTTATTTTAAGTCATGAAGAATCGCTTTTACGTGTAACTGAAGTTGATTTTGGTTTCATACCCGGGGCCATAATAGTACATGTCACAGTCAAAAGAGAAATAGCGCACGAAAAACCCGGTATCATTCCTGGTGGTGAGCAAAAAGACTGCAGCAGATCACATGTGAAAACTACAAAAACAAGTGCGACTTACTCGCATTCCTTGAACTTCTCAACTACAGAATTTTTTAGAGCATCGTGAGTTGGTCGTCTCATCTTCGAAAGCAAGCAAGCAAGTGACGCCCTGTACTATAGGCACAAAAATCGGCGCTAAAATGAACTTGACAACCATTTCACTCTTGGTTCGTGCATAAATTAGGGGCTATGAGACAGGAAGTCGAGCGCTTGCAAGCAAGCGAACGTGCGTCGTCGGCAGAACACAGACCTGTAAACCATTCCGGCTGTATTTTTTGAAACTTTTCTAGTTTTGTAACAAGACTCTAACCGTTACCAAACAGTGTACAGTTAATATAATAATAAGCTAGATACGTATTTGACAAACAGATTATGCCCTGAATGATCTTTCTAGTGTTTATCGTGTAAATAGTACCCACCGCCTACGCTGAAAAGCCTCACGTTTCTACGCACAATTTTCATCATTATTAGGCGAACTTGTGTTCAGGACTTGTCAGAAATTCTCTAATCTGATGCCCAATATTTAACCTAGACCCAGATTGAATGAACTTTTTTGTAAACGCGCAAAAATCTGACTTTTTCGGTGATTTTGTGTGAAAAATTGGACGTTTACACAAATCGTCGATTTTCTCAGTTCTGATTGTTGCTATGTATGCGCACCTTCAAATGAGTGTAAGTCGGCGACGCGTGGGCGGATTTCCCCAATTCTTCGCATGCTAACACTTCATGATTGGACCTGAAAAACCGTGTTTTAGATTTTTGATAAACCCCCCTGATGGGACGATAACTTGACAAACGTGAACAAAAGCCGTTAATTTATGCAAAAATCCGGCAGTTCACACTTCGAAGGCTCACTGTGCAGAAACAAAAGCGAATTTCAAAAATCCAAACACCGGTTTTCCCCCAGTATATCCAGCTGTCTAGTGCCGTTAACAGATCACTTAGTGGTGCTGCCAATTCTTACTTGCCAATTCTTTTAGGGTTGGAAGCAGTGGCCGACTGGTTTTGTGTGAGGCCTATCAGCTAGGCGATGTTGCCGTGAGTGTGTGGGGGTTCGAATCCCGTTTGGGTTATAGTAAAAAATTTATATTTATAAATTTATATTACTTATACTTTTTTAAGTGAAAAAACTCAAAATCACACATTTTTGACTTAAACAAACATACGAATGCATGTTTTGACAATTAAACAAAATTTTTACCTTCTTCAAATATAGACCTAACAGAAAATGTACCACATGTTGGGTGTGAGACCCCGTTTTTTATGTGAAACGTTTGATTGAAAATATGTGTCCACGAACCTGAGTCACTACCTTAATCAGCATACCATTGTCCAGACCAACACAGTTCACATCTTCATTATCATTTGTATTTCCTGCTTTGATATTTCCCACAAGTCTTCTTTTCTTCCTAACATTACAAATACAATCACTTTGTTCATTATTGTTTTCTCTCTTTCTCTTCACAGTTTGTCTGTCCGACCTTACTTGACCTGGTTTACAATCTTGATGTCTTCCTTTAATACTAAGACTCTGCCATCTATGAGGTATACCAGTGATTTCTCTGTCAGGAGGTCTGGAATACCTATTACAATCCAGGCCCTGTAAAACACATAAGGCAGACTGAAGACTCACATTGCAATTACAAACAAGGGACCTATACTAACAGCTAACGAGGGACCTATACTAACAGCTGATATAACTCTGATGTGAGCTGTTGCTGAATACAACAGCAAAATCAGAATCACTGACAACTGAAATAGGCTTTTATCATATACCTAGATTCACATGCCTGTGTAATTAAGCTATAGGGTAAAGTGCCCTCACATCCGTGCATCTTTTTAACATATCTTACCGCAGCCCAGTGCCAAAATTTGGATGAACAAGTTGAATTCCAGACCTACTTTTGTATTGAGAACATTTTACCGTAAACAATTAACTGCCCAAGATTCAAAACTTACAGTAAGGCACACTGCGTCCAAATATGGGCAATCATGTTCGTTTCTGAACTACCTCCACTCTGGTTACTATGCGCGTTGCTATCTACAAACATTCCGTTTATACAAAAATAGTGACAATGTCACTGTTTGCTCCCATTTAGTTATCAAAACCAGCCAACAATTGTATGAAACATGGACATACATACACACAGACTGACATACACAGACTGGCACAGAGTGATGGCATTGGCCCTCAAGTGTGCCTTGGCCATGGAGAGTGATAAAGATATAACAAACAGTTGAATGTAATGATAAAATAGTTAAACATGGGCCTACAGGCACTGAGGGTGAATATGTTACAGCAATTTGATTATTCTTTTCCTTTTCTACTTCTGTGATTATTTTTAAGACAATCAATCTGCAAGGCAGTTTATGTACTGACAAATATGTTATCTTTTACAAGCACACAGCAAATTGTTCTTGATTTTTCATTTACAATATTTGACATAGACTGAATTACATAACATGCAACCAATGTTTACATTTTACCCATACACCAGATACATCGAGAGATTTCAACATACAATCATTAACTCAGAAACCCTACAGGGAAAAGTAAACATTGTTTTCTTCCAGAACAACTAGTGCATCCACATCTGGAACAACTTACAAACTTAACAAATTAAACAAGGATGATGACACAAGAGATAAAGTTAAGAAATTTAACTGTGGTGAACTTGACTATTCCTTTCAAATCCTTACCTAACTTAACATCTTAAACTAAAATACACTGCATGGTTAATTACGCACAAAAATGCATCAGGGGTTGACCATTTGATAAAGGGGGTGGTGCCTGGAAGATTGATAAGGTACATGATCTTTTTTATCCGATCCATTGTACATTCTTTTTCCCACTCTCCCACCTTTTCTTTGTGTCAAACCTTCTCTGGCTGATTTTTTTACTGACATTTGTTTGGAATTTATTCAAAATCTGCCAGGAACCCCCAGGATATTAAATGATCCATCCCTTTGTATCACCATAGACCCTTGAGAAAAATCGGGACAGGCAACTGCGATAGAGAACAAAGGGTCTATGGGATTAGCAGCGTGCGATCCTACTTGAAATAATTAAGAGGTGTTAATGGGTCGGGGACGGAATGAAGCTGGACCCGATCAACTGCACAACGTGCGGTTCATAGACACACGCATGCGGGTATACGGTAATAATGTTTTCGAATTACAAGTTATTTCTGATTACCCGCAAGTCTATTTTTAGAATATTTTTAGAGAAGAATTCGTGAAAATGGTTTTAAAGTACTTTTTACATATTGGTAGCGAGATTCGATGCAACTAGAAGTCTGCAGGGAGTTAGTATGTTGCTGTAAAGTGACAAAGTTTTGAATGGAAATCCGAAACACATATCGCTGCAGTTCCAGACTTGACAGCAGTTGACATCACAGAGTAGTTTACATTCTCCTATCGTCCGTGTATCTCCGAATTTTCCCTCGTTTTTGCAGTTTTTTAACCCTCGGAATATTTTCTGTGCGAGGAGTGCTCCATGATTTGGTAAAGTATGTATGTTAACTACTGAAATGTTGTTGTTTGAAAACTGTGAACGGCCAAATTTACAAGGACAGCGGTCAGCTTTGTGTAAGTGCATGTCTACCTTACCGCTTCTGACTCCACCAACCGTTGGAGAGTCCCGATTTATCGCAAAGTTTCTTCTGACAGCGAAAGTCAGTGTTACAAATGTATTTTCTAGTACTTTGCGGATGTAGACATGTGTAGCTTATCCGAACTTTGGTGTTTCTTTAGGCTAAAACAGTACCAAAATGTTAGAGGTCGTATTTGAGCTGTATTTGAGTAGTCATTTTTTGTGTACCCTGATTTTTGTCAAATGTTGTGTGACAGATGAAATAAAGGTCAGATTTTCGTTTTTCAGGACTGGGGAAGTGTAGACCTGTCTAACTTGTAAATGTTTG